>NC_065557.1:1929929-2554929 GCF_022605725.1 Anthonomus grandis grandis | reverse complement strand
CAAATTAAAAATTAATGTATAGAATTTTTTGAGTGTTGTTTCTTTATTTTTTAGCAAAGGTTAAAATACCTTGAGACGTTTGATTTCCTCGGAAAAATACACAAAATGATTATTGTAGCTCCTGTCTAGATAATACATTAGAAGCAATAAGTGATTTCATTTTTCTCAACCTCTTAATGAGTATATGACGAATTTTATGGTCGTGTATATGACGATAAACTGTTTATATGTTACAAAAAACTGACTTCAAGAAGCTTTTCTAATTTAGAAGACTGAAATGGTCGTTCTTGTTTAGCACATTTTAAAAAATCGGGACCAAACCACTAAACATCGTCGCATCGATTTAATTTATCGGGGTCTATAGCTCTAGTTATTGCATTCGTGGGATTGCCTAATTTCTGATATTTTTAAAGGGTTCTGAAATGTTGTTTTATAATACAATGAAGTATTTTGAACATTCTGGTGCATGTTTGAGCAATTTTGGACCATTTTTGAGGGAGTTATAAGGGTTTTTGTGCTTAAGGTTCAAAAAAATGGAAAAATTGTTACCGTCATCTTTGAATTCCTGAAAAAAATTTCTTATTAAGAAAATTGACATGAAATATTGTTTTTGTAAAAAAGTGAGGTTTTCTTAACAATTTGGTGGAAGTTTAAGCAACATTGGAAAATTTTTAAATTAGTTATAGGCATTTTTCTAGTTAAGATCCAAAAAAATTGAAAAATTGTTACCATTATCTTTGACTTCCTGTAGACAATTTTTAATTAAGACAGTTAACTTAAAATTTCATTTTTGTAATAAAGTGAAGTTTTCTTAACAATTTGGTGGCAGTTTAAGCAACTTTGGAAAATTTTTAAATTAGTTATAGGCATTTTTCTAGTTAAGATCCAAAAAAATTGAAAAATTGTTACCATCATCTTTATCTTCCTGTAAACAATTTTCAAAATAAGAAAGTTAACTTGAAATTTCATTTTTGTAATAAAGTGAAGTTTTCTTAACAATTTCGTGGAAGCTTAAGCAATCCCGGACAATTTTTGAGGTTGTAGGCATTTTTGTAGTGAAGGTCCAAAAAAAAATTGAGAAAATTGTTACCGTCATCTTTGAATCCTTGAAAAAAAAAAATTTGTTAAGAAAATTGACTTAAAATGTCGTTTTTTTGATAAAGTGAAGTCTTCTTAACAATTTTGTGAAAGCTTAAGTAATTTCGAATTATTTTTGAGAGAGTTATAAACATTTTTGTACTTAAGGTCCAAAAAAATTTGAAAGATTGTTACTGTCATCTTTGAATCCCTGGAAAAAATTCCCTATTAAGAAAATTGACATGAAATATTGTTATTGTAAAAAAGTGAAGTTTTCTTAACAATTTGGTAGAAGTTTAAGCAACATTGGAAATTTTTAAATTAGTTATAGGCATTTTTGAAGTTAATGTCCAAAAAAAATTGAAAAATTGCTACCATCATCTTTGACTTCCTGTAGACAATTTTTTAATAAGAAAGTTAACTTGAAATGTCGTTTTTGCAATTAAGTGAAGTTTCCTTAACAATTTCGTATAAGCTTAGGCAATTTCGGACAATTTTTGAAGGAGTTATAAGCGTTATTGTAGTAAAGGTCCAAAAAAATTGAAAAATTGTTACCATCATCTTTGAATCCCTGCAAAAAAATTTTTTTTTTAGAAAATTGACTTGAAATGTTGTTTTTGTAAAAAAGTGAAGCTTTCTTAATAATTTCGTGGAAGCTTAAGCAATTTCGAATAATTTTTGAGGGAGTTATAAACACTTTTGTAGTTAAGGTCCAAAAAACTTGAAAAATTGTTACCATCACCTTTAAATCCCTGAAAAAAATTTCTTATTAAGAAAATTGACTCTAAATATCGTTTTTGTAATAAAGTGAAGTTTTCTTAACAATTTTGTAAAAGGCTTATCAATTTCGGACAATTTATGAAGGAGTTATAGGCGTTTTTGTACTTACCTTTCACTTTTATAGTCTATAGCTCTAGTTATTGCATTCGTGGGATTGCCTAATTTCTGATATTTTTAAACGGTTCTGAAATGTTGTTTTTATAATACAATGAAGTATTTTGAACATTCTGGTACATGGTCGAGCAATTTTGGACAATTTTTGAGGGAGTTATAAGGGTTTTTGTGTTTAAGATTCAAAAAAATGGACAAGTTGTTACCATCATCTTTGAATCCCTGGAAAAAATTTCTTATTAAGAAAATTGACTTGAAATGTTGTTTTTGTAAAAAAGTGAAGTTTTCTTGAAAATTTGGTGGCAGTTTAAGCAACTTTGGAAAATTTTTAAATTAGTTATAGGCATTTTTGTAGTAAAGGTCCAAAAAAATTGAAAAATTATTACCGTCATCTTTGAATCCTTGGAAAAAAATTTCTTGTTCAGAAAATTGATTTGAAATATCGTTCTTGTAGTAGAATGAAGTTTTCTTAATAATTTCGTGGAAGCTTAAGCAATTTCAGACATATTTTGAAGGAGTTATAAGAATTATTGTAGTTAAGGTCCAAAAAATTTTGAAAGATTGTTACTGTCATCTTTGAATCCCTGGAAAAAATTCCCTATTATGAAAATTGACATGAAATATTGTTATTGTAAAAAAGTGAAGTTTTCTTAACAATTTGGTAGAAGTTTAAGCAACATTGGAAATTTTTAAATTAGTTATAGGCATTTTTGAAGTTAATGTCCAAAAAAAATTGAAAAATTGCTACCATCATCTTTGACTTCCTGTAGACAATTTTTTAATAAGAAAGTTAACTTGAAATGTCGTTTTTGCAATTAAGTGAAGTTTCCTTAACAATTTCGTATAAGCTTAGGCAATTTCGGACAATTTTTGAAGGAGTTATAAGCGTTATTGTAGTAAAGGTCCAAAAAAATTGAAAAATTGTTACCATCATCTTTGAATCCCTGCAAAAAATTTTTTTTTTTAAAAAATTGACTTGAAATGTTGTTTTTGTAAAAAAGTGAAGCTTTCTTAATAATTTCGTGGAAGCTTAAGCAATTTCGAATAATTTTTGAGGGAGTTATAAACACTTTTGTAGTTAAGGTCCAAAAAACTTGAAAAATTGTTACCATCACCTTTAAATCCCTGAAAAAAATTTCTTATTAAGAAAATTGACTTGAAATATCGTTTTTGTAATAAAGTGAAGTTTTCTTAACAATTTTGTGAAAGGCTAAGCAATTTCGGACAATTTATGAAGGAGTTATAAGCCTTTTTGTACTTACCTTTCACTTTTATAGTCTATAGCTCTAGTTATTGCATTCGTGGGATTGCCTTATTTCTGATATTTTTAAACAGTTCTGAAATGTTGTTTTTATAATACAATGAAGTATTTTGAATATTCTGGTGCATGTTTGAGCAATTTTGGACAATTTTTGAGGGAGTTATAAGGGTTTTTGTGCTTAAGGTTCAAAAAAATGGAAAAATTGTTATCGTCATCTTTGAGTCCCTGGAAAAAATTTCTTATTTAGAAAATTGACTTGAAATGTCGTTTTTGTAATAAAATGAAGTCTTCTTAACAATATTGTGGAAGCTTAAGCAATTTTGGACCATTTTTGAAGGAGTTATAAGCGTTTTTGTACTAAAGGTCCAAAAAAAATGAAAAATTGTTACCATCGTCTTTGAATCTTTGCAAAAAATTTCTTATTAAGAAAATTGACATGAAATATTGTAATTGTAAAAAAGTGAGGTTTTCTTAACAATTTGGTGAAAGTTTAAGCAACTTTGGAAAATTTTTAAATTAGTTATAGGCATTTTTCTAGTTAAGATCCAAAAAAAATGAAAAATTGTTACCATCATCTTTATCTTCCTGTAAACAATTTTCAAAATAAGAAAGTTAACTTGAAATTTCATTTTTGTAATAAAGTGAAGTTTTCTTAACAATTTCGTGGAAACTTAAGCAATCCCGGACAATTTTTGAGGTTGTAGGCATTTTTGTAGTGAAGGTCCAAAAAAAAATTGAGAAAATTGTTACCGTCATCTTTGAATCCTTGAAAAAAAATTTTTGTTAAGAAAATTGGCTTAAAATGTCGTTTTTATGATAAAGTGAAGTCTTCTTAACAATTTTGTGAAAGCTTAAGTAATTTCGAATAATTTTTGAGAGAGTTATAAACATTTTTGTACTTAAGGTCCAAAAAAATTTGAAAGATTGTTACTGTCATCTTTGAATCCCTGGAAAAAATATCCTATTAAGAAAATTGACATGAAATATTGTTATTGTAAACAAGTGAGGTTTTCTTAACAATTTGGTAGAAGTTTAAGCAACATTGGAAAATTTTTAAATCAGTTATAGGCATTTTTGTAGTTAAGGTCCAAAAAAAATTGAAAAATTGCTACGATCATCTTTGACTTCCTGTAGACAATTTTTTAATAAGAAAGTTAACTTGAAATGTTGTTTTTCTAGTAAAATGAAGTTTCCTTAACAATTTCGTGGAAGCCTAAGCAATTTCGGACAATTTTTGAAGGAGTTATAAGCGTTATTGTAGTTAAGGTCCAAAAAAATGGAAAAATTGTTACCATTATTTTTGAATCCCTGCAAACAATTTCTTATTAAGAAAATTGACTTAAAATGTTGTTTTTGTAAAAAAGTAAAGTTTTCTTAACAATTTCGTGAAAGCTTAACCAACTTTGGGAAATTTTTAAATGAGTTATATGCATTTTTCTAGGTAAGGTCCAAAAAAATTGAAAAATTGTTACCGTCATCTTTGACTCCCTGGAAAAAATTTCTCATTAAGAAAATTGACTTCAAATATTATTTTTGTAATAAAGTGAAGTTTTCTTAACAATTTGGTGCAAGTTTAAGCAATTTTTAAAATTGTTGAGTGAGTTATAAGCGTTGTTGTACTTAAGGTCCAAAACAATTGAAAAATCGTTACCATCATCTTTGACACCTTGTAAAATATTTCCTAATAAAAAAATTAACTTACACTGTTGTTTTTATAATAAAGAGAAGGGTTTTTAATAGTTTAGTGGAAGCTTGAGCAATTTTGTACAATGTTTGCGAGAGATATGGGCGTTTTTGTACTTAAAGTCTAAAAATATTGAAAAATTGTTACCATTATCTTTGACTTCCTTTAAAAAAATTGTTATTAAGAAAATTGACTTAAAATACCGTATTTGTAATAAAGTTATATTTTCTTAATAATCTAAAGAAAATTTTAATAATTTTGGACAATTTTTGAGGGAGTTATGAGCGTTTTTGTACTTAAGGTCCAAAAAAAACTTGAAAAATCGTTATCATCATCTTTGACTCTTGTAAAATATTTCCTATTAAGAAAATTAACTTGCACTGTTGTTTTTGTAATAAAAAGAACTGTTTTTAATAGTTTAGTGGAAGTTTGAGCAATTTTGTACAATGTTTGCGAGATATAATCTAGAGAAAATTTTAACAATTTTGGACAATTTTTGAGGGAGCTATGAGCGTTTTTGTACTTAAGGTCCAAAAAAATTGAAAAATTGTTACCATCATCTTTGACTCCCTGTAAAAAATTTCTTATTAAGAAAATTGACTTAAAATACTGGAAAAATACAGAAACAGTACCATGAATGAATAATAATAGAGTATTTTTAGCCAGTAAAGATATGACATTATTATGAATTATCCTGGCCTACATCCTAAGCCTAAATAAAATAATTTAAATAACGGTAAAAATCGAAAATAAAACTTTGCACTTTGACGGGTAGTGGTTTAAGTGTTTTAAATTTTTTCATATACCCACTTTAATTACCCGGAAGCAATAAGAGACTTAATTTTATCCCGTGATAAAAGAAAACGACCACGGCTGCCTGTAGGCACATAAATCACCATCCATAATCCCGGACGGGAAGAAACAAAAAGGGCGAAATTCTCGGTGATGGGATTAATAATAACAGACACACAGACACTTACCCACATAAATCGCCGTTGAATTATGATGGGGATCGTAAGGGCAGACCGCCTGACCCGGTTTCTCCTTTTCGGCGGTGTAATTCTTATTGAGGACGTTGTACTCCCTGCAAACCGGTTTGAACGCGTTCGTTCCACACAGCAATAAACGGCCCTGGGCACTTTTCGCCATTATGCGGATATAATTTTGGCATTTTTCCTGAAAAAATAATGAGTTAATTTGTGTCCGTCGTGCACGTTTGTCTTGTTAATGCCTTATGGACGTTAAGGGTGTTATTTTTTTTTTCGTTGCGGGAAATGGGTTTTCTTGCCACTTAACAAGGATCAACAGGGTCGTTAGGAAATTTTATATATAGCGGTTCTTTTGAACTTCATAATGTAGATATATTATGACAATATCTCTCTAAACAGTATTGTACGTCCTGGATACGTTATTTTTATGTCTCGCGGACGTACATACATATAAATACTTAGAAAATGTATATATACACCTGTGAATTTAGGATTTATCAAAATTCGACTTATAATAACATTTCCTTACTACATTTGAATTTAGTTTTACTCTTTACTCAGTGATTGAAAGGATCTACTACGATCTAGGCCAAATTCATGGTAAGCAAGAGCATATTTATTCATTTTGGTAGTGATGAATTACTTATTTTAAAATATAATTTTAAGGTGCAGCACTACAAGCAGGGATTGGAAGCACAAAAAAAATTGAAGAACAAATGCTTTTGTTTTTGTACTTCCTTAAAAGTTTAATTTTTATTTTGTTTTTTAGACCTATACATGTTTTTTTTTTATATATTTTTTTTTTATAATCAATATATTCTTTCTACACAAAAAAAGGAGTCATGTAGACATCCTAGATACGTCACATTATGTCCAATACATGACGTAAAATGTCCTAAAAGTACATTCGAATGAGGTAGAATCCTGCGGAAAGTGGACGTCCTTTATTCGTTCATAGTATGTAATACGTCATTAGTACGTATCTGTGCTGTTTGGGTAACTGCACTTAAAAAAAAGGATCTGGCAAAATTCTAAACACTGAATGCTGTATGTGATATCTTGAGATATTCTACAAATTAATATGAATTTGGGAATAATTAATTAAATTAAACGAGTACCAATCTGCGTAAGTTCATTTGATACTGACTGACTCGTCAAATTGCTATATACACGTTAAAGACAGGACTAAAGCATCGAGAATATATATAAAAACTTATGGGCATTATAACAATTATTAAGGAGTTTTCGCACAGTATATACTACAATGTATTTGACCAATATTGATTTGGGAGAAAGTGGTACAAATTGACCTAACGTTCTTTAGCTTAAACAATTTCGCATAATTAACTTAATTTTATGATTTATTTAACTAATTAGGTCAAGACTTAAAATTATTAAATAATTTAAAAAAATAAAGTATAATATACTTGGAATCCCATTATAAACGCTTCATAGAACACCAACCTGTTTTATGGAATACCAACCCCTATACTTAATCAACGATCACAGGTTTTTTATCTTTAGAAAATCAGGTCAGTATTGCATCATTTGCATTATTTAGTGGAAAAAATAGGAATAACCCAATTGAACTCAATGTCTGAAGGTAAATAAAGTTTTCAAAGTTTTAGTTACCAAAATAAACGTCTGGTAATAAATATTGATAACCCTGAATGCATATCTTTAAAATAAAGGCTGCATTTAAATAAATATTTAAGTTCATTATTTTTTTTCATATTTAAAACAAATATTATTATTCTTTATTTGTTTTCTTTAAAGGTACGAGAATATTTTAATTAATTAATCCTAAAAATGAATATTAAAAAATAATTTTTTTTTACTATACTGTTCTGGATGATTTTGAAAAAAAAATCAAAAATTTCACAAAATGCTCATCATTTGAAAACTAGTAAGAATCCAAATTTGAAAATTTATACACGTATTAATTAAATAATTTGATTAAAGGCCTATTTCAGGGAATTTTGGATTTATGTACAGGATTTTGAGAAAAAATTGAAAAATTTCTCAAATCGGCAATAACTCAAAAACTAATCAAAATCCACATATTCCTTGAATAATTTGACTAGAGAATTTTTTCTGAATTTTAGGTTCATGTACAGGAGCTTGTGAAAAACAAGGATATTGGAAGAAAATTATGTTTTTCCTAAAAATTTCACAAAACCCAATGCCCGTAACTCACAAAATAGTCAAAATTCAAATTTGAAACTTTAGTCACAAATTCCTTGAATAAAACGATTATAAACAAATTTTAGGAATTTTGAATTCATATACAAGAATTTGTGAAAAATAAGTATTTAGCCGGGAAATTATGTTTTTCACAAAATACCCATAACTCATAAATTAGTCAAAATCCAAATTTGAAACTTTAGTCACAAATTCCTTGAATAAAACGATTATAAACAAATTTTAGGAATTTTGAATTCATATACAGGAATTTGTAAAAAATAAGTATTTAGCCAGAAAATTATGTTTTTCATAAAATGCCCATAAATCATAAATTAGTCAAAATCCAAATTTGAGACTTTAACCACAGGTTCCTTGAATATAATGATTATAAACATATTTTAGGAATTTTGGATTCATGTGCAGAAATTTGTGAAAAATAAAGATATCGAAAGAAAATTATGTTTTTCCTAAAAACTTCACAAAATGCCCGTAACTCACAAAATAGTCAAAATTCAAATTTGAAACTTTATCCACAAATTCCTTGAATAAAACGATTATAAACAAATTTTAGGAATTTTGAATTCATGTACAGGAATTTGTGAAAAATAAGTATTTAGCCGGGAAATTATGTTTTTCACAAAATACCCATAACTCATAAATTAGTCAAAATCCAAATTTGAAACTTTAGTCACAAATTCCTTGAATAAAACGATTATAAAAAAATTTTAGGAATTTTGAATTCATATACAGGAATTTGTAAAAAATAAGTATTTAGCCGGGAAATTATGTTTTTCACAAAATACCCATAACTCATAAATTAGTCAAAATCCAAATTTGAAACTTTAGTCACAAATTCCTTGAATAAAACGATTATAAACAAATTTTAGGAATTTTGGATTCATGTACAGGAATTTGGGAAAAACAAGCATATTGGAAGAAAATTATGTTTTTTCTAAAAATTTCACAATATGCCCATAACTCACAAAATAGTCAAAATTCAAATTTGAAACTTTATCCACAAATTCCTTGAATAAAACGATTTTAAACAAATTTTAGGAATTTTGAATTCATGTACAGGAATTTGTGAAAAATAAGTATTTAGCCAGAAAATTATGTTTTTCACAAAATACCCATAACTCATAAATTAGTCAAAATCCAAATTTGAAACTTTAGTCACAAATTCCTTGAAAAAAACGATTATAAACAAATTTTAGGAATTTTGAATTCATGTACAGGAATTTGTGAAAAATAAGTATTTAGCCAGGAAATTATGTTTTTCATAAAATGCCCATAAATCATAAATTAGTCAAAATCCAAATTTGAGACTTTAACCACAGATTCCTTGAATATAATGATTATAAATTATTTTAGGAATTTTGGATTTATATACAGAATTTTGTGAAAAACAAAGATATTGAAAGAAAATTATGTTTTTCCTAAATATTTCACAAAATGCCCATAACTCACAAAATAGTCAAAATTCAAATTTGAAACTTTATCCACAAATTCCTTGAATAAAACGATTATAAACAAATTTTAGGAATGTTGAATTCATGTATAGGAATTTGTGAAAAATAAGTATTTAGCCTGGAAATTATGTTTTTCACAAAATACCCATAACTCATAAATTAGTCAATATCCAAATTTGAAACTTTAGTCACAAATTCCTTGAATAGACTGATTATAAACATATTTTAGGAATTTTCGATTTATGCATAGAAATTTGTGAAAAACAAGGATATTGGAATAAAATTATGTTTTTCCTAAAAATTTCACAAAATTCCCATAACTCATAAACTAGTCAAAATTTAAACTTGAAAATTCAGACACATATGCCTTGAATAATTTGACTAGAGACATTTTTCAGAAAACTTGAATTTATGTACAAGGTTTTAAGAAAAGCAAGGGTTTTGGAAGAAACACATTTTTTTCCTAATAGAAAGTTCTCATAACTCAAGAGCTAGTCATAATTTAAATTTAAAAATTTATACAAGTATTCTTGAATAATTTGCCTACACAAATATTTCAGAGTTTTTTAAATTACGTACATTGTAAATATTAACAAGAAGATTCAATCAATAAAAAGGTGTTCTCTTTTAGCTGAAAATATTACGGAACTGGATGTTTTAAGGCTATTATCAAAACATGTTATTGATAAACTAGTAGGGGGTAAAATAGGAGACAAAGTCGAAGCAAGCATTAACCGAAGTTGGTAAAAAAAATAAAATTTTGGCGGAATATTTTGAAAGTAAATTAAATTTAAAATTCACTAAAATTTCATGACAATGATACGCTAATAAGCACAGTAACGCTGGATAGCTCTGATAAATGGTTTCAAGAAGCCTCTTTTGTTGACTCACTTCAATTGGACAAATTAAGTGAGGGACACTTCATTGTTATTAAGTCATATATGTGGTTATGACATGAATATTTGTCAAAACAATAAATGCCTTTTTTGTTAGAGTTATCGGGATCTAGCGAATCCGTACCCTTATAATGTACAAACGGAAAAGTAGTAAAAATTTCATGACTATCAATTATTATATTATGAAGAGATATGTAGTAGCTTTGTATTATATTTTTGTTTAAGTTTCAATTTAGTAATTGTTATATTATTTATCACTTAGGTCCACAACTGCCTGTCAAATAATCCGAATAATTTTTATGAGCCGAGGGAAGCGACCCTTTCAGTTTAGTAGGAAAAGGGCCTGCAATTTAAGTCCATTGCTTCTAATTATTTTAAGGTTCATAAAATAAATGTGAAATTCAATTAAATATTCCAGGTACTAAATATGATTTAATTGCCTAGAATAAGTGTCCAAATCATTTTTTATTAATCATTCCAGGTATTTATAGTGACTTGAAATCTAAAATGAATTTTAAAAGTACTTGGATATTTATTCCAGGCATTTAACTGATGTTCTGAAATTACTCTTGGATGTCTTATAATAAACAAACAAAATATTTAACTTAGTTCAATTTCCTTTAAAAGTCTGGAATGGTGGTTATAAGAATACTTAATTAATTATTTCAGGCTTTTAAAGCAACCAAATTACGTCATTGGTTTAACTGAAAAAAATATTACTGTCAAAAACAAGATATTTTGATAAAATTCGTATAAATATATATATACTTGAAAAATACTATAAAGATATTTATTTTAATAGATGCAAAATTTAATTAGTTCAAATGGTTTCTGTTTTCTGTGATGATAAAACCTTAGAACATTGAAAGGTTAGAATTAGTAAACAACAACTTTGTCAACATGTGCACAGGTTGACAAAGGGGGGTGTTTTGTTTACAAACATATTCATCGATTCTCTGTTGTCAAATTTACACGCATTTTTTTTAGCTATATATCAACAATGTTAATTTAACTTATTAATGTTAAAAATAGAATAAATATATACCGATATTATCATAACATCATATCACGGGACAACCGTCGGTATAAATGTAGAATAGTAAACACTTCTTAAGAAATTTATAATTATAAAATATTTAATTTCCATAAAAGTACCTTTACTATAATAAAGTACGTTAAAAAAAAAAATAAGTACGTTTTTAATTTAAAGCATAATCTATTAATAAAAAATATTTATTATATAAATTTTTTTTGACGACGTCACTGGTAAAGATTACTTGTGTCGGTGGAACAAACAATGCGATCAAGCGGCGTTGCAATGTTGTTGCCTTTTTCTCTAATATACCTTATCTACATTCATTTAACATAAATGTTGAATTTTTTAAAGAGTATTTTATCATATTTAATTTAAAAAAAAAATTATATTTTATTCAAGTATTGTTTTGCGCCTGTCAAAATAAACGACAAATTTTTATGCTCTTATAAAGTGTCTTTTTTTTTACCCTAACTACATAAGCATTTGGCATCATTGCATCAGAGATGTTGCACCGAAACAAACTCCCCATAGTTCCACGGCAATGCTAACTCTAGCCTCTAGGATAAAACTAATGAAGAAACTAAAACTGGGACATTAAGTTTTCCAATAACGATAAAGATTTCATAGAGCGAATCCGCAACGACAGCAACGACAACAAATATTAAAGGCAAACTACTACTCCCGTATTATAATCGGGAACGGCTGCCGGGGAATCGATAAACCCCGAGACCGGGATCTTCCTCGAACTCCCGAAAGTCTCACTTACTTGTTTATCTGGCATAAAACACAAGTCGGGTGAAACGGCGCGACGGCAACGGGGAGATATTCCAACACGGCTTAATGATCTCTAATTACCTTTTAGGAAGTTGTCTCTCCGATGCCGTGGCAGTTTTGAGTTACCCCAGCTTCGAAAATTACTTTTCGGCTAATTCTTGGTTTAACTTTATTTGCGGATATGTCGGTTTTGGTCTATGGGGATGTCGAGACACTACTCGATGCTAGAGAGTTTTGTATTGTCGTTCTCTTGAGGAGGATAAAAATATATGAACATATATTTTTGCATACATGCTGAAACTTGATGGTTAACTGATCAAAACTGGACAGATACCCCTAGTTTTCTAATAGTAGATACCCAAAGTTTTTTTACTTAAAAAAACTCTTTTAATGAATTGGCAAAATGTTTATCTTCCCTTTCAATAAGCAAAACACGGGTAATTCAATGACAAAGTATACTCCCTTTAATATACTCCCATCGGCATTCCGTACTGGATTTTTTATTCAATATTAATCCCCTGCTCGTCATCTTTCCCTTCTTAACATGTGATACGTATCGGAATATCGTGGAGATAAAAGGGAAAAATTCAAAAAAAAAAATAAACATTCCCTTTTATATCTCTCCGTATATATAAGATAAAGTCGGATTTTTCCGCCCCATTTAAACTTTTTATTAGACGTGGGAGAAATGGCACTTTTGCAAAATTTATATCTTTTTATTGACAGTTGTTCTGTGGGGTGGCTATGCCATGACGAATAAAAATCTCAATTTTATTTTTTTTTTATATATACATTTGACCCAATTTTCGAAGAGATGTTTCGAAATTGATCCTGAATAAGGAGTTTCCTAGATTTTGTGAATTTTATCTAAAATTAGCTGCAAGTACTCCTAGTAATATTTAGGTGTAACATAACTAGGTGTATGGTGCTTTTATTCTTACTGAAAGAGCCTAATCTTAAGCCACAAGGTTGAATAATATAATCGAGTGTTATTTTAATAAAAAAATTAATTTTATTTTATTTTTTTTTTGAAACAGGTCAAGTCCATGGACAACGGAAGCAAGGAGAGGCAACTTCCATAAATCAAGAAATCCGCGTTGCGATACTAACGCCACCAGTTGTAAATTTGAGATGAGCAATAAAAATGTATTTTAGTTATACGTATCATTAAAAATTGTTACTTTATTTGGCCGATAATTCAAACTTATCTATTTTATGAGTTTTAGTTAAGTAACGAATGGGGCATTTACCTTGTTATAATAAAAATTAAATAGAAAAATAAAATATACCGAATTCTAAAGAAAATCCTTATAATTTTGGTGTATGTTGTCAATATACATGTAGTTTAATTTTTTTCAGTATATAAAGTAATTGAAAAATTAATTTTGGTTGCATAAAATACAATACAATACAATAGTTCTTTATTAAAAATCTTTGGTATTGTTCTGGTGTTTTTTTTTAATTAAATATAAACAATAGATTTTGTTAATAGATTTAGAATTGATACAATTAAATGTATTGTTGTAAAACTTATAAGTTTTCACGTTATACAATATCTTAGGTTAGGAATCCAAATAATCAAGTATTTTTAAGATTATTCTCCAAATATGAAAATTAATTTAAAATACAATGTGGTTTAAAAATTAACTTATTATATAATAATAATAATAATAATAATAATAATAATAATAATAATGTATTTATTTAGCTTGAGCTACAAAGGTAATACATAATATATAGATAATACGAGTATAATACATTAATACATATTTAAAAAAAAAGTTGAAAAAAAAAGTGTGTGCTTGTACAAAATGGCATACATATACAAAAAATACAAAAAGTCTCACATACAGAAAATTTATAAATAAAATTTAAGCCTAAAATAAAATAGCAAAAACAAAACAAACTACGAGTTAAAATTGTAAAATAAAAATGAAATAAATACACATACAAACTACAATTACATAAATAAAGGTAAAACGAATGATAAAACAAAGTATGTACAAATAAAACTTACAGAAAAAGTATAACAATAATGGACCCAAAACTGTTCCCTGGGGAACACCAAATACAACATTAAGAACCTAAGAGAGACTATTCCCATACTTTACACGTTGGACTCTATTACGCAAATAAGATTCAAGCCAGTTCAAGACATCACCCCTAATTCCCAATTGGTTTAATTTATATAGCAGAATTTCTTGGTCTATCGTTTCGAATGCTCGTTTAAAATCTAAGAATACCGCTAAAATATATTTATTATGATCAATGGCTTTGAGAAAATTATCACATATATTAACGACAACAGACTCACACGAGTGACACTCACGAAAACCAGACTGATTTTCAGTCATATCGTTACAGTAATTTAGGAGTTCCTCTTTTACACATATTTCAAGGAGCTTTTCATAGACAACTCATTATAGTTGATGGTATTTGGTACTTTGGGAACAGCAACAACAGACAGTAGACAGTTTCCATGATTCCGGGAAGACTCCATTTTTTAAAGAAGTGTTAATAACATCCAAGACACGATCACCGACAGCACAAGATATATCACACAAGACTTGCTTAGATATGCCATTTTCTCCACCTCCAACGTTTTTTAAATTTTTAAGAATTTTTTTCATTTTTTTCATTGATACTTGACCAAACTTGGAAAATAGTTTACTAGGTTCAGGGGCTCTGGTAGCATTATTTATTACATTTGGTGACTGTGGGATGTTGGTGACAATAATGTGTATACTTTCTATAAAATATTTATTAAATTCTTGAGCAATGCTTGCTTCATCGCTGATTAATTTTCCGTTGAAATTGATTTGTTTGGTCAAAATATGCTTTTTACCTGGTAGTAGAGCTTTAAGATTTTTCCATATCTCTTTAGGATTCTTTTTGTTTTCGTCTATGCATTCTGCATAAAATTTTTCCTTCTCTACTCTAATTTTGTTTACAATAATATTTCTTTTAGTCTTATACTCTTTCCAGGCACCCTCATTTCTATCAAAAACGGCCCTTTTATATAAAGTATCTCTTTCTCGCAACATTTGTTTAATGTCAGACGTTATCCGTTTTTTATCCGCATATTTTTGATTCTGGATAATCTGAACCTTAGGGCGCATTTGGTCTACAATAATCTCAATATCAGTGATCAATGAGTCAGCTAGTAGATTTATGTCGGAGCTATTCTTGTTCCAATCAATAGCAAGAAATTTTTCTTGTAGTAGATGGGAGTCGTAGTTTTTAAACGATCTTTGATGTTTAACGGTTTTGATAGTTTGCTTGTTTTCCTGATTAAGAGATATAGACAAAATCGAGTGGTCACTAATTTTAGGTGTTAGATGTAGCCTGTGCGCCAGATGCTTGTCATTGGTGAATATAAAATCGATTAATGTCTGGCTCGTAGGAGCTATTTTGGTAGGTGTTTCCACAATTTGTGTAAATTAAATTTTTTATTTTGTTACTATAAAACGTATTTTTAAGAAGATCAAAGTTAAAATCCCCAACAAGTATATTAATTCCACTAAAATTACTAACTTCATCCAAATACTCAGAGAAAAAATCGGAAAACTTGGCTTCTTCTTTTTTAGGTCGATGATATAGCACTGAACACAAATATTTCACGCCACAAACAGAAAACTTCAAAGACATTAACCAGACAAAACTATTAACAGACAAAACATTTTTAATTTTATAACGTACATCAGATCTTACCAATGCCATCACTCCCCCTGTTCTACTGTTGTTACTAATAGATTGTTCCATTCTGTACCCATCTATGTCCAGTTCACAAGGTTCAATTTCAGCTGTAACGTGGGTCTCACTTAAAAGCAGGATCTTAGGTGTCCAGTCATTGACTAATAGGGTAATGTTATCCTTATTATTAAGATAACCCTGACAATTAAAGTAGACAATGGTCGTGTTAAGTACAATATTTAAATTTAATTGCTACCTTATGTATTTATTCCTCTGAATATCTTCAATTTTTTTATATGACTCGCATTTATTAACATCCCAAAAGACATGGTTAATATTTAAACTAAGACCATACTTTTCATTGGACAACACACAATTAGCACATTTGACAATATTTACGTTACATTCCTTTACATCATGATTACCGCAACACCTAGCACACACTTTATTTTCTTTACAATCCTTAATAATATGACCGTAGCGACAACATCTAAAGCACCTACGTATCCCATACTCATTAAAGACTGGACAACAGTTCCACCCAATATTCATCCTCTCCCTTTCTATAAATAGCCCATAAGAAGTGGCATCAACTTCAAAGATTATGTTAAATTTTTTATTTACAATTTTTGACCTTCGTACAATTTTAATTTTCCTGTTTGCAGACTCTTGTAAGTTGTTTTGACCTTCAATTTTTTTAATTAGCTCATTTTCTGAAAGGGGATATTCACATTCATTTATACCCACTAACTTGATTCTATATTCCAACACCTTGGGGACCTCAACGCTATATGAATCTCTCATCTTTTTCTGAATCTGATTCTGAATATTAGATATATCTTTCTCGGTACCAAACTTCAAAATAATTCCTCCATTCCTTGTTGGTTTACCTAGAGATAAACCTACTCCAATATCTGTAGGGTTTACTTTTTTCCGTAAGTCCTCCTTAACCTGCTGAACATTTTTTTGAGAAGCCTTCTGCTTGACGACCAATACCTTGTTATCGTTTTTCTTCTGTAAAATTGTAGCATATGATGTTGAATTACTCCCTGCTACTACAGTTTCTGATTTTTTTGTTTCTTTTAAACTGGCAATTTCTAATTTTAAATTACAAGTCTACCTTTTCATTTAACTCCTTCGTTTTTTGAACTAAAAACAATAAAGTAGCGGTTATGTCTACCTCTTGTTCCCCTATATCATCTAAACGGCTTCTTTTTCTCGTTCTCTCAGTACTCTTGGCTATACCAAGAGACTGATCACAAGCTTCACACTTCCAAGTTGCCTTCTTCATATGAAAGCCACGCATATCCACACTACAGCACTTTCCGTGATAATATTGATTACAGCTTGTACATTGTATAACAGTTCTAACATCTTCAAATGGCAATTTACACTTCACACAGAAATCCATAGGATCGCCATCAAACACCGAACTACTACTCGCCATATTAATTTAAAAATCACTAAAATACTCCTTGACTGTCTATTTTAATAACAAAGAGGCAAAATATGATATTTAATCCAATTTTAAAATTGCGTGACTATCCTGCTGTGAATTTTATCTTGTTATATTAGGGGTACCAAAACACACATTTTGACATAAAATACTGTATTTAAAACGCACTCTAACTTACTAAAAACACACAACAAAGAGCTATGGGTTTCTTGACGTGTTTAAAGCTCAATAGACGAGCAGCTTCGTATGTTATATAGGGAAGTAAAATTGTTTTTATTTTTTTACGCGAAAACCATGCGTCGGACGAAAAAACCAAAAAATCAAATTTGTTAAAAAGTGATTGAGGATTTTAAAAATAATTTTGATTTCAAGAAAAAGCAGTGGCGTAGTACTTTTTTCACTAAAAATATTCAATAGGGGACCTGTAGGAACGCTACTGGCAGAGTCTTGATGCATAGAATACATGTCACATTTCATAAAAATGTCTACAATATTGTTTAAGTTATTATTAAAAAACTGATTTTTTTTTGAAAACTTTAACACCCTGTATCGAAAAAGTTAAGACGTTTAGGACATGTGTTCATAAGAACTTTTTTTCTTAAAATGGGTTTAGGAATCACCCTTTTAAATATTAGCACGTTTTTAAGGAACACCCTGTATATTTAGTCAAAATTTTTTTTGTAAATTTTTGGTATATTTATGAACCGCATATGACCGAGGTATATTTATTAAACTGTAGAATTCACGTAGATCATATACGATTCTGTTTACAAAAGGAAGAAACTTTATAATATTTTATAAAATTCTTCTGAAAATTCACTGTTTTTCGTCCACATTATCCAATCTAATAACGCTGTTTTTATACTAAATATTTATATATTGACTCGTATCAAATTTAAATAAACAGTGGCATTAAATTAAATATTGAATATATATTGTCTGCAAAAACATTGTTTTTTATTAACACAACCCTTACCCCCCCACCCACCCCAACCATTTGCTCAGTAAAAAATTCTTTTGAAATATCACTGTTTTTTGTCCATAATATCCAAACTAATAGCACTCTTTTTGTATTAAATATTTATTAATATACTCATATAAAATTATATCAAATTTAAATAAACAAACTGTCTTCATGCGTATTATTTTCGAAAACAACGATTTTTGAAAACAAATCCTTACTGGTAAGCTGTGTGGGGTGGGTGGGGGGCTAAGGGTAAGCTGAATAAAAAACGTTTTCTTTTTTTAAATAATTACCTGAGAAAAAATGCTTTTTAATTAAATTACAGCTGATAAAAAAAATCTATAATCTTTTTTTTTTAATTTATATTTTCTAGTGCAATAGTGGAATATCATACACAAAAAAAACCAGACAAAAATAAAAAATGCATTAACATATATGAAACAATAATTATACTAAACAAGATATACAAATTAAAAAAAAAGTCAAGAATACAAATTTGCTCAAAACTAAACAAGGATTTAAAAAATAAAATTTTTTACACGATTAAAAGCGTTTGATAAGTCAACATACACCGCTTGTACCTGACCTCAAACCTGCGTAACAAAATTGAAAACTTTTAGCCTAGTGGACCTTCTTGCCCTAAAGCCAAATTGTCTGTGACTTAATTCGGTAGTATAATCATGTGCAAAGAGTGTATAGTATACCACAATTTAGCTATATTTAATTAAGCCAATTTTCAAAAGATTGGAATTTCACTAATATTATAACTAATCCTCTTAATTCACAAGCAAAGAGACCAACAAAATCTTAAATACTTATTTCTTCTTGATTACAAAAATAACCCAATTGACAGTTTATTAATTGTCCACATGAACTGTTGGTGTTAGTTATTAAGTTAAGAGATTTATTACTGATCATATGCAAAAAATTTAATAATTTGAAAAAGAAACAAAACAATAGTAAGCTTTATTTGGTTGAGATAAAAGTGACTTGCCAATAATTAAAGAAAATAGTGCCAGTACTAGAAAGGCTCTAAATGGTCGTTTAGTAGGGTAATCAATCAGTAAATATAGTCAGAGAACTTAGTAGGTGGAAACAGAAAATAGAAATTACGAAAATATTCCTGATAATAATGAATATAATTTAAAGGTAAGCAGCTCTGAAATGTTCTGACTTTGGTGAACTCAAGATCAAGTTAACGTATATATAATTTCCCTAAAAATAATAAATTCAAACCAGTTATACAAAAATAGTTGTTTTATTAACACCTCTGATACTTAAGACTCATAATCTAGAAAAGACATGCATACTGGTCTATTTGTGTAGAAGTTGTAAATGTACTTGCAAAGCTTGTTGCCTAACCGCAAAATGCAGTCTTTAATTAAGCTCGCGGACTATTTTAGACCCCTGTCAAAACATGACAATGGTACTCTGGCAGCGGACTATAGTGTTTTCGGCTTTGTAAAAATACAGAGCGTTGATCAGTTTGTTTCGTTGCAACTATGAGTGTGTAAAAGCACGAAATCCCAATGCCTTTACCGGTATCTAAGTAGGTTAATCTTGTAAAAAGTGATCAGAGATGAAACTTCACTTTTGTACCCAATAAAGTACTCAAAGATGAAAGAACTCTTTTAATATCTATCGAGCATAACCAGGAGATCCTTATAACATCACTCACCTGCTCCTAAGGCTTATATTACGATACTCTAAGCAGCTTTTGGTGTCTAAAAAGTGGACTTCAATTATTTCTGAGATGTATATGATGTTGAACAATACAGTGAGAACAGAGGTCAGGGACTGCAGCTTTACCGGTTTTTTGACTGACCTTTCGGACGGCCTGCATGATTTGCTTTTCTAAGATATTTGGACCAGTACTCACCTCTTCAAAACTATGTTGTTTAAGCCTGAAATATGTAGATGCTATAAGTAATATTTCCTGTAGGGCAAATTCTCTTTTATGTCTGTTATGACGGTGTCTGATTAATTTGCAATTTGGATATTTCCTGTTCATTTTCAGTGTTTCTGTTGTTTTCGTCCATCTTCTAAGACACATTCTATTTTGATTGCTCTATACAGGGTGTTCGGCACATAAACCGACAAAATTTTTTTGGCATATTCTTGGGGTCATTTGAAAGCTTTTTACCCTAATACCTTGGGTCCTAAAAGTTACTGTCACCAAGATATGATTTTTTTAATTTTTTTTCCCAAATTACTTAAAATCTCGCCTTTAAAACCATATAACTTTTTTTTTATTAGTGACAATAAAATTACGATTTTTAAAAAATAATATTCCCTAATCTATGGTATTTAAATAGTTAACACCTTTTGTTTCGACTGATTGTCCTAAAGGGTCATACGAGGTTTTTTATTAAACAAATTGTTTGAAAAAAATTCAACGTCAAAATCTAATTTAAAAAAAGTAGCAGGAACTAGGAGCTTCATTTTATTTTAATAAATTTGTTAATTAAAATTTCTCTGCGTTGGTATTGATTTATATTCTCTTACACTACCATTAATTCAATAAAAATAAATACAAAGCAAGAAAAGTTGTCGTTTTTAAAAGAAACCCTTTGTCGTCACCTCCCAAATTGAATTCAGCCGTCGAGCCATATCTCTCTTTTCATTTAATAAATGGAATATGATAAAGGATAAAACCTCCATTGCGAGGAAGGGGGGGGGAGTCTCGTCGTCTGGAACAAAAAATATCTTTTGAAGCTAATCTCCGCAAAGCCTGTTATAAGAAGAAAAGATAATCGATCCTCGTTCTCTCGCTCCCTCTTTTCCTCCCTACGCGAAAATGGTAATTGGGCCATTACTAATTCTTATTTAAATTTAGTTGCCCTCCACGAATTGTATTATTTCTTCTAAATGTTTTACGACCCGATGCGTTCGGAAATTCAAATGAAATTTAACCTAAATGAAACCGCGGAGATTAACCGCCGTCCCTCCCCCCCCTCTGGATTTAAATTTGAATCTAATCAGGGTCTGATTCGATGGACGAGGAGGGATTTTCATATTAATTCGTTTTCTACTGTAAATTCTGTTTCGATTTCTACTGACATCCCTTTAGTACAACCCTGTCTTTTAAATGGGGCTTTGCAGTTAAAGGAGACTTTGAGGAATCGGAGTTGGACAAGTATCTAAAGAGCATATTATAAGGTAAGCAGTTCCATTCCCCACAAAGCTAATGACATACCTGAGGTAAGTAATAATGAGTGAAAAGTATAGCGACTTGCCAAACTCAACTACCACTACAAACACCCAGTATATAATCCCGAAATTTGAGCTCCCTATTAATGACTATACCCAAACTGCTGTACTAGTGATTTATAAATAGACACTTGGTCAAAAACACACTTAAGCACATTTATTTTTATTAATTAGTGACAGCACGACTCAAATTAAAGATTTACGGTCTGTACATCAGGTCCCATTGTAGTCCGCAACGAATCGGTATCGGGATTATGCCAGAAAAGTATGGAATCATTCATAAATGTTCCCTGAACATCAAGATTGATAAGATCATTAATTGTATGTTATGTATATATGATAAAATGAATATACGAAAGTGCAAACTCTTAAATGTCAAAAAAATAGGAACTCTAGCGGTTAAAAATGACACTTGCATATTATGGAAATGTGCAGTAATGGCGGGTGATTTGAATGCCGCGCCAAATTTGAATTTTATTATATGACTTATCTCAATCTGCAAAGAGTGTACAACATAAACCCGTCTTTGTTCCACTCATTGTAAAAAACCCAAACTATCGAGGCGTCTTTTGCACGTTGTCGTTTCAAGTTTTGAGTAAGCGTAAAAAAGACGTATGAACGTAGCTTTATATTGTAGGCGTTTCTGAAATGTCAATTGTGTGATCCGGCGGGAAATTTGAATGTTAGTCTTAACAATTTGAAGTAGCGGAAAAATTGACTTATTATAAAAATGATTCACACTAAATCAACTCAAAATGTCCATGTTGTAATTTTTTGACAAGGTATTTTAAGATGATAAATAAAAAGCAATTTACGTGAGTTGTTATAGCAAAGACACAAACCTCATTTACACTAACATACAAAAACACATTTGAAATATACAATATTTTCATAAGAGCCTATAGAACACCCATCTGTCAAGTTAGCAGCGACCCCAGCGGCTGTGGCGAGAGTTAAAATGACGTTTGCAGCAATAACAGATTGCAATGGAAATGCAAACTCTTTAATGTCAAAAGATTAGGGAACTCTAGCGGTTAAAAATGACACTTGCATAAAACGAAAATGCGCAGTAATGGCAGGTGATTTGAATGCCGCGCCAAATTTGAATTTTATTCTATGACTTAGTTTTTACAAAAATCCCTTTCATAATTATCTCTATCTTTGTTTCACTGATTGTAAAAATAGGCTTTTGGGGGGGTTGAAAGGGTAAAAAACGTTGCTCTATATTATGTCAAAAGATTAGGAACTCTAGCGGTTGCACCAAGAAATAAAAATGACACTTAACACTAATGCCCACTAATAATGGAAGATTTAAATGACACAAATGCCGCGAAATTTAAATTTTATTCTGTGAATTAGTTTTTTGAAAAATCCCTCCCATAATTATCACAAACTGCAACATATACGCATCTTTGTTTCACTCATTGTAAAAAACTAAGCTATCGAGGCGCCTTTACACGTTGTCGTTTTTAGTAAACGTAAAAAAAAACGTATGAATGTGGCTTTATATTGTAAGCGTTTCTGAAATGTCAATTGTGTGATTCGGCGGGAAATTTAAATGTTAGTCTTGACAATTAAAAGTAGTGGCAAAATGATCCACACTAAAACACCTCAAAATGTCCATGTTGTCATTTTTTGGTAACGTATTTTAAGATGAGAAATAAAAAAGCAATTTACGTGAGTTGTTACAGCAAAGACACAAACCTCATTTACAGCAACGTACAAAAACACATTTGACATATACAATATTTCCATAAGAGCCTATAGAATCTAGTTAGCAGCGATCCCAGCGGCTGTAGCGAGAGTTAAAATGACGTTTGCAGCAATAAGAGATTGCAACGGAAAGGCAAACTCTGTAGCAACCGGCGCCAAATTTAAATTTAATTTTACAAAATTGAGCCCGATGGGAAATTAATTTTATAGAAAACCAAATGGAATCATCACGTATAATTAGACAGTTTACGAGAGAAAAACACTAATTTTAGCCGATTCAAACACTATTTAGAAAATGAAACGATGATATAGAAAATAGGTGGAAAAATCGAATTCTCATTTATATATCTTTATCTCAATAAGAAAATTAGAAGAGGATGAGAATAAAATGACGTTTTTTGGGTATAATTAGTCACATTACGAGAGAAAAACACTAATTCCAGCTGATTCAAACACTATTTAGAAAATTATACGATGATATAGGAAATAGGTGGAAAAATCATAAAAATTGCGTTTCTCAAAACATATTTTTTAAGGACAATTTAATTCTCTTTAAGAAAATCCAGACTAAATATTCCGAAATTCTTTAACATAGAAGTAACGAGCCGAACACCCGCTTTATGTATTTTAAGTAATTTTCTAATATTTTGTTTACAAAACTTATTACGCCATTATCTTAGACCCTATGTTCTAACGAAAAAAAAAGCAATTTTTATTAAAACAAAAACCCAATCCACTCTCCTATCGACTTATTTTAACTTTGCCCCCTTTAATTTTGAAACATTTTTACACCCTTAATGGACAATTATTGGTTAACGGTAAATGACGCGGAAAATCGATTCTGACACGGTTTTAAATTTCTTCGGATTATATTACCCGAAGGGTACAAATTGCTCCACCCCTGACGATGTAAAACAAAGGGCCGTAATAAAAATGTCTTTTTTAGAGCTTTAAAATCAATCAAGGTACATTTATTCAATATATAACTTAAACAAGTTAACACTCCCGGCACGTTTGAGCGCAGTGTACCCGGAGGATCCCGAGTTAATTTGCAACCGGTGACGAGACTATCAAACACCCCTTTTTCGCCCTTTTTGATAATAAAAGTTGTAGGTCATCATCGGCATCCCTGGGGTGTAACTTTTTCTACCCCTCGAGGGCTCGTTACAATAAGAACAAAAGTAAGTGACCCTTTATGACTCAGGCACAACGTAAAATTATATTTTATTATAAGAAACAAAGAGGCTTAATGAAGTATAGGCAAACTTATTTGAGTCTTGAAAAAACAAGGGCAGAATATAGGCATTTTTGAGAGAAAAAAACGATACAGTAAAAGTTGAAGATCAAAAAAAGGGAATAAGTAAAAATTAATCTTCTAAAAAATTTTTTTAAAATAAATTCTTAAATAAACTAACAGGAAAGATCAAAGTCTTGCCATATTCGAGTAAGATAAAAATAATTTTTATTCTCAGAATAAAAATTCAAATTTCCCGCCAACTCGCGACATTCAGTAAACGTCAAAACAAAACCACTTTTCAAAATTCCAGAGCCGGCTTTGAGTCTTATCAGTTTGGGTTAAGATTAGTAGATGTTGTTGACAATTCGTGGGATTATTAACGTAAAATAAAATTGAAGAATGCTTAGAGAAGAGGCGTTAATTAAAAGCTAAATTAGTCAAATTTGCTTAATATTAAAAAATTAATTAAAGGCAGCCCCAAAATTTTTTTCTAATGAAATTACCAATAATTGTTGTCAAAACAGTGAACTTTGGCTAATATTAACAAATATATATATAAAAACATAAAAGAAAAACACTGTACAAACACCTTTCTGGAATTTAAATAAAAGTCATTTAAATTTCTCGCCAAAAAGCTAGGCCATAAGTTCAAACTTCCCGCCAAATCGCGATAAGCAACGTCACCTTGTTAAGCTTCCGAAGAACTTTGCAGTTCAAAAGTCTGTGTCTTTTGCAATGAGTGGCACAAGGATGGGTGAATGTTTAGACCACCATTGTGGCACTTATGGACTGGTTGGATAGCGTTTTCTTTTGTTGGATTTAGTTGGTTTAAATGCATTTTAATGGTATTTTGCATTTAATTGTATGTAATTTTCTTAGTCTAAAAGTGCCAATAGAAGTCAATTGAATAGAATAAAATGTCGCGTCATTCGAAGAATTCGTCGGTAATTGAAAGAAATTAATTAAAACCCAATGTTACAGAATTTCGGTTAAATTTGTTTAATATTAAAAAAAATTAATGCCCTTTCATAATTGGAATATAACCTCAAAAATCGTAATTTAAATTTCCCGCCAGACATCAAAACACTTTCAAAATTTCTAAAGGCGTCTCCTTAGTTTGGGTCTTTTGCAATAAGTGAGAGGGATAGGTAGATTTTGCAGGCAAAAAAATTTTCACGATATGGTTACCTTAAACGTTAATATAAAGGCACGGTCTCGCACTTTTTTATGGTTAACAAAAACCCTTTTTACAATCACCATTGTCATATTTATTGAAATTTTATGAACATTTTCATATTTCTTCATATGTTCGATTAATTTGAGATTTCAATACAAATTTTTTTCAAATATTTGAAAATTGAGTGAATTATTCATAATTAAAAAACAGTTTAATGGACAAGTTTCAAAATTTTTCCAAAAGTTCCGAAAAAAAATTTAACCCTAACCCCAACAATTTTTTCACTTACTGATAAGTAAAAAAACCACCTCAATGACACATTCCTCAACCCCAAACCCGGTTTTACCAAATAAAATATACTTCCATCATGTCTTTTTTTAGCAAAAGGTAAACAAGTATCGTTATTTATCGAACCTACTGTACAATTAAATTACCAGAAAAACATAAAAGCCACATAAATAATTCAAGTAAAACACAAAAACCACCCCTAAAGGTAATTCTGTCTGAACGCACGATCAATACACCCAAATTATCAATAATAAAAAACCCGATTCCTCCCTAAAATCGTTGTGCTGTAACCCACTTTTTTTTTTTTGCTCCCCGTGACACGACCCGAGAACTTTATGTTTTCGTGATAAAGGCAATGATTTTTCCACGGACCCCTTTATTACCTTAATAAAATGGCATTAGGACAATTTAGTCAGCGATCGAGGGAATGATGTTTTCATTTCCACTAAGGCATAACAAAACGATTTATGGCATCTTAATAAATACAAAAAAAAAACCGACTTACCTCGTCTTTACCCTTCATAACGCACATTTTGGCGTCATGTTCGTTCGAGTACCAAATCAGCCTTTGTTGCTCCGTTAAATCGGAAAAGGTCAGATTGTAGACGACGTTTCTGAAACAAAATGGAGTTACGTTACTAGGACATCGATAAATTTTCACTTGGATTTTTAGTTAGGCACGTTATAAAAGGGAAAAAGGATGATTTCAGACCTACAAGTATTGTACAAAATAAAATTAATTAAATTGCTTATAGATTGATTGAGAAAGAGAATTTTATAATAGTCGTGTAAATTATTAAATGCGATCTTAATTAATATTTCCTTTAAGTGTACTAATTGCGTACGAACCAAACCAAACTTTAAAAAAAAATAAGGTAAATTTTCATTTTTATGTAGTGGTGTCTGAAAACATCTCATTTTTAAGATAACTGGAATATACAATATAAATATAGAAAAAAATAATGGGTGCTATACTTACATTATATTTTCTACCTAATTTAATTAGTTAGGGCAATGTTAGATTTTAAAGATGACTACTCAATTTAAATTAAAATAGAGTGGCCAATTCATCCAAGCACACCAATATACACGTAAGACAAATTTTCCAAAGAATACCCCAACAATGAAAATTTTAAACAGAGGTGTAGGAGATATAGGAACATAATTCACAAAATTAAAAAATAAATACTACAAAGAACAGCTATTTGTAAATTTTTAAAAATGATAAGGAACGCACTGAATATAGAAAAAAATGAAAATTAAATAGGAGAATTAAAAAATAGCAGGGGTAATACCCTAATTACTAAATTACTAACACTTTATTAATAAAAAATATTTTGCTGACTATATTCTGAGTCCGTTATTGCATATTTTTAACTATAACTATCTTATAAGCAGTATATAGCCCAACTTGTTTTAAAATTGGTAATGTTAAACTAATTTTTAAAAGCGGAGATAAAAGGAGTTGCACAAACTATCGCCCAATTTCCTTATTTTCAGTATTTTCGAAAAACTTTATGGCATAATAGCATGGGGAAGCAATTCTGAAACTGCATTAAATAACGTGAAAAAAGCACAGAAATTTTATATAAAAACCGCATGTACCTTTAACAGATTTATTATTTCAAGAGTTTAGTGCTCTTAGGGTAAGGTAACTTTATGCGACCAGGCTCTTATGCTATGTTTTAAATAAAATTGCTCAACAAAGAGATGTAGGCAACTAGAGAAATAAAACAGATAGTAGCTGAAACAACAAAAAGATCTAATAGGGTCTCTCAAAGGTGCATTTCTTATATGGCACCTAAAATATTTATAATCTGCTTTCTACCGATGTAAAGAAAATAATGCAGTTAAGAGCAAAGTTTAAAAAAGCCGTAAAACGTTGATTATACAAAATTGAAATTGAACTTTGCATAAAAACCTTTTTTGCTTGTATCAATACCAAATATTTTAGTCGTTTTGTGTATTTGCCTCGTATTATATTCATTGAAGTTTTTACGTCGTTCTTTATTAAGTACCTACTATTTTAATTGTGTACATAATATGTTCTTGTTGTAGTTATTTTATTTATACTTTTTGATTTAATAATTTAATATTTTTAAAATGGATTACTTAGGATAAAACTTACTTAGCACTAATTATTAGAGCAAGACCGAAGGGCGAAGAAACGATACGCGCTGGCGCACTAGTTACCTTAGTAGATCTTATTAGTGCTCTTACTGTTTATTCATTTAATAATTTGTTTTTTTTCCTTAGTTGTATCTTCAACAATTATGGAATAAACAATTTTTGAATTTTAAATTGACGTTTTATTTTTCACATTTAGGATAGAAAGTTACTTTCCTACACGTTGACACGATTTTTAAAGCGAATTTAATGCGTTTATATATTAAGTTTATATACTAAAATTAATTAGTATTGTAGAGTTGATCATCTCCAATTTAATCTCCCTGGATTTCCTTAATTCAGTTCGAATTAATATTCTTGGTGAGGTTTCTATAAAAAATTAAATTGCAAATTTAAGGATAAATTTATATTTGATGTTTAAATATTAAGACGTAAATTCTATTTTTGACGGTCAATAGTTTTGATAACTTATAATATGAATTATTATTAGTCTAATGAAATTAATAAAAAAAAAATGAAATAGTTAGTTTTTATATAAGTTGATAGAATAGTTTTTTTATAGAATAAGGAAAATGTAGAAAAAGTTATTGGAAAAAAAATTATTTAAAATAAGGAAATTAATAATAAGTCATTTAGGAATAAAACCTAAAGTTGGCGGTAATCCTGCAAGTGATAAAAAATTTATTATATATATAAATATTTTTTTCTTAAATTAAATCAAAAATTCTATTCATTTGGTTAAAATAGAAGATATTGAATTTTTGGAAGATTTAAATAATATTTATAATAATATTGCTATAGATTAATTAAATAATATGACATGAGAAAAATGCTGCTAAAATTCAACCAATAAGGTTAATTGCTAATCAAGCTACAATCTTTCGTAGGCAATATTTGATTAAATCCTTGGATTCTTATTAAAAATCTGGATAAAAAATTGTTAAAAATCAAGAATTATTAATTAAAATCATAGATGCAATTTTATCAATCAAAACTGAAAGGGGACCGCTCCTATTTTTTATAAAACGCTTTATTCCAATATGTAAAAAGCAATATTGCTAACATATCTACTCATCAATCAATTATCCGACAAGAAACAAATATCAAACTGTGATTCCCCAACATAGACTAACTTTAACTAAATTTTAAAATATTATCCAGCAAACTTTATAATTGCCTGCCAATTGAAATAAAAAGTCTGCCTAATAAACATAAATTCATAACAACTTGCTTCACATAAGTCCATATAACATACAGGAATTTTTGAGATTTGACTGGGATACATCCTTCTATACTATTTATTTATGTGTTGGTATAATGGCGTTTTATACAATAACATATGTAAAAAAATACATTATTTATCAATAGTTACAATATTTTATCCCTATTTTACTAAGTAAAATCTTTTCTAATTGATTTATTATTAATTAGCATTTTATTACTGGTTGTACATGTTTGATAACTATCTTATTGACAAATTAAGTTGTTTTTCTTCCATTAGTTTGACAATGTTTAAACTTCTTGTATTTGTAAAGAACTTGTTGTATTGTAGTTGTATTGTTTGCAAATTTAAAAAAAAACAATCAGATTTAAAAGAAGGTGTGGTCAAATCCGGCGCCAAATTTGAATTAAATAAAGCGTAGAAAATTCGAATCCTAAAACGAGCCCAATTTAAGAAAACTAGTAAATATCACAACCTGCGTATACTCCACTCGATTAAAACAGATTGTCAATATAATTGTAACATACAATACAAATTGTAATATAAAATGTTTTGTTTGTATACCAAAAATTGCAGTAAATAAATAATTAGTTCAATAATAAAAAAGTATGAAAACCCCAAAATTCTATTTAAATTATAATATCCTACATAAACTTTTAAATAAATCTAAATAAAAACTATAGTATTTATATAACTGACAAAAGAAATATATACTCTACAAATCAACAATAATTAATATAAAAATATAGAAAGGCCATGTCCGCCAATTAATAAATTGCTGGTATAGTCTGCATTGGAAGATATAAAAGCTGGTAAATTGTACATGAAATAATAAAAGGTGGAACAGTTAAAGACACTACTATAATACATATGTAATGGAGTATGTAGTGTTCAACTAGTTGTTTAACAACATTATATTTTATAGTTATAAACTGACTGAAAAACATTCATAAGGTAATTTCAATAAAAACTTTGAAATGTTGTAAGTTGGAGATCCTATAGTACAGGTCTCATTTTATTGCCAGGCTTATGGATTTTGGAATTGTTGGGTTCAAAAGTTGTAACTCGACTTTGTCTGAAGAAGAATCAAAGTTTTTGCAATTATTTAATGCTGTGTTAACCTGCGAGATCATTTTTGGGCCATAAATGTGCCAATTTTGGCCCGATTTATTATAAATTAAGGGGTTTTTAATGGAGAAAAAAAAAGGTTTTTATGAAAATTTTAATAAAATTAATAGTCGTTGAGTGAAAATAATAATAAAATGAATAGTTTTTGAATGAATTTGTTCCAAGCCAAGGTTGGCCAGTTTTTCAGAAAAAGTGGCCACAAAAATGCCAATTTTAGCCGGCTTTTGTAAAATTTGTTTTAAGTTAAAGGGTTTTTAATGCGAAACAAAAAACTCATTGAACGTCTTATTAAAATTAGTAGTTTTTACATAAATTTCTTCCAAGTCGAGGTTGACCAACTTTCCTAAAAAAATGGCCATAAATATGGTAATTTTGGCCCGATTTCCATGAAATTTGGTTTAAAGTAAAGGGTTTTTAATGAAGAACAAAAAAGGTTTTTATAAAAATTTTGATAAAATTAATAGTTTTTGAATGAAAATATTAATAAAATTATTAGTTTTTGAATGAATTTGTTCTAACCCGAGGTTGCCCAATTTTCCTAAAAAATGACCATATACGTGGTAATTTTGGCCTGATTTTGATGAAATTTGGTTTAGAGTAAAGGGCTTTTAATGGAGAAGAAAAAAGATTTTTAGGAAAATTTTAATAAAACTAATAGTTTTTGAATGAATTTGTTCCAAATCGAGATTGACCAATTTTCCTAAAAAATAGCCATAAATGTGGTAATTTTGGCCCGATTTCGATGAAATTTGGTTTAAAGTGAAGGATTTTTTTTAATGGACGACAAAAAAGGTTCTTATGAAAATTTTGATGAAATTAATAGTTTTTGAATGAAAATATTAATAAACTGAATAGTTTTTGAATGAATTTGTCCCAAGTCAAGATTGTTCAATTTTCCTAAAAAATAGCCATAAATGTGATAATTTTGGCCCGATTTCGATGAAATTTAGTTTAAAATAAAGGGTTTTCAATGGAGAACAAAAAAGGTTCTTATGAAAATTTTGATGAAATTAATAGTTTTTGAATGAAAATATTAATAAAGTGAATAGTTTTTGAATGAATTTGTCCCAAGCCAAGGTTGTCCAATTTTCCTAAAAAATAGTCATAAATGTGGTAATTATGGCCCGATTTCGATGAAATTTGGTTTAGAGTAAAGGGTTTTTAATGGAGAACAAAAAAAGTTTTCATAAAAATTTTGATAAAATGAATAGTTTTTAAATGAATTTGTTCCAAGCCAGGGTTGGCCAGTTTTTCAGAAAAAATGGCCATAAAAATGCCAATTTTACCCGGCTTTTGTAAAATTTGTTTTAAGTTGAGGGGTTCTTAATGTGAAATAAAAACAAATTATTGAACGTTTTAATAAAATTAGTAGTTTTTACATAAATTTGTTCCAAGTCGAGGTTGACCAATTTTCCTAAAAAATGGCCATAAATATGGTAATTTTGGCCCGATTTCGATCAAATTTAGTTTAAAGTAAAGGGTTTTTAATGGAGAACAAAAAAGATTTTTATGAAAATTTTGATAAAACTAATGGTTTTTGAATGAAAATATTAATAAAATGAATAGTTTTTGAATGAATTTGTCCCAAGTCAAGGTTGTCCAATTTTCCTAAAAAATAGTCGTAAATATGGTAATTTTGGCCCGATTTCGATGAAATTAGGTTAAAGTAAAGGGTTTTTAATGGAGAATAAAAAAGGTTTTCATAAAAATTTTGATAAAATAAATAGTTTTTAAATGAATTTGTTCCAAGCCAAGGGCGGCCAGTTTTTCAGAAAAAGTGGCCACAAAAATGCAAATTTTAGCCGGCTTTTGTAAAATTTGTTTTAAGTTAAAGGGTTTTTAATGCGAAACAAAAAACTCATTGAACGTCTTATTAAAATTAGTAGTTTTTAAATAAATTTGTTCCAAGTCGAGGTTGACCAATTTTCTTAAAAAAATGGCCATAAATGTGGTAATTTTGGCCCGATTTCGATAAAATTTAGTTTGAAGTAAAGGGTTTTTAATGGAGAATAAAAAAGGTTTTAATGAAAATTTTGATACAACTAATAGTTTTTAAACGAAAATATTAATAAAATGAATACTTTTTGAATAAATTTGTCCCAAGTCAAGGTTGTCCAATTTTCCTAAAAAATAGCCATAAAAGTGGTAATTATGGCCCGATTTCGATAAAATTTGGTTTGTAGTAAAGGGTTTTTAATGGAGAACAAAAAAGGTTTTTATGAAAATTTTGATAAAATTAATAGCTTTTGAATGAAAATATTAATAAAGTGAATAGTTTTTGAATGAATTCGTCCCAAGTCAAGGTTGTCCAATTTTCCTAAAAAATAGTCATTAATGTGGTAATTATGGCCCGATTTCGATGAAATTTGGTTTAGAGTAAAGGGTTTTTAATGGAGAACAAAAAAGGTTTTTATGAAAATTTTTATAAAACTAATGGTTTTTGAATGAAAATATTAATAAAATTATTAATTTTTGAATGAATTTGTCCCAAGTCAAGGTTGGCCAATATACCAAACAAATAGCCATAAATAAGCCAATTTCGATCCAATTTTTATGAAGTATGATTCAAATTGAAAAGTTTTTAATTGGGAACAAAAAAGGTTCTTATGAAAATGTTGATAAAATTAGTAGTTTTTGCATGAACAGCGTTTGTTTGTTCCATGTGTAGGTTCGCAAACTTTCCTAAAAGAATGGCCATAATTAAACCAATTTTGGCCCGAATTTGACGAAATTTATTTTTAATTCAATAGTTTTTAATTGAACTATAAAAATGTTGATAAAGTTAATAATGTGTGAACAAATTTATTTCAAGTCAACGTTTTCTTAACTTGCAATAAATTCATTCAACAATTCATAAGTTTCCTGAAAAAATATGCCAATTTTGACCCAATTTTTATAGTTTTTTTTAATTAAAGAATCTTAAATGGGGAACAAAAAAGGTCCTTATAAAAATTTTCAACACTTTTTAAATTATCAATGTTTGCTTATACCAAGACAATTTCCATGAAAAATGCTAAATTAATAATTTTCATCGTTTGGAATATTATTGGGTTTAGGGATCAACAAAATAAAAGTCCGAGCTTATTTTAATTTGCCGACGTTTCGCAAAATATATTTACATCCTCAGGACGAGTTCAATATGTTGGACTTAAGTCAAAAAAAAAAAAAAAATAAAAATGAACATTTATACAGAAAGCTTTTTTTAGGTACGTGACATTAGACAATACAAGGATATGTGCGATACTCGTAAAATATAATATATCACAGGAAAATAAAATTGAATTTTTTTACTGTGAATTAATTCAACAAAAAATAAAACTAAAATAAAAATATAAAAAACTCAACTGTCAAGAGTGTTACTACTGTCAAATATTCCTAAAGTCAAGTCACCCTAAGATGGCCGCCGTCCGAAATTCCACTTTGATGAATCAAGTATCATGGGGCTGGACATAACCTCGAATTTATTCATACATAACCCTAAAATTCAATCAGATATTCCAGAGTTTCTGGTATAATAATGCTTGGGAACAAGGAAGAATCATCGAAAGAAACAAGAATTTTATTTTTACTTAGAATTAAATTATTGACGTTTGAAATAAACTATTAGCTGTTTTTGACTGAAAAACATTAATAAGGTAATTGTAATTAAAACTTTGAAGTGTTGTGAGTTGGAGATCCTATAGTAAAGGTCTCATTTTATTGCCAAGCCTATGGATTTTAAAATTGTTGGGTTCGAAAGTTGTAACTTGACTTTTTCTCAAGAGGAATCAAGGTTTTTGCAATTATTTTAGGCTGTGTTAATCTACGAGAACATTTTTGGGCCATAAACATGCCAATTTTAGCCGCCTTTTGTAAAATTTGTTTTAAGTTGAGAGATTTTTAATGTGAAACAAAGAAAACTCGTTGAACGTTTTAATAAAATTAGTAGTTTTTAAATAAATTTGTTCCAAGTCGAGGTTGACCAATTTTCTTAAAAAAATTGCCAAAAATGCGGTAATTTTGGTCCGATTTCGATGAAATTTGGTTTAAAGTAGAGGATTTTTAATGGAGAACAAAAAAAGTTATCATGAAAATTTTGATAAAACTAATAGTTTTTGAATGAAAATATTAATAAAGAGAATAGTTTTTGAATGACTTTGTTGCAAGTCAAGGTTGGACAGTTTTTCAAAAAAAGTGGCCATAAACATGCCACTTTTAGCCGACTATTATAAAATTTGTTTTAAGTTGAGGGGTTTTTAATATGAAACAAAAAAAATTCGTTGAAAGTTTTAATAAAATTAGAAGTTTTTAAATAAATTTGTTCCAAGTCGAGGTTGACCAATTTTCTTAAAAAAATGGCCATAAATGTCGTAATAATGGCCCGATTTCGATAAAATTTGGTTTAGAGTAAAGGGTTTTTAATGGAGAACAAAAAAGGTTTTTATAAAAATTTTGATAAAGTTAATAGTTTTTGAATGAAAATATTAATAAAATTATTAGTTTTTGAATGAATTTGTTCTAACCCGAGGTTGACCAATTTTCCTAAAAAATGGCCATAAATGTGGTAATTTTGGCCCGATTTCGATAAAATTTAGTTTGAAGTAAAGGGTTTTTAATGGAGAACAAAAAAGGTTTCTATGAAAATTTTAATAAAATTAATAGCTTTTGAATGAAAATATTAATAAAGTGAATAGTTTTTGAATGAATTTGTCCCAAGTCAAGGTTGTCCAATTTTCCTAAAAAATAGTCATAAATGTAGTAATTATGGCCCGATTTCGATGAAATTTAATTTAAAGTAAAGGGTTTTTAATGGAGAACAAAAAAGGTTTTTATGAAAATTTTGATAAAACTAATAGTTTTTAAATGAAAATATTAATAAAATGAATAGTTTTTGAATGAATTTGTTCCAAGCCAAGGTTGGGCAGTTTTTTAGAAAAAGTGGCCACAAACATGCCACTTTTAGCCGACTATTGTAAAATTTGTTTCAAATTGAGAGGTTTTTAATGTGAAACAAAAAAAATTTTTAATAAAATTAGAATTTTTTAAATAAATTTGTTCCAAGTCGAGGTTGACCAATTTTCTTAAAAAAATGGCCATAAATGTCGTAATAATGGCCCGATTTCGATAAAATTTGGTTTAGAGTAAAGGGTTTTTAATGGAGAACAAAAAAGGTTTTTATAAAAATTTTGATAAAGTTAATAGTTTTTGAATGAAAATATTAATAAAATTATTAGTTTTTGAATGAATTTGTTCTAACCCGAGGTTGACCAATTTTCCTAAAAAATGGCCATAAATGTGGTAATTTTGGCCCGATTTCGATAAAATTTAGTTTGAAGTAAAGGGTTTTTAATGGAGAACAAAAAAGGTTTCTATGAAAATTTTAATAAAATTAATAGCTTTTGAATGAAAATATTAATAAAGTGAATAGTTTTTGAATGAATTTGTCCCAAGTCAAGGTTGTCCAATTTTCCTAAAAAATAGTCATAAATGTAGTAATTATGGCCCGATTTCGATGAAATTTAATTTAAAGTAAAGGGTTTTTAATGGAGAACAAAAAAGGTTTTTATGAAAATTTTGATAAAACTAATAGTTTTTAAATGAAAATATTAATAAAATGAATAGTTTTTGAATGAATTTGTTCCAAGCCAAGGTTGGGCAGTTTTTTAGAAAAAGTGGCCACAAACATGCCACTTTTAGCCGACTATTGTAAAATTTGTTTCAAATTGAGAGGTTTTTAATGTGAAACAAAAAAAATTTTTAATAAAATTAGAATTTTTTAAATAAATTTGTTCCAAGTCGAGGTTGACCAATTTTCTTAAAAAAATTGTCATAAATGTGGTAATTTTGGCCCGATTTTCATGAAATTTGATTTAGAGTAAAGGGTTTTAAATGGAGAACAAAAAAGATATTTGTGAAAATTTTGATAAAACTAATAATTTTTGAATGAATTTGTTCCAAGCCGAGGTTGACCAATTTTTCTAAAAAATGGCCATAAATGTGGTAATTTTATCCCGATTTCGATGAAATTTGGTTTAAAGTAGAGGATTTTTAATGGAGAATAAAAAAGGTTTTTATAAAAATTTTGATAAAACTAATAGTTTTTAAATGAATTTGTTCCAAGCCAAGGTTGGCCACTATGCCAAAAAATGGCCATAAATAAGCCAATTTTGATCCAATTTTCATGAGGTATGATTCAAATTGAGAAGTTTTTAATTGGGAACAAAAAAGGTCCCTATGAAAATGTTGATAAAATTAGTAGTATTTTAATGGACAACGTTTGTTTGTTCCATGTCTAGGTTCGCAAAGTTTCCTAAAAGAATGGCCATAATTAAGGCAATTTTGGTCTGACTTTGGCCGATTCAACAGTTTTTCATTGGAAAAAAGACTTCTCTATAAAAATGTTGATAAAGTTAATAATGTGTGAACAAATTTATTTCAAGTCAACGTTTTCTTAACTTGCAATAAATTCATTCAACAATTCATAAGTTTCCTGAAAAAATATTCCAATTTTGACCCGATTTTTATAATTTTTTTTTAAATTAAATTAAAGGATTCTTAACGGGGAACAAAAAAGGTTCTTATAAAAATTTCGATAAAATCAATACTTCTTTAATTATCAACGTTTGTTTATACCAAGACAATTTCCATGAAAAATGCAAAATTAATGATTTTCATCGTTTGGAATATTATCTGATTTAGGGATTAACAAAATAAAAGTCCGAGCTTATTTGAATTTGCTGACGTTTCGCAAAATATATTTGCATCCTCAGGACGAATTCAATATTAAATATTTCTTGTATTAGACAATACAAGGACATGTGCAATACTCCTAAAATATACTTTATCACAGTAAAATAAAATTAAATAAAATGTCACGTACAAAAAAAGCTTTCTGTATAAATGTTCATTTTTTATTATTTTTTTTGACTAGTTAGTTTAAGTCCGCCATATTGAATTCGCCCTGAGGATGCAAATATATTTTGCGAAACGTCGGCAAATTTAAATAGGCTTGGACTTTGAAAAAAAGATATTTTTGTTTTATTTATTTAAAAAAAAACCTGTCCATCTCTGGTTTGGATTTTCGACTCCTTTCAAGTTTCGTTTCTATAAAACTGAGGTAAAATCGAATAAAATTAACGATCCGTATTTCGGAAAGTAAATATCTGGATCGTAAATTTTTATGCGAGTTATATTGTGGTAAGTAAACAGATGTAATGTTGCAATCCTCTATCTGACCTTTATACTTGTTATTTTGCACAAATTGCAATTTTTCATTTATATAAATCTGCAGTTATGTACCTTAAACACAAAAAATCTCTTTCTCTCAAACTCTCTATTTAACAATATAAGAACCTGATGTAGTTTTTGATCCAAATTTTTTCTTCCAATCCCTCTATAGAATAGCGCAATATTTTACTCTTTTTTACCCTAAAAACTGAAACTCTGTCCTAACAAAGCAATAAAACCAAATGAAGCCCTCATCTATTAGACTGAATCCCATATTGCCTGAACACATCGATAGCTACAAGCAAAAGAACAAAAAAAACGAACCCTCTGGATCGAATATTATGTCGAGTGCGACCTGGAAAATGACCGGGAGCATTACTAGCAGAAAAACGGGTTTTTCCCGCCCGTGCTCATAAAGCGCATATTTTGCAGCGGGAATATTATCATGCTTAGCGAAAGGCACCGAGCCATATTTATCGTTTTTCACTGGCGGTCCCCTATTGGTGAAAAAGTTTCCTGCTGCAAACTTGTATACGATTTTCGATGGGTCGTTTTGTTTTTATCGATATATCCGTTCGCTCTATCTTCGCTCCTGCTGCCAGACTTCTTTATGGTATTTTGTTCGTCGTCGCAGATATATTTTCTCCCGTTTAGTATTCGGGCACTGAACAATGTTTTCTCTATACTATAGATGTTGCGCAATGTTTCTTTATCGTGAGTGTTGTTAGTACGTTGATGGACGATATTATTGACAGACTAACGAGGAGAAATAGAGTTCAGGAGTTCAAGAGAAAGTTCCCTTTTTTTGCATTTTTCTATGAGCAGAATCGTAGCAGCTATTTGTTTTTTAACTTCAAAATATAGTAATTAATTTTTTTGAAAAATTACACATTTATTTATTCAATAATGCAGAACGAACTAAAAATGTAAAAAATTAATAATTGATAATTCAAAGGAATTTATAGTCAAAAGTTCAAAGTTTGACCGTTTCAAAGTTGGGTTGGATATGTCCTAGACCATTTTAGTTTTAGTGATTACAGTCGCTTTTTCTTCGATTTTTGGCACTAAATTTTTTTTATTCAAAAGGTCAAATAACTGCTCAATAAGAAATAAATTTTCAAGGCAGATGTGCTAAATGTGCCATAGCATTAATGCAAAATAAATTATTAAATAATGCAACAATCAGTAATCAATTCCATACACTTTAACAATTTACTACAACTTAAAATAAAAATTTTTAAATATTCAAAGACCAAAAATTTTAATATTTAAAAATACAGAAGTAAAAAAAAATGCAAAAAATTCAAAATTCTTGTTTTTTTCGTTAAGTTCTGTTAAAAAATTTAAAATAGGCAAAGTTCATAATTTAAGACATAGGGAGATTTTATGTTATAAATTCAAAGATTAAATAATTTAAATATTGAAAAATTCAAAAAAGCAAAAATTCATTATTTTTGGTTTAGTAGAGTTTATGTTCAAAAATTCAAAACTCAAAAAAAAAACAAATTTAAAAATGTTATTTTTCTTGTTAAGAGAATGTTTATAATCCAATGCATAGGCATAGTATATGGTAAATAATTCAATAGTTTGGAAAAATTTAATTTTTTTTTAAATGTTGACGGCATAAGCAGAATTCTTCAAAAATTGAAAAATCCAAAACTCTAAAAATTGAAAATAAACAACAATTCAAAGAATAAAAAACTCAAAAGTTTTGCTTTATTTTCATGACATAGGCAAAGTTTATGTTCAGAAATTCAAAAATTGAGAAATATTAAATTATAAAGAATGATACTCTTTCCAGGTATATCTGTCCTTATTTAAATATAATAAATTAAAAATTAAATTATAAAAATATTAAAAAAAAAAAATAAAAATTGAAAGATTAAAAAATTCAAAAGTTCTGTTTTTCTATTTTTTTTAAAGTAAATTTTTAATTTTAAAATAATTTTCAGCAGAACTTAAGGAGAAAAAGAAAAATTTAAGAATTTTGAAATTTTGATTTTATTTAAAAAATTAGTTTTTACACTTTTGATTTTTTTTAATTAAGTTTTGAAACTTTAAACTTTTGTTTTTTTTTTAAATTTAATCAATGTGAATCTTTGTTTTTTTTTGTATTTTTAAACACACCTTTTTATTCCATATACTATAAAATTTCTGATATAAAAAAAACTGAATTTATAATTCTTAAATTTTTATTCTTTTTTATAATTCAAAATGTAACGAAAAATGTCAAATTATTAATAAATATCACAATCTAAGAATGTTGCATCTGATCTACCCTCTTATTCTAACACATCCTATAGTCCAAACGCTTTTGTCAACAAGTTTCAAAATAAGAATTCTAAATATATAAACAAAATATCTCCTAAGCACCTGGACTAAATTGCATTATTTTTCAATTATTAAACGTTATATCCCAAATAGGTCAGAGCTAGGAAAGCACAGAAATACAAGAGCCTGGACTAATAAATATAGCATCTGGTCTGCTCTCTTACTATAATACGTGCTATAGTCCAAGCTTAAATATTCTTCTTGTTAAATGCTTATGATAAGAACCTCAATGGCATTAATACCTGACCTGTTTTACATAGAACCGTTTAATAGTCCAAACGTATTCTGTATAAATCATTTATAAATATTGAAAATTGGAGAGAATTTCAACAAATATAAATGAAATTTTTCCTAAGCACCTGGACTAAATTGCCTCCGTTTAACATATTATGCCATTTTAAATATGCCGAGGTCACATCTGATCTGTGCTATTATAGTCCAAGCTTTATTATCAAAAAATCTTCTCTCTTTTATAGTCCATACGGCATGACATATGCACCAGGACTATAAAAATTTGATTTTAACACATGGTTGTAAATAGAGCGGCTAATAGTCCAAGCGCATTTTGGACAAATCATTTACAAATATTGGAGAGTTGCTATTATATTTCCCAAGCGTTTGGACTAAATTGCATTATTTTGCAACTATTAAAATTAACATTAAATTTCATTAGGTCAGAGCTCAAAAAAAGACAGAAACATAAGAGCCTGGACTAATGAATATTATCATAACATAATAATCTGCTCTCTTTTCAACATTTCAACACGTGCTTTAGTCCAAGCTCTAATTTTAAATAGATCGGTTTAATAGTCCAGGCATATATTGTAAAAATCATGGAGAAATATTGGTAAATAGCAATAATGAAATATTTTCTCTTAAAGTCATAAAAGACACGTAGATAACGCCCTCTGCAAGTAACAGGTATATTAAGGACAAATTCAAATTTTTCACGTCAAAAAACCCCAGGTGGCAATTTTCGTTTAGAAATTTTTGGCAACCTGTGTCTTGAAAACCATGCATTTTAGACTACACGTGTATAGAAACCTTTACATTAAAAATACTTGAAAAATCGGCTACTTATTAAATAACACCCTGTATATTCAAAAGATATTCACATATCACCCTGTTTATTCAAAGATTGAAAAAATCAAAAGTGCCGCTAAGAAACATTAAATTGTTAAGTTTATGATTCGAATGCAAAAATTGGACAAAATTAATAATTCAAACACCTGGACTATAAAAATTTGATTTTTTACACGTGGTTTTAAGTAGAGCGCTTTAATAGTCCAAGCGTATACTGGACAAATCATTTACAAATATTGGAAAATTGCTGTTATATGCGTTTGAACTAAATTGCATTATTTTGCAACTTTTAAAATTAACAATAAATTCCATTAAGTCATAGCTCAAAAAAAGACAGATACATAAGAGCCTGGACTAATGAATCTTATGACAACATGAATCTGCTTTCTTATTCTAACACGTGCTTTAGTCCAAGCTTTGTTGTGAAAATTAAATAATCTTTCCTTTTATAATCCAGGTGTTTATGGTGGAAAATTGTATGACATAAGGGCCCCTGTACTATAAAAACTCATTTTAAATTGATCGGTTTAATAGTCCAGGCATATACTGTGAATATAGAAAAATATTGGTAAGTCGCAAGAATTTAAACAAAATATAAACGAAATATTTTCTCTTAAAGTCATAAAAGTCGGTATTATTTAGGAAATTATGCAGAAAAGAGCAAATTATGCCGAAAAGATCTTGAAAATCAAGCATTTTAGACCACAAGTGTGTATACTTAGGAACTTTAAAAAATCACTCTGTCAAATATCGACTATTTGTTAAATAACACCCCGTATATTCGAAAATTGAAATATTCAAAAAATGCAAAAATTCAGACTCGAAAATATGTAAGCAAAGTTTATAATTTACGGTCTAGTCATTGTTTATGTTCAAATATTTAAAAAACATTATATTCCTTGAATTTTTGGATTTTTGAATTTTTGAATTTTTAAATTTTTGAATTTTTGAATTTTTGAATTTTTGAATTTTTGAATTTTTGAATTTTTGAATTTTTGAATTTTTGAATTTTCAGATATTTAAAAAACATTAAGTTCTTGTTTTAAGTGCAGTATAAAGAAATAAAAAATGTTACATTTAGGGGTGAATGTTTAAACATTCAAATGAAAAGTGCAAAAATGACAATCTTCATAAATTCAAAAATTAAAAATAAGAAAAATTCATAATTATTTAAGGCATACGTTGAGTTCATATTCAAAAATTCAACACAAATTACTGTTATTAAATTCTATTAGGTTAGAGCTCAAACCAAGGTAGATACATAAGAGCCTGGACTAATGAATCTTATCAAAACATGATAATGTCGCATCTGATGTGCATTCTTATTGTAACACGTGCCTTAGTCCGGGCTTTCCTGTCAAAAATTAAATAATTTTTCCTTTGATAATCCAGGTGCTTATGGTAAAAAACTATATGACATAAGAGCCTCTATACTATAAAAAATAATTTTAAATAGACCGGTTTTATAGTCCAGGCATATAGTGTAAAAATCAAGGAGAAATATTGGTCGCAAGAATTTAAAAAGTCCTTCTTTTAAGTTTATTAATAAAATTTATTTTTTTTTCTTAATTTAAACTAGACAAAGTTCTCAATTTAAGGGCAAAATTTATGCACAAAATTCCGTATATATAAAGAAAGTTTATAATTCAAAGCATAACCAAAGTTTATGTTTACAAATTCAAACAACTACCCTAAATTTAATCATTATTCTTACTATCTTACTCATTGCTCTAACCTAAATTTAATCAATCGTTTGTTAAGAATAAAGTAAAGTACGCTGAGGGTTTGACTATGATTAGGTACACGATATGGAAAAGAATTATTGCATAATCCACCCTAATATGAAAGGGGTCCTCATTATATGGCCATCAGGGCTTATAGAATGCTACCTGCTGATATTAAGGGAACTGAAGTCCTATTTAAAAAGTTGTTTACCACTGATTACAGATTAAATGTTTTTATAATTTTACATTTAGATAATCATTGTCATTTGTTGTATGACATTGCTTTTTGTCCTGTACATAATTGTTTGTTGCCAAATAAACAATAATTATTATTTAATTTCGTTCTATTAAAAATATTTATAATAACAGATACGTTGCGCCTTTAACGGCATAAGCGAACATATTTAAGTACGAGGAGCAATTAAGCTCGTTTTATGGCTTCGGGTTGAGGTCACCCCTAATCCGGAAAACCCTCTATCCTCTTTTTCTAATTCCCGACACTCGTGGTGGCACCCGTGCATGGGAGACGAGCAAACAAAAGCCGACATCAGACCCCACCGGTAGTGGCTTCGTTAAAATCAAATCCATCCTCCTCCTCCTCACCCTCTTCGAGGAAAAATCGCCCTGGATTCATTAAATGTTCACGTTTCGACGGAACTCGCTCCTCATTAAGACCTATTAAACGGGCTTTTAGTTGCACTTTAGGCCCTATTTTAACCCCTTAAAAGTTGAAAAAGAAAATCATTTAAATGTTCACCTACTAAAGTGCCAAACAGGACAAAATTAAACCTTTGATGGCCACACGTGTCACATGTGTATAGGGAACTTCATTATCCTTTCGAAATCTCTGTGGGCACTTTGGATGGCTGCCATGCGAACTATTCGGTTCGGTTTGTGTTTGCCATTCAATGGAATTACCACAAATTAACATAAATAATGTTCCTTTAGTACATTTAGAATTACATTGAACACTGAAAACTCGCGGATAGGGTGTTTGATAATGCATGCTTTCACTGTGTATAATTATGATTGAATTATTCCAAAGTAATTTTAACAAGAAATCCCAAGTCTCATTAAAGGCCTTGGAGTCCCTCAGGAACGAGATCGAGTGTTCCACTTTTATTTATTTTAATTTTTATCGCTCCCTCCAGGCGTTTCCTTAACCTATTCCTGTTGGAGATCTCCTTACCGCACGACAATTTAGATAACGAGGGCGATTCTCTCTCTGTCTCGTTTATATTAAATTTATTAGATCTGTTCCTCTCCTTTCTTCTATTTTATAGTTTTGGTTTTGTCTTTTTTTATTATGGGCCTGTCAGCAGCAAACTTTCGGTTTAATGATATTGGTGGTTATAATTTTTTTAATATTTCACGGATTTTAATTAAAATCATACGTTAACTGCCTGGATTAATTAGTTTACTGCTTGGATTATTAAATTTATTCATTAATTAGGTTCAAATTAAATTATTTTATAATTCCAGGCAGTTGACTTTATTGTTGAGATATTTCAGGCATTTTAATGAACGAATGTTCATTAATCACGTAGATTCATTAGTTAACTTTTTACTGACATATAAACTAAAATCATTTTGCAATTTTTGTCAAGTGAACCATAATTTTGAAAATTTCAAACATTTTAATTAAAACTGCACTTTAACTAATTAAATTATTTATTAATAAGAAGTAAGATTAAATTATTTTGTAATTCCAGGCAGTTGAGCCATAGATTTTTCAATATTTTAGGCGTCTTAATTCAAATTGTAACTTAACTACCTGGATTAATTAATTTACTTATTGGGAATTTATTACCGTGTATGTCTCTATTAATAAAAAAAATCAGTAGACTGGATATTTCTAAGGTGTAACCCAAACATTAACTAATAACGAGTCCCACCTTAAATGACGATTGACACTTGATAGCTGTCAAATGTTCTTCGCAGTACCTAATCAAGACAAATGTTAGGTTATGTTATTTATTTAGTCGTTTGACAGTGATAGCTTTTGCTAAATGACATTCCTTGACAGCTAACACATTTGAATGAAGTCAAATTAAGCGTCGTCGTAAATCGTTCATAGTATCGACATACGTGCGTAATTCACAAAAATGAGGTTGTGAAATTTTATTCAGGACTTTGACACATCGAAAGTCTAGCTACGTTGACTGCTACAACTTTTGCCCGTGGAATACGTATAATCAAGAAGAATATCGAAATTTGCCGCCATTAAAACTAAAATCTTCTTGCCGGATATACTACTGTGTCTAAACGCTAATAATAACCAAAAGTTCCCGGCCACGCCTTGCTCCTTTTGTAATCCGAACTATCTAACTTTATTACTTTACATCCCCCCGATAGTCAAAAGACACCTCGGAGATTAATTTGGGACCCAACAAAAACATAATCTCGGTTTAAGCTCAATTTCCGAACTTGTTACGTAAGTTTTGATAAAGACCTGCAAGGGAGGCCTAAGCTGGTTTTTAATGAATGGAAATTAACTTGGATCAGTTAAATTTTTAGGGCATTTACACATATCTACGGAAGGTTAATTTGCCCCTCCACCCCTTCAGGAAATTGCCAGAGGGGTGTTTAACTAACGACGTTATTAATTGACAACTCGTATTACCCCGGAGCCAGTACATATACATACACACGATGTTTATGAACACGCCTTAAGCCCTAAGCTTTGTATTCAGTTTATTATTATTTGGTTCCTCGACGAAGTTTACCCTCCGATACAGCGTTTTAATCGTTTCAGTAATATAATATTACAGGTGGATTTACTTACGTCATTTGGTGTTTGTTGAGATAGCAAATAAGGCTTACTTACGCCGCACAGGAACAATAATTAAAGTTAAATATGAGAGCAAAACAGATGCCATGGCCAGGGTATTTCGGTTGCCTTATCATAAGACAGAGAGGTAAATAGAGTGGTTTCGTCCTCCTTGTTAATGCATATATCAGTTGCACGCAGAGCCATCTATCGGTCTGAAATCATGTAATGACTTCATTTCATGTTTTACTGCTAGATAGCGCGCTACGTAAGAGTTCGTTATTTTAGGCGGGATTTTCAAATGTTTTGGCCGGCCCTGCTTTACTACTATTGAAAAATTTAAATGATGCCCGAAAAACGTTTCAAACAAGTACAAAGTGCACACAATAATTAAAAAAAAATAGAATTATTTCTAGGCAAAAACACTGTGCAACATTTTCCGGAATTGGCCTTTTGTACAATTTGATTCACTAAATTAAATAGTTTAAGTTTAATGAAATATTTAAATATTACTGTTATTAAACTACCTTTATGACCGATGAGGGCAAAGCACCCTTGGGGTTCAGTTTTGTCAAAGCTGTCATTTGTCATCTTAGTTCGTTTTTGACCATTTTTCTTGTTGAACCTTTGACAATTAAAAACCAATTATTTAAGACTGTCAATGTTAACCAGATCGGTCACTGCGCTTTTTGTAATCAAAAATCCTGAATAATAAAAAATCGTGCTAAAATTTAAATAAATAATACCACGATGACGACAACGATAAAGGAAAAACAGAAATCTGCAACATTTCGTTTTTTCTTTTCGCTGACAATATCAGCTGGCGCGAGATAACGAACGGAAAACGGCGACCCGTTCGTTCCACTGGCAAACACTTTCTTCACGGTTTCATATTTGTGCAAACACAATTTTGAACGGCAATTTCCTGAAAAAGCTCGCAAAATGTCATCCCCCTTTATGAAAATCATATCGGGCGCGTCCTTTGTGTGCCCTTCGTTTTGACTTTTGTCTGGTTTTTCCACGCCGTCGTATGTTTACTTTCCAGGGACAGTTATACTGATTTTTTTTGTATTTTATTCATATGTGAGATCCATAATTTACCTTCATAAAGTCCAGTTCAGAGATCTATTAGAATCTTTGATGTGTCGCAGATGTCGCAGTAAATAGTCCGTGCGCCTAGGTCGAATGATATACATGTGTAAATGGCAAAATTTTATATAATTTATCTATGAAATCATTTTAAATGTACGTAAAACCCCACGTTTTACATTATTTTTTATTTTTCATTCGAAAATGTCAATTTTTAGAAAGAAAATAATATCAAAAAATTGACCACGGACTAAAATCCAAACATCTTACAAAACCTTTTAAACACTCCCAGCACTCACAGACTTCTCAACTCTTTTTAGCCAGTCTATTAAACAAAGATAAAACACCTGCGTTCTGGCGATTCCTACTTTAGGCTGTGCAAGTGATTGTGTATCTCTCTCTATCCCACTGATTTTGAGAATTACGGGGCCGTACCCAAATAAATTTTTGGGCTGTTTTTGTTTTACTTTCGACGTGTTTTTAAAGGGTCTATCGCCTTTAATAGTTGGGAGTGTGTTTTTTTATTTGTGTTATTTGTAAAATTTTTTTGTATCTCGTGTAATTGGGTGTCCTATCTGTTTGAAATTATTTTTATTTATATATTTATTATTAATTTACTTGCTTGAAATAATTCAAATTTAATTCGAGGCTGGATTTTCTCACAAAAAATAGATATATAAATTGCCTAAAATCTAGAGTTCAAAAAAAAAATAAAACATAAAAATAACTCAATCTATTAAATTAAAAAAAAAAAATTTAGAAAATAATCAAATTTTTATACTACAATATGTTAATTCATTAAATTTAAAATCGACCCATGATGATTTTACTGCCAAAATTGACAAAAAGATGCGTGGAATCCACTCAATCGCCTGTTATTAAAAATAAAATATTATGGAAATACTATACACTGCTAAAACAAACAAACAAAATTTTACAATTGACAAATAATGAAAGATATATTTACTTCTAAGTTTGGCCATGTATTGCTTTAAGATTTAAAAGAAAATGCCTAAATTATAGGCATAGTAACTCATCACTCTCACTGTTTATATCACAAATGTAGGGTCAAGAGTTCATTATATCAAAAAGTCTGAGTTATTAAAATTAGACTAACAAATAACAATTATAACATAAACACGTACATTTTTTATTTTATTTGTGGTTTCACCCTACTGCCTGAAATTTAACAAAATGTAACAGTACAATCACAAAGTAAGGAAATCATTTAACCTGCCAACAACTGATAAATAAAATATTAATCATATTAATCTCGATTATTCAAAAGGATTTGATGGTATCGAAAATTTAAAAAAAAATAAAATTAAAATTAGGTAAAATTAGTAATATGGTTTTAATAATGTTGTGTTTGTCATTTAATAATTCTTTCTTTGACGCTAAATATATTGAATCGGATGTGCGACAAGGGTCAATCCTAGATCCGTTACTTTTCCTAATATACACTGTTGATTTACCAAATGTGAGGAATTCTGAATATGCTGATGACACCTAAACTACTGCCAGCTTCAGACTTTCAAGGTATCATGTAAATTAATTATTTTGACTTTGAGGTTATAAATGTTGGTACGAAATTCGAGAAAAATAATGATTTATTATCAGTCACTAATGAGAACTATCGCGAAAGGCATCAACAGACCAAATTTGACAAATATGACAGATGACTTTAAGGGTATAGTGCGGCATTCACGAACCTTATTGGATTCTGTCTACTAGCAAGTGGACTAAAATTAATTATTTTAATAATGATAATCACTAATGATAATTGTCAAGAAAGCCAGAAACGGACCACACCCTTTGACAACTATTACGTACAGACTAAATTTCACAATTTTGACATAAAACTTTTAGGTATTGTCAGTTATTCGTTAGATTTATTGAGCATATTATCAACCAGCAAGTAGACGTAAATTAATTATTTTGACTTTGAGGCTACTTAATTAATTAATTCACTAAATTAATTGCATGTTATCATGAGAAAACTGTCTGATCGTGCCTGCGATCATTCCTTCAGCTACAAAATGTCAATTAATCGTTTGACAGCTAGTAAAATTTATTAATTTAATGAGGTATGTCAAGAAAAAAAAATGAAAGTAAATATGGAGGTGAATGCTTCAACGTCAAAGCTGTCAAGTTGTCAAGGGCTATAAAGTTCAAATTAAATTATTTTATAATTCCAGGCAGTTGAACCATAGATTTTTTAATATTTCAGGCACTTTAATTAAAATTCTACCCTAACTGCCTAGATTAATTAGTTAATTTTTTAATACATATAAATTAAAATTATTTTGCAATTTTTGCCAAGTGAAGCATAATTTTTAAAAATTTCAAACATTTTTAATAAAATTGCACTTTACCTGCCTGAACTAATTCATTTATTTATTCATAATAGTAAAATTAAACTATTTTATAATTCCACTCAGTGAAAACTACCTAGATTAATTAATTTATTTATTATGACCTCAACTGTCTGGACTATTAAATTTATTCATTAATTAAGTTCAAATTAAACTATTTTTAGTTATTTAGACATTTCAATTAAAATTGTACCTTAACTGCCTCGACTATTAAATTTATTCATTAATTAAATTCAAATTAAATTATTAGATTTTTTAATATTTTAGAGATTTTAATTAAAATTATATCTTAACTTAAGCCTGGACTAATTAATTTACTCATGATTTTCTCAACTGCTTGGACTATTAAATTTATTCATTAATTAAACTTAATTAATTTGAATTAATTGAAAAATTAATAATAATTAATTTCAAATATTTTAGTTAAAATTGCACTTCACCTGCCTGGACTAATTACTTTATTTATTAATAAAAGTAAGATTAAACTATTTTATACTTCCAGCCAGCGAAAACTGCCTAGATTAATTAATTTATTTATTATGACCTCAACTGTCTGGACTATTAAATTTATTCATTAATTAAACTTAATTAATTTGAATTAATTGAGAAATTAATAATAATTAATTTCAAATATTTTAGTTAAAATTGCACTTCACCTGCCTGGACTAATTACTTTATTTATTAATAAAAGTAAGATTAAACTATTTTATACTTCCAGCCAGCGAAAACTGCCTAGATTAATTAATTTATTTATTATGACCTCAACTGCCTGGACTATTAAATTTATTCATTAATTAAGTTCAAATTAAACTAATTTATAACTTTGACTTATGACTTTGACTTTATGGGTATATTATGGTATTCACGAACTTTATTGGATTCTGTAAATCAGCAACTGGACTTAAATTAATTATTTTGACTTCAAGGCGATGAATTGTAATGCAAAAAGTCTAGAAAAAGGATGATAATAATGACAATTGACAGTTAGAACAGACCAAATTTGACAATTTTGACAGGTGACCTTAGGGGTATCATCTATATTAATTATTCTGACTTTAATTTTAGTGCAATTTAAAATCATACCTTAAGGTAGAAAATGATAATTAATCGTTTGACAGCACGTAAAATTTGATTAGAATTTAATGACATTTGTCAAAAAGTATTTACTTACTTTCCAAAGTATGAAAATCTACACGGGGTAAATGTTTATCTGCTTAACATTTTACTGATATCTGTCAATAAAAATCAGCTGATCTGCATTTCAATAGCAAAACAGAAATATATGATTGCTTATGAACAGTTTGACAGTTATATAGGACGAATGAACCATATGACAGATGATATATAGGGTATATATAGTTCATTTAACATGATGCTTAAATTTGTTAAATAGCCAACAGCCATAACCTAATATTTTCACTTTGAGGTTATAAATTGTCGCAACTGTAAAAAAATTGCCACCTTTGTCACTTCACAGTCTGAATTAGACAGATCACAATTGACAATTATGACAAATGGTGAGCTGGTTAAATTTTGATGTTTAGCTGAGAAACTGAAAAATGGTTACCTACGGATCACACTATTTGACGGTTACATTTGACATGTGACAATTGATACTTAGGGTGTGATTCGTTATTCACCAGCTTTATTGTGTTTCTCTATCGGCGATTATCAGGGTATAACTCATAAATTAAAACAATATATTATATTGAATTAAGGATCTTCTGCAGCCTATTTATTATGTTGTCAAAAAAGGTAAATTATCAAGGAACACTTCATTTTTAAATTTTTTAATGAAGTTATTTTCTAATTTATATAGGCACTCCTATAAGAAAAATAACTGATCATTTATTGCTACGATTTTAAGGATTCCCTTCATCCCAGTTATTAAATTGTGAATCATCAAGACTGAATTTATTTCCTAATTTACAAGAGGAAAAAAATGCCTCTTATATACAGGAGGCACTCCTGTATGTAAGAAAAAAAAATGAGAGGAATTAATTTTTAATGCCTGGAAGGCGTAAAATATGTCTTTAAAAACCTGGAAAAGCCTGTAAAATAATACTTCGATTTTCCAGAATAGTCAAAAAATAAATGCATTAACGTAAGCCACGTCTCTGTCACACCTCTGTCAAATCATTGTATAGACAATTTTAATTTTTTGCAGTTCTTTCACTCATATAGATGACTTTGACAGCCGTCAAATGAAATTTTCTCAAAATTTCACCCCTTGACGTGCCTTTTCCTCTCCCTTTATGGTAATTTTAATATAAATTTGTTAGTGGTACAGAGATGCGATTGTAATAACCGCGACGTCAGGTTTTAATCAAAAAAAGTGTCAACGTGTGCTCTGAAAGTTTTTATATAACGTCGGCATACCGCTCAAAAACTTTTAACACATCCTCCCATTAACCGGGCCGATGCCTCGGTCCGATCTAATCGGAATTTTATTACTTTTCTTACGGAGTTTGCTTACATGTGCTGCTTTTTAATACGATCTGACCACACCATACGATTTCTTAATGAAATTACCGGGTTTCGCTTAAAAACCTACGGTTGCTCCTTAAATGGGCCAAATATTAGATCAAATAAGTAGAAACTTCGGAAGACATTTTACAGACGAAATAAAAAAGCAAAAAAGGGTTTTCTTAAATTTCCGAAATATCCGCATACAAACGTAATTCGACCATTATTACCGCCCCCCCCCCCCCCCCCCCCCCGTTGGTGCTTATTTGCGACATGTCCAAGTCCCAAACTGTCGTTTACTATAATTAATCCGAATGCACTTTCCAAGTTTCCCAATTAGGATTGAATTCAGACCGCTGCAGTAGCAATAACGTTATTCCGTCGTTGGTTGGTCAAACTTATCGCATGTCGACGGTACATCGAAGAATTAAGTTGCCGAATAAATGACATTTTTAAGACATAAATGGGACGTTTATTTTATTCGTATATTGAGGGAATATCTGAAGAATTTTTTTTTTTTAATGGGTCCTAAAGGAATCTTAATATTCACTATACAGGCAGATCAAGACAGGGAATTTTCAAGACAAGACAAGAAAGGTAATTGAATAATCAATCAATCTTCTTTAAGTGCCTGGAAGTACCAATTGATTCTTCAATGGTTCAATTTGCCTTCTTAGGGATTAAATACTACTTTAACTACTTAGATGCCAAGTGAGTTTTCCCATGGTTAAATACACACAAAGAAGAATGAAAGGAAAATCATATTTTCTTTAAAGTAGTTGAAGTTAAAAACGAACATGTAAAGCTGTAAAGGGTTTACAAAAGTTATTCAATAGCTCGCACGTGATAAAAACAAATGTTCAAACAAGGTCGTCAATTTGTTCGAAAAACCTCCAATCTAGTGAGGTTTAGGTGCTGGAGAGATCTGGCTTCCTTAAAGCCCATTAAACACCTCCAAAATTTTTTGAATCATAGTCCAATTTTTAACCTCAAAGACCTCTAAGATGATTTTTTATAATACTACGAAAATATATTCTCAGTTTCTAACAAATCATTAGATAAGATGTTTCCTTGCAAATTTAACGATGCCCTATTATCCTTTCACACCTTGACGGTGACATTCTTCGAAAATCGTCATCCCTTATAATTATGATAACGCCGAAAGGTATTAAGGGTTTCCGGTAATTGCTCGTGGCACACAATAATAATAATAATAATAATATTTTCCGTTTTCTTCGCCCTCGTTACCCGTAACCGTTCGTTACTACTATACCCCGCTCTTTATGCGATACTCCTTTTTATATTCTTTTGTATGCCCTTTAAAATAAATGAGGATGAAAAATTGTTTAGACTTTTCCGCGGGGAACGTTACGTAAAACCTCCTCTTTATTCCTAGTGAACCTTTTTAATAACCCCTTTTTTTTCCCGCTATATTGTTACGAAGAAATATATAAATTAAGGTGGGCCCTTAAGGGTAATTACCCAAATTTGTAAATCGCATGACGTTTGACCGAGTTTCATCCCTTTTTATATCGTGCCAAGGGGAAAAAATGTCTTTCGAGGGACGGTTCACCCTTGAAAACTTGGGAACATGAACGACGTTAAGTATCGAGTTAAGTCGTTTGCAAGCGTTATTTTCCGATTTATTTGGAATTTGTTAGCTTTCTCGATTTTCTTCTTTAACCGCAAAATTGTACCTTATTATTATTAGAATTGTTTGTCCTATTTTTCTTAAATGATTTTACCCAAGTAATTTTTTAATCTATTCCAGGCAGTTGATAGTGATTTTGTAACTGAAACATAACCTCAATGCTATTAGCTACCTCTTAGTATTGTAAATGCGGCTAAAAGTGTCCACTTGCGAGTTCTATATTCAGATTTATTATTGTTTTATTGAGAATGTGTTAGCTTTCTAGATTTTCTCGTTTAACTTCCTTATTGTAATTTTAGATAATTAAATTTTTTTATCCTTTAACTTAAGTGAGTTTTTCATCTATTCCAGGCAATTGATATTTATTTTATAAATGAAACGAAGCCTCAATCCTAATATCTACCTCTAAGTCTTGCAAACGTGGTGAAAAGTGTCAACTTACGAGCTTTATTTTTAGATTTATTATTGTTTTATTCAAAATCTGTTAACTTTCCGGATTTTATTGTTTAACTTTGTAATTGATACTTTACATTATTTAATTTTTCTGTCCTTTTTTTTCCTAATTTGACTGAAGTGATTTTTTAATCTATTCCAGGCAATTGATAATTCTTATTTAAATTAAACATAGCCTTAATCCTATTAACTACCTCTAAGTGCTGTAAACGTGGTCAAAAGTGTCCGCTTGCGAGTTTTATTTTCAGATTTATTATTATTTTATTCAAAATTTGTTAGCTTTCCTAATTTTCTCGTTTAACTTTTTTATTGTTATTCTTTTTGTCCTTTTTTTTCTTATTTCACTTAAATGATTTTTTAATTTATTCCAGGCAATTGATATTTATTTTGTAGTATTGTAAACGTGGTCAAAAATATCAACTTGAGAGCTTCATTTTCAGATTCATTATTCGCTTTTTTTATGACTGCTAGTAAAGGCTCCCAAGTGACTTATGGAGGAAAATTGACATTATCTTTCTTATTTGAAGCTTCTGGGCTGTTAGAGACTTTCACATATCCGAGGGCCTTGTAGTGAGTCTAAATGTCTTTAACGGCCCCTATAATGATCCAAAACCTTCTGGAAACAAATAGGTCATCCAGATTCGGTCCACATCCGAAAACTCGCTGGTCATATCCAGAAACAACGAGGAAACCCCCTATCAATGTTTAACAAAGCGAACGGCAAACAAGAGGGTTCATCAGATATCAAAGGTGCCAAACACTTTCCGCCATTGTCAACATACAAACGGTCTTATTACCACATATTACCGCTCCGTCTTCGTTGCCATCCCTTGTTCAAGGACAAAGTTTAACTTGCGGTTAATTTGAATTACCCGATGCCTCCTTTGTACGTATATAATGTTAGCGTAGAGGTTCGAGTTTCAACTCGTTTAAACATTCAATTATTTGATCCTGCATAAGAAATAAATGCGTCGCGCTCATTGAAAGTGGTGAATTACTACTAATATAAGGGTTGCATGTCGGGAAGTTAAAATGAAAGCCTCGCAGCGAAACAGCGGTATAATGATATAAATCAGTACCGTGAAAAGGAAGCTGTCGTGATGAATTACGGCTTAAAAATTAACTAAAACTAGGGAAACTTATCGCGATTAATGCTTTGATGGTCACGAAGGTTTATTATAGGCAAGACGAATAATATAATGCATCAGGAAACAATTGGAAATTGAATCCTGATGATGTAATTGTGAATGGATGAAACCTGCTGCACCCCTGACCAATCATCATTAGTTTTCGCTAAATATTTCTGAAAATTATGATTTTGTGTAATTTTTTGGCAAACGTTACTTTTCTTTTATTTCAGCAGGTGTAGTGAAAAATTGACCATGATCATCCCTTAGGAGAGATTATAGATTATAGAGTACCAGGGTACTTTACTTAATGAAATTTGCACTTCATTGCTAAAAAGTGTACTATAAAGTACCTTAAAATGGTCATTTTCCTATTGACAGCTTTTTATATATCAGATATTTAAATGAAAAATGACTCATTGAATAAAGACTCTTAAAATATGAAATTTGTACTAAGAATTCTGTCTGAATAACCAAAAATACCTTAAAAATTATACAAACCTAACTTTTAGGGTATTTTACGAGTGTTTTTGGTTATTTAATTCAAGCTTTAAATATTTTGAAATTTAGACTATTTGAATTTTTTTAAAATAATATTTGAATCTTTGAATCTAGAAATCGAATTTATGAATCTATGAATCTATGAATCATTAAGCTGACAGCTGTCAACGCCGCTTGTCACCACTGTTATTAAGGGTGTAGTACGTTACTAACCATCCTGGTTTCTTTGATCCTATTATTATGCCTCGGCATTTTTTCCCATTTAACCTCATAAGAAGGGCCTAATTCGTATAAAAGCAGGCCGTAACGCTCCTTGCCCACACACACACATTGTTTTTCCTTTATACGAGTTTTCCTTACTCAGGAAAACAGGAGGTGGGGGAGCCATAAAAGCCAGAAAAGAGAGTCGCTTAAGAGCGTGTCGGTTTATCGAAAAAACACCGAGTCAGTGTTTCGAAACGAGCCCGAAGCCTTTTTGCAATAATCAAACCGCCACGACGAAATAAAAGGCAGAACCCGAAACGGTCTCAATGCGTGACAAATTACGGCATCTTACCTTCTCTACGGGAGGTGCTTTTCACGGATTTTTCACCGTGTTTATATGTATACATCGGGAAAAAGGGAAAATTGATATGTTGGCAAAACTGAATAGATAAACAGGCGTCAGGGGCGGGGAGGGGGTGATTGATGGTTTACCGTATGAATTTAATAAAACCGTTTTGATGATTGATTTACCTTTAAGGGGCTGATTTATGATTTAATTCTAAAGGTTTAGATGAGCTGTTAGAGACTTACCTTGCTCTATTTAATATGTCATTAATATATTGAGATTGCTGTAAAATGACTTTTATTATTCAATACCAGATATAATTCAGACCAACTACCTAGAATTATAAAATATTTTAATTTGAACTTCATTGACAAATAAATCAATTAGTCCAGGCAGTTGAAGTGTAAATTTTAATTAAAATGTAATTAAACATTTGCTAGGAATTGTAAAATAATTCTAACTTAAAATATCAGTAATAAGTAAATTAATTAATCCAGTCAGTTAATATATAATTTTAATTAAAATGCCTTGAATATTGAAAAATTTATGGCTCAACTGCCTGGAATAATAAAGCAATTTTATATGAAATTAATTACTGAATAAGTGAGTTAATTAATGGCTAGAATTATAAAATAGTTTAATTTGACCTTCTTTAATATATAAATTAATTAGTCTAGGCAGTTAAGGCAGAACTTTAATTAAAGTGCCTGAAATATTGAAAAAATCTTAAAATAATTTAATTTGAACTTAATGAACTAATAGATTTATTAGTCCAGGCAGTTGAAGTGCAATATTAATTAAAATGTCTCAAATTTTAAAACACTCTGGTTCAGAGTGTGTGTCTGAAATGTTAAAAAATCTATGCCACAAGTGCCTGGAATTTTAAAATAATTTAATTTGAACTTAATTAATTAATAAATTTAATAGTCCAGGCAGTTGAGGTAATAATAAGTAAATTAATTAATCCAGACAGTTAAGGTACAATTTTAACTAAAATGCCTGAAATTATGGTTGTACTGTGGCTCAACTGCCTGGAATAATAAAATAATTTAATTTGAACTTCATTATTCAAAAAATTCAATAGTTCAGAAGTTGGAGTACAGTTTGAATTAATATGTTTAAATTTTAAAAAATCCATAGTACAATTACCTGGATTAGTGGAGCTAATTGAAGTACAATTTGTGAATAAAAGCGTCTAAAAAGTTAAAAAATCTATGGCTCAACTGCCTGGAATTTTAAAATAACTTAATTTGAATTTAATTAATTAATAAATTTAATAGTCCAGGCGGTTGAGGTAATAATAAGTAAATTAATTAATCCAGGCAGTTAAGGCACAATTTTAATAAAAATATCTGAAATATTGAAAAATCTATGACCCAACTGCCTGGAATTATAAAGTTATTTAAATTGAACTTTATAGCCTTGACAACTTTGACAGTTCTGACATTAATAGCTTTGACGTTCAAGTACTCGCCTCCATGTTTATTTTTTTTAATTTAAATTAAGGAAACACTGAAATATTAATCGTAAAATTTGACCAAATGGGGAGGAATGATGAGGTTAATTAATAATGTCAATATTATTTTGACATTTATGATGAATGACATTCATAGCATTGACAACTTTGACAGTTCCAATGTTGTTGGCTTTGACTTTAAAGTGCTCGGCTCTATGTTTAACTCAATTTATTTTAATCAAGCAAACATTGAAATATTAATTTCACCAATTGACAAAATATGGGAGGAAAAAAACTTTAATCATAAATGTCATTAATATGATGACATTTCACATAGACTTGGTAAGTTTGATAGTTCTGACATTGACAGCTGTGATTTTAAAATAGGTAACACCTGCATGTTTACTGTTATTCATATTATTGATCATTTAAGACAACTTTGACACTTCTGATATTGAAGTACTCGCCTTCAAGCCTACTTCTATTTTTATAAGACAGCACACAAGAAAAAGTTATTTTTTTGTGGAGCGACGTCTTATTAGTCCAAGCAGTTAAGGTATAATTTTAATTAAAGTACCTGAAATACTGAAAAATCCATGGCACAACTGCCTGGAATTTTAAAATAACTTAATTTGAACTTAATTAATTAATAAATTTATTAGTCCAGGCAGTTGAGGTAATAATAAGTAAATTAATTAATCCAGGCAGTTAAGGTATAATTTTAATTAAAGTACCTGAAATACTGAAAAATCCATGGCATAACTGCCTGGAATTTTAAAATAACTTAATTTGAACTTAATTAATTAATAAATTTAATAGTCTAGGCAGATGAAGTGCAATTTTAATTAAAATGTCTCAAATTTTAAAACACTCAGGTTCACTTGGCAGCAATTGTAAAATAATTCTAATTAATATGTCATGAATAAGTTTATTAATTAGTCTAGATAGTTAAGGTAATAATAAGTAAATTAATTAATCCAGGCAGTTAAGGTATAATTTTAATTAAAGTACCTGAAATATTGAAAAATCCATGGCACAACTGCCTGGAATTTTAAAATAACTTAATTGGAACTTAATTAATTAATAAATTTATTAGTCAAGGCAGTTGAGGTATAATTTTAATTAAAGTACCTGAAATATTAAAAAATCCATGGCACAACTGCCTGGAATTTTAAAATAACTTAATTTAAACTTAATTAATTAATAAATTTAATAGTCCAGGCAGTTGAGGTAATAATAAGTAAATTAATTAATCCAGGCAGTTAAGGCACAATTTTAATAAAAATATTTGAAATATTAAAAAAATCTATGGCCCAACTGCCTGGAATTTTAAAATAATTTAATTTGAACATAATTAATTAATAAATTTAATTGTCCAGGCAGTTGAAGTAATAACAGGTAAATTAATTAAACCAGGCAGTTAAGGCACAATTTTAATTAAAATATCTGAAATATTAAAAAATCTATGGCCCAACTGCCTGGAACTATAAAATTATTTATGTTGAACTTTATAGCCTTGACAACTTTGACAGTTCTGACATTAACTGCTTTGACGTTCAAGTACTCGCCTCCACGTTTACTGGCACTGGTAAACACTGAAATTTAAATCCTAAATTTTGACCAACTAAGGCAGGGAGGATGAGGTTAAGTAATAATATCAACATTATTTTGACATTTGTGCAAATTATATTAATAAAATTGACAAGTTTGATATTTCTGACATTGACAGTTGTGAGTTTAAAGTAGGTGGAAGCGGTCCTCCATGCTTACTTTCATCAAGCAAACACTGAAATAATATTCCAGCAAATTAAGGAAAAAAGGAGAGAGAGAGAGGGCGTTAATAATTATTGTCGCTTAATATTTTGTCATTTCTAACTAATAGCGTTTATAGCATTGACAACTTTGACGTTGAAGTACCCGCCTCCATGTTTTATTTTATTTATTTTAATGAACAAACATTTACATAAAGAGCAAAAGTTTTTCGGGATATAGGACAGAAAATAAGACAAGTTATTATTTATTGAGAGACGTTTCGTTCTTTCATTGGAACTTCTTCAGGCCGAAAATACAAACTATTATGGTATATGGCACTGTTTTAAGTTAAATGGCGCTTTTTGCCATGAATTGGACGGTACTGCAACGGGAAACCTTATATTAGCTTCTCTGGCCTACATATTCCAATACCTAATTATTGAGGTCCTTAAGCAAATGCCGTTTTTTATTCCATTTGTTAAAATATACGTCGATAACCCATTTTTAGCTGTCCCATAGGATAAAACCTTTCAACTTCTACTTCCATTCCTACTTCAAACTCTCATTTTAAAATACTTTAGTGTATAGAGAACAAGATGGTACCTAAAAACTGACTGATATAAAAAAAACTAACAAATTCAGATTAAATTATCTGTCAACCAATTCCACACAAAACCAAATCTGTGTCATAGAACTATTGAATTAAGTCACTTGAGTCTTTCCACAAAAAATAGTAAACTGATCGATGTACACACACATTCACTATTAAACACGATCACTTACGACCACTAGAAATATTCATTTCCACCGTATTTAATTACTACCATTTATGTCCGATTTAAATATCGCGCCAATATTTGGAACTGTATTGTCAACTAGCCGCCTAGCGGCGTCACGGCTCCTTATATACTCGACACACTGTTTCGGAACTGTCCACACGTTTCCATAGATGTCGTGCTTTATATTATTTTAATGAGATATTAGATTTTCTGTTTTTTTTTTGTAATGTGACCATAAGATGTGCATAATAGTTCGTACTTTAGCCTGAAGAAGGTCCATTATAATAACCTTATTTATTTGTTGTCCTGTATCCCAATAAACTGTCTGCTAATGAAACATTGAAATATTAATGCATCAAATCAATAAAAACAGGAGAAGAAACGCGTTAATAATATTAATTAATGATATTTATAACATTGACAGATATGATATTAACCTTCTTGGCTCCGTGTATTTAAATCAAGCTAGTACTGAAATATTAATCCTGCAATTTGACAAAATGGGGAAAGAGAGGGACGTTAATAATAAGATTACGTAAACAAAACAACAAAAACGAGGGGGAGAGAAACAACAACCCTTATCCGTTTTAACCCAATAAAACTCGAAAAGAAATTGAAAACAAAGCGTAAAAAAAGAGAGAAAGAAAAACCTCGGCGGCTGAAATAAGATTTTTCAATTTTTAAATGCATTTTCCACTTCCCCCGTTTTAATTATCGTAAATGAAATATGCGAAGATGATGGGAATAAAACGGGCGCTAGGGCGCCTTTGATCGAGAATAAAGTGAGAGCGACGTAGGGAAAATACAACTAGATCAATGTTAGTACAATGAAAGGGCGAAGAAATGGGTATAAAAAATAAAACTATAATGTTTAGATTAGGAGCAATAAGCGATGAAACTTATATACAGTGTTATCAGTATTAGGAAGAACAACAAGTGACACTAATTTTTATGTTAATAATAAGTTTATTAATTAGTCTAGGCAGTTAAAAAAATAATTTTAAGTAAAGTGCCTGAAATATTAAAAAATCTATGGCACAACTGCCTGGAATTTAAAAATAATTTAATTTGAACCTCATTAAATAATAAAGTTAATAGTCCAGGCAGTTGAAGTGCAATTTTAATTAAAATGTCTCAAATTTTAAAACACTCTGGTTCACTTGGCAGAAATTGTAAAATAATTCTAATTTATATGTCATTAATACGTTTATTAATTAGTCTAGACAGTTAAAGTAGAATTTTAAGTAAAGTGCCTAAAATCTTAAAAAATCTTTGGCATAACTGTCTGAAATTTTAAAATAATTTAATATAAATCTTATTAATTAACAGATTTAATAGTCCGGGCAGTTGAGGTAATATTAGCTAAATTAATTAGCTAATTATATAGCTAATATTAGCTAAATAAAGTTAAGGTACAATTTTAATTAAAATGCCTGGTTGTCCTGAGGCTCAACTACCTAGAATGATAAAATAATTTAATTTCAACTTCATTATTAAATAAATGTAATAGTCCAGAAGTTGGAGTATAGTTTGAATTAATATGTTAAAATTTAAAAAAAATCTATAGTTCAATTTTGAAGGTCGATATCTCGGCTTCTATGGGAGCTATCGGGAAAATTCCAACGGTTTTGTCTTAGTTTCGTCGTTATGAATCCAACGAGACCATCCGCAAGGTCGTAGCTCTTACGATAGCCGAGATATGGCATTTTTGATGCCCGTTTTTGGCCTCAAAAACGGACGTCGAAAACCACTTTTTCAGGATTTTCAAAGTGCTCTCATTCCCTTAGTTCTGCTCGGATCTTGTTATAACCCGGTGTTTTCGTAATCTAGGTGACCCAAATAAGACGCTGGTATACTTAGTTTGATTTCGAAAAAAATCAATTTTTGGTGAAAAAATTCGATACGGGGGGGTATACCCGAAAAATGAAAAAACCCAAACTTTCAAGGTCGATATCTCGGCTTCTGTGGGAGCTATCGGGAAAATTCCAACGGTTTTGTCTTAGTTTCGTCATTATGAATCCAACGAGACCATCCGCAAGGTCGTAGCTCTTCTAATAGCTGAGATATACCATTTTTGATGCCCATTTTTGGCCTCAAAAACGGACGTCGAAAACGACTTTTTCAGGATTTTCAAAGTGCTCTCATTCCCTTAGTTCTGCTCGGATCTTGTTATAACCCGGTGTTTTCGTAATCTAGGTGACCCAAATAAGACGCTAGTATACTTAGTTTGATTTCGAAAAAAATCAATTTTTGGTGAAAAAATTCGATACGGGGGGGTATACCCGAAAAATGAAAAAACCCAAACTTTGAAGGTCGATATCTCGGCTTCTATGGGAGCTATCGGGAAAATTCCAACGGTTTTGTCTTAGTTTCGTCGTTATGAATCCAACGAGACCATCCGCAAGGTCGTAGCTCTTACGATAGCCGAGATATGGCATTTTTGATGCCCGTTTTTGGCCTCAAAAACGGACGTCGAAAACCACTTTTTCAGGATTTTCAAAGTGCTCTCATTTCCCTAGTTCTGCTCGGATCCTGTTATAACCCGGTGTTTTCGTAATCTAGGTGACCCAAATAAGACGCTGGTATACTTAGTTTGATTTCGAAAAAAATCAATTTTTGGTGAAAAAATTCGATACAGGGGGGTATACCCGAAAAATGAAAAAATCCAAACTTTGAAGGTCGATATCTCGGCTTCTATGGGAGCTATCGGGAAAATTCCAACGGTTTTGTCTTATTTTCGTCGTTATGAATCCAACGAGACCATCCGCAAGGTCGTAGCTCTTCTAATAGCTGAGATATACCATTTTTGATGCCCATTTTTGGCCTCAAAAACGGACGTCGAAAACGACTTTTTCAGGATTTTCAAAGTGCTCTCATTCCCTTAGTTCTGCTCGGATCTTGTTATAACCCGGTGTTTTCGTAATCTAGGTGACCCAAATAAGACGCTGGTATACTTAGTTTGATTTCGAAAAAAATCAATTTTTGGTGAAAAAATTCGATACAGGGGGGTATACCCGAAAAATGAAAAAATCCAAACTTTGAAGGTCGATATCTCGGCTTCTATGGGAGCTATCGGGAAAATTCCAACGGTTTTGTCTTAGTTTCGTCGTTATGAATCCAACGAGACCATCCGCAAGGTCGTAGCTCTTCTAATAGCTGAGATATACCATTTTTGATGCCCATTTTTGGCCTCAAAAACGGACGTCGAAAACGACTTTTTCAGGATTTTCAAAGTGCTCTCATTCCCTTAGTTCTGCTCGGATCTTGTTATAACCCGGTGTTTTCGTAATCTAGGTGACCCAAATAAGACGCTGGTATACTTAGTTTGATTTCGAAAAAAATCAATTTTTGGTGAAAAAATTCGATACAGGGGGGTATACCCGAAAAATGAAAAAATCCAAACTTTGAAGGTCGATATCTCGGCTTCTATGGGAGCTATCGGGAAAATTCCAACGGTTTTGTCTTAGTTTCGTCGTTATGAATCCAACGAGACCATCCGCAAGGTCGTAGCTCTTCTAATAGCTGAGATATACCATTTTTGATGCCCATTTTTGGCCTCAAAAACGGACGTCGAAAACGACTTTTTCAGGATTTTCAAAGTGCTCTCATTCCCTTAGTTCTGCTCGGATCTTGTTATAACCCGGTGTTTTCGTAATCTAGGTGACCCAAATAAGACGCTGGTATACTTAGTTTGATTTCGAAAAAAATCAATTTTTGGTGAAAAAATTCGATACAGGGGGGTATACCCGAAAAATGAAAAAATCCAAACTTTGAAGGTCGATATCTCGGCTTCTATGGGAGCTATCGGGAAAATTCCAACGGTTTTGTCTTAGTTTCGTCGTTATGAATCCAACGAGACCATCCGCAAGGTCGTAGCTCTTCTAATAGCTGAGATATACCATTTTTGATGCCCATTTTTGGCCTCAAAAACGGACGTCGAAAACGACTTTTTCAGGATTTTCAAAGTGCTCTCATTCCCTTAGTTCTGCTCGGATCTTGTTATAACCCGGTGTTTTCGTAATCTAGGTGACCCAAATAAGACGCTAGTATACTTAGTTTGATTTCGAAAAAAATCAATTTTTGGTGAAAAAATTCGATACGGGGGGGTATACCCGAAAAATGAAAAAATCCAAACTTTGAAGGTCGATATCTCGGCTTCTATGGGAGCTATCTGGAAAATTCCAACGGTTTTGTCTTAGTTTCGTCGTTATGAATCCAACGAGACCATCCGCAAGGTCGTAGCTCTTACGATAGCCGAGATATGGCATTTTTGATGCCCGTTTTTGGCCTCAAAAACGGACGTCGAAAACGACTTTTTTAGGATATTCAAAGTGCTCTCATTCCCTTAGTTCTGCTCGGATTTTGTTATAACCCGGTGTTTTCGTAATCTAGGTGACCCAAATAAGACGCTGGTATACTTAGTTTGATTTCGAAAAAAATCAATTTTTGGTGAAAAAATTCGATACGGGGGGGTATACCCGAAAAATGAAAAAACCCAAACTTTGAAGGTCGATATCTCGGCTTCTATGGGAGCTATCGGGAAAATTCCAACGGTTTTGTCTTAGTTTCGTCGTTATGAATCCAACGAGACCATTGGCAAGGTCGTAGCTCATACGATAGCCGAGATATGGCATTTTTGATGCCCATTTTTGGCCTCAAAAACGGACGTCGAAAACCACTTTTTCAGGATTTTCAAAGTGCTCTCATTCCCTTAGTTCTGCTCGGATCCTGTTATAACCCGGTGTTTTCGTAATCTAGGTGACCCAAATAACACGCTGGTATACTTAGTTTGATTTAGAAAAAAATCAATTTTTGGTGAAAAAATTCGATACGGGGGGGTATACCCGAAAAATGGAAAAATCCAAACTTTGAAGGTCAATATCTCGGTATCTATAGGAGCTATCGGGAAAATTCCAACGGTTTTGTCTTAGTTTCGTCGTTATGAATCCAACGAGACCATTGGCAAGGTCGTAGCTTTTACGATAGCCGAGATATGGCATTTTTGATGCCCATTTTTGGCCTCAAAAACGGACGTCGAAAACCACTTTTTCAGGATTTTCAAAGTGCTCTCATTCCCTTAGTTCTGCTCGGATCCTGTTATAACCCGGTGTTTTCGTAATCTAGGTGACCCAAATAACACGCTGGTATACTTAGTTTGATTTAGAAAAAAATCAATTTTTGGTGAAAAAATTCGATACGGGGGGGTATACCCGAAAAATGGAAAAATCCAAACTTTGAAGGTCAATATCTCGGTATCTATAGGAGCTATCGGGAAAATTCCAACGGTTTTGTCTTAGTTTCGTCGTTATGAATCCAACGAGACCATTGGCAAGGTCGTAGCTTTTACGATAGCCGAGATATGGCATTTTTGATGCCCATTTTTGGCCTCAAAAACGGACGTCGAAAACCACTTTTTCAGGATTTTCAAAGTGCTCTCATTCCCTTAGTTCTGCTCGGATCCTGTTATAACCCGGTGTTTTCGTAATCTAGGTGACCCAAATAACACGCTGGTATACTTAGTTTGATTTCGAAAAAAATCAATTTTTGGTGAAAAAATTCGATACGGGGGGGTATACCCGAAAAATGGAAAAATCCAAACTTTGAAGGTCAATATCTCGGTATCTATAGGAGCTATCGGGAAAATTCCAACGGTTTTGTCTTAGTTTCGTCGTTATGAATCCAACGAGACCATTGGCAAGGTCGTAGCTTTTACGATAGCCGAGATATGGCATTTTTGATGCCCATTTTTGGCCTCAAAAACGGACGTCGAAAACCACTTTTTCAGGATTTTCAAAGTGCTCTCATTCCCTTAGTTCTGCTCGGATCTTGTTATAACCCGGTGTTTTCGTAATCTAGGTGACCCAAATAAGACGCTGGTATACTTAGTTTGATTTCGAAAAAAATCAATTTTTGGTGAAAAAATTCGATACGGGGGGGTATACCCGAAAAATGAAAAAACCCAAATTTTGAAGGTCGATATCTCGGCTTCTATGGGAGCTATCGGAAAAGTTCCAACGGTTTTGTCTTAGTTTCGTCGTTATGAATCCAAGGAGACCATCCGCAAGGTCGTAGCTCTTCTAATAGCTGAGATATACCATTTTTGATGCCCATTTTTGGCCTCAAAAACGGACGTCGAAAACGACTTTTTCAGGATTTTCAAAGTGCTCTCATTCCCTTAGTTCTGCTCGGATCCTGTTATAACCCGGTGTTTTCGTAATCTAGGTGACCCAAATAAGACGCTGGTATACTTAGTTTGATTTCGAAAAAAATCAATTTTTGATGAAAAAATTCGATACGGGGGAGTATACCCGAAAAATGAAAAAACCCAAACTTTGAAGGTCGATATCTCGGCTTCTATGGGAGCTATCGGGAAAATTCCAACGGTTTTGTCTTAATTTCGTCGTTATGAATCCAACGAGACCATCCGCAAGGTCGTAGCTCTTACGATAGCCCAGATATGGCATTTTTGATGCCCATTTTTGGCCTCAAAAACGGACGTCAAAAACGACTTTTTCAGGATTTTCAAAGTGCTCTCATTTCCTTAGTTCTGCTCGGATTTTGTTATAACCCGGTGTTTTCGTAATCTAGGTGACCCAAATAAGACGCTGGTATACTTAGTTTGATTTCGAAAAAAATCAATTTTTGATGAAAAAATTCGATACGGGGGAGTATACCCGAAAAATGAAAAAACCCAAACTTTGAAGGTCGATATCTCGGCTTCTATGTACCTGAAATACTGAAAAATCCATGGCACAACTGCCTGGAATTTGAAAATAACTTAATTTATACTTAATTAATTAATAACTTTAATAGTCCAGGCAGTTGAGGTAATAATAAGTAAATTAATTAATCCAGGCAGTTAAGGCACAATTTTAATAAAAATATCTGAAATATTAAAAAAAGCTATGGCCCAACTGCCTGGAATTATCAAATTATTTAAGTTCAACCTCATCATGTTTATTTTCTTTTATTTAAATCAAGGAAACACTGAAATATTAATCGTAGAATTTGACCAAATGGAGGGATAATGAGGTTAATTAATAATGTCAACATTATTTTGACATTTCTGATAAATGACATTCATAGCATTGACAACTTTGACAGTTCCGATGTTGTAGGTTTTGACTTAAAGTGCTCGGCTCTATGTTTAATTCAATTTATTTTAATCAAGCAAACATTGAAATGTTAATCATTAATTATTAATGTTAATCATTAATCATTAATGGCATTTCATATAGACTTGGTAAGTTTGACACTTCTGACTTAGTATTATTAAGTGGAGGCAAACGAAGCGATTAATCTGATGAGCGAAGTTAAGCGACGATTGTAATATTAATAATGTTATCTTTATTCAACACAAAAATTACATAAGTAGTAGGTAAGATTATCTTAGAATATCGAAATGCTAGAATTAGCATTGCCGTAGAACTATGGATAGTTTGTTTGCTTGCAACATCTTTGATGTTGTATTGGGGGATTTTTGATTGTTGTTGTAAATAAATTCCTGGCGGCTTATGTTGGAATTATGGAAAATCTGGCCATAATCGAGTCACGTCATAATCACTTCTGCCAACCTAACAAAACGTAATAACTGTCAACATATATGACGTTATATCTAAAGGCGCGAAATTTATGTATTTTAAAATTATGGATTTATTAGTTATGAGTTTTAATTTGTGTATTAGTTTACTCGAATAAAAGACCATTCTACAAATATAAATTATTATTATAATAATAATAATTTATTATTAAAATTTAGTAATAATGATAAAATTAGTACAATTATTTATTTTTATATTGTGATTTTTTGAGGTTAAATAACGGAATTCGGCAAAAAATTTCACCTGTTTATTAAAAACATGTCTTTTTGTGAATAATTTAAAGTCTAACCACATTCCGCCGCTTACTCATTCCGAAAACTCTTCAGGAAACTTTGAAACAGTTAAATAGATAAAACTTGATTAATCGCTTCTCCGAAAGCCAAAATCCGCAATAAACGAAAACAAGAAGAAAATTAGAGTTCCGGCAAAAGCGCACGCCAAAAGTAAAACTTTATGCAAACGTTCCTCTCCACCACCTCCTCCACCACCTCCTCCTCCTCCACCGTCACTCGCCCGTCCTTCCGCTTCATTTACTCCATATACGAAAACGAAATAAACGTGATTGTGAGTGACGTTCGCCAGACTAGAGGGAGGAAAACTCGTTCTCGTCTGGCCAAGGATTAGACGAAACGAGTGAAACTCGGAATAGTTTCCCTCATCGTGTCTCCCCGACGCTTTAATCTAATTGGATGAAACTTTATTGTTTGCGCAATGAGCGGAGCTCTCCCTTCTTAACTTATACCCCCACGTCGTATAAATGAGGCTTAAGATTATTTCGACTAATGAAAATGCACCACCCCCGGCAGCATATTTTGAAATAATCCACCTGCCTTTCTGCTCCCGACCTGATAACGAATAACTAGATCGTGGGAGAACGGTTATTGTGTTTTAGTTATGGCGTGAGGTTAAGCTTAATTAATTTAAAATGGATACGGTTTTGGACAGCCACTCATGTGCATACGAGTCTGAACAATCATATCCAAATATATTCAAAAGTTTATATCTTATAATGCATAACTTAAATGTGTATGGTGCATATTTTTTTAATTATTGACTTTTCCCTTTATATTATGCTTGTATCTCAAAAAATGGAAGAGATACTGATGTAAGAATTTGTGCCCAGATTACTTAGTTAATTTTATTAGAGGCCTATGTCGAGGTTTTTCTTTATTAAGGCACAGGTTGTAAGAGAAAAAAATTATGCATTAGACGACATTTTTGGTCATAACTTGAAAACTACTTAAAATATTCTCATAATTTTTTCACAATTATAATTAGATTTCTGAGGATAGATTTGAGGGTTGAAACGTTAATTTGGCTTAAAAATTAAAATAGCTAGAGCTATTTTGGTTGGAGTGGTGTTTTTTGCTACTTTTCTTAACGAATTCTAACTTTCCTGAAGAATATTTTAAGAAATAATAGGAATATTCTTAAATGGGTTTTAGCGCAAAAGAGCCCATTTCTTACCAAACAATTTCATATACAAAAAATTCTTGTACCTTCGAAACTTTTTGAGTTAGAGACAATTTTGTCCATGAAGGTCCACGAACCGCCAAATTTGAAGTTTTTAGAACCATATTGCTACTACACGATTTTTATGCATTAACCGACGTTTTTGGTCATAACTTGAAAACTACTTTTAATATTTTTATAATTTTTTCACATCATCATAATCGGATTCCTGAGGATGGATTTGCGGGTAAAAACGTCAGCCTGGCAAAAAAATTAAAACAACCAGAGCTATTTTGGTTGAGGTGGTGTTTTTTGCAACTTTTCTTAACAAATTCTAACTTTCCTGGAGAATATTTTAAGAAATAATAGGAATATTCTTAAAGGGGTTTTAGCGCAAGAAAGTCCATTTCTTACCAAACAATTTCATATGCAAACAATTCTTGTACCTTCGAATTTTTTTAATTTAGAGACAATTATATCCATGAAGGTCCAAGAACGGCCAAATTTGAAGTTTTTAGAACCATATTGCCATTACACGATTTTTATGCATTAAGCGACATTTTTGGTCATAACTTGAAAACTACTTTTAATATTTTTATAATTTTTTCACATCAATATAATTAGATTCCTGAGGATGGATTTAAGGGTAGAAACGTCAGCCTGGCATAAAAATTAAAATAGCTAGAGCTATTTTGGTTGGGGTAGTATTTTTTGCTACTTTTCTTAACGAATTCTAACTTTCCTGGAGAATATATTAAGAAATAATAGAAATATTCTTAAAAAAGTTTTGGTGCAAAAAAGTCCATTTCTTACCAAACAGTTTCATATGCAAACAATTCTTGTACCTTTGAAACTTTTTGAGTTAGATAGAATTTCGTTCATGAAGGTCCAAACACGGCCAAATTTGCAGTTTTTAGAACCATATTGCTATTACACGATTTTTATGCATTAACCGACATTTTTGGTCATAACTTGAAAACTACTTAAGATATTCTCATAATTTTTTCACATTATTATAATCGGATTTCTGAGGATGGATTTGAGGGTAGAAACGTCAGCCTGGCATAAAAATTAAAACAACCAGAGCTATTTTGGTTGGGGTGGTATTTTTTGCTACTTTTCTTAACAAATTCTAACTTTTCTGGAGAATGTGTTAAGAAATAATAAAATATTCTTAAAGGGGTTTTAGCACAAGAAAGTCCATTTCTTACCAAATAATTTCATGTACAAACAATTCTTGTACCTTCGAAACTTTTTGAGTTAGAGACAATTTTGTCCATGAAGGTCCACGAACGGCCAAATTTAAAGTTTTTAGAACCATATTGCTATTACACGATTTTTATGCATTAACCGACATTTTTGGTCATAACTTGAAAACTACTTAAGATTTTTTCATAATTTTTTCACATCAATATAATAAGATTCCTGAGGATGGATTTGAGGGTAGAAACATCAGTCTGGCTTAAAAATTAAAATAGCTAGAGCTATTTTTTTTAATGCACTCAACTGCCTGGAATTAACAAAAAAAAGATTCCAGTTAACTAGTTGAACTCTCTTACTCTCACTTTTATTTTTCCTTTTCTTTCTCTCTCTCTCTCTCAGACGGTTAATGTACTCGAAATAGTGAAATAAAATTCCAGGCAATTGAATTGGAGTTTCTTACTCTTTTTTCTCTCTCTCTCTGCCATGTATTTCAATGCACTCAACTGCCTGGAATCAACAAAAAAAATATTCCAGTCAATTATCTAAACTCTCTTACTCTCATTTCCCTTTCTCTCTTTCTCTTAGATGGTGCTCAAATAAAAAAAAAGACTCTTCGAGTCAATTGAGTTGAATCCTTGTTTCTTTCTCTCTATGATAATTAAGGGCATTTAACTGTCTGGAAATCTTTTCTAGCGTCGATTTTTTTAAATAACTTTTAAGACCCATTTACTGCTTTACAGTTGAAATATTTCCTATAATTCCTCCGTTTCATATAACAGATCATGAATGCATAACTTAAATGGACATGACGCACGTTTTTTATAATTTATTTCAGTCCAAACAGTATTCCACTCTAAACAATTTTATATATTGTTTCGTTTTTTTTGAAAATATATAATTTAATTTCTCACTCCAACTATATGGCACCAGTTAAATTCTTCCACACGACAAATTAACGTTTTTCAAAGGCCCTTAAGCCCATAAATAACCCGCCTCGAACGTTACTTACCCTTCGTAAAATTAAAAAAAAATCCCTTTTACTAAACCTCCGCCACATAATTAAGATACAAATAGAAAACGATATATATTTTTAAGATAGTTACGGTTCGCGTAATCCGGTTTTGAAGTCTGCCTTAATCCGGGCGTGTGTCGACCTTAAGCCTCACTTAGCGTGGAAAATTGCCGCTATGAGTCATTTTCCGGTAGAAATGATCGGGGAAAAAGTGATTAGGTGAGTCATGTTTATGCATCAATTGGCAAAAGTATAAAAAAATTAAGGATAAAATAACCCTCTGTGAGTGTACAGACCTTAATAACTTGGAATATCTAAAATGTCACTTAACTGGGAATCATTGCTATTAACTAACGAAAATAGCCCCTTCAAATAAAACGCATTTTATAATACCAGAGTGAGATGGCAATGCTCAAACAAACAACCAAACACCCCGATGCATATCACATAAGAGAGTCAACTGCCGCTGCAACCCTCACACTACAAAAAAAAAACCCTAATTGCTATAAATTTCCGCGACAAACGATACATTCGACAACTGGGCGAGGCACTCTCTCTATATATATGTTATATATACGGTGTATATACCCAGAGGGGTCCTAAATAAATCGTATCTCATGAATCTATCTCGGTGTAACGGCATAGGGAGCTCCAGCACTGGGACGATATATCAGGCCGACTGTACTCAGAAATATACACAGAAAAAGTGGCTGAAATGGGGTTGTGCGATAGTGTGGTGGTGAGATATGAGACAATCGAGGGGTGGAAAGAGGTTGATTTGACCTAAATTTATACTAAAATGTTAGGTTTAAGCATAACCTAATTGGATATGACTGGCTTAATTATAGATGATGAGTACGGTCTATTTTCTTAATCAAATCATTCAAAAAATGCACAATAGAATCTTCTTTATGGTTTCTGTTTATTGCGGATCATTTTACAATTTCATAGAGTTTCCAAAAAAATTAGAGAAATAAATCATATACTGTATTTTACGTAAAAATTATGCATAATTCAAATGGATATGACGCACAAATATTTAGTCATTTAATGGTGGTTACGTGAACTTGGGAATACAGTGAGTTATTGAAATAAAAACTTGACTTGAATGATTTTTTTAAAGGTTTTGCTATTTCTGAAAAAATACTGCACTCAAGAGGGATATTGGACGAGATAGTTTTTAATGATACCTTATTGGTGCATAGATCCACCTCCAATAAATCTAAGATACTTCTTAACCTTAAATTGATATGCTTGACATTTTGGAGAATGCTTATCATTGCCCTTCTTTATCTAATCATGACAATGGCTATAAGTCTATCTTCTTCCGACCGTTTGATTTTTAAATACCGATATTTCGATAAACAATTTATTCCGGACAGTTGGTGTTGGGCATGTGCTGTTCCGTACACTTACATAAAGTTACGAACTTCCAAAACTCGTTTACCTGATAAATTCCCGTTGACGGGTACACGGAGCGGAATACGTAATAAACTTCGCATTGTTTTAACCGAATAATAGTTCTGATGTCGGGTTCTCTTATGAGTTATTGGCTTTTTATGATGTATTGTTGCAAAGTAATATATTTTGAGGTATATATCTCTCTCTATTTTGTATATAAATTGCCCTCGACTTACGCTTGTTACCTAAATCAGGATGGTTAGTTCATTTAGTTGCTGGTCTAGATCGTATAATGGTGAGTGACATTCATCACAAAGAGAAAGAAAAGTAAACTCCCAATATTTCTTAAGAGAATTTATGAGAATATTTTAAGTAGTTTCGAAGTTATGACCAAAAATGTCGACTAATGAATAAAAATTGTTTAATGGGGATATGGTTCTAAAAACTTTAAATTTGACCCTGCTTGTCTCTTACTCAAAAAATGTTGAAGATACAAGAATTGTTTGCATATGAAATTGTTTAGTAAGAAATGGACTTTCTAGCACTAAAGCCCCTTTTAAGAATATTCCTATTATTTCTCAAAATATTTGCCAGGAAAGTTAGAATTCTTTAAGAACAGTAGCAAAAAACATTACTCCAACCAAAATAGCTCTAGCTATTTTAATTTTTATGCCAGGCAGACGTTTTTACCCTAAAATCCATCCTCAGGAATCCGGTTATAATGGTGTAAAAAAATTGTGAAAATATCTTAAGTAGTTTTTAAGTGATGACCAAAAATGTCGGTTAATGCATAAATATCGTGTAATCGCAATATGGTTTGATAACTTCAAATTTGGCCGTTTTTAGACCTTCATGGACGAAATTGTCTGTAACGCAAAAAGTTTCGAAGGTACAAAAATCGTTTGCATATCAAATTGATTGGTAAGAAATTGACTTTCTTTCACTAGAATCCCCTTGAAATTATTCCCCCTGTTTCTTAAGATATTCTTAATGAAAGTTCGAGCTTGTTTAGAAAAAAAAGCAAAAAAACATGCCTCAATCAAAACATCTCTAGATGATTTAATTTTGAAGCCAGACTGGCGTTTTTACTCTCGAATTTATCCTCAGGAATCCAATTATAATAATGTGAAAAAATTATGAGAATATCTTAAGTAGTTTCAAAGTTATGACCAAAAATGTCGACTAATGAATAAAAATTGTTTAATGGGGATATGGTTCTAAAAACTTCAAATTTGACCCTGCTTGGACCTTCATGGACAAAATTGTCTCTTACTCAAAAAATTTTGAAGATACAAGAATTGTTTGCATATGGAATTGTTTGGTAAGAAATGAACTTTCTAGCACTAAAACCCCTTTAAGAATATTCCCATTATTTCTTAAAATATTCCCTAGGATAGTTAGAATTCGTTAAGAACAGTAGCAAAAAACACTACTCCAACCAAAACAGCTCTAGCTATTTTAATTTTTATGCCAGGCAGACGTTTTTACCCTAAAATCCATCCTCAGGAATCCGGTTATAATGGTGTAAAAAAATTGTGAAAATATCTTAAGTAGTTTTTAAGTGATGACCAAAAATGTCGGTTAATGCATAAAAATCGTGTAATCGCAATATGGTTTGATAACTTCAAATTTGGCCGTTTTTAGACCTTCATGGGCGAAATTGTCTGTAACGCAAAAAGTTTCGAAGGTACAAAAATCGTTTCCATATGAAATTGATTGGTAAGAAATTGACTTTCTTTCACTAGAATCCCCTTGAAATTATTCCCCCTGTTTCTTAAGATATTCTTAATGAAAGTTCGAGCTTGTTTAGAAAAAAAGCAAAAAAACATGCCTCAATCAAAACATCTCTAGATAATTTAATTTTGAAGCCAGACTGACGTGTTTAGTTAAGAAATTGACTTTCTTTCACTAGAATCCCCTTGAAATTATTCCCCCTGTTTCTTAAGATATTCTTAATGAAAGTTCGAGCTTGTTTAGAAAAAAAGCAAAAAAACATGCCTCAATCAAAACATCTCTAGATAATTTAATTTTGAAGCCAGACTGACGTGTTTACTCTCGAATTTATCCTCAGGAATCCGATTATAATAATGTGAAAAAATTATGAGAATATCTTAAGTAGTTTCAAAGTTATGACCAAAAATGTCGACTAATGAATAAAAATTGTTTAATGGGGATATGGTTTTAAAAACTTTAAATTTGACCTTGCTTGTACCTTCATGGACAAAATTGTCTCTTACTCAAAAAGTTTTCAAGATACAAGAATTGTTTGCATATGAAATTGTTTGGTAAGAAATGGACTTTCTAGCACTGAAACCCCTTTAAGAATATTCCCATTATTTCTTAAAATATTTACTAGGAAAGTTAGAATTCGTTAAGAACAGTAGCAAAAAACATTACTCCAATCAAAATAGCTCTAGCTATTTTAATTTTTATGCCAGGCAGACGTTTTTACCCTAAAATCCATCCTCAGGAATCCGGTTATAATGGTGTAAAAAAATTGTGAAAATATCTTAAGTAGTTTTTAAGTGATGACCAAAAATGTCGGTTAATGCATAAATATCGTGTAATCGCAATATGGTTTGATAACTTCAAATTTGGCCGTTTTTAGACCTTCATGGACGAAATTGTCTGTAACGCAAAAAGTTTCGAAGGTACAAAAATCGTTTGCATATGAAATTGATTGGTAATAAATTGACTTTCTTCCACTAGAATCCCCTTGAAATTATTCCCCCTGTTTCTTAAGATATTCTTAATGAAAGTTCGAGCTTGTTTAGAAAAAAAGCAAAAAAATATGCCTCAATCAAAACATCTCTAGATAATTTAATTTTGAAGCCAGACTGACGTGTTTACTCTCGAATTTATCCTCAGGAATCCAATAATAACAATGTGAAAAAATTATGAGAATATCTTAAGTAGTTTCAAAGTTATGACCAAAAATGTCGACTAATGAATAAAAATTGTTTAAAGCCCCTTTTAAGAATATTCCTATTATTTCTCAAAATATTCGCCAGGAAAGTTAGAATTCGTTAAGAACAGTAGCAAAAAACACCACTCCAACCAAAATAGCTCTAGCTATTTTACTTTTTATGCCAGGCAGACGTTTTTACCCTAAAATCCATCCTCAGGAATCCGGTTATAATGGTGTAAAAAAATTGTGAAAATATCTTAAGTAGTTTTTAAGTAATGACCAAAAATGTCGGTTAATGCATAAATATCGTGTAATCGCAATATGGATTGATAACTTTAAATTTGGCCGTTTTTAGACCTTCATGGACGAAATTGTCTGTAACGCAAAAAGTTTCGAAGGTACAAAAATCGTTTCCATATGAAATTGATTGGTAAGAAATTGACTTTCTTTCACTAGAATCCTCTTGAAATTATTCCCCCTGTTTCTTAAGATATTCTTAATGAAAGTTCGAGCTTGTTTAGAAAAAAAGCAAAAAAACATGCCTCAATCAAAACATCTCTAGATAATTTAATTTTGAAGCCAGACTGACGTTTTTACTCTCGAATTTATTCTCAGGAATCCGATTATAATAATGTGAAAAAATTATGAGAATATCTTAAGTAGTTTCAAAGTTATGACCAAAAATGTCGACTAATGAATAAAAATTGTTTAATGGAGATATGGTTTTAAAAACTTCAAATTTGACCCTGCTTGGACCTTCATGGACAAAATTGTCTCTTACTCAAAAAATTTTGAAGGTACAAGAATTGTTTGCATATGAAATTGTTTAGTAAGAAATGGACTTTCTAGCACTAAAGCCCCTTTTAAGAATGTTCCTATTATTTCTTAAAATATTCTCCAGGAAAGTTAGAATTCGTTAAGGACAGTAGCAAAAAACACCACTCCAACCAAAATAGCTCTAGCTATTTTAATTTTTATGCCAGGCAGACGTTTTTACCCTAAAATCCATCCTCAGGAATCCGGTTATAATGGTGTAAAAAAATTGTGAAAATATCTTAAGTAGTTTTTAAGTGATGATCAAAAATGTCGGTTAATGCATAAATATCGTGTAATCGCAATATGGTTTGACAACTTCAAATTTGGCCGTTTTTAGACCTTCATGGACGAAATTGTCTGTAACGCAAAAAGTTTCGAAGGTACAAAAATCGTTTGCATATGAAATTGATTTGTAAGAAATTGACTTTCTTCCACTACAATCCCCTTGAAATTATTCCCCCTGTTTCTTAAGATATTCTTAATGAAAGTTCGAGCTTGTTTAGAAAAAAAGCAAAAAAACATGCCTCAATCAAAACATCTCTAGATAATTTAATTTTGAAGCCAGACTGGCGTTTTTACTCTCAAATTTATCCTCAGGAATCCAATTATAATAATGTGAAAAAATTATGAAAATATCTTAAGTAGTTTCAAAGTTATGACCAAAAATGTCGACTAATGAATAAAAATTGTTTAATGGGGATATGGTTTTAAAAACTTCAAATTTGACCGTGGTTGGACCTTCATGAACAAAATTGTTTTTTACTCAAAAAGTTTCGAAGATACAAGAATTGTTTGCATATGAAATTGTTTAGTAAGAAATGGACTTTCTAGCACTAAAGCCCCTTTTAAGAATATTCCTATTATTTCTTAAAATATTCCCTAGGATAGTTAGAATTTGTTAAGAAAAGTAGAAAAAAACACAACCCCAATCAAAACAGGTCTGGCTATTTTAATTTTTAAGCCATACTAACGTTTCTACTCTTAAATCCATCCTCAGGAATCCGATTATAACGGTGTGAAAAAATTATGAGAATATCTTAAGTAGTTTTCAAGTTATGACCAAAAATGTCGACTAATAAATAAAAATCGTGTAATGGGGATATGGTTCTAAAAACTTCAAATTTGACCGTGGTTGGACCTTCATGGACAAAATTGTCTCTTACTCAAAAAGTTTTCAAGATACAAGAATTGTTTGCATATGAAATTGTTTGGTAAGAAATGGATTTTCTAGCACTGAAACCCCTTTAAGAATATTCCCATTATTTATTAAAATATTTACTAGGAAAGTTAGAATTTGTTAAGAAAAGTAGCAAAAAACACAACCCCAACCAAAACAGCTCTAGTTATTTTAATTTTTATGCCAGGCTGACGTTTCTACCCATAAATTTATCTTCAGGAATCTCAGTATATTGTTGTGAAAGAACTATAAGAATATCTTAAATATTTTCTAAGTTATGACCAAAAATGTCGGTTAATGCATAAAAATCGTGTGATTGTAATATGGTTCTAAAAACTTCAAATTTGGCTGTTCTTGGACCTTCGAAGACACAAGAAATTGTTTGGTAAGAAATGGACTTTCTTGCACTAAAATCCTTTTAAGAATATTCCCACTATTACTTAAAATATTTCTTTTCTATAAAATTTGTTAAGAAAAGTGAAGCCTTTCCCATCAAAACTTAAAATATGAAATACTAGTTGTTAAGTCCCAATGGATGGAAAACTATAATCGTAAATAACCGATGCTATAAGGGTGGGGCCAGTAAACGATAACCGTATAAGAGCAATAACGTCCGTAATGTCCCTAATTCCCTAATTTATTTTATGGCAACAAGCTGCGTACCGAATAATACACGCCTTCAAGTAATTGCTAGAAAAAGTAATAATGGTGAATAGTTGCCGCAGTTTTATCTTGGCAAGTGGCGTCGCTCTTGTTATTCTCCATAGGACCCGGGGTGGATCTCCCGCTATTTCCCAGTAATGGATTCCCGGGGGAGTCTTGCGGAAAATCTTGGAATTATCGTTGTCCTTGCCCGCTAAATTTAAGGTGGATAGAGAAGTGCTACGGTAAGAATAATGGTTAGGTTACTAACCTGGACATGAGCGAGATACGTAAAACTATAATTTGTCATAATTACTTTTTATTTTTAAATTCCAAGTGATTCTGAACTATAAGAGAAATTAAGAAATGAGTCTTGTTATTAGGAATTTCTGAGTATGGCACCATCTGAGGATCTCATAATCTATTTAAATCTACCCTTCATAACATCGTTATGATCATCAGCTTTGTCTTTCATTACCTTATAAAAATAAGATATTCTCAACAAAAGTTCGAATTTGTTCAGAAAAAAAACGTCTTAATCAAAACAGCTCTATCTGATTTAATTTTTAAGCCAGACTAACGTTTCCACCCTCAAATCCATCCTTAGGAATCCGATTATAACGACGTGAAAAAATTATGAAAATATCTTAAGTAGTTTTCAAGTTATGACCAAAAACGTCGGTTAATGCATAAAAATCGTGTGATTGCAATATGGTTCTAAAAACTTCAAATTTGGCCTTTCTTGGACCTTCATGGACAAAATTGTCTCTAACTCGAAAAGTTTCCAAGGTACAAGATTCGTTTTCATATGAAATTGTTTGGTAAGAAATGGACTTTCTTGCGCTAAAACCCCTTTAAGAATATTCCTATTATTTCTTAAAGTATTCTCCAGGAAACTTAGAATTTGTTAAAAAAAGTAGCAAAAAATACTACCCCAACCAGCGAAAGCGAAAAAGGGAAGCTCTGAGTGCATTCAAACACACGACAAAAGATAAAAAAGAGTAGGAAACTCCAATTCAACTGTCTGGACTTTATTTCACTATTTTAGACATTGAAGTACAGTTAACCATATGAGAGAAAGGAAGGGAAAGAGAAAAAGGGAAGTGAGAGTAAGAGAGTTCAACTAATTAACTGGAATCTTTTTTTTTAATTCCAGGCAGTTGAGTGCATTGAAGCACATGGTAGAGAGAGAAAGAAAAAAGAGTAAGAAACTCCAATTTAACTGCCTACAATTTTATTTCACTATTTCAGGTACATTACCCCTCTGAGAGAAAGAGAAAGAAAGGGAAAAATGGAAGTGAGAGTAAGAGAGTTCAACTAATTAACTGGAATCTTTTTTTTGTTACTTCCAGGCAGTTGAGTGCATTCAAGCACATGAAAGAGAGAGAGAAAAGAGTAAGAAACTCCAATTCAACTGCCTGGATATATGTTTCACTATTTTAGGCATTGAAGTACATTTAACCATAAGAGAGAAAGAGAGAGAAAGGAAAAAATGGAGGTGAGAGTAAGAGAAAGAGAGTTCAACTAATTAACTAGAATCTTTTTATTTTAATTCCAGGCAGTTGAGTGCATTGAAACACATGGCAGAAAGAGAGAAAAGAGTAATAAACTCCAATTCAACTGCCTGGAATTTTGTTTCACTATTTCAGGTACATTAACCGTCTGAAAGAAAGAGAAAGAAAAGGAAAAATGAGAGTGAGAGTAAGAGAGTTCAACTAATTGACTGAAATCTTTTTTTTTAATTCCAGGCAGTTGAGTGCATTCAAACACATGACAGAGAGAGAGAGTGAAAAGAGTAAGAAGTTCCAATTCAACTGCCTGGAATTTTATTTAACTATTTCAGGCACTGAAGTAAAGAGAGAGAAAGTGAAAAAAGGAAGTGAGACTAAGAGAGTTCAACTAGAATCTTTTTTTTTTAATTGCAGGCAGTTAAGTTTATTCAAACACATGGCAAAGAGAGAGAAAAATGTAAGAAAGTCCAATTTAACTGCCTGGAATTTTATTTTACTTTTTTAGGCTTTTAAGTTCATTTAACCATATGAGAGAAAGAGAGAAAGGCAAAAATGAAAGTGAGAGTAAAAGAGTTCAATTAATTGACTTAATTCCAGGCAGTTGAGTGCATTCAATCTCAAGACAGAGAGAGAGAAAAGAGTAAGAGGCTTCAACTTAACTGTCTGAAATTTTATTTCACTATTCCAGGCACTCAAATATGTTTAACCCTCTGAGAGAAAAAGAAAGAAAGCGAAAAAGGGAAGTGAGAGTAAGAGAGTTCAACTGGAATCTTTTTTTTTTTATTCCAGGCAGTTGAGTGCATTGAAACACATGACAGAGAGAGAGGGAGAGAGAGAAAAGAGTAAGAAACTTCAAATCAACTACCTGGAAATTTATTTCACTATTCTAGGTACTCAAATACGTTTAAGCGTCTAAGAGAAAGAGAGAGAAAGCAAAAAAAGGAAGAGAGAGTAAGAGAGTTCAAATGAAATCTTTTTTTTTTAACTCCAGGCAGTTGAGTGCATTTAAACACATGACAGAGAGAGAGAGAGAAAAAATAGTAAGAAACTTTAATTCAACTGCCTGGAATTTTATTTTACTTTTTTAGGCTTTGAAGTCCATTTAACCATATGAGAGAAAGAGAGAAAGGGAAAAATTAAAGTGAGAATAAGACAGTTCAACTAATTGACTGGAACCTTTTTTTATTAATTCCAGGCAGCTGAGTGCATTGAAACACATGGCAGAGAGAGTGAGAAAAGAGTAAGAAACTCCAATTCAACTGCCTCGAATTTTATTTCACTATTTTAGGCATTCAAGTACATTTAACCATATGAGAGAAAGAGAGAGAAAGAGAGAGAGAGAGAAAAGAGTAAGAAACTTCAATTCGACCTCCTGGAATTTTATTTCAATATTCCAGGTACTGAAGTACATTTAACCATATAAGAGAAAGAGAGAGAAAGGAAAAAAGGAAGTGAGAGTAAGAGAGTTCAACTGGAATCTTTTTTCTTCAATTCCTGGCAGTTGAGTGCATTGAAACACATGACAGAAAGAGAGAAAAGAGTAAGAAACTCCAATTCACCTGCCTGGAATTTTATTTTACTATTCTTATTACTTAAGTACATTTAGCCATTTGAGAGAAAGAGAGAGAAAGCGAAAAAGGGAAATGAGAATTAGACAGTTAAACTAATTGACTGGAACCTTTTTTTGTTAATTCCAGGCAGTTGAGTGCATTCAATCACATGAAAGAGAGAGAGAAAAAAGAGTAAGAAACTCCAATTCAATTGCCTGGAATTTTATTTCACTATTTTAGGCATTAAATTACATTTAACCATCTGAAAGAAAGAGAGAGAAAGGGAAAAAGGGAAGGGAGAGTTCAACTAATTGACTGGAATTTTCTTTTTTTAATTCCAAGCAGTTGAGTGCATTCAATCACAAGAAAGAGAGAGAGAAAAGAGTAAGAAACTCTAATTCAACTGCCTGAAATTTTATTTCACTATTTCAGGTACATTAACCGTCTGAGAGAAAGAGAAAAAAGGGAAAAATGGAGGTGAGAGTAAAGGAGTTCAACTAATTGACCGGAATCTTTTTTTTTTAATTCCAGGCAGTTGAGTGCATTCAAACACATGACAGAGAGAGAGAGAGAGAGAGAGAGAGAGAAAAGAGTAAGAAACTCCAGTTCAACTGCCTGGAATTTTTCAATGGTAAACAATTGATCATCAATTTTTGAGTATTGGAGCGTATATCGTAATTTTTTTATTCCATGTTTTTGATTCATCATTTTAACATTTCCATCTAATTTATTACTGATTCTGACTATTCCCGTTACAAGCAATTGAGAATAAAATCTTTCCGATTATATGATATTCCTGACAGTTTATTATTGATTTTTTTCTATTCCAGAAAGTTGACTTGGCTATTTATGATTTTTATAATTCCAGGCAGTTTTAATAGAAAATAGAAATTAAATATTAAAAACATCAATTTCTACCTTAATATAAAATCCAGGAAATGCTTCTCATAAATCGATACTGTTCCAGGAACAATCTGGATTAGAGCATTCGCTGCGCTTTCCAGGAAATACCTATAAAATGCATTAGATTTATTTAAACATAATTTACTCTATATTTACTTTGTTCCATTACGCAATGACTTTTGATGTTGAAAAACCTACGTAAGAAAAACGTAGTTTCCAGAAAATTGAGACAGTAATAGAAAAATGAAACATGGATGTATAAAAGAAAATTAAATATCACTCAAAAAACACCCAACTGCCTGGAATAATATAAAAATTTCACTCAAGAAACACTCAATTGTCTAGAAAAGACAAGAGATTGACCCTATAAATAAAAATCAAACATTTTATTCAAATAACAATCAAGTTGTACCGTAAATAAAAAGACAAAAGTTCCACTTTCCCAGAAAAAAAATTAATCACCTTTCAAGCCAATTTTTCTCCAACTGATCCGAAATTAAATATTTAAAACATCAATTTCTACCTCCTAATCGATACCGTTCCAGGAACAATCTGGATTAGAGCACTCGCTGTGCTTTCCAGAAAATACCTATAGAATGCATTAAATTTATTTAAACATAAATTACTCTATATTTACTTTGTTCCATTGCACAAAGACTTTAAAAGGTTCTACCCTTACAAGCAACAAATTACCAAACAAACCTAATAATTTATGCTACTGCCAAATTTAAAACAGACATTTTCAATAAACATCTCCGAAAACCTACAGATGGCGCAATTAACGGTCTGAACGGGATGTAATGAAACTATTAAACCGTTTTGCCATTGCGGTTTTAATTAAACAACGAAATGCCGTTTTTGTTTATGTAAAACTGTATGTACGGTCTGACAGGGCCGGTTTTTATTTTGTCACAATAGCAGAGTAATTTGAGCGTTTGGTCTCTTCATTATGCCATTTATCTGGTTAAAAAGTTTAAAACTAGAGATTTTCCCTAGCAGCAGCAGCTATCGCTATTTCGTTTATTAGTTTACATTGTTGTAGTTTTAAATGGCGAGTTGTCTTCGGCGAGGCGCTTTTTGTACGCTATCTGCGCGCTATCGAGATTAAAGGAGCGCTCCGGAGCTCCTTTTGTCAAAACTTCAGCAACAATAATTTTGAAAAAGTTTTCTGTGAAGGCATAAGGTTTTTGTTGAACTGAAATTAATCTCGGAAGAAGGAGAGAGAGAGAGAGAGAGAGATAGGAAAAGAGACCGTTTGATTGCACTTGTTAATATAAGCAGAAGATGGTACTTTAGGAGCGGTAGTTAAACGCTTTTTTGTTTTGTGTTGCAAGAGTTTTTGCAAAAATTGGTCTCTTGCTGGAGTTGGATTATCATGATGACGAAATCGTTTCTCTTGAGTGAAATAATGATTTTTTTTGGTATAAGAGTATTATTACCAAGCAGGATTCATAATTTACTTACTTCCTGGAATTAAAATAATCAAGAATTGGTCATCAATCTCCTAGAATTTATGAAATTGACATTCGAACAGTAGCTAATAATAAAAATCCTGACATTGAATAAAATCACGGATTTGCACATCAATTGCCTGAAGTCATAAAATACTGATTTTGTTCTGAATTTCTTGTGAAATAAATTGCGTGGAATTGATGAAATTATGAATCAAGGTTCAAAGAAGTAAAATATTTATCCACATCCATACTTCCACTACCTCAAATAAAGCAATTACGACTCCTTAAATTCCAAGGCATACATTTATAACACGTCTAAAAAAAAACACTCAATAATTCATGATCAATTGTTTAATATTGAAAAAAAAATCAAGAATTGTATCAAAATTTAATTGATAAAATTATCTTTCGTTCTTTGGGGATCATGCTGCAATTGCTGAGAATATAAAATAATAATTAATCAACTATTTGGTATTATAAAAATCAATTCTATTCTCAACTGCTTGTAAAATAATTTATATAAATCAATATTAAATTACCTGGAAATGATGGTATTATGAATCAAGGTTCAAAGAAGTAAAATATTTATCGACGTCCATATTTCCACTACCTCAAATAAAGCAATTATGACTCCTTAAATTCCAAAGCATACATTTATAACACGTCTAAAAAAAACACTCAATAATTCATGATTAATTGTTTAATATTGAAAAAAATATCAAGAATTGATTCAAAATTTATTTGATAAAATTATCTTTCGTTCTTTGGGGATCATGCTGCAATTGCTAAGAATATAAAATAATAATTAATCAACTATTTGGTATTATAAAAATCAATTCTATTCTCAATTGCTTGTAAAATAATTTATATAAATCAATATTAAATTACCTGGAAATGATGGTATTATGAATCAAAGTTCAAAGACGTGAAATATTTATTCCACGTCCAGATTTAACTACCTAGAATCATCAATTACACTCCTTGAATTTCAAAACATATATTTATAATTCGTCTAAAATTAAACACTCAATAATTAATAATGAATTGTTTAACATTGGAAAAAAATCAAGAATTGATTCAAAATTTCATTAATAAAAAATTATTAAAATTATCCTTCGTTCGTTAAGATTCATGCTGCAATTACTTAAAGGAAAAAATAATTGATAAACTCACTGGAATTATAAAAATCAATTGCCTGGAATCATATAATGAAAATTCTATTCTCAGTTTGTAAAATTACCTGAAATGTATGAAATTATGGTTCAAAAAAATTAAGATTTAAAAACGTGAAATATTTATTCCATGTCAAAATTTTACGACCTAGAATAAACATCAATTTCAGAGCAAAAATTTGTGATACGTCTTCAAGAAAGAGCTCAACAATTGAGAATTAATTGCTTACATTAAAAAAGGAATCAAGAATTGATTTAAAGTTTGACCATTGATTGGGATTCATGCTGCGATTTCTCGAAGTAAAAAATAATTAATCAACTACCGGGAATTATAAAAATCAATTACCTGGAATCATATAATAAAAATTCTAATCTCAAATGCTTGTAAAATAAGTAAAAAGAATCAATAATAAATTTCCTGGAATTGATGAATTATGAATCAAGGCTCAACAAGGTGACATATTTATTCCATGTCCAGATTTCCATTACCTGAAATAAATCAACGACTACTCCTTGAATTTCAAAGCATACATTTCTGATACGTCTAAACACTTAATAATTATTGATTAGGTGTTTAAAATTGGAAGAAGAATTAATTCAAAAATTGATAAAATTATCCTTCGTTCGTTGAGGTTCATGCTGCAATTACAAATAATTAATCTAATACCTGAAATTATAAAAATCAATTCCCCCATAAATTACGTCTGATAAAAAAAACAACAATTATTGATCAATTGTTTACATTAAAAAAGCAATCAAGAATTGATTCAAAATGATTGATTCATCAAAAATTAATTAAATTATTCTTTGTTCGTTGGGGTTCATGCTATAATTGCTTGAAATAAAAAAATAAATTATCAACTGCCTGGAATGAAAAAATCAAGAATTTTTAACTCAACTATCTGGAATAAAAAAAAGATGAATCAATAATAAATATCCTGACAGTGGAGAAAATTATGAATTTGCACGCTGCATCAATTGCCTGGAATCATATAATAAAGATTCGATTCTCGATTGCTTGTAAAATAATAAATAAGAATCAATAATCAAAACCTGGAATAAAGGAATTACGACTTCTTGAGTATCAAAGCATATGTTTATAATAAGAAATCTCAGTAATATAAAATTGCTAAATCAATTGTTAAACAATGAAAAAGAAATCAGAAATCGATTTATCATTGGATTAATCAAGAATTGATCAAGTATGAATTCGTGAAATTATCCTTCCTTTATTGTGATTCATATTACAATTGCTTGGAATAAAAAGTTATTAATCAACTGCCTGGAATTATATAATAAATATTTTATACGCAATTGCTTGTAATTTAATTAATATGAATCAATAATCAATTATTTGGAATTGATGGAATTGTGAATTAGGGTTCAAAGAAGGTGTTCTTGATTGCTTAGAATAAAACAATTATGACTCCTTGACTTTCAAAGCATAAATTTGTTGCATGCCTGGATTAGAAGACTCAAAATTGTTGATTAATTGTTTAATTTTGAAAAGGCAATTAAGAATTGATTCATAATCAAAAAAATCATTATTACGCAATCAACTGCCTGAGAATATAAACCAATCATTAAGAGTAAGTTGATTAAAAATTTGGTTGATCAAGAATTCAAATCAATCAACTAGAATTGACAAAGTTATCCTTCCTTTAATGAAGTATATACTATAATTGCTTGGAGTAAAGAATGCTCAAAAAAGTGCCTCGAATTATAAATGAAATTGCCTGGAATTGATGAAATGGTTAAGTTACACTCAAAGTGTCTGAAATAAGAAATTAATCAAGAATTGATGAGACTATCCTTTCTTCGTAGATGTGTATACTACAATTTCCTAAAGTGGAATAATTAATCAATTATCTGGAATTGATGAAATTTGAACCTTGTAGCATCTGAAATACAAAAAATCAATAATAAGAACCTGATAGTATGCAAAAATTTCAGGCATTTTTCATAAACTGGTTGGAAATTAAATCAAAAAAATGCTGGAATTTCAGCAATTGTTTCCAATGACCTGGAAAAAATTAAGAAAATGTACGAAATTCTAAGGAAATCCAGGCAATTCCCACTAATTCAAATTTTAGTAGTTTTACTGGAAAAACAGGATTTTTCAATTGTTTTTCCAGACAGTTTTTGAATTGTCTGGAAGAAACATTATATCTGTAAGTAAATTTCACTAAATTTGCCTAAAAATTGAATTTTAGGTGCCTGGAAAAAAATTCAGAAAATGTCTGATTGAAAAAATAAAGAAAATTTTCAAAATTTAATATGCCTGAAATTTTAGGCAATTTTTATCAACCGCCTGGAAAAAAAACAAAAAGTCCAAAATTTAATGAAATTCCAGGCATTTTCCAATAAACTGCTTAGAAAAAAAAATCCAGAAAATGGCTACAATTTTAATCAACTGCCTGGAAATAGTCAAGAATTTTCCAAGAAATTTCCATCAATTGCCTGAAAAAAAATCAATAAAATGCCTGAAATTCCAGGCAAGTTCCATCTACTTCCTGGAAAAAAACAAAGAAAAAGTCCAAAATTTAATGAAATTCCAGGCACTTTCCAATAAACTGCCTGGATAAATAATCCAGAAAATGCTTAAAATTTAATGAATTTCCATCAACTGTCCGGAAATAACAAAGAAGAGGTACAAAATTTAATGAAATTCAATCCCGAAAATGCCTGAAATTTAATGAATTTCCAACATTTGCCTGGAAAAAATTTATAAAATGTCCAGGCAAATTCCAATAAACTGTCCAAAAAAAAATCCAGATAAAGACGTATCTGCACATCAATTGCATGGAGTCCTAAAAATTCTATTCTTAACTGCTTATATAAGGAATAGCTTGAATCAATAATCAACCACACAATTGATGAACTATGAATCAGAATTTAAAGACATGGAATAAATAGATGGAACTACCTGGAATAAAAAAATTACTACTCCATGTACTTCAAAGCATATAGTCCTGATAAGGCGAGGCCTGCAATACAAAAATCGAAAATTGATGCAACAATTGTTCAACATTGAAAAATGAACCAAGAGTTGATTCAAAATTTGATTAACTAATGAATTATTATTAACTAGAATTGATGGAATTATCCTTTTTTTCCGTTGGGGCTTATACTGCAATTACTTGAAGTAAAAATTAATTAATCAACTGCCTAGAATTGATCAAATTTTTAATGAATGCTAAATCATAAGTTCATTTATCAATTACCTGGTATTATAAAGTAAAAATTCTATTCTTAATTGGCTGTAAAAGATAATCTGTATAAAATTGTGTAAAAATTGATTCATATTCAAAAGAATCATCAATAAGCAATCAACTGCCAGAAATGATAAGCCAATCAAGAGTCATAGGGCTCAAAAAATAATTTTATACGTCTTTACAGTCATAAATTCGTAGGCCAACTTCAATGTGCAGATAAGCCCTCTGAAAAGCCCCAAAATTTACATGCTTATCAAAAACTTTTAGATGTAGGCATTCCCTTAGTAAATCCCTGTCATACATCAAGGACACTTATCTACAACAAAATAAATAATGCGGAAAGTTGTCGCGTTGAATATAACAGAAGTTAAGAAATATTAACCCAATTAACTCCCAGTAATAATTAACCTCTTTTTTTGCCTTTAAAAGTGCACTTGTGATTTCAAAGCGGGTGCATTAATAAATAAATAAACGTTGCATCAAAACCGACAACACACCGAACACAAACATAAATAAATAAACAGTAGCTGCCGCATCGAAATATCAATACAGATACATACACACAAATACGGTTCAAATAAATCGAAATGCAACAACGGTGATATTTTAAAAGTTTCCAAATAAAACGCGAACAATTCCGAAAGTAATCCAATATCGAAAACTTTGGGAAACTGTTACATTTTTGGGGTCGCCCCCACGTTTCAATATATGCAAAAATAAAAATCTTCAAGCTTCGATGCGACAGTATATCAACAAAGGGTTCGCAGAAGGAAAGATATTGGGAATTTCAACTTTGTGAACTTTAATGGGGAGTTTTATCCGGTTTTGTCGTTGTTTTTAAGGGATTTTTACCTTTCTGTTTTTTTTTCTAATAAATAATAAAGATTCAACTCGAAAGATACGTAAATCTGAATAAAATATTCCCTTGGATGCATAATTTAAAGAGGTATGAGGCACGTTTTGTTTTCTTGAGGTGTCTTTCCAGGTTTAACTTTTGATTTCCGACTAAAAAGTTAACATAAACATGTTTCATATCCGTTTAAATTATGCACAATTTTAAGATTTATTTATTTAATTTTTGAACAATTCGATTAATTTAAATAAATATTTTTAATTAAAATTCAGGCCATAAATGAAAACAACTCTTTCAAAGTAATGACGGTTTAATTATAAATATATATTAACATTAGAGCATACATTTGTGTTGATGTAAATTCAGTTTATTTTAAAACGTTTTTATTGGGTTATGAGAAATAAGATTTTTTCGTCAAATTAGCCTTAAGTTAGTGGAGAAATATTGCAAAATTGTATTTTTAGATAATTTTTCATAAATATTGTGGTTTTAAAGGTGTTTTTGAACATCAAATTTACACGAGTTAAAAGAATTAAAATCGCCGATTTTTTTTAAGTGCAAAATGAGTTGAATTTATTAATTAGGATATTCAAAATTGTGATTTTTTCTTAAAGTAATTTGTTAATTTTATGTAAAATTAATAGCAGAAAAAATATTGAACAACTACACTTTTTAACAAACTTGATAATTATTTAAACGTGTTTCACGTCCAATTAAATTATGCATATAAAGTATGTATGATTTATTTAAACAATATGAAATTTTAAACTAATCTAAATATTAATATGATTTTTAATTAAAATTTAGGACATAAATAAATAAATAGAAATTACTGGGGATATGGACGTTTTAATTATAAATATTTATTTTTAAAATTGAAATAGGCGCTTATAATATTATATAATTATTGAATGTATTGTTCTTTTTAAGTAATTGAGTAAAGGAAAAATAAAGAAAAAAAAATAAAGGAAAAATGTTATAAATAAACAGTCCTCATATGCATTTAAATTATGCATCGTTTTATATATAAGGAATGGTAGGTACTAAGATGACCTTTTTGTATATAAAATTATTTAAATATGTAATTGATTTGCTATGGTTGACTCAAAATTACAGTTATTACATAAATTGATCATAATTCCAAATTTTTAGGATAAAACCATTCATAAATCGCTATTTTATTAGGGTAATAAGGGAACTTTAAAAATGTCCCTATTTTTAGGCTAATTTTGAGTAAAAAAACTTCCAAATTTTTATTTTTCAATAGAAAAAACAAAATTCTTTTTTGTAACAAAAAAATTTAAGAGAAACAATCTAAATTAATTAAATCTAAAAAAAATTGACGGTTTTATATAGATACTATAATTGCATTTTTGAGTTAATTTTTTGAAAATATGTAGTTAAATTTTAAGGTCGTTAGAAAAAACAACATTAATCTTAAACTTAAAGTTTTAGGGATTTTCATTTTTAATAAACCTTTGTAATGTCAAATCTACGTAAATAAATCACTAAATAAAAATGTCTTATATCCATTTAAATTATGTACAATTTTTATAAACTGTCCTACTCTCGTTTTATTGTCTCTCTCTCTCTCTCAGTTAGTTAAGTGCACTCAACTAGCTGGAATTACAAAAAAAATTATTCCAGTAAATTGAGTTGAATTCATTTACTTTCGTTTCTCTCTCTCTCTCTCTCTCTCTCTCTTTCAGATCAACTGCCTGGAATTAAAAAACAATTTTTTCAGTCAATAAGTTGAACTCTCTTACTCTCACTTTCATTTTTCTCTTTCTCCTTCTTTCTCTCATATGGTTAAATGTACTTCAATGCCTAAAATAGTGAAACAAAATTCCAGGCAGTTGAATTGGAGTTGCTCTTTTCTCTCTCTTTCTGCCGTGTGTTTAAATGCACTCAACTGCCTGGAATTAACAAAACAAAGATTCCAGTTAAACTCTCTTACTCTCACTTCCCTTTTCGCTTTCTCTCTCTTTCTCTCATATGGTTAAACGTATTTGAGTGCCTGGAATAGTGAAATAAAATTCCAGGCAGTTGAATTGGAGTTTCTTACTCTTTTCTCTCTCTTTGCCATGTGTTTGAATGCACTCAACTGCCTGGAATTTAAAAACAAAAAGATTCCGGTCAATTAGTTTATCTCTCTTACTCTCATTTCCCTTTATCTCTTTCTCTGTCTTTTTCACAGTTGGTTAAATATACTTCAGTAACTGAAATAGTGAAACAAAATTCCAGGCAAGTGAATTGGACTTTCTTATATTTTTCTCTCTCTCTCTGTCATGTGTTTGAATGCACTTAATTGCCTGGAATTAAAAAAAAAAAGATTTCAGTCAATTAATTACTCTCTTACTCTCACTTTCATATGTCTCTTTCTCTCATATGGTTAAAGGTATTTGAGTGCCTGGAATAGTGCAATAAAATTCCAGGCAGTTGAATTGGAGTTTCTTACTCATTTCTCTCTCTCTCTGTTATATGTTTGAATGCACTCAACTGCCTGGAATTAACAAAAAAAGGTTCCAGTCAATTAGTTGAACTCTCTTATTCTCATTTCCCTTTTTCGCTTTCTCTCTCTTTCTCTCTCTTTGTGCCATGTGTTTGAATGCACTCAACTGCCTGGAATTAGAAAAAAAATATTCCAGTCAATTAATAAAACTCTTACTGTCACTTCCACTTTTCCCTTTCTTTCTCTTTCTCTCAGACGGTTAATGTACCTGAAATAGTGAAATAAAATTTCAGGCAGTTGAATTGGAGTTTCTTGCTCTTTTCTCTCTCTTTCTGCCGTGTGTTTAAATGCACTCAACTGCCTGGAATTAACAAAAAAAAGATTCTGGTTGAACTCTTTTACTCTCACTTCATTTTTTCCCTTTCTCTCTCTTTCTCTCATATGGTTAAATGTACTTCAATGCCTAAAATAGTGAAACAAAATTCCAGGCAGTTCTATTAGAGTTTCTTACTCTTTTCTCTCTCTCTCTGTCATATGTTTGAATGCACTCAACTGCCTGGAATTAACAAAAAAAGGTTCCAGTCAATTAGTTGAACTCTCTTATTCTCATTTCCCTTTTTCGCTTTCTCTCTCTTTGTCTTATGGTTAAATGTACTTCAATGCCTAAAATAGTGAAATAAAATTCCAAGCAGTTGAATTGGAGTTTCTTGCCCTTTTCTCTCTCTTTCTGCCATGTGTTTAAATGCACTCAACTGCCTGGAAAAAAAAAGATTCCAGTTAATTAGTTGAACTCCTTTACTCTCACCTCCATTTTTTCCTTTCTCTCTCTTTCTCTCATATGGTTAAATGTACTTCAGTACCTGGAATATTCAAATAAAATTCCAGGAGGGCGAATTGGATTTTCTTTCTCTTTTATCTCTCTCTACCGTACGTTTGAATACACTCAACTGCCTGGAATTAACAAAAAAAAGATTCCAGTTGAACTCTCTTACTCTCACTGCTCTTTTTCCCTTTCTCTCTCATATTTTCAATTTCACACTTTCTAATTACGATAATAGATTGTTCGTCTTTATTTTCGAAAAAATATGGTCCGACGATACCTTGAACCCAAACTGAGACATGTGGAGCATGCGTTGGCTTTTCGTGTATTTGCTCAGGATTTTTATTGTCCCATTTAGAACAATTTTGTTTATTTATGTAACACTTTAAGTGGAAATGAGCCTCGCTACTAAAAATTATTAAAATCAAGTTTTTGGTTCATAAAATTTTTTCACAATATTCATTTTTCATCGCTTAGGCTTATTTTCACCTTCAAGACAGAATTTAAAAAAGCCGAAGTCAATAAATGGCAATTTATGCTTTTATAAATCTTAATTAGAGTCCAAAGTATTATATCTAAAAGTTTCCAAAGTATCCAGGACAATATTCTCACAAAAACTTGTTATTTCACATTAGCACCGTTAAGCTCCCTGCTCTAACTGGAAGATCAATCATACCATAGCTTATAAGGCCTCAAATCAAAAATTAAGAAACCGTCATTATAGTAACAACACGTATACCTATCTAGAACTTTTTCTTTTCGTACAAAGAGTAAATAAATCTTCGTTTATAAAAGAAAGGTGGCCCAATGCGTTAGAAATTCTCTAAACGTTGGTCGGCAAATCCACTTTAACGTGTTTCTGATCAAAAAAAGATTGGAAAAAATTCTTAAATAGGATTAAAAAACGCCTTACGGCCTAATTACTTACTTAACAGTTAAAATTTCAATTTCAAACTACTTTGCTGAAACGGCATAATAATTTTCATAAATAGCCCCCATCCCCCTCTAACAATAAGTCCTTATTACGGGACATAATTATATCCCACTGCAGCACTGGGTATGCTAAACGAACTGTAAATTTCATTACTTTACTTGCCGCTCTCTAATAGAATTTTCCATAACGTAATGGAACTATTAGGAATATTATTTTTAGTTTTATCTCCCTCCGTTTTGTGCCTCGGATAAGAAGATGAAAGTGCTTCGCTTTTTCTATTAAAAAAGTTCATTTTGGCGCAACAGAAGTTGTAAGCAAATAAGTGAACCGTGTATCGGGTTTATTAAAATTATGCACTTTTCTTTGATAATTGGGATTTTTTTACACATGAGGTGATGGGGTGCCAACTATTTACTTTACCTTATTTAGGTTTATTTTCGTTGCATATCTCTCTATTTTATTTTCTTTTTATAACTTGCTGAAAATTGTTCATAATTAAAGGCCTCAGTAATAAATGATTGCTTTTTTATGCATACATTTTTATTCTGCAATTAAAAATTGGAAATTAATTCCCAAATTCTTATACTAATCGTTCATTAAAAGTAATAACTCTATATACCAATGAATTTTTTTTAATCTTTGATTTTACTTGATCTATTCGAAAAACATATATTATTAAATATAAAATTGGGCATGAAGGGTTAGGAGCTGAACTTTCGTCTCGAAGGACCACAAATCAAAACGTTTTAAAAATTTATTAAAATGAATAATAAATTACCTTAATGACAAATCCAAATCTCATAACTACTGATTAACATAAAAAAAAAATTATTAGCAAATTTAAAATCAAGAATAATATCGACATAAATAAAAAAATAAGTGCTTATTTCAGCTCGAAGGACCAATATTTAAAAGAGTCAGAATTTAAACTTATCAAACAAATCACCATTCTTCAAGAATTGATTCTTAATTCCAAATTGTAGGTTAGTTGAAATTGAAAAATGAATCGAAATTTCCCACTCGATAAATCGATAATTAATTTTTCGTCGTCCAAAGATATTATCTAATGTAGCCAACAAAAATAGGGATAGCTTGTGCATTTCTGAATATACTGCTTTTGATATTATTTCGAAATAATTGTTTAAATTATCCCCGAAAAATTATGCAAATTTTTGTGAAGAAAAAATGGTTTTACATTTAAAAAAAGTGAAATATCTCCAAAACCGCCGTAGATAAACGAATGAAACAAAAAGCATTTTATTAATCAAGAATCACTTTCAAAATCATTAATTTTTCCACCAGTTGAAGCAATTCCAGACTTTGTTTTAACTGCCTGGAAAAAAAGGAAAAATTTTACTCAAACATCACCCAACTGCCTAGAAGAAACAAGAGAATAACTTCAACTACCTAGAACAACATCAAAATTTCACTCACCTAATATAAAACTGCATGACAAATATTTTTATTCTTGCTCAAATAACACTCAACTGATTTTATTCCAGAAGAAACGCCGACCTTTCGATCTTCATGAGGTTATTTCTATTGCAGAAATCAATTTATGTCCTATGATAAATAACGATAACAATATAAAGCCGTTTATCACATCAACGTCCATTGATTTTGGTAACATGAATGTGATAATTAGAAATTTCATCAATTCCAGCAATTTATTATTGATTATTTTTTTCTTATTCCAGACAACTGACTTAACAATCAATGACTTTTTTAATTGTTTTTTACTCCAAACAATTGCAGTACGAATCCCGAAAATTTCATCCATTTTAGTTGATTATTAATCAATTAAATTCTTGATTTTTTTCAATGTTAAATAATCATTAATTTATTTTTATTCCAAGCAATTCCAGTATGAACATTAAAGAAGAAAGGATAATTTCATCAATTCTAATTGATTAGTCATCAATCCAATTCTAGATCAATTTTTAAAGAAAAAATGTATTCAATATTGACATCATCACTTTCCATCAATTTAGAGCCATAGGCATTTTCATGCCTATATTCTCATCTATGTTAGAAAATCATAAAGTAGTGCAATAATTCCTCCATATTTTTTTTTAACCACCATGTTTTCAACTTCCTGTGAAATAACCGCCACTGCAATGAACAAAATGAAAAAAAATTAATTAACATTAAAAAAAAAATTATTAGCAAATTTAAAATCAAGAATAATATCGACATAAATAAAAAAATAAGTGCTTATTCCAGCTCGAAGGACCAATATTTAAAAGAGTCAGAATTTAAACTTATTAAACAAATCACCATTCTTCAAGAATTGATTCTTAATTCCAAATTGTAGGTTAGTTGAAATTGAAAAATGAATCGAAATTTCCTACTCGATAAATCGATAATTAATTTCTTAATTATTGGTATTGGTAAGTCGTCCAAAGATATTATCTAATGTAGCCAACAAAAATTGTGCATTTCTGGCTATATTGCTTTTGATATTATTTCGAAATAATTGTTTAAATTATCCCCGAAAAATTATGCAAATTTTCGTGGAGAAAAAATGGTCTTACATTTAAAAAAAGTGAAATATCTCCAAAACCGCCGTAGATAAACGAATGAAACAAAAAGCATTTTATTAATCAAGAATCACTTTCAAAATCATTAATTTTTCCACCAGTTGAAGCAATTCCAGACTTTGTTTTAACTGCCTGGAAAAAAAGGAAAAATTTTACTCAAACATCACCCAACTGCCTAGAAGAAACAAGAGAATAACTTCAACTACCTAGAACAACATCAAAATTTCACTCACCTAATATAAAACTGCATGACAAATATTTTTATTCTTGCTCAAATAACACTCAACTGATTTTATTCCAGAAGAAACGCCGACCTTTCGATCTTCATGAGGTTATTTCTATTGAAAAAATCAATTTATGTCCTATGATAAATAACGATAACAATATAAAGCCGTTTATCACATCAACGTCCATTGATTTTGGTAACATGAATGTGATAATTAGAAATTTCATCAATTCCAGGCAATTTATTATTGATTATTTTTTTCTTATTCCAGACAACTGACTTAACAATCAATGACTTTTTTAATTGTTTTTTACTCCAAACAATTGCAGTACAAATCCCGATAATTTCATCCATTTTAGTTGATTATTAATCAATTAAATTCTTGATTTTTTTCAATGTTAAATAATCATTAATTTAATTTTATTCCAAGCAATTGCAGTATGAACATTAAAGAAGAAAGGATAATTTCATCAATTCTAATTGATTAGTCATCAATCCAATTCTAGATCAATTTTTAAAGAAAAAATGTATCCAATATTGACATCATCACTTTCCATCAATTTAGAGCCATAGGCATTTTCATGCCTATATTCTCATCTATGTTAGAAAATTATAAAGTAGTGCAATAACTCCTCCATATTTTTTTTAACCACCATGTTTTCAACTTCCTGTGAAATAACCGCCACTGCAATGAACAAAATGAAAAAAAATTAATTAACATTAAAAAAAAAATTATTAGCAAATTTAAAATCAAGAATAATATCGACATAAATAAAAAAATAAGTGCTTATTCCAGCTCGAAGGACCAATATTTAAAAGAGTCAGAATTTAAACTTATCAAACAAATCACCATTCTTCAAGAATTGATTCTTAATTCCAAATTGTAGGTTAGTTGAAATTGAAAAATGAATCGAAATTTCCTACTCGATAAATCGATAATTAATTTCTTAATTATTGGTATTGGTAAGTCGTCCAAAGATATTATCTAATGTAGCCAACAAAAATTGTGCATTTCTGGATATATTGCTTTTGATATTATTTCGAAATAATTGTTTAAATTATCCCCGAAAAATTATGCAAATTTTTGTGGAGAAAAAATGGTTTTACATTTAAAAAAAGTGAAATATCTCCAAAACCGCCGTAGATAAACGAATGAAACAAAAAGCATTTTATTAATCAAGAATCACTTTCAAAATCATTAATTTTTCCACCAGTTGAAGCAATTCCAGACTTTGTTTTAACTGCCTGGAAAAAAAGGAAAAATTTTACTCAAACATCACCCAACTGCCTAGAAGAAACAAGAGAATAACTTCAACTACCTGGAACAACATCAAAATTTCACTCACCTAATATAAAACTGCATGACAAATATTTTTATTCTTGCTCAAATAACACTCAACTGATTTTATTCCAGAAGAAACGCCGACCTTTCGATCTTCATGAGGTTATTTCTATTGAAAAAATCAATTTATGTCCTATGATAAACAACGATAACAATATAAAGCCGTTTGTCACATCAACGTCCATTGATTTTGGTAACATGAATGTGATAATTCAAAATTTCATCAATTCCAGGCAATTTATTATTGATTATTTTTTTCTTATTCCAGACAACTGACTTAACAATCAATGACTTTTTTAATTGTTTTTTACTCCAAACAATTGCAGTACGAATCCCAATAATTTCATCCATTTTAGTTGATTATTAATCAATTAAATTCTTGATTTTTTTCAATGTTAAATAATCATTAATTTATTTTTATTCCAAGCAATTGCAGTATGAACATTAAAGAAGAAAGGATAATTTCATCAATTCTAATTGATTAGTCTATTGACATCATCACTTTCCATCAATTTAGAGCCATAGACATTTTCATGCCTATATTCTCATCTATGTCATAAAGTAGTGCAATCAAAAAATAACTCCTCCATATTTTTTTTAACCACCATGTTTTCAACTTCCTGTGAAATAACCGCCACTGCAATGAACAAAATGAAAAAAAAAGCCGGATCTGACGAAAATTAGACAAAACTGATGCGGATTGCTAATTTTTCGGCACCACCATGTCTGGGTTATTAAATTACTTTTTATAATTAGATTCGCGCGTATTCGTGACGCTTCGCTTACTTTTTATCGTATGCCCATCAAGTAATTCAGCAAATACGTGTTCGGACACTGATTCGGACATTTTAATAATGAATTTCCGGGTTCGTTAGCCGATAAACTCCCAATTGTAAAAAAATTTTGAAATGGTTATCCAAAAAAAAAAAAACGAGTATTCGTTAGTAAACGTAGTAATTCGTTCCAGGCAGTTGAGGAAATTTTATTCGAAGATTTTTACTTTTCCTGAGGTTTCGTTAAAATTCCATATTTTGTTTCAATTGCTTGGACAAATAAAATTGACGATTATTTCCCTATAGGTAAGAGTAATAACGTAACAATATGTGTAAAACTAAATTTTTGCCCCAAGTTTCGGCTTTGATTGGCTTTTATAACGATAAAAAATTTAATTGACTTTTTTTAAATAATTAAATTGATTATTGGCATTTAAAAATGGGATATTTTGGTGGATTGGAATTTTTTAATGTTGCCGGTGATGCTGTAAAATATACTGAATATCGATTAATAATAATTTAAGGTGATCACGACCTAAAATAGGAGTAATAAAAGCTGATATGTAGGTAAAAAAAGTGAGTGAGTTTTTTCAAAGAAGAGAAATTCCTGCGGATATTAATTGCTCATGTCTCTGAATTTAAATAAGGTAGAGATGTTCAATAAAATCGCATTGCAGTAATATTTTCAAATATTTTTCTTCTAAAAAATCACTGTTTTCGCGTCAATATTATTTAATCTAATAACACTGTTTTTATTCTAAATATTTATATATAAAATTATATCAAATTTGAATAAACAGTGTTAATAAATTTAATATTGCATATATATGTTTTCTGGAAGAAACATTGTTTTTTTTATCAACACAACCCTTAACCCCCCACCCACCCCCAATATGTACCCAGTAAGAAATTCTTGCGAAAAATCACTATTTTTTTCGTCCATAATATTCAATCTACTAGCACTGTTTTTGTATTAAAGATTTACTAATACTTTTTTGTATTTACTAATACTTAGTACCAAAAAAATATATATATGTATCAAATTTAAATAAACAAACTGTGTCATTAGATTGGATATTAACGACGAAACCAGCTCTTATTCAAGGGTAATATTTAAGAAAATAATGATTTTTTAAAACATTTTTTTACTGGTAAATTGTGTGGGGTGGGTAAGAGTAGGCTTAATAAAAAATGGGTTTATTTCCCAAAATAATTGAAAATAAAAAAAAATTGTAATTAAAAATTTGTATACTTTTCATCACTCCCCAACATTAAATTATATTAAGTGGGAAGTCTATTCTCAATTACTTAAAAAAGAATTAATATGAATTAATAATTAATTACCTGGAATTGATGGAATTATGAATTAAGGCTGAAAGACCTGAAATATTTATTCCACGTCCAAATTTCACTACCTGGAATAAAACAATTACGACTCCTTGAATTTCAACAATTGATGATCAATTGTTTACATTAATAAATGAATTAAGAATTAATTCAAAATTTAATTAATCGAAAATTGATTAAAATTATTCTTTGTTCGTTGGGGTTCATGCTGCTTGAAGTAAAAAATAATTAATCAACGGTCTGGAATGATAAAACCGTGAATTTAAAGTGAACTATCTGAAATAAGAAAAAGATGAATCAATAATTATTATCCTGGCAGTAGACAAAATTATGAATTTGCACGTTGCAACAATTGCCTGGAATCATATAATAAAGATTCTATACTTAATTGCTTGTAAAATAATTAATATGAATCAATAATAAATTACCTGAAATTGATGGAATTCTTGATTGCCTGGAATAAAACAATTACGACTCCCTGATTTTCAGAGCATACATTCATGCTACGTCTGGATTACAAAACTTTAAAATTGATAATTAATTGTTTAACTTTGAAAAGGGAATTAAGAATTGATTCAGAATCAAAAAAATCATTAATAAAAAACGTGACAGTAGACAAAATCGTGTATCTGCACATCAATTGCATGGAATAAAAATTCTATTCCTAGCTGCATATATTAGTATGAATCAATAATCAACTACCGAGTATTGGTGAACTATGCCTCATGAATCAGGATTTAAAGGCATGGAATAAATAGATGGAACTACCTGGAATAAAAAAATTCCAAGACTCCTTGTACTTGAAAGGATAAATTCCTGACAAGGCGAGGACTGCAATACAAAAATCGAAAATTGATGCAACAATTAATCAATATTGAAAATATTGTCTAAAATAAAAAATCGTTAATATAAACCTTGACCAAAGCCATAAATTTGCAATTAGGATTTATTGAATTTAAAAAAAATTAATTCGTGATACGCGAAGAACGAAAAATTCAAAAATTTGATGATCAATAAGTTAGCATTAAAAAATAACCAAGAATTGATTCAAATTTTAATTAATCAAAAATTTATCAATATCCTTCTTTCCCGTTGGGGTTTATATTGCAATTACTTAAAGTGAAAAATTAACTTAATCGACTGCCTGGAATAATAAAAATTATGAATTGTCAAGTTAATTGCCTAAAATAAAAAACATGAGTCAACAATAAACTGCCTGCAATTGATGAAAATTTTTAATTTAACCCTCGAATTGTTGGAATCATTAATGAAGTATGCAAAATCATGGATTTATTCATCAATTGCCTAGAATTATAGTAGAGATTCTGAAAGAAAAAATTTGAATCAATAACCAACTACGTCGATTTACCACACTCAAAAATTGTGTAACATTGAAAAGGGAATTAAGAATTGATTCAGAATCAAAAGAATCATGAATAAACAATCAATTGCTAGAAATGATAAACCAATCAAGAGTTATAGGGCTCAGAAAATACTTTTATACGTCTATACAGTCAGAAATTCATAGGCCACAACCAACTTCAATGTGCAGAAAGACCCCTGAAAAGCGCCAAAATGTACATGCTTATTAAAAACTTTTAGATGTAGGCATTCCCTTAGTAAATCCCTGTTATGGATCAACGACACTTATCTACAACAAAATAAATAATGCGGGGAGTTATCGTAGCACACCACTCAGATTTAACCCAATATTAATTTTTATATTGGGTTAAATCTGTGTCGAAGAAATTAAAAAAAATCAATTTTTTTTTTCTTAAATTTTTGTACAAATTTGGAAAAACGCTGAAATAGGTGTCCAATGAAATTGTTCATGGAATGTGTGTACAAATTTTCAAAATGATATCTGGTCAATTTTTTGAGTTATGAACTTTGTGTCGAAGTAATATTTTAAAAAATCAATATTTTCGAAAAATATTTTTTTTCTCAACTTCTTGTACAAATTTGGAAAAACGCTGAAATAGGTGTCCAACAAAATTGTTCATAGAATAGGTGTACAAATTTTCAAAATGATATCTGGTCAATTTTTTGAGTTATGAACTATGTGTTAAAAAAATATTTTAAAAAATCAATATTTTCGAAAAATATTTTTTTTCTCAAATTTTTGTACAAATTTGGAAAAACGCTGAAATAGGTGTCCAATGAAATTGTTCATGGAATGTGTGTACAAATTTTCAAAATGATATCTGGTCAATTTTTTTAATTATGAACTTTGTGTTGAAAAAATATTAAAAAAAATCAATATTTTCGAAAAATATTTTTTTTCTCAAATTCTTGTACAAATTTGAAAAAACGCTGAAATAGGTGTCCAACGAAATTGTTCATAGAATATGTGTACAAATTTTCAAAATGATATCTGGTCAATTTTTTGAGTTATGAACTTTGTGTCGAAGAAATATTTAAAAAAATCAATATTTTCGAAAAATATTTTTTTTTTCAAATTCTTGTACAAATTTGGAAAAACGCTGAAATAGGTGTCCAATGAAATTGTTCATGGAATGTGTGTACAAATTTTCAAAATGATATCTGGTCAATTTTTTGAGTTATGAACTTTGTGTTGAAGAAATATTTAAAAAAATCAATATTTTCGAAAAATATTTTTTTTCTCAAATTCTTGTACAAATTTGAAAAAACGCTGAAATAGGTGTCCAACGAAATTGTTCATAGAATATGTGTACAAATTTTCAAAATGATATCTGGTCAATTTCTTGAGTTATGAACTTTGTGTCGAAGAAATATTTAAAAAAATCAATATTTTCGAAAAATATTTTTTTTCTCAAATTCTTGTACAAATTTGGAACAACGCTGAAATAGGTGTCCAATGAAATTGTTCATAGAATATGTGTACAAATTTTCAAAATGATATCTGGTCAATTTTTTGAGTTATGAACTTTGTGTCGAAGAAATATTTTAAAAAATCAATATTTTCGAAAAATATTTTTTTTCTCAAATTCTTGTACAAATTTGGAACAACGCTGAAATAGGTGTCCAATGAAATTGTTCATGGAATGTGTGTACAAATTTTCAAAATGATATCTGGTCAATTTTTTGAGTTATGAACTTTGTGTTGAAGAAATATTAAAAAAAATCAATATTTTCGAAAAATATTTTTTTTCTCAAATTCTTCTACGAATTTGGAAAAACGCTGAAATAGGTGTCCAACGAAATTGTTCATGGAATATGTGTACAAATTTTCAAAATGATATCTGGTCAATTTTTTGAGTTATGTACTTTGTGTTAAAGAAATATAAAAAAAAATCAATATTTTCGAAAAATATTTTTTTTCTTAAATTCTTCTACGAATTTGGAAAAACGCTGAAATAGGTGTCCAACGAAATTGTTCATGGAATATGTGTACAAATTTTCAAAATGATATCTGGTCAATTTTTTGAGTTATGAACTTTGTGTCGAAGAAATATTTTAAAAAATCAATATTTTCGAAAAATATTTTTTTTCTCAAATTCTTCTACGAATTTGGAAAAACGCTGAAATACGTGTGCAACGAAATTATTCATGGAATGTGTGTACAAATTTTCAAAATGATATCTGGTCAATTTTTTGAGTTATGAACTTTGTGTTGAAGAAATATTTAAAAAAATCAATATTTTCGAAAAATATTTTTTTTCTCAAATTCTTGTACAAATTTGGAAAAACGCTGAAATAGGTTCCAATGAAATTGTTCATGGAATGTGTGTATAAATTTTCAAAATGATATCTGGTCAATTTTTTAAGTTATGAACTTTGTGTTGAAAAAATATTAAAAAAAATCAATATTTTCGAAAAATATTTTTTTTCTCAAATTTTTGTACAAATTTGGAAAAACGCTGAAATAGGTGTCCAATGAAATTGTTCATGGAATGTGTGTACAAATTTTCCAAATGATATCTGGTCAATTTTTTGAGTTATGAACTTTGTGTCGAAGAAATATTTTAAAAAATCAATATTTTCGAAAAATATTTTTTTTCTTAAATTCTTGTACAAATTTGGAAAAACGCTAAAATAGGTGTCCAACAAAATTGTTCATGGAATATGTGTACAAATTTTCAAAATGATATCTGGTCAATTTTCTGAGTTATGAACTTTGTGTCGAAGAAATATTTTAAAAAATCAATATTTTCGAAAAATATTTTTTTTCTCAAATTCTTGTACAAATTTGGAAAAACGCTGAAATAGGTGTCCAATGAAATTGTTCATGGAATGTGTGTATAAATTTTCAAAATGATATCTGGTCAATTTTTTGAGTTATGAACTTTGTGTCGAAGAAATATTTAAAAAAATCAATATTTTCGAAAAATATTTTTTTTCTCAACTTCTTGTACAAATTTGGAAAAACGCTGAAATAGGTGTCCAACGAAATTGTTCATAGAATATGTGTACAAATTTTCAAAATGATATCTGGTCAATTTTTTGAGTTATGAACTTTGTGTCGAAGAAATATTTTAAAAAATCTTCTTATCAGTTGAATGTATATATAAAAAAAGGTAAGAAATATTAACCCAATTAACTCCTAGTATCAATTAACCTCTTTTTTTGCCTGCTTGCACTTGTGATTTTAAACCGGGTGCATTAATAAATAAATAAATAAATAAACGTTGCATCAAAACCGACAACACAACATTTTTTTACTGGTAAATTGTGTGGGGTCGGTAGGAGGATAAGGGTAGGTTTAATAAAAAACAGGTTTATAGTCCAAGATAATTAACCCACTAAATTATATTAAGTGGGTTAAGAATTAAGTAGGAGAATATAAGGTTTACAGCATTTTTTTACTAACATCCGGAAATACTAAACAGTATTTCTTATAAATACAATTAACTAAAGTAAACGGGATTAAATGGGTGTTGCCGCCAATAAAATTACGCACCGAAATACACTTATTATAATCTCTTACTTAAACCTAAATTTAATCTAAAAATAACCGAAATAGTGAGGTAAGTTAATGAGGAATAAAACAATGAACAAACTAAGGTAACCCAATAAAATTACCCAGTACGTAATATGACACAATTGCCATTATAACGGTTTAACCGAAATTAAAAGCCGTCCCGTCATTTATTCCGGACGATTTTTCTCTAATTAGACTATACACCGGAAACACACGCGGGACAAACAAAAGAAAACTGCAATAAGCAGAGCGAAAATGACTACGGGAAAAATGCATTTTCGGCATCAGAACAACGTCGGGACAACGTTAATAAAACAACGAGGCAAAAAAAAAATTAAAAATAAAACAACCTCCCCCGAAACGAGTCCAGTTTTAGTTCTGACCATCTGCCTCCGGAGATAAACCCTTTCAGATATACACTTTGGTTTTATCTAAATTACGCCCGCTCGTTCCAGTTTTAAGGGCGATATTAAAATGTGAATTTCACATTAAATTTAACTCTTTTTGTTATCGTTTTAGTAACAACGAGTTCTCGGTGCATATTTGATAATGAGGATGTTGAACATTAATGCTAAAAAGCTTTGGTCCTAGTTCAGGTTGATACAGCTTATCGAAATGACGTATATAGTTCTTTTGATAAATCCTTAAACCAAACATTAAAAACCAGCGAGGGTATGAGGGTAATTCGTAACAATTACGTCCTTTTCTCCGGCGTAATTTTAATAAGAAACTTTACCCGTGCCATGAAAAACACACTAAATTAAGCATTATCTTTTAAATATTTGAAATTCTAAACGCAGCAAAGTTGAAGATAATTAGGTAAATTTCTGCGACCCAGATTGTTAAGGAAATTACTCCGTAAAATAACTTTCTGGTATGATTGCGAGTATAGCGAGCGGAGCTGACTCGCTAATGTACTAACTTCGCTAATTTTCCTAGCCGGAGATCTTCTACGATTTCCGAATGAATTTACATTTATATATTACGTAATAAGGTGTTCGGACAATAGGAAATTTTATTTTTAAGGAAGTCACAATAGATTTTCAGAGGCCAACGAGGCTTAAAGAATGAAAAGAAAATTTAGTTAATTAACACGATCTGACGCAAGAATAAGTCATGACTATTATATAATTATAGGGAGAGTGAGAATCTAAGAGTAAGAGGAAGATTTTAATTAAAAAAAATGAATATTTTATTATTAGTGGGTATTGTAACGTATGAGTAAAATGCACTAATAGCACAGTCTAACAAATCTATATACTTTGCTAATAGTGTCAAAAAAATTTATAATTAAAAAAAAATCTCAAATTCTTATATGAATTTGGAAAAACGCTGAAATAGGTGTCCAACGAAATTGTCCATGGAACAAGTATACGAATTTTTAAAATAATATCTGCTCCATTTTTTAAGTTATGAATTTTGTGTCAAATAAATAGAAAGAAAATCAATATTTTAGAAAAATATTTTTTTTCTCAAATTCTTGTACGAATTTGGAAAAACGTTGAAATAGGTGTCCAACGAAATTGTCCAGGGAATAAGTATACGAATTTTCAAAATAATATCTGGTGAATTTTTTGAGTTATGAATTTTGTGTCAAATAAATAGAAAAAAAAATCAATTTTTTCTAAAAAAAAATTTTTTTCTGGAATTTTTGTAGGAATTGGGAAAAACGCTGAAATAGGTATTTAACAAAATTGTCCATAGAATATGTATACGAATTTTCAACATAATATCTAGTCAATTTTTAGAGTTATGAATTTTGTGTCAAATAAATAGACTGAAAAATCAATATTTTAGAAAAATATTTTTTTCTCAAATTCTTGTACGAATTTGAAAAAACGCTGAAATAGGTGTCCAACGAAATTGTCCATGGAATAAGTATACGAATTTTCAAAATAATATATTGTCCATTTTTTGAGTTATGAATTTTGTGTCAAATAAATAGAAGAAAAAATCAATATTTTCTAAAAAAAATTTTTTTTCATAAATTCCTGTAAGAATTTAGAAAAACGCTGAAATAGGTGTCCAACGAAATTGTCCATAGAATATGTATACGAATTTTCAAAATAATATCTGGTCAATTTTTAGAGTTATGAATTTTGTGTCAAATAAATAGAAAGAAAATCAATATTTTCGAAAAATATTTTTTTTCTCAAATTCTTGTATGAATTTGGAAAAACGCTGAAATAGGTGTCCAATGAAATTGTCCATAGAATATGTATACGAATTTTCAACATAATATCTGGTCAATTTTTAGAGTTATGAGTTTTGTGTCAAATAAATAGAAAAAAATCAATATTTTAGAAATTTTTTTTTTTCTCAAATTCTTGTACGAATTTGGAAAAACTCTGAAATAGGTGTCCAACGAAATTGTCCATAGAATATGTATACGAATTTTCAAAATAATATCTGGTCAATTTTTAGAGTTATGAATTTTGTGTCAAATAAATAGAAAGAAAATCAATATTTTAGAAAAATATTTCTTTTCTCGAATTTTTGTTGGAATTTGGAAAAACGTTGAAATAGGTGTCCAACGAAATTGTCCATGGAATATGTATACGAATTTTCAAAACAATATCTGGTAAATTTTTTGAGTTATGAATTTTGTGTCAAATAAATAGAAAGAAAAATCAATATTTTCGAAAAATATTTTTTTTCTCGAATTTTTGTTGGAATTTGGACAAACGCTGAAATAGGTATCCAGCGAAATTGTCCATAGAATATGTATACGAATTTTCAAAACAATATCTGGTCAATTTTTAGAGTTATGAATTTTGTGTCAAATAAATTGAAAGAAAATCAATATTTTAGAAAAATATTTTTTTTCTCAAATTCTTGTACGAATTTGAAAAAACGCTGAAATAGGTGTCCAACGAAATTGTTTATAGAATATGTATACGAATTTTCAAAATAATATCTGGTCAATTTTTAGAGTTATGAATTTTGTGTCAAATAAATAGAAAGAAAATCAATATTTTAGAAAAATATTTTTTTTCTCAAATTCTTGTACGAATTTGGAAAAACGCTGAAATAGGTATCCAGCGAAATTGTCCATAGAATATGTATACGAATTTTCAACATAATATCTGGTCAATTTTTAGAGTATATGAATTTTGTGTCAAATAAATAGAAAGAAAAATCAATATTTTCAAAAAAAAAATTTTTTTCTCAAATTTTTTGTTGGAATTTGAAAAAACGTTGAAATACGTGTCCAACGAAATTGTACATGGAATATGTACACGAATTTTCAAAATAATATCTGGTCAATTTTTTGAGTTATGAATTTTGTGTCAAATAAATAGAAAGAAAATCAATATTTTAGAAAAATATTTTTTTTCTCAAATTCTTGTACGAATTTGGAAAAACGCTGAAATAGGTGTCCAACGAAATTGTCCATAGAATACGCATACAAATTTTTAAAATAATATCTAGTCAATTTTTAGAGTTATGAATTTTGTGTCAAATAAATAGAAAGAAAATCAATATTTTAGAAAAATATTTTTTTTCTCAAATTCTTGTACGAATTGGGAAAAACGCTGAAATAGGTGTCCAACGAAATTGTCCATGGAACAAGTATACGAATTTTCAAAATAATATATTGTCCATTTTTTGAGTTATGAATTTTGTGTCAAATAAATAGAAAGAAAAATCAATATTTTCGAAAAATATTTTTTTTCTCGAATTTTTGTTGGAATTTGGACAAACGCTGAAATAGGTATCCAGCGAAATTGTCCATAGAATATGTATACGAATTTTCAAAACAATATCTGGTCAATTTTTAGAGTTATGAATTTTGTGTCAAATAAATTGAAAGAAAATCAATATTTTAGAAAAATATTTTTTTTCTCAAATTCTTGTACGAATTTGAAAAAACGCTGAAATAGGTGTCCAACGAAATTGTTTATAGAATATGTATACGAATTTTCAAAATAATATCTGGTCAATTTTTAGAGTTATGAATTTTGTGTCAAATAAATAGAAAGAAAATCAATATTTTAGAAAAATATTTTTTTTCTCAAATTCTTGTACGAATTTGGAAAAACGCTGAAATAGGTATCCAGCGAAATTGTCCATAGAATATGTATACGAATTTTCAACATAATATCTGGTCAATTTTTAGAGTATATGAATTTTGTGTCAAATAAATAGAAAGAAAAATCAATATTTTCAAAAAAAAAATTTTTTTCTCAAATTTTTTGTTGGAATTTGAAAAAACGTTGAAATACGTGTCCAACGAAATTGTACATGGAATATGTACACGAATTTTCAAAATAATATCTGGTCAATTTTTTGAGTTATGAATTTTGTGTCAAATAAATAGAAAAAAAATCAATATTTTAGGAAAATATTTTTTTTCTCAAATTCTTGTACGAATTTGGAAAAACGCTGAAATAGGTGTCCAACGAAATTGTCCATAGAATACGCATACAAATTTTTAAAATAATATCTAGTCAATTTTTAGAGTTATGAATTTTGTGTCAAATAAATAGAAAGAAAATCAATATTTTAGAAAAATATTTTTTTTCTCAAATTCTTGTACGAATTTGGAAAAACGCTGAAATAGGTGTCCAACGAAATTGTCCATAGAATACGCATACAAATTTTTAAAATAATATCTAGTCAATTTTTAGAGTTATGAATTTTGTGTCAAATAAATAGAAAGAAAATCAATATTTTAGAAAAATATTTTTTTTCTCAAATTCTTGTACGAATTGGGAAAAACGCTGAAATAGGTGTCCAACGAAATTGTCCATGGAACAAGTATACGAATTTTCAAAATAATATATTGTCCATTTTTTGAGTTATGAATTTTGTGTCAAATAAATAGAAGAAAAAATCAATATTTTCTAAAAAAAATTTTTTTTCTTAAATTCCTGTAAGAATTTAGAAAAACGCTGAAATAGGTGTCCAACGAAATTGTCCATAGAATATGTATACGAATTTTTAAAATAATATCTGGTCAATTTTTAGAGTTATGAATTTTGGGTCAAATAAATAGAAAGAAAATCAATATTTTCGAAAAATATTTTTTTTCTCAAATTCTTGTACGAATTTGGAAAAACGTTGAAATAGGTGTCCAACGAAATTGTCCATAGAATATGTATACGAACTTTCAAAATAATATCTGGTCAATTTTTATAGTTATGAATTTTGTGTCAAATAAATAGAAAAAAAATCAATATTTTAGAAAAATATTTTTTTTCTCAAATTCTTGTACGAATTTGGAAAAACTCTGAAATAGGTGTCCAACGAAATTGTCCATAGAATATGTATACGAATTTTCAACATAATATCGAGTCAATTTTTAGAGTTATGAATTTTGTGTCAAATAAATAGACTGAAAAATCAATATTTTAGAAAAATATTTTTTTCTCAAATTCTTGTACGAATTTGGAAAAACGCTGAAATAGGTGTCCAACGAAACTGTCCATGAAATATCTACACTACTAGCATAAAATGTTCAATTTAATTACAACACCTCAACAGACGTCAACTATGACCTGCCCGAGCGTCTTGTCTCTATTTGCCCTAAATCCACAACGACCGCCTTCCTACGGCAGTTCAAGCACACACAACCAAATTAATTGGCCCAAGTTAACGGAACATCACCCTAATTGAACGACGGCGATTACAAAATGACGCACCGAGATCGTAAGGACCCGTAACGTCTCAATTCGCCCTCGACATCTTGTAATTTCCATTTAAGGTACGACTGTCTTGTTCGCTTCAAAAGAAACGGTCTGCCTAAATCACATCGATAATCCGTGCATACTTTTTACCTTAACCTGCCAATGTTTGACAGTTTCATTTGTTTGTCTTTTGGCGTTGTAAAACTTCAATCTTTCAGCAAAATGACAAAGTGAAAAATGATTGATAAGAACTGTCAATAAATTATCCATTGTTTTATCTTCCACTACTTCGGTTGCCATTTTTATTACTGCAACAATAACTAACTGGTTACATCTTTGTTTTGCTTCCTAATAATAAAAAAGTCGCCATTGTAAAAAAAAGACGCTATTTTTAGTCAATAAATTCGTGCAATATAAATTCAATCCCTTCCTTGTAGGTGCTTTTTTTCTGTTTTGGTATTTTTAAAATAAAAAACGTATCGTAAAAATCGAAGACGTGGAAACGTTTCCGCATCGACGGTCAAAAGCCGTCCAAAGGGAAACAATATCCGAGGCTGACCCTCTTTTTTTTTTTATTCGTTTTACGATGGAATTCTGTGAGGTTAGCCCGTCGTCTGGGTTTTTATCGATGTACTTTAGTTTCGCTTATACATGCGATCTTTGGACTGACGGCACGTTAACCTGGTCAAATACAACAGGAGTGATGGCGTTTTTTTTTTTTAATTTTAAACCTTAAATGAAAAAGAAAAACAAAGAGAAAAGGGAGGCAGGTCCATGCCCTATTTTATTTTTTCAAAATCCATGAATTTTTTCCAAATCATTTAACGAAAACACGGCCAAGAAATGGTCCGATTAAAATTGTAAAACTTGAAATTATCAAAGATTAGCCAGAAAAACTGCCTATAACGATTTACACCTTATAAACAAATAAATAAATAAAAGCGCTTTTATTTTCAACTCGGCGAAATTCAGCTTAGCTGTTGGCTTAATCGAGCATTTAAAAAAAGATACAATTATTACAAATATAATTAAAAAAAAAAGTTTCACAATATCATTTACCTATCAAAATTATTATACACATACTACAGAATTAAAAAGAAATATAAAAGTTATAAGTATATAAGTTTAGCAGAAAACAGGATATTAGTCATTTAAACGTCTGTTTTTTATATTTTGATTTAAATGTGCTGGAGGTATTTATTATCTTTAACTTGACTGGTAATAGGATATCGATTAAGAAGTTTAACTGATGTGTAAGAAAAGCAGTTCTGAGCCATGGCTTTGTTAATTTTGGTTAATTTTTATCACCTTAAGTGACGAATGCCACTTAACAGCGGTCAAAAATCTCTCTTTCTATATAAACCTTTGATTTAATTTTCTTTTGCCTGTAGTATACTCTGGACTTGTCAGCTTGCGACTTTGGTTGCTTCTGAATCATTTCAATTTTTATAGAATTTAAGTTTTAATATGCGGTTAGTTTAAGCTACTCAAATTATATGGTTTTTAGAGGTTTTTTTGAAAAAAATGATTTTATTGGTCCGATTTAATTTAAGTTTGACCTTTGTTGTATTTAGATTTGTTACAAATATAACTATAAGGATTATGATCATTTTTATATATAGATCTCTTTTTAGACGTGATATTTAAGAAAAATATGATTGTAAACCCAGTTTTCAATAATATTTTTCAATTTTCAATCAGTATGTATTTTGTTTTAATTCAATTTAGAAAAAAAACATAATGCAATATACAGAAACATGATTTTTCTATAATAAAATTGACTTTTGGTCTAGTGAAGTATTAGCTAAATCTTGAACTGCAACATATCGCAACTAATTTAACAAGTATAGTCGCTTCGCTCCAATAATTTTGGTCCGTGGGGACCAGTTTGGAACCTTTAGGTCTTGTCTGTGAATCGCTATAAAGAAATTCTTAAAAAAAAAACAAAAATTATCAGGTGTACCAACGTTTATATGCCAAGGAAAGAGATGACCAGTGGTTGGGGTATCATGCTTCAAAGAACCATAATTTGTTATATAGTCGCGTTGTGTGTCAATATACTGTCTTATATTTCAAATATCTGTCAAAATATATTAATTGTATCCTAAATAAAGCCTGAATACCAAATTACAACAGAATCGGACCAATAGCAAAAAAGTAACGGTAGTCACGTGACCTAGGCTGAAACTCAAATGTCAGTTAAGTATCTGTCATAATTTATTAGTTGTATACTAATTAAACCATAAATACCAAATTCAGAAAAAAGTTCTCATAAGGGTTTATTTATTGGAATAGAACAAACGGGATTTTACGTCAATTTTTTTTTATTTTTAAAAGTAATTGTAATAAAATATGAAAATATTTAACAGGAAAAAATTAGTAATAAAAAAACATCAACGAATTGAATCGAAGCTATAGAAGTCGAGATATTAGTAAAAATGTAAAAAAAAAATAAAAGAAATCTCGTTTTTGCCCACGGTACCATTTTTTTTCTTAAAATTATAATCGACAAATCATAATGTAAGCCCTAAGTTGGGAATTTCCAGTAAAAAAAGCCAAGAAAAAAAAATTTTTTTTGCTCCAAAATCGAAAGGGGTATAGCCATGAAAAATTTCGAAAAAACGGTTTTTATTTTTTTCTAAATAAACTATAACTCGGACAACTTTTTGTCTTAAGCAAAAGTTCTAGGAAATGTTACGAGGTATTCGAATGTTAAAACGAATTGATTATAGCTATCACAGAATCGGAGAAAATTGTAAAAAACTATTAATCATAAATATCGAATTATCAAGAGCCCTATGGAAAAATTTCAATTTTTTATTTTTCTATCTTGTACTACTCCAGGATACCTTTCAAAAAGGTTATTATCGATTTGACTCTAAAATGAATAGAAAACCTATTTATTTGCATTTATCGGTTTTCGAACAAAATCCGGCCAAAAATGAAATTTTTTTCAAAACATGCTCCAAATTCAAAAATTTTTTTTTCTGGCTAAAGACCATTCAAAAAGTAATGAAAAAGCTTAATGACAAAATTTTTCAAAATCTATAATAATGCTACAATATTATGAAAGAAGATAAATTCCCTTTAAAGCCTATGTATTCGAACCGATGATTTTTTAATTTTTTTTTAAAGGCAAATTTAAGAAATAATTTAACTAATTAAGATAAAAGGAATAGGGTAATACAAAATATTATCTACAAATATATACATATCAACTTAATATTTAAAAATTTTATAAGAAATCAATAATTGCATCCTAAATAAACCCCAAATTCCAAATTTGAACCCAATCGGATCAATAGCAAAAAAGTTATGGAAGTCACGTGACTTTAAAATTCAATATGTCAAATTTCTGTCATAATTTATTACTTGAATTTTTTTTTTAGTCACTTTTGTTCGCTTATAATAACTCACCCTGTATACGGATCTGGCCCAAAAAGTATACAGCTCCTAAGCCCCCACCGACCCTTATGTCCTAAAAATTTCAAGTCGTTTAAAAGCTTTTTATTTGAGTTCTCGCACCCGGCAGGAATTTGACCCGTTTTTTTATGAATTTTTGACTTTGAGACAGTACCGCTCCGTTTGGTAGTACCGGAAAAAAATATTGTTTACGGATCCATGATTCTCAATGTATTGAGAGACCCTATGCCAAATTTCATCGTTTCGCTAGCCATACAGCCAAAGATATGAATTTTTATTTCCAAAAAAACACGATTTTTCGAGCCCGACCTCGCGTGCATAATATAGTCGCAGACGCTCCTATATAAAAATAAGATAAACCTATAAAATAAATTGATCTGCTTTGTATAATTATTTCTTGATCTGTAAAGCATTAGTTGTCTTATTTTCAGAAATTTCTTGCTAGACAATGGTAATTAATTAAGTAAATAAATTATTTGATAATTCCAGGCAGTTGAGCCATAGATTTTTCGATATTTCAGGCGTTTTAATTAAAATTGTACCTGTAACTGCCTAGACTATTAAATTTATTCATTAATTTAATTCAAATTAAACTATTTTATACTTCTAGGCAGTTGATTTTTCGATATTTTAGGCGTTTTAATTAAAATTTTATCATAACTGCCTGGATTAATTAATTCACTTATTGGAAGTTTATTACTGTGTCATAAAACTGCGTGTGTCTCTATTAATAAAAAAAAATCAGCTGACTGGAATTACCATCAAAGGTTTATCCAAAAAAATTATTTATAACGAACTACACCTTGAATGACTTCTACCTACTCTAACGTCACAGCTGTCAATGTCAGAACTAACAAAATTGTCAATTCTATCAATGTCAAAATATTAATGATTAACGCCCTCCCCTTTCCATATTTTGTCAATCTGCGGAATTAATTTTTCAATGTTTGCTTGATTAAAATAAATTAAATTACACATGGAGTCGAGCATTTATTTAACTATCGTGCGTTGTTTGGGTAATGTTACCAAGGCCTCAGAAAGTCATGGTTACATATCTGGGTCGTTTGGTTGAAAATTCAGAAAAAATATTAAAAAAGTGTGAAATTTGTGTGGGGAAAAAGGTCATGAGTTGGCATTACAAAATCTTAAAAATATTCTTTACAAAGCTCTGTGCTTTCAGTATTTTGAGCCTATGAAGTTGATATTTATTTCAGTAGATGCAGAAGTGACAATCCCAATTCTCGAGGATATACTTAATGAAATAAGGGAAGCATAAAAAAGAACGTTGGAAGTCAACAAATGTATTTAAAGGGCAAATTTACCTTTAAGTTACACATTAGAAAAAAGTATTTATTGCAGATACCTTTAAGTTCAGCTTATGAAAACAATCTTTTTAATGAACATCTAAATTAACAGATCATCCCCATTCATCAACACCTCAACTACTTTATATAGAAGAAACTGTATTTATTGCTTAACTGCTTAATGAAGACATTTACGTGTTAACTGTCAAGATATATAGAATTTAGGACATTTGACAGATCGACTACCTAAAAAATTTAAAGAAAATCTATAAGTCAATTGACTGAAATTATAAAATAATTTAATTTGAACTTAATTAATGAATAAATTTAATAGTCTAGGCAGTTGAGGTGCGATTTTAATTAAAATGCCTAAAAATCTATGGCTCAACTGCCTGGAATTATAAAGTAATTTAATTAAAACTTTATATAGCCTTTGACAATTTTGACAATTCTGACATTGACAGTTGAAGCGCTCACCTCCATATTTACTTTCTTTAATTTTTTTATCAAACACTGAATTATTAGTCCTAAAATTTAACCAAATGCAGAGGGAGGATCGGGTTAACTAATAATGTCAACATTACTTTGACATTTCTGACAAATGACATTTATGGCATTGACAATTTTGACAGTTCCTACGTTAATAGCTTTGACGTTAAAGTACTCGACTCCATGTTTAATTTAATTTAATTTAATCAAGCAAACATTGAAATTTTAATTCCGCAGATTGATAAAATATGGAAGGGGGAGGGCGTTATTCATTAATATTTTGACATTGATAGAATTGACAATTTTGATAGTTCTGACATTGACAGCTGTGACGTTAGAGTAGGTAGAAGTCATTCAAGGTGTAGTTCGTTATAAGTCGTTTTTTTGAATAAATCTGTGATAATAACTCCAGTCAGATGATAAGTAAATTAATGAATCCAGGCAGTTAAGGTACAATTTTAATTAAAATGCCTGAAATATTGAAAAATCTATGGCTCAACTGCCTGGAATTATAAAATAGTTTAATTTGAACTTAATTAATGAAAAAATTTATTAGTCATTGTTGAGATAATAATGAGTAAATTAATTAATCCAGGCAGTTAACGTATTATTTTAATTAAAATCCCTAAAATATTGAAAAATCTATAGCTCAACTACCTGGAATTAACAAATAATTTAATTAAAACTTTATATAGCCTTTGACAACTTTGACAGTTCTGACATTGACGGCTTTGACATTAAAGCGCTCACCTCCATATTTACTTTCATTTATTTTTTTATCAAACACTGAATTATTAGTCCTAAAATTTAACCAAATGTAGAGGGAGGATCGGGTTAACTAATAATGTCAACATTACTTTGACATTTCTGACAAATGACATTTATAGCACTGACAACTTTGACAGTTCCTACGTTAATAGCTTTGACGTTAAAGTACTCGACTCCATGTTTCATTTAATTTAATTTAATCAAGCAAACATTGAAATTTTCATTCCGCAGATCGAAAAAATATGGAAGGGGGAGGGCGTTATTCATTAATATTTTGACATTGAAAGAATTGACAATTTTGATAGTTCTGACATTGATAGCTGTGACGTTAGAGTAGGTAGAAGTCATTCAAGGTTATAAGTCGTTTTTTTGAATAAATCTGTGATAATAACTCCAGTCAGATGATTTTTTTTTATTAATAGAGACACACGTAGTTTTAGTACACAGTAATAAATTTCCAATAAGTAAATTAATGAATCCAGGCAGTTAAGGTAAAATTTTAATTAAAATGCCTGAAATATTGAAAAATCTATGGCTCAACTGCCTGGAATTATAAAATAGTTTAGTTTGAACTTAATTAATGAATAAATTTATTAGTCCAAGCAGTTGAAATAATAATGAGTAAATTAATTAATCCAGGCAGTTAAAGTATAATTTTGATTAAAATTCCTGAAATATTAAAAAAATCTATGGTTCAACTGCCTGGAATTATAAAATAATTTAATTTGAACTTTATAGTCCTTGACAAATTTGACAGTGACAGCTTTGACGTTGAAGCGTCACCTTCATATTTACTTTCATTTATTTTTTATTAAACACTGAATTATAGTAAGTTAAACAAATCATTGTAGATAGACTGCTCAATTGTCTGAAATAATAAAATAATTTAATTTGAACTTAATTAATGAATAAATTTAATAGTCTAGGCAGTTAAGGTACAATTTTAATTAAAATGCCTGAAATATTGAAAAATCTATGGTTTAACTGCCTGGATTTATAAAATAGTTTAATTTGAACTTAATTAATGAATATATTAATTTAATAGTCCAAGCAGTTGAAATAATAATGAGTAAATTAATTAATCTAGACAGTTAAGGTATAATTTTAATTAAAATCCCTGAAATATTGAAAAATCTATGGCTAAACTGCCGGGAATTATAAAATAATTTAATTTGAACTTTAGCTATAAAGTGACAACCTTGACAACTTTGACAGTTCTGACAGTGACAGCTTTGACGTTGAAGCGCTCACCTCCACATTTACCTACTTTCATTTATTTTTTATCAAACACTGAATTATAGTAAATTAAAAAAATAATTGTAGATAGACTGCTTGGAACTACCTCGAATAAAATTAAATATTATGACCAATTAATTGTGTGGAGAAAATCATTCATGTCTTTAAATAAATAACATTAACCTACCTGGAATAAGAAAAATAGATACCTGAAAAAATAATCAAACACTTGTCACAATTAAACTAAGATATTTTAACAACAGTGCCCTAAATCAAAATTTTGCAAGAGTAACTATTTTTTCCAAATTAAATGGAGAATCTAACACTTGACTTCTTATAAAAAAATATTTTATCACCTCGCAGATTTAAGGCAAAGAAGGACCAAGTCCCTCCGTATGTTACGCCACTGACAATTGTTTTTAAAAAATACCTTCTTCAGTAATTGACAATTGACTACTATAACCTGCATTTGAAATTTAATTAAAATTGAGCTGCTAGCTTAAAAGTTATAATAAATAAACAAATAAATATTCTCAACTTTAACACCCTGTATATCTTTATATTATGTAACATACTTTTCACGATAAAAATTACGACCTATTATCCGAAAAGGTGTTTTTTCAAAATAAAACCAATTTATTCAATGATCAAGATTTTTACTATGTAGGCGTAACTGATTAGATTTTTTAAGGAAATTATTGAAAAAAAATTACTCAATTTCAATTCTGGACAATTTAGAATCTGCATTAAATTATGAGATATAATGAATAAAATTATTAGTTAAACCTATTGAAGAGTCCCTAGCTCAATTGCGTGAAATAAGATCTTCAATTTATAATAATTACCATAATTTCATACATTTTCTAATAGTCGAAAAAGCAAATTATTTTTTTAATAATTCAAATTAGCGAAAATGCCTTCTCATTACCCTTGTCCATTAATGCTGACACCCTTTAGGACCCATCTATATTAAAATTATTAAATTTCGCCAGTACAAAGCCACCCTTTATTGCCACCCCGTTCAAACACTAAACCCGCCCCCATTTCAACTCAGATAAAACTAAAAGCTTGCACGGTTTCGTTTCGAAACGTATATCCCGTTTCCGAAAGGGTTTATCTCTGGGGGCAGATGGTCAAATAAGGGCCACTTAAAGCGCCCTGCTAGCCCTAATGCTGAAAATGCATTTTCGCTGTTATTTTTATACTTTGCATATTTACGTTCCTCGTGCTCCTTTTTTTAGCTACTTTTAAGGCGATACATTGTTTATGAGGGGGTGTTAGTTCTTACCTGCCGCCCACCAGAAGGGATTCCCCATCCCTTAACACTAATCTGAAGTAGTCCGTGTGGGTGTCGTTGCCTACGAAGCGATGGAGATCATCTTCGGCACCTGAAATGTAATATTTAGATTAGTGCCAGTCGTATACATTTAAGTTATGCATGTAAAAGTGTAAAAAAAAACTAGGAGTTTATTTAAAAGGTGCTTGTTTAAATCTCTCCACTTTGGCGCCTTATAGTCTCGACAGCAGCTTCCTTCGGTAATTAATTCTTCTTTAAATCGGGATCCCCGGCTACAAAAAGCCCGAACTGAAGCGTATTAGGCTTTTCACTTAACAGCTTTCAATCCTTTTGCGCTCAAAAACGATCTCGGAACGAAAATTTCGCTTAATAAAATTGATTATCCTTTCGAAGGCAGTCGAAATGGCTTATCGAGTTCTTAAATAATAAAAAAAACGGGCTTTTAACGGATAAATATGTGGATTGAGGAGGGAAGAGGTTCGAGGCGCAGTTGATTGCCTGCAAATGTTTTCTTAAATTTTAATTTACGGTAATTGGAATGAAAAATACTGGTGTATGATTTTTGTGTTAAATTCCGGATAGTTTACTCTCTCTGTAACTGCCTGGAGTAAATTGAAAAACAAACATTTATACAGTGAATTTTAGATATATTTTTGCCTGGAATCTGTTTGTCAACTACCTGGCTCAAATGCTGATTTATGAAATCTAAAATAAACTTAATAAAAATACGATATTTCTTAAATTCCACACAGTTTCCTCTTTCAACTTCCTAGACTGAATTTTAATTTGCGAAATCTGGAATAAATTTAAAAAATATGTCATGGGTCCCATCTGAAAAAATAGCTAATTAATGAAAAAAGGAATTTTAAGAGATAAAAAAAGCTTATTCATAAAAAAATTAATTAAAAAAAAACCAATTGATGTAGAAGAATCTTTTCTGAAAAATAATATAGTGACTGTTTTTTGAATAGTTTATTTACCATTTTAATGATTAAAATTCATCAAAGGAATAGGAAATCCTAAATAAATCTAAAATACCCGGATTGGATGATTATTGATGGTTTTTCAACTGCCTGGAATAAACTATATATTATTAATTCCTGTAATCTGGTATAAATTAAAAAAAAACTGTATAGGCCCTTTTTTACATTTCAAGCATTTTGATGCCCAGAATTTCCTTATTACTTGCCTGGAATGAAGTCGAATTTATGAAATCTGAAGTAAATTTAAAAAAAAAGAGATTTTTTCTTTAAGTGCCTGGAAAAAATGCTATTTTATTAAATATGGAATAAAAGCATTTACAACCAAAAAATAAAACGCTTTAAGCACCATTTTAAGTATTCTATTTACCATTGTTAGGGTTAAGACTGTTATTTTCCACTATTTAGAAAATCTTAAGCTGGTCCAGAATATCAAAAATCAAATATTTGCCAGTTTTTATGAAAATTATTATTTTTTGATCGATCAAAAGAAGAATAACTGGGTTTAAAAAATGTAATAATTTTTTAGATGTTCTAAAAAGGTGGTTACTCCTTTTTGATTTTTTAAAATATTTTAGAGATTGTAAGATTAAAAGTATTTTATATAAAAATTACAAAAGTTTCAAATTTCAAATTTTATGAATTCTTTTAAAATTATTGAAAATTTTTAAAGGAGATATTTAGTTCAGTTTTTAGTCAGAAATCTCGTTTTTGTGCCTTCGATTTTTTAGCTGTAACTTACAGTTTTTCCAAATAAATTTTTAAGCAGAATTTCTATGGGTTCATAAAATTTTATTTATTATTTGAAAATGTTACTTTTATATAATTTTTTTCCATTTTACAGCAAAAAAATTGTTTTTTTAAATTTCTTGCAATTTTTTTTGAATTTAAAGCTTTTCTAAAAATATACACAAAGTAAAAAAAAAATCTTATATTTTGTATGGGTTCTTATGACAATTATACTTTTCGATTTTTTCTGTCTTCCAGAGACGCCATTTTTTGGAATCTGTGATTTTTGTATAAAAAATGTAAATTTTTTATAAATTTTTTAGATTCTTATAAAAAATATTTTTTAAATAATGAAAGGAAAAATTTCAAGTTTGTAAAATTGTTTAAAATTTACAGTTTTTGTGACTTTTTTAAATATTCCAGGAGTTCTAAAAACGTGAACGTCAATTTTCTAAAAATTTTCAATATTTTACAAGCCAATATTAACAACAAATTTACACACAATTTTACATAAGTTTTCTATTTTTTTTTTAAATATTCGAGAATTTTTAAAAACATGCATAGTGTCTTTGAAATATACTCACATATTGTTAACATTAATTTTCTATTAATTTTGCAGTATTCTGAACGTTCAAATATTTCAGAAATTTTAAAAATGTGTATACAGTGGTGGCCAAATGTATGGAAACCTTTAATAAAATCATAATAATTGTTTACTACAAGCTGTTTAACGGTACGATTTTGTTTGAGTAAAGACAGGCATCATGCCTAAGTATAAATACTTATCTAGTGATTTAAAAAGTAAAATAGATGAACTATATCAGAAGGGTTATAAACAAATTGAAAATTTAAACATTTTAAAAGGCACTGTTTTTGGTTAAACAAAAACTGGTTAAATGAACAGAGCATTGCTTTAATGGATGGCCTTCACAGTCTCCAGATATGAATTCCATAGAGAATTTATGGGATCATTTGTACTGGAAGATTCGAAACTGTGGGAAATACTGCAAACTGAGTGGGCTGCCATTTCCAGTGAAGACTGTGCAAGACCTGTCGATTCTATGCCACGAAGATGTAGAGAAGTAATGAATTCGGAGGGATATGCCACAAAATATTAGCAGATTTTTATTTAGATGTAATTTATATAAATAACTTTCTTCAGTTTCCAAACTTTTGGCCAAGAAAATATTAATTTTATTTCATTTTCTTTTTATAATACGTTTAATTTCAAATTAATATGTTAAGTTAGGTAATATATTATATATACTTTATCACAATATGAGTAACTTTATTATACTTCCTGGCTTCTTAAAAAAAAAGACAAATTAAAAGAGTTTCCATACTTTTGGCCACTACTGTAGTTTGTTTAAAAAATATTACACTTTGTAATGAAATGTTAATAATTTCTTTAGGAATATTCACACTAGATTTATACACAAGTATGCGCAACAGTTTTTTAAATTTTTGAATATTCCAGGAGTTTTAAGAATGTCAATATTTTCATTGGCAAATATTTATAATATATTTAATTTTTTCAAATTTACAGTTTTTTAAATAGTCCAGTAATAAATTAGATATTAACGACAAAACCAGCTGTCATTCATGCGCATTATTTTGAAAAAAAAAAACGATTTTTGAAATTGATGTCTTACTGGTAAGTTGTGTGGGGTGGGTGGGGGGCTAAGGACAGGGTTAATCAAAAACGTTTTTTTTTGAAGAAAATAATTGAATAAAAAAAATGCTTTTTAAGATATTTATAGATGATAAAAAAAATCTGTAGTTTTTGATATTAACGACGAAACCAGCTATTATTCACGCATATTATTTTGGAAAAAAAAACGATTTTTTTAAACAATTTTTTATTGGTAAGTTGTGTGGGGTGGGTGGGGGGCTAAGGGTAGAGTTAATAAAAAAGGTTTTTTTTTTGCAGACAATAATTGCCTAAGAAAAAAATGCTGTTTAAGGTAATTATAGGTAACAAAAATCTATAGTTTTTGTATCTATACTTTTCTCACATAACCTTAGGGTTTACAACAAAGTACTTTTTACTTACAATTCTGCCACTAAACTACTTACCAGAATCCCAAATTACATAAGTTAAACAAAAATAAATATTTCTAAATTATTAACCCTTACTGCTAATAATATACAGTGCACTATTGTATTAAAAATACTGTGTGCGCACTCTTATCCTAAATAACAAAAATCTCATGAGGTCAAGCTATTGATATACAATTGCAAATTAAAAAAAAAATATATAATGTTAAGACACTCCGTAAAGAAACAACACATATCCAAAAAGACAAAAGGAAAAAATGTCAATGAATACCATAGAAGAAAAAAGTAAACGAAAAAGATAATTCAATTAATTTAAAACAAATACTATAAATTATGATCATTCTCTGCTATAATCCATTTAATTATTTCTCTAAAGAAAAACTCAAGAACACTAATTGCTTAAAACTAAACAAAGACTTAAAAAATAAAATTTATTTTAGAATTTTTTTTTTAATAAAAAATATATATGTATCGTACCCTATAGATGCCATTAATACAAATTAAATTTTTTCTTATATGTCAAAAATGCCCACTAATGGACATCAACACATCAGCAAATTAAAAAAAATATATCTACAATAGTAGTAAAGATATTTAACAAAAAGAACATTTTTTCCTTATTTTTTGATCGAGAATTACCCTATAAAGTTTGTTGAAAAAGTTCCTGAACATCCGGTAAGCTTAAATAGATAATACTAAATTCCTCAACGTATAATAGGCCGACATTATATCGCATATTTATCGTTTCAGTACAACCAAAAATGTACACCAAAAATTAACGTTTACTTAACTATTGTATGTTGCTTGAAAGTATATAACCTAAAGTCGATCGGACATTTGGATTCATGGCGGCGCACTATTTATGGCCCCCGGTATAAAAATCGAATGTGTTCGTCAATTCGTCCGATTACGTGAGAAGAATTGCGAAGAAACGGAACGAAGTCAAATTTTAGTTTACGGCCCAATGGACCGTGCAAGTTGTTAGGACGAAGAGGTTGTTTGTTGCCACGTTGAAAAATAAAGGTGGGTGATACAAGAACCGTTGGATTTTATTGGTATAGTTCACTCAAAGATATTTTCACTGCAATAAAACCCTAATTATTTGTTTGGGACATAAAAGTAGATAAAAATAAATTATATTTGTGGCCAGAACCGGATTAGAAATTTAATGAAATTATTAACTAGGGATGATGCCAATGGCAGAAAATGTAGATATGTGTATTATACCTTATACCTGAGTGAATTTACCTTGACGAAATTTTGTACGACACTCATGATACTATACAAAAGAGATGGAGGAACTCCTTAAAAAATGCAACACCAACGCACCCTCAAATAAAGGGAAATTTCCATTTAATATATTTTTTTCCATTTACATTTATGTACGACAATTTTTTTTTTAAAAAGAGTCATTTTTATATAAACATTTTAATTATTGTATTAAAAAAAAAAGTAAAAATTCTCTAGATTTTGGTAATTTTCAAAATAAAATAAAAATAGTAAAAAATGTGACTTTTGGCGCCCAACGTGAGCACGTTTCTTTCTTTTTAAAATTATTAGGTCCAGCTGTAGAATGAAAAAACCCAAACTTTGAAGACCGATATCTCGGCCTCTATAGGAGCTATCGGGAAAATTCCAACGGTTTTGTCTTAGTTTCGTCGTTCTGAATCCAACGAGACCATTCGCAAGGCCGTAGCTTTTACGATAGCCGAGATATGGCATTTTTAATGCCTATTTTTGGCCTCAAAAACGGACGTCGAAAATGACTTTTTCAGGATTTTCAAAGTGCTCTCATTCCCTTAGTTCTGCTCGGATCCTGTTATAACCCGGTGTTTTCGTAATCTAGGTGACCCAAATAAGACGCTGGTATACTTAGTTTGATTTCGAAAAAAATCAATTTTTGGTGAAAAAATTCGATACGGGGGGGTATACCCGAAAAATGAAAAAACCCAAACTTTGAAGGTCGGTATCTCGGCTTCTATGAAAGCTATCGGGAAAATTCCAACGGTTTTGTCTTAGTTTCGTCGTTCTGAATCCAACGAGACCATCCGCAAGGTCGTAGCTTTTACGCTAGCCGAGATATGGCATTTTTGATGCCCATTTTTAGCCTCAAAAACGGACGTCGAAAACGACTTTTTCAGGATTTTCAAAGTGCTCTCATTCCCTTAGTTCTGCTCGGATCCTGTTATAACCCGGTGTTTTCGTAATCTAGGTGACCCAAATAAGACGCTGGTATACTTAGTTTGATTTCGAAAAAAATCAATTTTTGGTGAAAAAATTCGATACGGGGGGGTATACCCGAAAAATGAAAAAATCCAAACTTTGAAGGTCGGTATCTCGGCTTCTATGAAAGCTATCGGGAAAATTCCAACGGTTTTGTCTTAGTTTCGTCGTTCTGAATCCAACGAGACCACCCACAAGGTCGTAGCTTTTACGATAGCCAAGATATGGCATTTTTGATGCCCATTTTTGGCCTCAAAAACGGACGTCGAAAATGACTTTTTCAGGATTTTCAAAGTGCTCTCATTCCCTTAGTTCTGCTCGGATCCTGTTATAACCCGGTGTTTTCGTAATCTAGGTGACCCAAATAAGACGCTGGTATACTTAGTTTGATTTCGAAAAAAATCAATTTTTAATGAAAAAATTCGATACGGGGGGGTATACCCGAAAAATGAAAAAACCCAAACTTTGAAGGTCGGTATCTCGACTTCTATGGAAGCTATCGGGAAAATTCCAACGGTTTTGTCTTAGTTTCGTCATTCTAAATCCAACGAGACCATCCGCAAGGTCGTAGCTTTTACGATAGCCGAGATATAGCATTTTTGATGCCCATTTTAGGCCTCAAAAACGGACGTCGAAAACGACTTTTTCCGGATTTTCAAAGTGCTCTCATTCCCTTAGTTCTGCTCGGATCCTGTTATAACCCGATGTTTTCGTAATCTAGGTGACCCAAATAAGACGCTGGTATACTTAGTTTGATTTCGAAAAAAATCAATTTTTGGTGAAAAAATTCGATACGGGGGGGTATACCCGAAAAATGAAAAAACCCAAACTTTGAAGGTCGGTATCTCGGCTTCTATGAAAGCTATCGGGAAAATTCCAACGGTTTTGTCTTAGTTTCGTCATTGTGAATCCAACGAGACCTTCCGCAAGGTCGTAGCTTTTACGATAGACGAGATATAGCATTTTTGATGCCCATTTTTGGCCTCAAAAACGGACGTCAAAAACGAGTTTTTTAGGATTTTCAAAGTGCTCTCATTCCCTTAGTTCTGCTCGGATCCTGTTATAACCCGGTGTTTTCGTAATCTAGGTGACCCAAATAAGACGCTGGTATACTTAGTTTGATTTCGAAAAAAATCAATTTTTGGTGAAAAAATTCGATACGGGGGGGTATACCCGAAAAATGAAAAAACCCAAACTTTGAAGGTCGGTATCTCGGCTTCTATGAAAGCTATCGGGAAAATTCCAACGGTTTTGTCTTAGTTTCGTCATTCTAAATCCAACGAGACCATCCGCAAGGTCGTAGCTTTTACGATAGCCGAGATATGGCATTTTTGATGCCTATTTTTGGCCTCAAAAACGGACGTCGAAAACGACTTTTTCAGGATTTTCAAAGTGCTCTCATTCCCTTAGTTCTGCTCGGATCCTGTTATAACCCGATGTTTTCGTAATCTAGGTGACCCAAATAAGACGCTGGTATACTTAGTTTGATTTCGAAAAAAATCAATTTTTGGTGAAAAAATTCGATACGGGGGGGTATACCCGAAAAATGAAAAAACCCAAACTTTGAAGGTCGGTATCTCGGCTTCTATGAAAGCTATCGGGAAAATTCCAACGGTTTTGTCTTAGTTTCGTCATTCTAAATCCAACGAGACCATCCGCAAGGTCGTAGCTTTTACGATAGCCGAGATATGGCATTTTTGATGCCTATTTTTGGCCTCAAAAACGGACGTCGAAAACGACTTTTTCAGGATTTTCAAAGTGCTCTCATTCCCTTAGTTCTGCTCGGATTCTGTTATAACCCGGTGTTTTCGTAATCTAGGTGACCCAAATAAGACGCTGGTATACTTAGTTTGATTTCGAAAAAAATCAATTTTTGGTGAAAAAATTCGATACGGGGGGGTATACCCGAAAAATGAAAAAACCCAAACTTTGAAGGTCGGTATCTCGGCTTCTATGAAAGCTATCGGGAAAATTCCAACGGTTTTGTCTTAGTTTCGTCATTCTAAATCCAACGAGACCATCCGCAAGGTTGTAGCTTTTACGATAGCCGAGATATGGCATTTTTGATGCCTATTTTTGGCCTCAAAAACGGACGTCGAAAACGACTTTTTCAGGATTTTCAAAGTGCTCTCATTCCCTTAGTTCTGCTCGGATTCTGTTATAACCCGGTGTTTTCGTAATCTAGGTGACCCAAATAAGACGCTGGTATACTTAGTTTCATTTCGAAAAAAATCAATTTTTGGTGAAAAAATTCGATACGGGGGGGTATACCCGAAAAATGAAAAAACCCAAACTTTGAAGGTCGGTATCTCGGCTTCTATGAAAGCTATCGGGAAAATTCCAACGGTTTTGTCTTAGTTTCGTCATTCTAAATCCAACGAGACCATCCGCAAGGTCGTAGCTTTTACGATAACCGAGATATGGCATTTTTGATGCCCATTTAGGGCCTCGAAAACGGACGTCGAAAACGACTTTTTCAGGATTTTCAAAGTGCTCTCATTTCCTTAGTTCTGCTCGGATCCTGTTATAACCCGGTGTTTTCGTAATCTAGGTGACCCAAATAAGACGCTGGTATACTTAGTTTGATTTCGAAAAAAATCAATTTTTGGTAGAAAAATTCGATACGGGGGGGTATACCAGGGAAAAAATGAGATAATAGAGACAAAATATAAAGACCACACTTTGGGTGAGAGGGTAGTTTTACATATGACTGAGGAGGAAAGAGGTAAAAAAAGTTGGTTTACTTCGATAACTATTACACCACGATAAAGTTGTTGGAAATCTTACGTGGTCAAGATATATTTGGGTGTGGTACAATTAGAAATAATAGGAAAGGTTTACCTAAAAATATGACGTCTGATAAGATGTTGGAACGAGGGGCAGCAGATATGATGGTATCTAACACCGATATCACATATTTTAAATATGAGGCCTCAAATTTTCATGGCACAGAAGAAACCATCATACAGAGAAAAGATAAAACTGGAAAAAATGTGACATAACTGCACCATGTGCAGTAAAGGATTATAACAAAGATATGGGAGGGGTTGATCATGCAGATCGATTGCGGTACTGTTATTCAATTGACAGACGTTAAAAAAAATGGTCGCACCGTTTATTTTGGGCTATGTTTGAAATTACATTTGTTAACAGCTACAATGTATCCAAGCACTTTTTAGATTTAGGTTCTAGCAAAGATTTGCTCACATTTAGGAGAGATTTAACGAGAGATAAGGAAACAAACACTAAAGTTTAATTTGTCTATTATTGCCCTAAAATTGTGTTTCTCTAATTTGTTCATAAAAACATTAGTTCCTTGCTATCCTAATAAATCCTTAAATCTTACAGTATATGCATAAACACTTTTTCTCACAAAACGTGCATCATATACAATTAAATTACCGTCTTATTATAGTATTATAACGCCTATTTATAAAGACTCTTTTTCTTAAAAAATGTGCATCATAGACGGATAAATCATCGTCTTATTATAGTATTATATCGTCTATTTATCAAGACTTTTTTCTGACAAAACGTGCATCATAGACGGTTAAATTACCGTCTATTTATGAAGACTTTTTTTGATAAAACGTGCATCATAAACGATTAAATTATCGCCAAAAAAAAACCCCTATTTCAAAAGTCTCCGTTGTATAATTGACGTTAAACCACAAAACTCGAAAAGGAACCAATTAAAATATTGAAATTAAAACACAAAACCCTACTTTAATCCGAAAACCTATTAGGATTTAAAATTTAATAACCGCCGCGCGATATCGTTTACTCAACCGTATTTTCCGAGGAAACTTTTAAGCCAGAACATTTGCCAATAATAATATTTGCTTTCGGTAAGCAAACTAATGAAACTGCGGGGAAACTTGTAAACAAAAGTTTTATGACGGTTATAACGATCGGAAAACCGGGTGATAGAGGGCGGAGAGAGAGAGAGAGAGCAAGGGCTTTTGTCAGAAATTAAATTTTTACCGTTTCGCTATTAAGTTACTTTTGTTATTTTATGACAGCGTACGTACAATGAAAATACTTTTTATTGTCCGATATGTATTTTATTTTTTAAAAATATTGACGATCCATGCGATGATGTATGCGTATAATGTTTTTTTTGTTATGGAGCCTGCACGGTTTGATATTTGAATTATTGAGGCGAAAATTGAACAATTTTATAGGGAAACAAGAGCGCTGAATATTAATGCCTTTTTTGGGTTTTACGTTGGATTTTTTTTAATATAATATGTTTATTTTTTATAACAAATTATTTATTTATTGAGGTGGATGTAGTTGTGAAATTTAATTGTACGTTCATATCGACCATAGAAATGGATTCAGTAAGCGGACCTTATATTAAATATTTAATAAAATATTATTTAGTTATTTAAGGGGGATAGTAATATAATTATCGTTTTTGTATTAAATCAATGATATTATATTTAAAAAAAAATCAATACAATTTAGGAAAAATAAATGCAAACATATCAAGAAAACACAAATTTATAAGGACCAAAATTAACTTGTATCTTATCGATTAAAGTTATGCATTTGAACGAATCAAAATATAATGAAATTATGTTCTAAGATGAATAATCAACGTAATAAACATATAATAACAAATCTATAGTGTCAAAAGCTTTTGACAAATCTACAAAACTACCAATAGGTAGTTGTAGCTAGGCATCTTGTGTCGACTTACAAAAAAAAGCAAAAAAACTAATCTAAGGTAGAAAAAAACAAAATGTCAATCGTATCCATTAAAGTTACGCATTGAAATATAAAAAAATACCTGTTGGAAACAATATGATAACTGAACACATTTTAACAAAATTACGCTTGTGTTAGCGTAATACGGTAAATGCATTATAGTATATTTTAAATGACCGGAAAAATGTTAAAAAATACGTATTTGTCAAAAAGTTCCTACTCTAAGTTTTTAAATAACTTAAGACAGAAAAAGCTTAATTACTTGAATTAAGTTTCAGTATATAATTCGAATATATCCAGTACGTTCCTCGAACAAATTTTTTCAAGGAATGTTAACGGCATTTTCCCTTTGGTTTTATCGGGTTTATAGTGAAAAGTTTCCGCTGACAACCCCTTAAACATCCATTAAGCCGTACCAGATTTATCACTTTACGAAAGTCATGGTATATAGGTAAAATATCCGTAGGTAATGCGTTTTTTAAACCGCAAGAGAGATTCCTTTATTCGGGTCGACACGAAACCGATTTCACTTGTCAACGATGAAACGGTTTAAATTCGCATTTAAATTTCTTCACCGATTTATGGATAGAAAAAGAACGGTGGCGTATACGCGTGTATTTAGGGTCTTTCTCCCCTTGTCTGCTTCCTTTTTTATTGTTTTATTAAATTTACAAGCGATTTGTCGTAAAGATCGAGGTGGATGTTCGGATATACATGTTTTGCTGCAATATTGAATCGATTAATTACCAAAGGAGCGAAGTAATTAGAAAACACTGTCCTTTGGAAAATTTTTCAAAAACTAAATGTTCACTTATTCAGGATTTTCTTAAAAAGTATTTTTTTCTCAGGTAATTATTTTTTGCAAATAAAACGATTTTTATTAAGGGTACGCTTAGCCCCCCACCCACCCCACACTACTTACCAGTAAGAAATTGTTTTCAAAAATCATTGTTTTCTAGAATAATATGCATGAATAAAATCTGGTTTCGTAATTAATATCCAACCTAATAACACAGTTTGTTTATTTAAATTTTATATAATATTATATATATGTATATTTATAAATATTTAATACAAAAGCAATGCTATTAGATTCGATATTATAAACAGTGATTTTTTAAAAAAATTTCTTATTGGACAAATATTTGGGGTGGGTGGGGGTATAAGGGTTGCGTTGAAGAAAAATAATTTTATATATATTTTGCAGAAAATATATATTCAATATTTAATTTATCAACACTGTTTATTTAAATTTGATATAAGTTTATATATAAATATTTAGTATAAAACAGCGTTATTAAATTTTTCAGAAGTAAATCCCGTGTCAATTTTTTTAAATATTTGGTTAGATTTTCCTTTCAAAATACCTCAAAGATTTACGTATTTTTTACGTATTCTTGGTCAATTTTTATATATAACAATTTCTATAAAAACACTTATAACAACTTTTATTCCAATACATCCCAAGAACATTCTAACCTAAAAGCGAAAATAGGCCATAATAAAATATCATTGCAAACACAAACAAAAACCGGTTGCGTGATACAAACGGCTTCGACCTTTCCGGAACTTATGTATATCTTCAGCGGGGGTAATTTGTTACTTTATTCCAGGATTTCCTGGAGGTACCTACGTCTTTATTTAAATCCCCCTTCCCCAAAAATACCCATAGAGAATTTGATTTATTAATCCTAAGCCTTTTTAACCCAGTTAGAAAGTTCTCCCATTAAAGAGAACTTTAGTTTGCATGTTAGATCGAAATTAAAAAACATCTGGATTAATAACACTCGCGTTGTACGGTTAATTAAAAATATTTTAAATCGGGAAATCGATCGAGGGCGTTGCAGTGTTACATTCGTAAAGTTTGCGTTCGTAACCCGAACTTCCGAGTGCCTTTTCACTTATTTTGGCGAATTTATTCCCATTATGTTCGAGCGTTAACTAACTTTAAATAGGTTTTACATGTGTGAAATTGAAATTTGTGGTGTCTGAGGAAAGTTTTCTTAGCACGTGCTCTTACACGGGTAGGAACCTTTAAAAAGAGTTTTTTGGGAAACTTAGAGGTTGATTTATTAATATAGTCTTCTGAATTCATTTATCAATTTCGTGAAATTCTGGAAAAAAACCATTAAGTTTTAATCTATAGTTGCTGTCCAAGCTAACCTCAAATTAAACCCTTCTAAAAGTTTGTATAGATGAGTCAACTCAATCAAAATGTCCACTTTACCTATCAATTTTAGTACTAATAATGCATAATTTAAATGACTATGATGCACCTTTAATAATAACTAGCTCCTTTATTGACAAAAGCTGCTTTTCCATGAAAATTTTTGGTTGTCATGTGTTGAAACTATTTAAAATTCCAGTAGGCATGACGCACCTTTTTATAAGAATTAAGGGAAGTAGTTCACCTTGTCCATTAAAATTATGCACAATTAACTAGGACAGGTGGACAAGTAAATTTAAAGCATTTTTTGTGATTGATTATTGTATTATTGTATCATTGTAAAAAAATTTAGGAACATACTTTTATTAACAACGTCAAAAACTGACTCACGTTTACTGTCGTTTAATTGTTTCCTTACTGTTTAATTTTCCTAACTGGTATAATAACCCTATAAATACCCGCCAATTAAAGTTTAACGAGATTTGTAAATTTATTCTTCTCTTCGAGATATTTATTAAGCCGATGGCTTTTAAAAGTCGCTTTCTTGGATGTGCTATCGACTTTTTTCTTTAACGTTGTTTTTCCGTTTGTTCTCATTATAAGGGAGCAAATCTCGCATATAATATAATGGATCAAGACAATTTTTTTCCCAGATGTCATTTTGAGGGTTGAGACTGTCATTCTTACGTCAAAAGATTACTTAAAGACTTAGCCACGCCCAAATTTAAGAAATAAAAATATTAAAAGTTTAGAGACAAGAACTGATAAAGTTCGAGTAAACTTGAGTTGTTACACGAATTCAAAAAATTAAAATTTTTGTTGCAACTTGTTGCGCAACAACACGTTGAGCAATCGATTGTTGCAAAAATTTTATTCCTAAGATTTTAAGCGATTTTTAATAATTTAAAATATTTTCAGTATTTTCCAAATAAATACTGATTCCTCTGCATCCAATATTCAAATATTTTCTATATTTTAAAATAATTAAATAATTAATATGTTAAAAAAAATAACGAATAGAAATATATAAATAAACAAAAAAGAGTCTTAAATTTTTAGTCAAGTATCTTAAACAATTTATGAATAATCTATTTGGATGTCAATTTAATGAATAAACCATATTAAAGTAAAATAAATGAATTTCTTTGGGATTCAGAAATTGGCAAAAATATTAGATTTTGCAACTTTTAAAACAATTTATTAATTAAATTCGTGTATTTTATTCATCACCTGAGTATGCTTTTCTACTGTGTTATGCGGTTTATTGATGAATTTGACGAAAACAAAATTATAAAATTCTTAAAAAACATAATTAATTAAATTGAAATATGTATTAAAAATGTAAATTTATTTAACAATATAAAGGTGTATTAAAAAAAATTATGACAATAAGAATCTCGCCTTTTTATACGTTATATATTAAACTTCATTTATTAAAATTATTGGTAAATTAAGTTTTATAACTTTTATAATGTACAAATGAGACCTTAATAATTAAAAGAAAAATAAATCAATTTTAATTTCAAAATATTTATGCATTAAAATTTATTCAAACATCCAGGTTTCTTTTCCAAATTAACAATATTACCATTTATTTATTAAAAAAAAATATTTATTCAGTCTAAATAAAAATCAAAATTTTGCAGTTTTTTAAAATTAATTATTTATTTACTAACCGGAATTATTCCTATGAATAAAATATTCCTACTGATAATTGCTCTCTTTATTCCTTAAAAACATTATTCGTTATAATGACATAAATTGTGTTCAGAGAGTATAAAAGTGCATTCATTAATTGCCCATTGAAGTTTATTCACTACAATAATTGTATTAAACATTGTCAATAATTTTTTAAAGAATTTGCTTACTTTCTTTTTATTTTCCGTTACCGATAGTTTATTAATTAAATTGACCACGACATATTGGAAAAAATTTCCAGTTTTTTAAAGAATTTATTTATTAAATTTATATGATTAAAATTGCAGATAAATTTTTAGTAATTTTTTTTACTGAAATAATATATAGGACTTTTCATGGTCCTTCACCTTCAAGAATGTTCCTGTCATTTACCACTAAACCTCCAAGTTAAACGATAAAATGCTAATCTAATATATATTTTTTTGTGCACACTTTGTAGCTAAAACATCAAATCTCAAGAATATTTTTTCCCAGATGTCATTTTGAGGGTTGAGACTGTCAATCTTACATCAAAAGATGACTTAGCCACGTCCAAATTTAAGAAAAGAATATATTAAAATTTTAGAGAGAAGAACTAACTTATAGGAATTCAAAAATTGAAAATTTTGTGTTGCAACTTGTTGCGCAGCAACCGATTGTTGCAGAAATATTGCTCCTAAGATTTTAAGCAATTTTTAATAGTTTCAAATTATGTTTGCAGTATTTTCCAAATAAATAATTCGTCTTTTACATCCAATATTATTAATATTTTATAAATTTAATAATTAGTATAATTAATTAAAATAATAATGAATAAAAATATATAAATAAACAAAAAGATCCTTAGATTTTTAGTCAATAATCTCTTCATAAAAAAAGAAGTACCTTGAACAATTTATAAATAATTTATTTGAATGTCAATTTAATGAATAATTTATATGAAACCAAAATAAATTGGTTCCTTTGGGATTCAGAAAATGCGAAAGTTATGCGATTTATTGACCAATTTAACGAAAATAGAAGTTTATTAAGAAAAATAATTTTTTAAAAAAATATAAATTTCTTATTATGTTCAATATTTATTCATAAAAAAATATTTGATTAAATTAAAATATGCATTAACTATGCATATTTATTTAACAAAATAAACGTGTATTAAAAAATTATTACACCAACCAAGCTGAAACTCGTCTTTTTATATGTTATAAATTAAACTTCATTAGTTTTTATAACTTTTACAATGTACAAATAAGACGTAAATAATTAAAACAAAAATAAATTAATTTTAATTTCAAAACATTTATTCATGAAAATTTATTCAAACATACAGGTTTCCTGTCCAAATTAACAATATTAGCATTTATTTATAAAAAAAAATTATTTATTTAGTCTTCTAATAAATAAAATAACAATCAAAATTTTGCAGTTTTTTTTAATTAATTATTGATTTATTAAACGGAATTATTCCCATAAATAAAATATTGCTAATCATAATTGCTCTTCAAAAAAATTATTCGTTATAATGACATAAATTACTTAAATATTTTAATTTTTTGCAGGAAGTGCATTCATTAATTGCCCATTGAAGTTTATTCCCTACAATAATTGTATTAAACAATATCATTAATTTTTTAAAGAATTTGCTTACTTTGTTTTTATTTTCCGTTACCGATAGTTTATTAATTAAATTGCAAAATTTTAATTTCAAAATATTTATTCATTAAAATGTATTCAAACTTCCAGGTTTCTTTTCCAAATTAACAATATTAACATTTATTTATAAAAAATTAAACATTAACATTTATTTATAAAAAAAATTATTTATTCAGTCTTCTAATAAATAAAATAACAATTAAAATTTTGCAGTTTTTTTAAATTAATTATTAATTTATTAAACGGAATTACTCCCATGAATATATTGCTAATCATAATTGCTCTTCAAAAAAATTATTCGTTATAATGACATAAATTACTTAAATATTTTAATTATTTGCAGGAAGTCCATTCATTAATTGCCCATTGAAGTTTATTCACTACAATAATTGTATTAAACATTGTCATTAATTTTTTAAAGAATTTGCTTACTTTATTTTTATTTTCCGTTACCGATAGTTTATTAGTTAAATTGACCACGACATATTGCAAAAAATTACTAGTTTTTTCAAAAAATTTATATGATTAAAATTACAGATTTTCAGTAAATTTTCAAGGACTTTTTGAACATTTAACACTGAACCTCCAATTTAAACGATAAAACGCCAATCTAAAAAAAAATCTTTACACGTGACATGCACATTCAAAAAAAGCCACTACTCAACTAGTTAGTAACTTTATTAATCAATAAATTACTAGAACGGATTGGGGGAGGTAAAGTTTCCAACAAGTTTCGCACCTTTTTGGCAGAATAATTCTGGAAACGTAATTTATAACGAGTGACGTTATTCGTCGGTAGGTAATTAAGTTTAAATGGTTCCCCATTGCAGCTGCATAGATGTGTGTAATACCGTATGAAACTTTGATATCCGGCGCCGCTGCTGTTTAACAGCGAACGCTGTTAATTACTTTATTCGTTATAGTTTCGGTTGGTTCAGTTGGTTTGTCTTCTTCTGAAAAATAATTCCGAATTAAATCCACTTGATTATGTTTTATATGGTTTATTCAGTAAATATAGTTATCCTATAGTTCCTTGATATAAGTATATTTTTCTTTAATTTTCAAATGAAAAATAATAGAAGTACAATTTCCATTGTATGCGTTGTTGATATCTCTGTTTTGCCGATGCTTGTGGCTAATTTAATTTAATTAATTGTACACCCTAAAATAATATTAATAAATATTCAAAGGGTGCATCGCAAAAGTCCTTTTTTATTTAAATTGAGTTTATACCTCGGTTCTTCTAAAACCGAGATGCATACTTGGAATTTAACGTTGTAAATTTAGTAATTGACATTTTGTATTTTTATTTTCTTCGGCATATAAATGTTTTGTTAAATTTGAATTTCATTCACTCTATTCAGAAACCTAATCAAGAATAATTAACAAAATCCCTTGGCGCGAATCAATCCATCACTCAAGCACCCCATAGTAATTAATTAGCTCTACAGACAAGTACTCCTCAAACGAAAAAGAAAACGAAAACGGAAAAAAACTAGCACCGCAGTGCACTTTTTCGATCTACCTCTCCCTCTCTCTACCACATCGGAGGATCGATACTCCATCTTCGAAGGATTTATGGGCATTTTGTTGTATAAAGCCAACAAAGTTAACGGGATTCGCCTTTTTTTGTCCCTCAAAAACCGCAGTCTCCCGGAAATGTGACACGGAGATTCGTTTGATTAATGGCCGTAGATGATGGCAAAAAATATCGAACTTATACCGAAACAATTCGGCTTTCACAAGGCGGATAGTAGGGAGAAGAAAATGAGGCTCATCCTTGTCTTTTCTTGTCAAAATTTATATTGGAACTACCTCGGTGATAAGTAAAATCTGAATATTGTTGCGACGAATTCATAATGAGTTACTTATTTTATTGGGTATTATGTCACTTATAACAAAAATCAATTTAGAAAATACTCATGTAGTGATAAAAAGAACTGGCAATATTTGCAATAAAGTATATTAATACTATAATAAATACTGAGAGAATCTAAACTATAATAAAATCATCTGGTAATGCATGTTAAAAGTCCGGCTCGTGTTACACAGTTTTTTTTACTTTAAGAGATTATGAATCTTTTAAATAAAAATTTTAAAAATTTATGTTTTTTTTGTAACGTTCTGTCATTAATGCCTTATCTGATTATTATCCTGTTCTAAGTGAATTTCACATGATTTTTGTAAAAAATCTAGCAAGACTTAACTATAGCGGAATATTTAATTCATCAAACTAGAATAGACTTTATTAGAGATGTACTAATGCTACTTGGGTACATGTTTTGATGTCTACAGATTCTCTAGAAGAATTTCACAACAACTTAACATAAAATAATGCTTTAGCAATTTAATAAATGTAGAGGAACCGTGCTGCTTCTAATAACTTAAATGTAGTACCTATTAAACGCATAATCATGTTTTATATAGAGAACTAAGTGAATTCAACAAATTACCAAATGATGTAAAAACTTAATGTGCAAATGTTCATCATTCAATCATTTTAAGAGGCTATTGAGAGCGCATGTATTAAGTACATTTTAGGGCCTATTGCTAACTTATTCTTTTCTCTTTATTGTATTTGATACAATAAAGAGTTGTTAGTGTGTCATACTGGATTTACTTACTTTAAGTAATTCCCTCGATGATGTTTTGTTTTTTTTTTTGAGGAAAAATTATTTTGGTTCTCAAAAATTTTAGTAAATTTGTTGGTCAATTTATAACATTTAACAATTTAAAGTAAATTAAGTGCAATTATGTTGCTCCTTTCCGGTACTCGCGATTCACTTTATTAAATTACGAAATAAAGTTTCACTGGTGACAGTTATCGCCGGGAAAATTTGCATCATTACGCATTTATTGGCGAAATGAAATGCACGGGGAAATTTACGGTCGTATGGTTAAAAATGCGATGGAAATTCGCCATAATGGCAATAAAAGGCCCAGAAATCAATTTTAGTTAGAGAACTTATTTAGGCAACCCCCATCGGAAAATCATTGGAAAGTGACACATAACAAAGTCAATTTTATTTGTTTATTTCAATGCATTTATATAACCTATGACACAAAATATATTTCAATTTCGCTTATTTTTCTTATTAATATTTTCTAGAAATTTCCAAATAACACAAGCTGGAAATAAAACAGCTGTTTAGTTTCAACCCAAATCTCCTACCCCCAAAAGCAAAATTTCTAATTTATATTTGTGACGTCGCTCGGTGAAATTTATCATCTTACTTGAGTCTGATAATTGGTTCGGTGGCCCAGAAAAACGACAGATATTTATTGCGACAACAGGTGAGGGTGAGGAGGACAAAGATACCGTCTCCTTCCTATGCGTGAGGGTGAAAGGGCGACTAATAAAAATTAATTAGGACTGCTCGACACCCTTACGTCGTCTTAAGTAATTTTATTTTAGCCTTAAAGTTTCAATTAATGTAAATTTTGGATTTAAAGTGTACGGGTTTCGGATTAGTAAGACAGGAAAAGAAAATTCTGTGTTACTTATAGAAAATCCAGAGCAATTTTAAAACAAAACAAGCCAGGTTGGTTAGAAAGTTTAAATCAATTGGTGGTTATGAGAGAACTGAATTGCCCATATTTGGAAGGAACTTAAAATAAATTCATCCACCCTAAACTTTGCTCAGTAAGATTTTTTTTTTAAATCACTGTTTTGTATTAAATATTTACAATTATACGTATATATAAGTATATCAAATTTAAATGAACAAAGTGTATTAGATTAGATATTAACAACGAAACCAGCTGTTATTTATGCCTATTATTTTGAAAAACAGTGATTTTTTAAAACAATTTCTTACTGGTAAGGTGTGTGGGGTGGATGGGGGGCTAAGGGTAGGATTAATAAAAAACGCCTTTCTTTGCAGAAAATGTCTTGAGAAAAAAATAGTCTATCTATAGTATATCTAGTAAAAAGTAAAAAAACTTTATTTTATTTCTCAAAAAAAGTCGTATCACTATAAAAATTGCGGTAATGGTGTCATTTTTAATCGCAGATAAGTGGAAATTTATTCTCTTTTTCGTTCTTATTATCCATTCTAATAACGCTGTTTTTATACTAAATATTTATATATAAAATTAGATCAAATTTAAATAAACACTGATATTAAATTAAATATTAAATAAATATTTTTTGCAAAATATTGTATTTCATTTACATAATCCTTGCCCCCCCACCCACCCCAAACATTTGCTCAATCAGAAATTCTTTAGAAAATCACCGTTTTTCGTTCATAATACCTAATCTAACAGCACTGATTTTTTATTAAATATTTACTAAGATACATATATAAATATATCAAATTTAAAAAAAACAAACTGTGTTATTAGATTAGATATTAACGACGAAGCCAGGTGTTATTTATGCCTATTATTTTGAAAAACAGTGATTTTTTAAAACAATTTCTTACTGGTAAGGTGTGTGGGGTGGGTGGGGGGCTAAGGGTAGGATTAATAAAAAACGCTTTTTTTTTCAGAAAATGTCTTGAGAAAAAAATGCTTTTTGAGGTAACTATAGGTAATAAAAAAAAATTATAGTTTTTGCATCTATCTCACATAACCTTAAGGTACTCTAGTAGAAAATAAAAGAAACTTTATTTTATTTCTCAAAAATAGTCGTATCACTATTAAAATTGCAGTAATGGTGCCATTTTTTATCGCAAATAAGTGGAAATTAATTTTCTTAAGATAAGTCATTAAGTTTTGAAAATTCACTGTTTTTCGTTTATAGTATCCAATTTAAGTTTTTATACTAAATATATATATATAAAATTAGATCAAATTCAAATAAACAGTGATATTAAATTAAATATTGAATGAATATTTTTTGCAAAATTCTTGTTTTTCATTAATATAACCCTTGCCCCCCCACCCACCCCAAACATTTGCTCAATAAGAAATTCTTTAGAAAAATCACCGTTTTTCGTTCATAATACCCAATCTAATAGCACTGTTTTTGTATTAAATATTTACTGAAATACATATATAAATATATCAAATTAAAAAAAAACAAACTGTGTTATTGGATTAGATATTAAAGATAAAACCAGCTGTTATTCATGCATATTATTTTGGCAAACAATGATTTTTAAAAACCATTTCTTAATGGTAAAATGTGTGGGGTGGGTGGGGGGCTAAGGGTAGGATTATTGAAAAATGCTTTTTTTGCAAAAAATAATTTCCTGAGACAAAAATGCTTCTTAAGAAAATTATAGGTAATAAAAAATCTATAGTTTTTATATCTATACTTTTCTCACATAACTTTAAGGTGTTTGAGTAAAACGTGAAAAAACTTTATTTTATTTTTTCAAAAGCATGGCGTATCATTATAAAAATTGCAGTAGTTGTTTAATTTTTTATCGCAAATAAGTAGACATTTTTTTTTAAATAAGTTATTATGCTCTGCAAAAATTTCTGTTTTTTTTTTGGTTCTAGAAAGCTTTTCATAACCTAGGTTCAAGAATATAATATAAATCTTATAATATAATAGCATGCATGAAGATCTAAAATATTTAAATATGACATAATATAGTATAGGTATGCGAAAATTATAATAACAATAATCTATCCTTGACTGTCAAATATAAACAATTTAATTAAATAGTTAAATCATTCTGCTCCACTTTCTTTGCGATATATCAACATTCGATGGTAGGGCTGATATATCATGGTCGGCTCGTGTTGATGTTTCGTGCATTTTCTCGGTTATTTTCCTGGAGACATTTTGGATCGTCCCGGTATTCCATGGACAATGGCAGACTCCGGTTTTCCAGAAGTACCTCGTCAAGGAGTCAAGTCACAACCCAACTGTCACAGCATAAAGAAACCAGCAGTCGCACTCCGCTCGAAAATGTAAGCGAACTAATAGCATCCTTAACCATACCGCAGCCATATTCTCCGGATGCCGAGCTCACTGTTTATCGAACTGTGTTCATAGGTGTATCGCCTAGTTCAGCGCCGTACTTAGTGACTATTTTGATAGCGTTTTTACAAAGCGTAGCGTTTTTTATAAAAACTTTTCTGATTTTAATTAAAATTACTCAAAGAATGGTCTCTTAAATTTATGGTACATACCTAATTAACTTCCTGCACGTATTCTTCTATATCGTCGTTTTTAGATGTAGAAATGCGATGTTTATTTTTGTTTAAATATTTTGTTAATGTATGAACTTTAATAATATTAAAAAATAAATATTTGTACTATGTAGGTATTTTTATTTTACAAGATAATAATATCTAAAAAAATGTTTAAGTCCGGCTCTAGCCAAGGCAAAAGCCGCGTGGACCGTAGCGAGTGTCAGCGGCATCCCTACTCTAAGCAAATATGCCGCGCCTGCATTAGTACACATGCACCGAACTCGCTTATTCAAACCAATGTATTTTTATTGAAGTGCGACTGCTGGTTTCTTTATGCTGTGCAACTGTGGAGCACGTCGTATAATAAAAGATACTATGAAATAGAATTATTAAAAGACAATACATAAAACATAGAAAAAAACAACATTACATATAAAAACCATAAAAAATTACCTAAGAACTAATTAATCTTACAAAATGATAATAGCAAATTTGAGGGATTTAAAACCATTAAAATAGTCACAGTTTCAGACAAAACAAGAGACAAATTTAACAAAACAATTATTTTTATAAATCATTTAGGATACAATTTCAGAAAATACATAATTTTTAATTAACTTTTTAAATGCATTAAAATTTATACATTCTTTACTATTTTTTGGCAGTCGATTAAACGCTAACAAACCTTTATTCAGAATACTGTTTAATATTTGCGTAGCGTTGCATCGATTGACTAGGATGAAATCATTACGGTTTCTGGTATAATAGTCATAAACATTCATTAAGCAATTAATTCTATTATCACAAATGTAGGTAGATAACATTCTATTTTTAATCTTAAATAAAAATATAAAAGTATGAAGCATTATTTTTTGCTTTACAGAGAATAATTGCAAGACATTTAACATAGTTATCATAGGTATATATCGTTTTGTACTATCTGAAATTCGGCTATTTTATATTTGGGTATACTGAACAATAAAGTCGAATAGGATTGTAAATGGGGTGCCGTAGCAAGCAATTATAAAGTAATAATTTTGTATAGGTTGTAAAATTTTTGCCGATTCGAGATACAAAACAAACCTTTTGCGAAAATTTTCTTAATATATAATTACAATAAGCATAGAAGTTCAACTGAAGATCTAATACTATTTCTAGTTATCTAGTTTTTAAAGTCGAATAGTACACCTCAAATATTTGATAAAATTCTTGTAAAAAATCACAATTTTTCGTCCATATTATCCAATCCAATAACACTGCTTTTATACTAAATATTTATATATAAAATTAGATCAAATTTAAATAAACAGTAATATTAAATTAAATATTAAATAATATTTTTTGCAAAAAACATTGTTTTTCATTAACATAATCCTTGCCCCACCCACCCACCCCAAACATTTGCCCAATAAGAAATTCTTTAGAAAAATCACCGTTTTTCGTTCATAATATCGAATCTAATAGCATTGTTTTTGTATTAAATATTAACCAATATACATAGATATAATTATATCAAATTTAAATAAACAAACTGTGTTATTAGATAAACGAAACCAGCTGTTATTTATGCATATTATTTTGAAAAACGATGATTTTTGAAAATAATTTTTCACTGGTAAGTTGTGTGGGGTGGGTGGGGGGCTAAGGGTAGGATTAATGAAAAACGTTTTTTTTGCAGAAAATAATTTACTGAAAAAAAAATACTTATTGAGAAAATTATACGTAATAAAAAATCTAGGTGCTCGGGTAAAACGTGAAAAACTTAATTTAATTTCTCCAAAGCCAGAAAATTATGAACTATGCACTATAAAAATTTCAGTTTTAGTAGTATATTAATTTAAGTATATACGACTCACCTTTCTTTATTATTTTTGTTTCGAATCAATTAATAAGTAACAAAACAACTTTTTTGTGCCCTAAACAGTACAAATAACATTTACCTTGTTTCATAGAGATACAATAAAAAAAAAAAAAAACGACAACAAACACGTGTTCTGGCGCGACGTTCGACAAATATTAACGTTATCGAATAAAGTTCAGTCGAGTATCCCATTTTCGAGTTCTCCCCGTCAACTTACAAATTCGATTTCGAGTGTGACTAAGTTACCTAACGGGCGCACATTCTCCTCTCCGTTTTTCCTTATAATGCCGATGCAAGGAATGTTTTTCTACTCCGAAGAGTTTCAATTTGTTTAACGGGATTGTCCTACCGAACTTTTTGCAAGGAGGGTTAACTCGGTTAGCATCGGACCAGCAGCAAGTTAATGGTTTAGAAAATAGGTTGGAATTAATTTTTTTTTGTGTGGGCCAGATTCGATTTGTAGAAGATTAAAAAAAAGTATAAAACAGCATGACCATGATGAATTTATACTATATAAACTGATGCATAATTTAATTGAACATGACTATCGTTTGCTTATTTTTAAAATAAAAATTTCTTGATCTAGGAAATTTAAAGTTACTGGGGAGAGGGGCTTCTTAATATAGTCTGTATGCCCTGAAAGTTTCGTATTTCTAGGTCTCATCAGTCACAAGTTATTTAAGTCTAAGCATCAAACTGTGAACAAATAAACATTTCCGCTTTTTTTATATGATTATATAATTTCAGAACTACTACCTCGATCTATTGGAAATATTTATTAATTTCTGCTATGATTTACCCAATTACATAGAAAAATCACCTTTTAGTTACCATTTCATTAAGATTCGTTGAACTGAGATGGAGTATATAATATGAATATATGAGCCTGGAATATATGGAATTATAGCATTTTTTCCAACCAACTATGATATTGACTTTCCTGCAAAAGAATTCTCCTCGAATTGAGCATACGCCATAATCTTAAGCAACCTTTCCAGGTAGTTAAAGAAGTATTAAATTATCCAGGAAATTTTTCTTCTTGCAAGCTACCGAAACAAAACAATCTCTATTTGTTTGAACATAGAACCTACTCTAAATTTTAACTAAATTTTAGCAGTTTATCAATTACATAGACCTAAACATAAACGATACTGCATTATCAATTTCTTATACGACTTATTACAGTGAACCTTTTGATGATATAGACTGTTTGTAAAATATTAAAGATAGCTCTTAATACTGTCTATGTGCCCAAAAAGTTTCGAATTTATCGGTTTTATTAATCAAAAATTATTTAAAATCAAACATCTAACTGATGCATAATTTAATTGACCATGACTATCATTTGCTTATTTTTAACATAAAAATTTCTTGAGCTAGGAAATTGCAAGTTACTGGTGAGATGGCTCCTTAGTAATATAGTCTGCATACCCTAAAAGTTTCTTATTTATAGGCCCCATCAGTCCGAAGTTATTTAAATTTAAATATGAAACTAATCTAATATTTAGAGAAATGACACATAAAACTACCTATAGGCCCTAAAAGTTTCGTATTTATAGGTCTCATTAGTCAAAAATTATTTAAAGTCGAAGGATCAAAATGATCCAAATTTGATTGAACGTGACTGATATTTATTTATTTTTTCCATTAAAAACTATTTGTGCTAAAAATGTAAGATTTTCTAAAGATATGCTCTATAAGACTGTCTATAGTCTCTGAAAGTTTTGTATTTGTAGGTCTCCTCACTCATATGATATTTGAGTCCAAGCATCAAATAAATGCACAATTTAATTGAATATGATGATCATTTGCTTATTTTAAATATAAAAAATTCTTGAGCTAGTAAATTAAAATTTTCTAGAGAGATAGCCCTCAATACTGTATATATGCCTTTAAAGTTTTTTATTTATCGGTCTTATCAGTCAAAAATTAAACATCAAACATTAAACTGATGCATAATCTTATTGAACATGACTATCATTTAACTATTTTTAACATAAAAAAATCTTGAGCTAGGAAATTGAAATTTACTAGAGAGACAGCCCTCAATACTGTCTATGTGCCCTTAAAGTTTCGTATTTATGGGTTTTATCAATCAAAAGTTATTTGAAATCAAACATCAAACTGATGCATAATTTAATTGAACATGACTATCATTTGCTTATTTTTACCATAAAAATTTCTTGAGCTAGGAAATTGAAAGTCACTGGGAAGATAGCTCCTTAATAATATAGTCTGCATAGCCTGAAAGTTTCTTATTTATAGGCCCCATCAGTCCAAAGTTATTTAAATTCAAATATGAAACTGATGTAATAATTGAATAAATTTGACTGCCATTTGTTTATTTTTTAATTAAAAACTACTTGAGCTAAATAGAGAAAATTCATGAGAAAATTATCCAAGGTACTTCTTATAGACCCTGACAGTTTCGTATCTATAGGCATCATCAGTCAAAAGTTACTTAGGTCCGTGGATCAAAACTGATGCAAAATTTAATTGAACATGAGTCCCGTTTGTTTATTTTCAAAATAAAAACTACCTGAACTAAAGAGTGCACATTTTCTAGAGAGATGACGCATAAAACTACCTATAGGCCCTAAAAGTTTCGTATTTATAGGTCTCATCAGTCATATGTTATTTAAGTGTAAGCATCAAATTAATGCACAATTTAATTGAATATGACGGTCATTTGCTTATTTTTAACATAAAAATTTCTTGAGCTTGGAAATTGAATTTTTCTAGAGAGATAGCCCTCAATACTGTCTATGTGCCCTTAAAGTTTCGTATTCATCGGTTTTATCAATCAAAAGTTATTTAAAATCAAACATTAAACTGATGCACAATTTAATTGAAAACAATCTTATAATAACTGAAGTAATTTTTTAAAGCCGTTATTTTGGTTTATGTATTAGAAAGAGAGAGAAAGAGAGACCGTACCCCCCTGAAAAACCAAATTTAATTTCGAATTTACTGCTCGGAAATATTAAAATTTGTTCAAAAACTTCATTAACACCAGCTATAAACGGGCTATTTGGATTAAAATTAAAACAAGGGCTGACAAGCTGCTGAAGCTAAAACAGCTTAAAAGTTTCCTTAATAGATTTTCATAATAAAATGTCGCCTCGTAGTGCGGCTGGCGTTTTAATAAACTTTTAAAGGACAAAAATACTATTTAAAAAAAATTATAGATAAATTGTTAAATCCATAAAATAACTTTTTTTTTGTTATATTAGGTTATAAAACCGGTTCCGATTTTATTGCCGAAATGAAAGCGTGCAATCGATGGGAAACTTTTCAAATAAGGGACGGCCGAACTTAATATTTCATGTTTATGCACTCGACTTAAGAATTATTGGCGTCCCTAAAGTTTTATGGCCTGACTGACTATTTTTTTACTTTTTTTCCTTTGCTCCTTTCGTCGGGTTTATTACTTTACGACTCCTAGTTTAGAACTCTGGCTAGGACCAGTAAGAAGTAACAACTGAGTCATTTAACCAAAAACAAAATATAACAATAAAACCATTAATTTTAACAAGAATTTCTGAAAAATAAAATTTTACCTACAGTCCATATCATCAGAAATCAAACGGAACGTTTGGTGGATTATTAAATAATGTTTAATGCAATAAATTGTTTAAGTACTATAAGCAAATAAATGGAGCTAAAGAAGAAAAATTAAAAAATACTTCCAGGCAGTTGAAGTAAGAGGACTCTCGTTAAAATCCAGAAGAAGGGACTGTGAAAGACCTGGATAAAAAAATTTTAAATTAAAAGAGATAAAAAGAAGCGACTTATTACATATTTCTCTCTCTTTTACACTGGGAGAAATGACTTCCTTGAAACCTCTAAAGTCAACATAATAATATTTGGTCGTTAGACACTTAGAAGATGTATTATAATTTGATATATGACAGGCAAAAAAGTTTATTATTTATTTCTATATCTCCTACGCAGTTCAAGGACTCCTAAAGGAGGGTAATTAAATGGCGGTTTTTCTACGTAACTGGGTAAACTATGCCAGACAAACACAATTTCCAGAACATCCAGGTAGTAAATTCACATTTACATGACATAAAAAAGAATGGAAAAGTTCAATTTTTATTTGTATATCTAGGTCTCAATGTGATGCTTGGATTTACATAACTTTTTGCTGATGAGACTTACAGATATGAAACTTCTAGAGCTTATAGGCAGTACTATGGACTAAATTTCCAATATATTTTCACTTAAGTAGCTTTTAATTTAAAAATAAATAAATGACAATCATGTTCAGTTAAATTGTGCATTAGTTTGATGCTTGGGCCTAAATAACATGTGACTGATGAGACCTACAAATACGAAACTTTGAGAGGCTATAGAGACAGTATTATAGGGCAAGTTTTCAGCAAATTTTAGTATTTTAGAACAAGTAGTCATGTTCAATCAAATTTTGTATAATTTTGACCTTTGAACTTAAATAACTTTTGACTGATGAGGCCTATAGACACGAAACTTTTGAAGCTTATAGGCGGTACCATGGATCGGTAGTGCCACAAATTTTCCATTTTTTAACTTAAGTAAATTTTAATAAAAACATTTTATTTCATTTCATTAATTTTATATCATTTTGAAGTTTGAATTTAAATAACTTTTGATTGATAAGGCCTATAAATGCAAAACTTTCAAGATATATAGACTATATTAACGGCTATCTGCGTAGTAAATTTCAATTTCCTAACAAAGGAATTTTTTATGTTAAAAATAAGCGAATGTTAGTCATGTTCAATTGAATTATGCATCAGTTTAATGTTTTACAATTGATATTTGACTAATAAAACCGATAAATACTAAACTTTAAGGGCATATAGACAGTATTGAGGGCTATCTCTCTAGTAAATTTCAATTTCCTAGCTCAAGAATTTTTTATGTTAAAAATAAGCGAATGTTAGTCATGTTCAATTAAATTATGCATCAGTTTAATGTTTGATGTTCGATTTTAAATAACTTTTGATTGATGGGGCCTATAAATACAAAACTTTTAAGACATATAGACTATATTAAGGGCTATCTGCATAGTAAATTTCAATTTCCTAGCTCAAGAATTTTTTATGGTTAAAATAAGCGAATGTTAGTCATGTTCAATTAAATTATGCATCAGTTTTTTGTTTGATGTTTGATTTTAAATAACTTTTGACTGATAAAACCGATAAATACGAAACTTTAAGGGCGCATAGACAGTATTGAGGACTATCTCTCTAGTAAATTTCAATTTCCTAGCTCAAGAATGTTTTATGTTAAAAATAAGCAAAAGATAGTAATGTTCATTAAAATTATGCATCAGTTTAATGTTTGACGCTTGATTTTTGACTGATAAATACTAAACTTTAAGAGCATATAGACAGTATTGAGGGCTATCTCTCTAGTAAATTTTAATTTCCTAGTTCAAGAATTTTTTATGTTAAAAATAAGCAGATGACCATCATATTCAATTAAATTGTGCATCAGTTTGATGCTTGGACTTAAATAATAAATGAGTGAGGAGACCTACAAATATAAAACTTTCAGAGACTATAGACAGCCTTATAGAGCATATCTTTAGAAAATCTTAAATTTTTAGCACAAATAGTTTTTAATGAAAAAAATAAATAAATATCAGTCATGTTCAATAAAATTTGGATCATTTTGATCCTTCGACTTTAAATAACTTTTGACTAATGAGACCTATAAATACGAAACTTTTAGGGCCTATAGGTAGTTTTATGCGTCATCTCTCTAAAAAATGGGCACTTTTTAGTTCAGGTAATTTTTAATTTTAAAATAAACAAACGAGAGTCATGTTCAATTAAATTTTGTATCAGTTTTGATCCTCGGACCTAAGTAAATTGTGACTGATGAGGCCTATAGATACGAAACTTTCAATGCCTATAGGCAGTAGGACCTTAGATCATTTCTCCCATAAATTTCCTTTATTTACCTCAAACAGGTTTTAATTAAAAAGCAAACAAATTTATTTAAATTTTACATCAGTTTGAAGTTTGAATTTAAATAACTTGTAACTGATGGGGTCTATAAATACGAAACTTTCAGGGCATGAAGACTATATTAAGGGTCATTTCGGCCGTAATTTTCAATTTCCTAGCTCAAGAAATTTTTATTTTAAAAATTAGCAAATGATAGTCATGTTCAATTAAATTATGCATCAGTTTAATGTTTGACGTTTGATCTTAAATAACTTTTGACTAATGAGACCGATAAATAAGAAACTTGCAGGGCATATAGACTATATCGAGAGCCATCTCCACAGTAAATTTCAATTTCCTAGCTCAAAAAAAATTTATTTTAAAAATAAGCAATTGATGGCCGTGTTCAATTAAATTATGCATTAGTTTATTGTTTGATGTTTCATTTTAAATAACTTTTGACTGATGATACCTAGAAATATAAAACTTTCAGGGCTAATAGTCCGTTACATGAGCAACATTTCCAGAAAATTTCCACTTTTTAGTTTAAGTGGTCTAATTAAAAAATTAACAAATGGCAGCCAAGTCAATACCATTTGAAAATGTAATCAAATGTCCAAAAATCATCGTCAATAATTATTTTAACAATAATTTTAGGGCATTTCAAGAATATCCAAGAAGTCCTGTGTTATAAAAAAGTCAGAATCCAAAGAAATCTTTAACCCCTGGAACTACCAATTTCCAGAAACATTCCTTAAATACACCTCCCATACACATTTACATCACATAATTAGGATCTTTAATTATATGCTTGATATTGTATGCTCATACTTAATACCCAAACCCAAAACAATAGCAAACTAAATTGGAATCTGGTCTAAACTTCCTCCTCTCATTTTCTTTTTTTTTTTTTTTGTTAAATCGAATAAGACGATGACGCAGTTCATCCTTTACGTGGTGTCCGCACTCGAGACGATTTCCTTTCTCTTCTCGGGACAATTTGAAGTTTAACCGATCGATAAAATGGCCCATCAAGGATTGCGGTCGTCCGACCACTCCAGACTTCAAAAATACCCGAGAAACCGTAATTGGAGATTGAATTGTTCGGTCGCTAATGCGACAAAATTAGGATCGGGCAAGGAGAAGAGAGACCAACCAAAAAACTTAAATCAGTTTTATATTGGCACAAGAGAGATATAAAAAAGTTATTATTCAATACAGACCTCACAATTTTTTTTGATTTAAAGCTATTGTGGCCATAGAGGGATTATACCTTTTATATCGAGGAATTAAAAAAAGAAAAACTCTCTCGATTATCTTATTCGTTCATCTCTTTGTTCTCCCTCCTCAATAAAATCAACCAAACCGTGAACGAAACTTGTCAATATACGGAAGCCACATGGAAACGTCCTTTTCCCTCTCCCACTAGGTCTCCTCTAATGGAAAACAATTCGCTCGCAAATAAAGTTCCACTTAAAGTCCTGTTATCCCGATTTCCACCCTCAACTATAATAAAACTAAAATGCCATTTTAAGGATGTACGCCGACGGGGGCACACGTAATGGCAAAACAAAAACATAATTCTTATTAAAATCTCCGGCGTAGGAAATTTACTTGGGATACGCGGGAGGCAGAAAGTCGGTTAATGGTCGCCATTATCACACAATAAAGCGCATTTGTGACCGTTGCGCGCGGTTGTTAAATTTAAATTATGACCGGTACGACCGGGAATTTATATGAAGTTAACCGGGGAAATCTGGGAGTAATTTAAGTTTAATCATATACCCGCTTGTGTGTGTTTAAGGGTGGATGTTATCGCTTTGGCACGGACCTTAAAGAACGTGATCGATTGCTGATCTTTATATATATACAGGGTGTCCAAGATAAGGATCCTAAGCATGGAGATCTCAGTATCTATTATGTACTTTGAAGTGTATTTAAATGCCGTTGAAAAAGTTCGAAAATGTTCATGGTCTGCCGAGATATTGGGGAAAAACCGAAATTTTTTTAAATCGATTTTATATTTTTTTTCTGGTCTTATTTTATAAAGTATAAGAAAACTAACAACACTTTTTTATTGGCACTTTTTAAGAGTGCGTGACGGTGTTTTTAGGTTTTATATCCGACGTTTCGTTTTCGAGAAACCATCATCCGCTTAATTGTTTTATATGGCCCGGAAAAAAGTATACCCTGTATCTGATTCCATTTGTTATTACAAATTCAACGATGTCACTTTTTTTTATTAGATGCTAGAATACATGCGATTTTTCTATTTTTTATTTAATCATATTTTTCAGTACTTAAGTAGTTTTTTAAAAATCATTTAATCGTAAATTTAGTATAATAAACCACTTATTTCTAAAAAAAATTCATGTTTTGTCTGGTTTGTGTTTTCTCGTTTTCGTTTGTATAATATACATATGTTTATGGTAATTGTATAGTTTTTGCTAATTCTTTTTTAAAAATATAATATAGTAATTATTAAGTAATCTTGTTGTATTAGTTTCTGATTAAATAAACGATATACCTCAGTAACTATTGAAGTTACAGCTTAGGTTAAATTAGAAAAAATTTGCATACTTTGAAGGGTATTTAAATGCCGTTGAGAAAATTCAAAAATTTTCATAGCATACTTTCGATTGTTTCAATTCCTATTGGCAACATATTGTATTTTTTTAGACTATTAAAAAATAATGAATTGTGAGCATTCTTCTTGCTTCACTTACTTCTCGATCGCGTGTTAATTAAACATCTATAAACGAAGGTACATATAATTATAAGGTTTGACTTACTTGACAATTACAAATAATCATGTCAATCTGCCTTATTAAGTCGATTTCAAAATTCATTATTTATATCACCAATACCTATTTTTCTCTCGCTAGCTTTGAAGTTTTTTAGCCACATTTTCCAATTTGTTAAATCTGTATTAAATGTAGAGATTAGAGGTAAAAATTATATTTTTATGTCAATTTACTGCTAATTTCGCGAAAATATGGAAGTTGTCCCTTTTTAAAATCATTCGATCCAGTCATATACCAAAACAATCATATAAAGTAAAATCTTGTATCAGATCTAGTTCTTCTAGTCTATAATAGAGGAAAAACTTGCTTCTGGTTTAATAATTTAAATTTAAGTAATTTACACTAAATAAACCATCAAGGTGACATAATGGTAAAATTTTACCATAATACTTATTTTAATCTTTTAAATCTATTGGTAGATCAGCTATCCTTGGAGTATTTTGATTGTTGTTATGGGTTGAAATTATTTTTTGTTTAGGATCTTAAAGCTTTTTTAGTTCCGTGCCGCCATTTATTTATAGCATAGGAAGGTGGTTCATGATCATTAAAGTAATTTATTTATTTATTTAGTAGGTCTCGGTCCGCTTGTTTTTCTCAAGATTCTCAGCAGTGGGCAGAGCAAGCAACATTATATCATTTAAAAAATTCATCCATTATTCGCAAAAAGACTACTAATATGTAATGACAATGTAAATATGTATGACTAATAATATGTAACAAGGAGGAAAATAAACTTGCAGTCGAAATATTTTGCTCACAATATTGATCAAGGATATGTGTTTGTTAGCGCTAAACTATTTTAATGTTTTTTGGGTGGCTATTATAGATATAAACTTAACAAAGAAAACCCAAATAAAAAACTAAATAATTAACGTATTCTCATTCAAGTCTTAATTATATGTATACCATAACTCAAATATAATATAAATGCATCACAGACAAAAATAATAGGAATTAAGAGTTCAAAGGGATGTGTGTACGAGAAATCCAGCAATTCATTTTGATCTTTATTTGCAAAAAAAAAATTACCTCTTAGATTGTTAGGTAAGGCATTATATATCTTAGGAGATCTGAAGCTAATACACCTTTTTCCAGCAACATAGTTATGTAATACCCTAATAGATTTTTTATCACCTATAATTTTCTTAAAAAAAACGTTTTTGATTAACCCTGCCCTTAGCCCCCCACCCACCCCACACAACTTATCAGTGAGAAATTGTTTTCAAAAATCGTTGTTTTCCAAAATAGTACGCATGAATAATAAGTGGTTTCGTCGTTAATATCTAATCTAATAACACAGTTTTTTTTGTTAAATTTGATATAATTATATATATGTATATTAATAAATATTTAATACAAAAAAACAGTGCTATCAGATATTATAGACAAAAAACGGTAATTTTTCAAACAAATTTCTTACTGGGCACATGTTTGGGGTGGGTGGGGGGGTAAGGGTTGTGTTAATTAAAAACAATGTTTTCGCAGAAAAATAGGTATATTCAATATTTAATTTATTAACATTGTTTAATTGAATTTGAAGTTCATATATAGATATTTAGTATAAAAACAGCGTAATTAGATTGGATATTGTGGACGAAAAACTGTGATTTTTCAGAAGAATTTCATCAAATATTTAAAGTATTATTGAGTTTAAAAACTCGATATGTAAATCCTGTGTCAATTTTTTTAAATGCCGTAATTTTCTTTCCTTTGTACGGAATCGTACACGTAATAAATATACCTCGACCATAAATGGTTGATAAATATACCAAAACCAAAAAAATTCGCTAAAAAATCGTTGAATAAAAATATATATAATGATAATAATATATGATATAATGCTTGAATTAATAAGCATATATTATGTATTATGTTTCATAATAATATAATAGGTAAATTTTTAGACCACATTGTATTTTAAATTAAATTTCATATCTGGAGAATGACCTCTATCTTCAAAATACCTGATTATTTGGATTCCTAACCTAAAATATTGTATAAAACCATAACCCATGTAAGCTTTATAACAATACATGTAATAGTATTAATTCTAAAGTTCCAGATCTGTTTCTGCTGAAAGCCAAGTAATGTTTTCCCACTTAAGGTAAAAGTCAGAAATTTTGTCTTGTCAATATTTAATGACAATAAACTATTATTTTACCAGCATTTTATATTTGAAATAGCAATCTCTACCTTTTTAATACTTGTCGCCTATTTTTCCCCTACAAAAATATCAAAAATATCAAAAGTATGCCATTAATATAAACATTAAAAAGAAAGGGACCAAGCTCATTACCCTGTAATACACCGTATTCAACAGACATATATTTAAAGACTGAACTTTTATGTAATATTCAACTTCTTAAAAAAATTAGTGCTATTAAGTGCCTGGAAGAAAACATAAATATTTTAACTCTCTGGGAATATTCCAGGTGAGCTTTCTGGATTTTTTAGGCAACTAAAAGAAAAGGCTTCCAGGCAGTTGAGGCTCCTTTAAAAATTATTTTAACTGCTTGGAAAAATTTATAAATTAATAATAGACACACCGAAAAATAAGTTGAAATGTTGAAGGTTTTGCCAAAATAGTTTTTTGTTTTTAAAACCAAGTATGACCAAGATACTGTTTTTTCTCTTGATTTATTGCCATGAACCATGGCAGTTTTGCTTTTTTAAATTTACACTGGATTACAACATCAAATATATTAATTAAAAAATTATTAAGAACCGCCACCTTTTAATTATAAATTTGTAAATAAATTATGTAATCAGAGAGCGTAAAATTTAAAAACTCAATCAATAATTCTTAAGAAAAAATGAAAATTAAGCAAACTTTTTTTAAAATTCAGCTCAAATTCGCTCAAGGACACCAACCATATAGATCGTATTCATATATTTTAACTCGATCCAAAATTCTTAATATGTCTCATTTGATATCGACATCGAACTTAATAAATTTTGTAAATTGTTTGTAACATGTATAGCATCCCTAAATTTCGTTAAATGAGGCAAAAGGGACCTTCCATTCCAATAGATTCTCCATATCTTAAAAACTATACAAGGGCAACATAAATTAATCAAATACAAAAACAAGAAACCGTGATGATATCTACCAAGAATTAGTTAGGACTGATAAAGGCCTCTACAACCCCATGTTCCAAGCTACAAAAGAAACAAATTTCCAATGTTTAAAAAAGTACTGCGTAAATACCTTACCGAGACATTCATTTAGTATTCAGATTTATTCAGCATTAATTAGAATTAATAGATATTGTAACGAAATTCGGGAACACACTTTTATTGTCAACGTCAAAAGCACTAACCTAACTCGCCTTGACTGTCGTTTAATTGTTTCCAAGGTAAAAACTGACTAAACAATTAAAACTGAATGAATTGTCACGAAGCGCGTCCTTTTTAAAACCCGATGGAACAGTTTCGAAATATTTAGAATTATCTTCATTGTTTTTGCCCAAAGAGACCAATAATTTTAGGAGAATACTGACAGTCAAAGCAAGCAAGTATACAAATTTTAGAAAATTAAAACTACAGGGATTTACAATAATATAACCTAAATAACCTAAATTGGGGCCAAAATGGGGCTCTCGAACAAGATGAACTACTTAAAAACTAAACACTATAGATGAAAATAATAAACCAAACGTAAGTAGAACCCTAAAGAAACCCTACGAATCAATTTTAACTACAGAATACTAATAAAATTGTACAAAAACTAGCAAAATAATTAACGTATTTACATTTTCATAATAATATTGTAATAGATATATATGCATTGTTGCGTAGTTTAAAATTCATTTCCTTGTTACCAGTGTTAATCACTGTTTAAAGGATGATTTATATATGCAAATTGTAATTAATATTTCTTAATAAATGTTTTCAAAATAAAATTATACACATTTATACCTATTAGAAGCCAAAATCTAAAAGTACGTATCAAACTGAAAAACAATTTAAAGTGTGCCTCATATCGCGTAACTTTTAAAGTTGGAACGGAAAATACATTTTGCAAATGTTAGAAATCATAGGTATATTAATCAACTGGAGGAAAATTACACTTATAGGCTAAATATTATATAAGAAATTGCATTTGCACTCGTTTCAGCCTGCGTATATGACAAGCATAGTGGTCTTACCAATATACAGTACCGTACAGAAATACTTGTAAAACCAAATAAAAAATTTGTATAAATCCAAGTATATTGAAGGTCCTGGAAACAACTTCCTCAATGGGATAGGAAAATGGTAGTGTAGACTCCAGGGTCACTCCTAGATCCCGTACTGATGAACAGGTTTTTTACTCAGACCAGATCATGGTCTTTTTAGGTCTGATTGAAGTTTTAAACAATCTTCAAAAGGAAGTGATTTAATATTTTAGGTTATCAGCAAAATATAGTTTAGAGAATTGACAAAAATTCTTATTCTTGAACGCTAACAGAAACGGTAATTGTATTATAATTATTTCGTCAGGTTCTGTTTAATTAATTAAAATGAGCATAACTTTAATGGGTATAATGCATATTTTTTATAATTTATTATTGCAATCACAGTTTTCTATTTTCCTTATATTTTTAAGAAAATTGCTTATTATAAAAAAATATTAACATTTTGTTTAAAATATCCTTTCTTCCTAGTCTTATTTACTTTCAAAAAAAAATCATACAACAATTGTTTTTGTTCAGGTCTCTTTTATGCGATGTGAATTATCATACAATAGAGCAAGAACGTTTTAGGCATTCTTGTGATTCCCGAAGATTATCCCTTTCACCCTGAAACACACTGGCTAGTGTTATTTGTTATGGGTTTAGATGCTACTTTTAAGCTCCAACCTAAGATCATCCATTGCTTTTATTAATTCCGGTACCCTCTTAAAGCCCCTCTGGCCCTTTTAATTAAAAAATGTTAACTGGCGAGAACCCTTCAATTCCATAAATTTACTCTCAAAAGCAGTCAATCCAGAGCAAGATTTTTAGTGAAAAATCTGGTAGAGCCACATAATCGATCCATTTTCGGTTAGAATTTTTGCAATTTTACAATAAAACACACGTTTATACTCAAGTCCATTAAACTTTTTCAACTTTAATAATAAAACTTGTCTATTGGGTTACCTGTGAACATTCTTATGCACTAAGCTAAGCTGAAATAACGTACGGAAACAAAATCTCCTTGTAATTATCCCGAGTAAAACGGTGGTCCTTAAATAATATTGCAGACGACAGTTAGGGGAGAAAGGGGCCTAGCAATTAGAATAATTCCAATTATTCCGTGCCCAGATTACCAGCGGGGGTAGGTAGGTACCTACTTGGGCTATTTATTGCTCGGACGTAATAAATGCAAATGGGGTCCTCTCGTGGCGTATAATTGAGATTAGGACGGTATATAGTTGCAATTATCATGCATAATTTTAATGGATCTGACGTACACGTTCTGGCAATGCGGCCCTTAGACACAAATGCAATAATTAATTTATTACAGAAAAAAGTATATTGTAAAATTGTCAATGATTATTAATATTTATTTTTTAGTATAAATTTTTAAATGGTACAATGTTCAATTAAATTTTCTGGAACATAAATCACTAACTAAATTCCCCCCAAGAAATAAGACCATACTTCAATTTGTTTCCATATTTCGCATCAATACTGAACGGAAGGTCCAAGGTCCCGAAGTTCAAGAAGGGAACGAACGGAGACCGACATAATGGGATTTAGAAAAACGATTTAGGACGACATATTTTTATTAACTCGGAACTGAAATATGGAAATTGGGGTCCCTGGGCGCCGTCTCGGTTATTTTGTGTCCTCAGGTGCTCGAAAACTGAATTAAATGCCAAATGTGCCCCCCCCCACACTGCAATGCGGCAGAAAGAGAGAGAAAGAAACGTGTTTCCATGACCGCATTTTATCAGAATGTCTATATACAAGTTGCCTTGCTCATGAGGAACTTTTGCAGATAATCAGGATTCATTGTGAATAAATAAGGAACAATCCAGGGTTGTTGAAAAATCCTAAACTTTGAAAGTCGATATAATTAAGTTCACTTAATAAGTAATTCATTTCGACAAGATTTACCCGTAAGGAAGGGAATAAAATGGCTGCAATCTATCCGGGAGAAAACAAAACAAGCAATCTTTTGTCTGAGGCATCCCCTTGCATGTCGCCTTAAGAGCCCCCCCGTTCGGATGTTCTTGACATGCAAATTTCAGGGAAGAAAGAATTTTTCCCTACTACGGACTCGGATGTGTTTTTTTTCCTTCCTCTGTCTCCGTTTATCCCGGATTATTTGTTTTAGGTATTCTAAATTAAAATTTGTCTTGGGTTATAGGGAGTGGGATACGTATGTCGCGGGGCAGATTGGAAAATAGATTGCTTTTACTGCGGGTGAGATAGACCTAAGGGTTGTTTTTACGATCGAAGTAAAATGCGATGGTTTTGAAAAAACTTGTTATTTTAATATGAAAAAGAGATACAAGTTGTGCATTATACTGGATAAAAATATTTTTGAAAATCGCCAGCTTCGGGTTTTTAGCTTGATTTTTATATTCCTCTTCAGACCCAGGCGACAATAGTGTGTGCAATTTTTATTTGGTTCACTTGGAGTTAACTAGGGCACCATTTTAAGCTAATAATTATCACAATTGTACTTGCCCCGCCAAAGGGGGCGCTAAAATAATTTGTACCCAAATGTGGATCTTGGGTCCATATATCCTTTAAACTTGCGAATACCAATGTACACATTTATTTGTGTACAAAATATTTTTCAACAGTTAGAAACGTTAGTAACTAGTTAAAATTTAGTATCTAACTAAAGTTAAAATAAAAAATAAAAAACATTTTTTAATTTTAAAAGTGCATTTATTTAATATGAAACAAAAAACATAACATATATCGCTAAAGAACATAAAAGAGGAATCTTGTTTTAATTATGAAACTCAATAAAACAATCACGGTCTTCAACAACGCATAAAAAAATATTACACGAAATGCACTTGACTCGCATACGTCTCGTACAGTCGGGATTTCTGCACCTCTGAACCTCTTTAATATCTGTGGCTTTTGGTAGATACCGAGCTTTTGATTTTGCCACTTCAGGAGTAGGTAGAGGCACCCTTCCAGGCCGACCCGGTAATTTTTTTCGCGATATAGGTTCAAAAGACTCATCATCAGATTCAGATTCGGCAGTTGATATTCCTTTAATTAGTGCTTCTGCTATGCGCATTTTAAATCCGATTAAATCTAGAATGTCAATCTTTTTGACTTTTAATATTTCACAGTCAGTCCTATACTAATTCCATGAGTTGACTACTGCACAATCCATGAAGTGTTCAAACACTCTTATTGGCCATTTTTTAGTTTTATGATAACATCTGTAAGCTGCAATTAGTCGATTCAGTAAATTAACCCCTCCCATAAATTGATTGTAGCGCCTTACTACATCTGGTTGGGGAACATTTAAATAATGTTGATCAGGTATCGAATATCTTCGACATTGGATGTATTGGATTAATGCTGTGTGCTGAAGAGGCCATTGTTATTGCCTTATTGTCCATCCACCTAACTAGAGCTACCTTTTTATCATCTCTTACTTTTGATTTTATGATCCCTTTGCCTAACTTTTTTAGTTCATAGTCAGTGGGAAAACCAACTTTTGGAAATCTGTTGGACATTGTAGTTCCTGTACCAGAAATTCCCTTTTCCCTTAGTTTATCTAATAAAGTAACGCTTGTAAAATAGCGGTCGAAATAAATGTTTGTTCCAGGTGAACAAGTTTCACTTAAACGCAATACGGCTCTACCCCCTGCACCAAAATTTTCCTTCTCGACGTCTTCTGGAAAATTAGTTGTTTTTCCTTGGTAAATTTCAAAATCTAAAATAGTTCCGTTTTTTGAAGCTAAAACATAGTTTTTTAGACCAGTGGGGTTGGGTCTTCGAGGAACGTACTGTCGAATAGCTACTTTACCCGAAAATGGTATCATTTATTCATCAATGCTCACATTCTCCTCTCTCGGTAGCCGCAAAACCGCATTATGAAAAGAAGTATTATTGGACGCACTTTCCATAGTTTATCACGTTTTTGTTCTTCATCTGAAACTTCCAAGTTATTAACAGCATGAAGATAATTTCTTATTTTAAAAAATCTATTCCTGCCCATTGTATCAGCGATCAGTGGAATTTTAAATGATTTTTACCAGTGCATGCGTATTCGAGGGTAACCCAAAACTCCCATTAATAATGTAATTCCGACGTAGGCACGTATTTCGGTCTCGCTTGCGTTAAGCAAAGTATTACAAGTCTGTTGAAAATGAATATTTGTATTTTCCGTAAGATTTTTAAAAAAAGCTTCATCGAAGTACTGATGGAAATAATCAATTGGATAATAGTTTTTCCTTTCCTGAACATCAGGTAAAGGAGGAATGAATTGCGCAAAATCAGTCTCTAAATCGCAGCCCTCTTCTGCGTCATGCCATTTTTGGGCCGGTAGTTTTTTGCCTCTTACGAGATTGATTTAAGTTACCAACAGATCTCTTTTTTGGGGATGGTTTTTTTTTTAGTGGCTAGTATTGAGTTATTACCGAAGGAGCTGCTGACATCACTTTCATTGTCTTCCTGAACAGGACAAATTAAGTTTGGAAAAACTCTACTAAGGGGAATTGAATCTTCTTCTTCTGAACTTGTTGCATTGTTATGGGCATCCAAATTAATTGTTGGGATCACTGGTGATTCCCTGATAGATGATTCCCCATTTCTTGAAAAGTTACTGCAGGAGTCACTATCGTAGTGGGCATTAGTAGCTTCAAAGTCGCTTTCTTCGTCAGTGGCAAAAAAATCGCCCTGATCCAAAATCTCCGCTAATTGTTCGTCGCTGTAGTAAACGTTCCGACCTAAAAAAAAACTTCTTTTAGACCCAATGGCCACAAATCTGTACAAACAAATTTGTCGTGGCGTGATTTACAAACAAAAATTATTTTATAATTTTTAAGGAATTTGTCCTATATTTTAGTCTTCCTAGATACTAATTTACTAGATTTCCACCCTACATAATTTGTTTTTAAGCAAAATTTGGTACTTACGGCGAACCGGTTTGGCCTTTTCAGAATCAGCTATGCTGGTAGACGCCATGACACTTTCACTTTCGCACAGGTTGCCTGCCAGAGAACAAGTGGCACTTGCGGGGCGTAAACAGACTGTTACTAATAGGGATTTATCGATTGAAATTTAATTTGCGTAAACGGTAAAGTCAAAAAAAATGGAGTTAAATATTTTGTACACAAATGTGTACCGGGGGTCTGAAGAGGATATAAAGCAACAATACAAAACACAAAATCGACAGCATCACATAAAACGTTTAATAAAAAGAAATACGTTATATGTTTCATCTGTTTGTATGTGTATTTATTTTTGTTTAACAATTTTATCTCGTATTTTGTTTTATTTTTGCTATTTTATTTATACTTTTTCTGTATGTGAGACTTTTTGTGTTTATACAAGTATGTTATAATTTTTGTTACATTTACTTGTTTATTACATTTTGTACGAGCACACACTTTTTTCAATTTATTTGCATTTCCTTTTATTGATTAACATTTTTTAATTTTAAATATATATTATATTATTTTAATTATGTATTACCTTTGTAGCTGAAGCTAAATAAATACATTTTAGTTTCATTAACTAATTTCATTCATTTTAATTTTCTCAATAATGCTTTCTGACCTTTTGCTTTTATTTATTATCATTTATTGCTTTTCTCTTATTCAGTTTATATTCGTTAGTTTTGTATTTTTCTTTTAAATTTTTCCAATTTTACTATTAATTTTCGTTACATTTATATTGTACTTAATAAATCTATTTATTTTTTTTAAATTAAAAGTGAAATTATATGTGTATATTTGTTTATATTTACAATTTTTTATGATTAAATTTTCTTTAATAATTATAACTACTTCGAAAAAAATTATATTAAGTATTTTTAATTAAATATTATTAAAAAAAAATTATTAATATACAAAACGCGTTATACAAAAAATTATTTGAAAAAAAAAACTAAAAAATTAATTAAAAATGGAAATTAAAGAGTAAAAATAGAAAATAGTGAACCATAAATATAACAAAGTAATTAAATTTTTTTAATCGTTTTTTTTAATTTCTAAAAGAAAACTGCATTTTTGCTTCATGTTTTTCATTTTTATTTAAATATTTTTGTTACATACTTAAATTAATTCATAAACTAAAAAAAATACAAAAATGCTGTGCCAAATTGAACAAAATTGAAAATAAAAAATAAAGTTAAATTAACGAAATATTCAAATAATAAAGAGGTGTAAAATAAAAAAAATATTTAGATAAAAAAAAAGTAAAAGCCTAAAATAAGAAAGTCAAATCAAATCATTTATTTCCATCGACATTATAACAATGTATAGGAATTGTCAATAAAAAACAATACAACGCTAATAAAAATAGTATAAAATTACAAAGATATGAAAGGAAACAAATTTAACTTAATTTAGTCAATAAATCTACAGTTAAAGAACTCTGTCAACGAATAAAAAGAACAGTCAGCTAATATGGTCCTAAGAGCCCTCTTAAAAGTCTTAGCTCTCTTTATTCTACATGGGAGATGATTCTCTGAAGGAAAGTCTAAATATCGTACGTACAATGCGCTTTTGATTGATTAGCACTCTCCCAATACTGGAGGAATTACCCCAAGCTAATAAGGCATAGGATAGAGTGGAATGCACTGAGGCATAATAAAAGCTTTTAAGTGTATATGCATCCACATAGTCTCGAAGTTGCAAGATGGCATAATTGCTGCGGGACAATCTATTGCACACAGATTCCACCTGAGGATCCCACGATAGATGTCTATCAATTACAATTCCCAAGAACTTACCAAGGAGCTTACTAAGGAGTAAGCTCCGGTCCTGAATAGCTCGAATCGGAGTGAAAACAATGAAATTGGTTTTCAAACTATTCAAACAAAGACCATTTTTATGGCACCACCCCGCAATATCAGCTATACACTTGGTGGCTTTTGAGTGGATAGACTGATAGTCAGTACCCAAGACAACTGCTGATATATCGTCGGCAAAAAGCGTTATGTAGCTGTCATTAATAAAAAGTAAAAATAAAATGGGCCCAAGAACACCACCCTGTGGAACCCCAGTGACGACAGTTGCCCAATCAGATATGGTCGCCTGACCACTAACTCTCAATCTAACAGCCTGGGTTCTACCTGTCAAATATGATTCAAGCCATTTATAAGCCGGACTACTTATACCATAATGAAAGATCTTATTTAATAGTAAAGCATGATTATTGGGTATCAAATGCTTTAGTAAGATCAAAAACGATAACAGATTTTAATTTCAATTCAAAATTATTCAATATATTTGTATAAAGAGATATTATAGCATCTGATGTAGAGAGTCCAGACCTGAATCCAAACTGATGACATGACAGTAAAGCAAAAGAATCTAAAAATGCAATAAGTCTTCTTTTAAAAGATTTTTGAGAATACAGAGAGGAGAGCAATAGGCCTATAGTTACCCACTTCTGCTCTCCCCCTTTTTATGAAGAGGTATGACAACAGCTGATTTTAGCTCTTTAGGAAAATAGCCAAACTGAAATGATAAATTTAGAAGATAGGTAAGTGGAGAGATAATATGCTCAGCACATGCTAGCAATAAGTAACAAGGTACCTCCTCTACACCGGATGACTTTTTCTTGGAGGAACATTTTATAATCTCAAGTGTTTCTCCTTCAGTGAGAGGGAATAGAAAAAGAGATTGGGATAAACTGTTGAAAGGCACATTCATTCCCATGGGTGCCTGAAAATTATCTGTGATCTTTCGCCCTGACTGTACAAAAAAATTATTAAATGTATTAGCAATATTGAGGTTGTCAGTAACTTTCTTTCCATTATCAGTAACCAAATTAGGAACATACTTTGTTTCGCGATTTAAAAAGTTCGTGATTGAGTTAATAATTTCCCATGAGGCTCTAGTTTTATTGTTAAAAGTAAGCAACTTTGTTGAATTATAGGCTTTTTTAGCATTTACGATATTTTCTCTATGTACCTTCAATCTCCTTCTATAGGATGTCAGTAACTCATGGTCATGAACGGTCTTTAGTTGAGAATGAAGTAGCCTCAATTGCTTGCCCTCATAAATTATCAATGGTGTTATCCACTGATGAGAGTTTCTGTGATATGGCTTCGATTTGTTTACATAGGAAAGGCTCATATTAAATAAACTGGAAAATGTGTCAAAGAAGTAAGAAAATTTACTTTCAAAATCCATAGTCTCAATAACTGACAGCCAATGCTCAAGTTGTTAAAATAGCGTATGTTTTCATCAGAAAAGGATCTAGAACTCATAGAAAATTTGCTTAAATCGTGACTGATTGGGTTTCCCAAGTCAAAACTCAGTACAATGATCAGAACACGTCACTTCAAAGGTTTCAGTTGAAAACAGTGCAGCGTTAGTGAATATATTATCAATCAAGGTACAGGATGATCCCTGAGTTCTAGAAGGCTCAGAAAAAACTAGTTTAAGACTATATGAGCTAAATGCGTCCACAATATGTACTGCTTCCTTACATCTGGAAATAAAATCATAGTTAAAAACACATTAAAATATTAGGTTTATATAAAAGCTTTAACAATTTCTCAAAGTATGCAATAAAAGTTTTAAAATCAGAAAAATAAAGTAATAAGCGATATAAAAATAACAAAAAAATTATTGGATTTTATATTTTTTAATACTAAATTTAATTTTTTTTGCATTTTTTCTCTTACTATTTTGCCTATTTAAATTAGTTCAAAACTAAAAAAAGAATAAAAATTCTTGAACAAAATGGAATATATTTAAATATAAAAAATAAGTATATTAAAAAAAATAATTTACACAGGGCTTTGATCAAAAAATTATTTTAATAAAATAAAATACAAGTTCATAAATTAATAATATCGAATGTTAGAGAAGAAATAACAAAGACATTTATTATAGAGTGTATTTTTTTCACACTTTTCAATCAAAAGACTTCATGTTTTTTTAATTAGTTTTTTTGTAAATTTTATTTTGTATTTAAGTGATCTTAAAAAAAAACTAATTTTTGCATTTTTTTTCCTAAAACTAAATTTCTGCTTATACAAATGGATGCAAAAACTGAAAACTATTGAGAAAACAGTGAAAAATCCTAAATCAAATATTAATTAAAAAAAGGGAATTATATGCAAAACGCATTGCAGAAAAATGATTTATTTAAGAAATACTAAAATTCTCAAAATGGAATTTAATAAATGAGAAAAAAATAACAAAGAAATAAAAAAAGTGTTATAGTAGTTATTTGTCTTTTTTCTTAATTTGTTATTTTTATTTTGTACATTACATTTTACATTTATCTTTTCGCTTTTTCAAATTAATTAAAGAATTTGAAAAATATTAATTTTTTGATCAAAGTAATTAAATTAAATATAACAAAAAAAGAATTAAAAATAAAATAGGAACATTCTATTATAGTATATAATATAATTTAAGATTTAAAAAATAAAACTTGAAAATCAAAGTGTTGAACTTTAAATATAAAGTTTTTTAGTTCCTTATTTTATTCATTTTTCAACAATTCTTGGTTGTCAAAATTAATGCAAAAACTAAATGTTCTAAAAAAAATGAATCAAATTGCAAAGTCATTTAAAAATAATAAACATAAAAAAATATAAATAATGGATAAAAAGCTTTGTAAGAAAATATCTGCATAAAAGAACAAAAAGTCTAAACTATGATAACAGCATAAAAGGAAAATCAATTTTAGCAAAGGAACCAATTTCAAATATAAGCAAATTAAAGGAAATTTTTTTGTTAAATGTTTCCTTTTTAGAATTACATCATCATAATTATTATACGTCTGATGATGCCCTAGTGGATGAATTTTTCGATTTTTTCAGCTTGAGCTGCATTGAGAGCATCTCGATCAAAAAGTTTCATAACGGATTTCGTATGAAATAAGTGCGGCAAATTTAATTAAAAAATATATGCTGCGTCTCCATTGAAGTTATGCACATTCACGTAAATGTAAAAGACCGACTAAAATAATAAATTTTCTATAAAGTAGTATAATATTAACAAAATTGCATAAAAGAAATTTCACAACTGTTCTACTTCGTCGGGATTAATTACGTAAGCGCATCCCGTCCCATAATTTTAACAATCCCGTATAGTATCAGCGTTTAGAATGCAGGAGAGCCGGACTCAGATCAAACGGGGATCCCGGCGCGTTTTCGCTCTATTATGCAAAACAGGACTGTATTGTATTACCCGGGCTCTAATGCCGGCTTCGCGCTTCTTCCCCTGTAATTATCTTCTCGCCGTGGCTGCGTATACGTAACAACTTGTTCCCCATTAAAACTTTAGTTTATGCTTGAAATACTATCAAGTCCAATTTGCCGCGAGAACTAATTTCTAGATAAATAAGGGGAAAGTTGCCCGGCCGGAGTTGAAAAGTTTGCGCCATAGAAAAAACTTCCGGTTCCGGATTTGTATGTTTGTTGATTATACCCAAAAAAACATCAATTCTAATTCTCAGACTGAGATACAGTGCTTTTTTTGTCCCCCCCTCCCTCTTTATTTTTTGAACGGATCAATTCAAAATATTGAATTTTGAGGTAATGTAATTCATAAATGAATACTATGTTTTATAGCAAAATTGATAGATGAAAATTTCGGTTAATTTTTGATTCACTTCTTTAAAATTGTCAATTCTTGTCCATTGGAAAAAAAAATCGAAGCGATTTTTATTTACGGTACGACTTGTAATTTTCACGAAACCGAAAGGATTTTCAGTGATCATTTTCCGAATTCTATTTGTTGAAAATATTTACGGGAACTCGTATATAAATTTAGAACTACTGGTAATATAAACAACAAAAAGCCCCCAGGACGTCCGTCCATTTCGAAAGAAAAGCAAGTTCAAATAATTGGTGAGTTGATAGTTAATCCCCAACAATCAACTTCCTCTGCCGCGAATGAACATGAGGTTTGTCCGTCTACTGTATGGAGATTTTTGAAAAGGAAAATGTATCATCCGTACAAAATCCAAATGGTTCACCAGTTAACTGAAGATGACCCTGATCGAAGAACAGGATTCTGGAAAACTATTAAACGGCATCAAAGTCAAAGATAGCTTTATTATCATAACATAGTTGTTGACAAAGCCATTTGGTAAAACAAAAATGTAAATGTAGATATAAATTATAATACTTATAATAGGAACCAAGAAATATAAAAAACTTGAGAAAATATGAAACATTAAAAAATACAATAAGAACAGTCATACATTAAAATTACATACTTAATACAATGTTACACATAAGTAACCTAGATGTAATAAAATTAAAATTTCGTCAATGGCGATAAATAGAAACAATAAAGGAGGCGATAAACAGAAACATATAAATACTATATCCTACCTATCTCCATAATATTTGTTTAATTGATGAATGTACATTTTTTATCAATGGTAATATTCAAAATTGTCGCTATTGGAGTGACACCAATCCTCACATATTCCGGGAAACGCATACTCAATATCCAGAAAAAATAAATGTTCGGGAATAATTGTGGGGCCTCTATTCATTGAATAAAATTTAACAGGGAAACTGTATTTGGATATGCTGGAAAATACTATTGACCCTCTAATAACCGAAACTGTCAAAACGAATCCTACAAAATTCTGGACGAAAGATTGGCCGTCGAGGACCTGTGGAATGGCCAGCTCGCTCGCCAGATTTGACAACTCTAGATTTTTTTTTATGGGGCTATTTAAAGGAAAAGGTGTACGAAACCTGAACCTGTTTTAGTATTAGATTTACGACAGACAATAACGAATATTTGTAAAAATATCGATGGCAACCAAGTTCAAGGCAACCATTTCCAACATCTTCTCAATTGAACTCAATGTATTTATTCGATATATCAAGTTAATGTATTCATATAATTATTAAATGTACCACCATTTTGTAGTAGGTAAAGATTTATATTTTAGGGTTATAAAGTAGTAGTCAGGAGCTTCAAAATGATGTGCCACAAGACCACCCTTTCCATTTAATTTTTTTTCCAAGATGACGCCCAACAGCCATCTTGAAATTTTTATTTGTCAATTTTGATTTAAAACATGCTATTCTTTTATTAATTGCATTATTTCAAGTTTCAATATTGAAACTTGAGAGAAAGAGGGGGGAGACATCAAAGAAAAGCACTGTATAAATGAGAATTTGATTTATTTTTCCACCTTTTCTATATCATCACATCATTTTCTAAATAGTGTCTGGATTGCTTGGAAATAGTGTTTTTCTGCCTTAATTTGTTTGATTATACCCGAAAAACATCACTTTCCTCTCATACTTTTCTAATTCTCAGGCTGAGATAGGAATGAGAATTCGACTTTTCCACTTGGTTACTAGTTGTGGCCTGGGTAGGTAATTGTTTTTTTTTCAGCGTCTTAATATAAGTCAGTAGATTGGATTGACTTATTTATTGGTCGTTTAAGCGTAATCTTTTGACCGTCACCTATGAGACTTTTATTTTTTATACATGCTTGTTGCTTATTCTGCCTTACAGAGTTTTCTGCTCTTGAGTATAATCAGATGAAAGGACACTAAAATTCCCTTAAATTTCTTACAATTTAACCTTGGAAAACGTCTTTATTTATTTATATAGGGTGCGAAAGAACCATACCGAAAACCTTTAGAATTATCTCCCATTGGATAACTTACTAGTTCCACTTAATTTGCTCACGTAGATAGAATAGAAGTTGCATTTTCCGCAGGAGTCTGATTCATTGGCTTTTCTGTGCCACAATAGTTATTTCATATGTAGATTATTCCTTTTTATATGGTAAATAATAAACTTGATCATTATCATTATTAGTATTATTATTAAGATAACGTAAAAAATTAATGGTCAAATTAATTTGTGAAATTTTGGGTGCAGAGTTATATGCAAAAAAAAACTTTTAAATTATAGACTGGCAATCTTGCGGGAGGAAAAGTGATTAAGTGGATAACCCATAAGAGGGATGAAAAAGTGATTTTAATAATGATCCGTCCCGTATAAACCGTGCATTAATCAAAACCTCAACCGCGACCAATTATTCATGATGGGACTGACTGGCGAGCGCTAATTCGGCTTAACTCTCCAACTATGCCCGAAATTTATTACGGTTACACCTAAAGTAAGGATCATTTAAGTTCTAGTAGAGAGTTGAATTACGTAATAAAACATTTTTTATTACTAGTAAACTAATTTAAGAAGAACCAGAAAATACAAGAGACATGGAAATCCAAAATGAGGCCTTTTAGCCCATTTTTTTAATATAAAGAACCAAGAATCTCTCATGATCCTAATAAAGCGTATTTTCCCGTCTAGATAACCCAGTTATTAACGCTTTTGGTCATAACTGGAAAACCACTAAAAATATTCTCATATTTTTTTCTCATAATTATAGCAAGGACGGTTTTGAGTGTCAAAACGTCTTTTTGTGTTAGAACCTGAAAGGTAATTTGGGCTGTTTTTATACTTTCCTCAATAAATTCGAACTTTCCTTGAAAATATCTCATAAAATAGTAAAAGTTTTAGTCTAAAAAAGAGAATTTCTTACCAAATAATTACATATAAAAATGATTCTTATACCTCAAAAACTTTTTGAGTTAAAGACAATTTAATCCCTCGGAGCCACTTAGTTTGAAGTTTCTAAAGCCATATCGGAAATACATCTTTATAGTGGGATTCCTGAGGATGAATCTGAGTGTAAAAACGCCTTTTTGTGTTTGAATTTAAGGTAGTTAGGGTTATTTTGATTGCAGTAATTTTCTTAGTAACCTTTCTTTGTGAATAACCGAAAAAATTGTGAGAGAATATTCCTTTCTTTTTTAAAAAGTTCTAGTGTAAAAAAGGGAATTTGTTACCCAATAGATTGATATGAAAACAGTTTTTGTGCCTCAAGCATTATTTGAGGCATTTTTCTCTACCAAGGTCGGATACTAGAGCCACCGAATTTTAGCTTTTTAGAACCATATTCGCATCACACAAATCATTAATCATAACTTAACAACTAAAGGTATTTCCATAATTTTCATGAATTAAAATCCGCTAAAGAAATTCTCATATTTTACGAGGATAAGGTAATTTAGGATCAAACATTGAGGTAATTGAGGCTGTTTTGATTGAAGTAATTATTTTGTTACTTTATTTGAGAATTTCTAACTTTTCTTAATAATATCATAAGAATTAGTGGGAATATTCTTAAAAGAGTTTAAGAACAAGATAGAACCTTTTTTGACCAACAATTTCATATAAAAATAATTCTTGTATCTCAAAAACTTCCTGAGTCAAAGGAAATTTTGTCCCCCAAGGTTTTAGAGCCACTAAATTTAAACGTAAAATTTATTACAATAATTTCAAGATTTTTATTTATTAGCCAACGTTTGTGATCATAACTTGGATGCCATTAAAATTATTCTCATAATTTTTCACATCGATAGTGAGAATCTTAAGGATGGACCTGAAAGTAAAAAATTGAAGTGGTTAGGGCTGTTTTGATTGGGGTAATTTTTTTTCTTACATTTCATAGCAAATTTCTATGTTTTAAAAAATAGTAAAATTTTTTTTAAAGGAGTTTTAATACAAAAAAGAGCATTTCTTACTCAACAATTTAATATGAGAACGATTCCTGTACCTCAAATACTTTTTAAGTTACAAGCAATTTTTTTTGCAAAGTTTTTAGAACCCTATTGGAAGTACAAGATTCTCATTCATTAGCTTAGACACTTTTAGTCATAACTTGAAAACCACTTAAGATTTTCTTATAATTTTTTTACACCATTATAGTGGGATTCCTGAAGATAAGTCCAAGGGTAAAAACGTCATTTTAGGTTAAAAATTGATGTAGTTAGGGGCTGTTTTTATTTTTGTTGGTACTTATCTTTACAAATTTCAACTTTCCTCAAGAATATCGTAATAAATAGTGGAAATATTTTTAAAGAATTTTCTGTCCAAGAAGTGCCATCTCTTACCCAGTAATTTCATGTAGGAATAATTTTTTTACTTTAGCCACATACTGAGTTAAGGGCAATTTTGTCTATCAAGATCCTAGAGCAACCACAAATTAAAATTTTTCTTTATTAGCCGACATCTTTGATTAAAATTTGAAAACCACTAAAGATATTACCATAATTTTCTTACACCATTATAGTAGGAGTTATGTGGATTTAATGTTAGTTAAAAATTGAGATATACCGAACAATTTTATATAAGAACGATTCTTTCACGATTCACTGAAAATATTTTCATAATTCTTGATGATAGATTTCAGGGTAAAAAATTGAGGCAGTTAGCGCTGTTTTGATTGGGATAACTTTTGCTGCTATTTTCTTAGCAAATTCCAACTTTCCTTAAGAATATCATAGCGGGAATATTCTTAAAAGAATTTTAGTCCATGAAAGGTCATTCCTTAATCAATAATTTAATTTGAGAACGATTCATGTAGCTGAAAAACTTTATGACTTACAGGCAATCTTGTCTACCAAGCTCCATTGGAAATACCATTGGTCATAACCTGGAAACTATGGATAAAAGATATTCTCATATAGTTTTTTACTTGTTTCATTATATATATATTTTTTTTAATTTGAGGACAAATACATTATTTTAGCTTGAAAATTGAGGTGGTTCACTTGAGAATATCTTGAAAAATGGTGCAAATTACTTTAAGGAGTTGTAGTACAAGAAAGAGAAGAGTCTTTTAAGGTCCCAGAACTACCAAACTTGACCTTTTTACTTTATTTGAAGCTATTAATAAACATGTACGATTCAAAAAAATTCAAAGCCTGACGCAGTCGTGAAATGAGGTTGAAAATATAGGAAAGTGCACTTTTTGACTCATTTGTCTTCACCTTAGACCCAAGAATCTTTGATGATCGTAATGAAACATTTGCCTTGTATAGAAAATCTATTTCAATAAAATACAAGCATTTCATTATGATTGAGCATGTAATTGAGACGTAAAATTCTCTTAAATCGTCTCGTTTATTACATAAATTATAGGCAATTTTTCATAAAAAAACACCTATATAAACTATATAGTAGAAGACTCCTCTTATGGGTTTAAAAGCATCGAACATTTCACTGAATACCTTAATTAGTATTGATTCGTAAAACCCCATATTTTAGACAATTGAATTCCCGTCTAAAGCCCAGTTCACCCTTAAAATTAAACCGGACAAAGTGCGCTTTTAACCGTTTTCCTGCGATCCACCACATTTCGCTTACCCGACGAAATTACTTCTTGGGAGATTTTCACAAAAGATTATGGCCGATGGTGCCAAAGGCTATTCCCCGTAATTTATACATAAGGCCCTAAACGACGAGCGCCTATGTCTAAATGTATTGAGCGTTGCCAGAAGCCGTTAAGATAATGTTTTGTGTCTGGAGAGCGCAATTTTCTTTTTGAGAGTATTTATCGTTCGGTTAAAGACCCCGAGGATTGTCGGGTACTAGTGTAGGATTATAATAGTGTTTGGGACCTATTAGGTTCGTAAAGTGTCCCGGAGATGGACTAAATGGCATTCGAAACACGTTTAGAGGAGAACCAATTGGATTTGTGTATGTCGTTTTGGTTGTAATTGCGAAGTACTACCAGGGGTTGTTTTAATGGTTTTAATTGTAAAATTTATAATAGGTCTCGCATCACCACGCATGATTCTTAAAATTTTCACCATTTCTTAAAAATCTTTTTTTTTGAGGCAGTTATTAGCTGCAAAAAAACGTTTTTTAATAATTCTACCCTTAGCCCCCCACCCACCCCACACAACTTACCAGTGAAAAATTATTTTCAAAAGTCATCGTTTTCCATAATAATACGTATGCATAACAGCTGGTTTCGTCTTTAAGAGTATTGACAAAAAAAAAAACGTTTGCACTTTAAAGTTCTATATCTCGAAAACTGCTTAAAACATTTTAATAAAATAAATTTCATGTTATTCAAAAAAGTGTTTTGTAGCAATGATTTTAATAGTGTAAAAGGATCAAGATAAAACTTCAAGAGTTATTCGCCCTTTTCAGGAGTGTTGGCCAAATAAGAGCACTAAAGAATTAAAACGGAAAAAAGCTACATTAAACCTTCATGATCTTGAAAAATTAAATAATTTCAGCGCAGTAATAACGGGTTTTATTACGCGAGTTAATCTAGGCAACAAAATTCCGCACTTTTCATTTCTCGGATCCATAAAACTGTGCTGGCCCGTCGTCGTCGTCAGCTCCGACATTATCCTCCAAGGAGGTTAATGGCGGCTTTAAAAAGTTTCCAACTCCTAACGAACGGAACGTACGGAGAGATTAACATCACAACAAAAAATATAAATTTTAGAAAAATATTTAAAATAACGTCCTTTAGGTAGGTTCGCGTGTCGAAAAGCCATTTTTCCGCACGGCAGTTATATAGGGTAAATATGCTGCCTAAGTTGATATAACATGGGGTGGGTTTTGATTTATTCAGGAATCGCTTATGGACAACTGCAATAGACGAGGAATTTCTCACAGGTTTATTATGGTTATGTGTGTTATTACCGCGAGGTTAATTACCGGTTTTGATTCGATGATGGAGGGTTATTTGATAAGTTTTTTTTTACTATACGAGGAATGTTGGAGTGAATGAAAAAATTAACTAATAATTGAATAAATATTAATTTACAAATATTCTTAAAATCATTGGGTCTTATAGGGTCTTTTGACGAATAATTAAAAAGAATGATTTTTGCCACATAAAAATAAGAATTTAATAATAATGAATCACCTTTATTCAGTAAATGAATATTTGCCCCAAAAAGGCGAATATTAACATTGATCTATTTTTTAACTCTTAACCTACTTAAGATCTGAATTTATATGATCTTCAGCTAACCCAGTATTGTAAGGATCATTTAGGTTTTTTTGCCTCAATATATATTTTTAATCTATGTCAATATTAAGGAAGAAAAATATCAAAAATCGATTTTGGTAAATTTTTAATTTTTTTTCCTAAATTTCTATTGCACAGGCTCTTATTCGAATATATTTTTTTATTTCTCAGGGATATTTTGTTTTTATTATTATGATCTTAAAATATGAAAAAATAGTTTATTTAGCTCACTTTTCTAATTTTTTTCCCCATATGGCCAAAAATCAACTGCCTGGAAGAAAATCGAAAATATTTCAACTGTCTTGGAAAATTCGGACCCTTGGAAGATAAAAATTGATTTTTTTAAATCATTTTAGGCAATCAAACCAGTTGTTGGTAAAGGAAAAATATATTTTCTTGTAAAATTGCGATGTACAAAAAAATATATTTTTCCTTTACCAACAACTGTTTTGAAATATTTTAATTGAAACTCCTGGAAGAAAACTTCAAAGAACTACTTGAGAAAATTTCGACACTTGAAAACAGAAAATAAAAAAAATAATCTTAAAAACGCAGTTCTGAATCAATTTTCAAAAAAATGTTTTAATATTGCCCTGCTCCTTTACCAGTACGTGTAATTCCCAATTGACCCTCCTTCGTCGAAATATGTTTCCGGCTCCTTCACCAATTTGGTATTCCAGGCAACTAAATTTACATTTAGAGTCAACATTTCGAGAAAAAATAATTACCAAAACATACTTTTGAAAATAGTGTCGAATATATGCGTGTTATAAGTGTTCGTGTTTCCCTGCTCCTTCGCGAAAATATGTCTGGTTATGTAAGAAGTCATTTTTTGCTTTTATTGTCAGTTGTTGATTTACCAGGTCCTCCACCATATTGTGTTTTTCTTTCACAAAATTCTACGTCCAAGAAAAAATTAAAGAATTGACAATATTTTCAAAAAATCGAGACTTTTATGCAAGGAACAATCCTATTTATAATTTCTATATTTCAGGTTCTTATGGAAATTGTACATTTTAATTTTTTTTTTATAAATACCAAAAAAATTATATTTTGGCAAGTCTTCTTGCTTCTTATCATACCATCAGTTTGTTTCATGCTTTTTATGCAAGATATCCAGTCTGTTTTTATCATCAAATTTTAATCCTAATTTTTTCAGTCAGTTTAGGTCAGAAACTAGAAAAAAGTTCAATAACTCCTTTTTTATTCGTTTTAGAAAAAAAATTAATAAAATCAAAATTCCTTAGTGTACTGCAGTTTAATTTTTATATTTGTTTCTTACATTTAAAAAAACAATGAAATACAATTCAATAAGAAAATTTGAATTTTTTTGGGACAAAAAATATTTTTTCCTTTTTGTAAAAAGGAAATTTAAAAGGAATTTTAAAATTTAATCTTTGGTCAAAAAATTAGTAAAAATTCATTTTTTTTTAAATTTCAAAGGTTTCCAAGCAGTTTTTACAAATAAACTACCAGTTTTTCTCAGATTCTTTCAAACTGGTTAGAAAATATACCTTTTTAAATTTTCCAGTTTTTTTTACTTAATTGAACCGAAATTTAAGTATAAAAAAATTGTACTTTCTTATTTTCTTGCCCTTCATATGGGAAATTAAGTCTTTTCTTAATAAATTTTTCTTTTTCCTTGATGCATTAATACCAAAAAAAAAACTAAAAATTGAATACAAACTCTAAAAATATTGAAAGTAATTTTCAAAAATACCATACGTTCTTATGAAATTTGTTTTTCGTGCTTTTGATCCTGATTATTCACATTTTTTTATAATTTAAATAATTTTTTTATCCTACTAACTTTTAAATATTGTCAATTTTTCCATCTTTCAAGTTTTGGTTAAAACCATTGTAAAAATTAAATTTTGAAAAAACTGTTATACAGAGTGTTTCAAAATTCACTACATATATTTTAAGGGCGTATTCCTGAGGTCAAAATAAAACATTTTTTTCCTATAAACATGGGTCCTAAAATGCACCCCCTTCAAGCTACAGCCATCGAAAGAAGTGTAAAAAAAATCAATTTTTTAAAACTGTGTCTACAGTTTTGCATCAAATTTAACGAAATTTGGAATACTCCCGTTATTTTAGGCGGTCTATTTACTTTTTATCTTAGAAAAGGCGTAAAACTAATTTTAAGGGGTAAACTGAGGGGATGCACACTTTTGACGGCCAAAATTTTATGTACGCATACATTTTTTTAAAAATTAAGCTACACCAGAATATGGGCCATAAAAAAATCTAAATTTTATGTTTCTTGCATTTTTTTGATAATACGAATAGTTTTTGAGAAAATCACCGATTAATAAAAGGCTACCAATTTATCTATCTAACTTTCCCTTTAAAAATGAGTAGAAATTCAATTTTATTCCATTTTTTTTTTGATAAAAATTAATTCTCTATTTTGTAATTTTTTTGGTCAATTTTGAAAATAAAAAAATCAAATTTCTCATAGTTTTTAAAAAAATTAAGGGTTTTAGATTACAGTTTTCCAACATTTTTTTTGCACTGTTTAAACTAATGTTTCATTAGTTTTTTTTTATTAAAATATCAACCATGAACCACATTCCCAATTTCCATAGCTTTGGTTCTTACGGGGATTGTACTTCTTAAATTTTTTTTTAGCTTTTGTATGGAAAACTAATTTTATTAACTAAAATTTCAATTTACGCTTCATTTAAATAATTTATTTTTGTCAATATAGCACCTATCAAATTTTCCATTTCTAGCTTCTTAAAACTTGTACTTCTGATTTTCTAGACGCATATATATATTAACAAAAATTAGTGAATTATTATTTATAACAATAGTGCAACCTATACGCAATAAGACAGTCGAAGTCCACAATCCAATTTTTTTTTAAGGGTTAAAAATTTGTGGTTGCTTATTTTTATTATACCTTAAAAATTATTAAAACAATATTGTAACCTTTGGCTCTGTAAATAAATATTGTTCTCTTTACAAAACATTGGCTAAAAAATGATTCACTTATTTATCTTCCGAATTATATAGTATCATCTAAGTTCTGCAGGTTTCAAATATTACACGTCGGCTGTATGATTCTCATTATTAAATATTCAGTAATTAATAATAAATTTAGGCTTATTTAAGATCTAAGTGCTCTGAAAAAATATGGAAAATCGAAATTTTTGCGATAAATTTTATTGCTGTACATACGTCATCGGAATAATTTTTTTAAATTTAAATTAACATTTTTTAACAGTATTTTTATCAGAAAATGTATTTTATTATTATGATTTAAAAAAAGTTAGCTTGAGCTGATTTTCGAAAAACTTTTCAACTTATTTTAGTCAGAAAGTAAAAAAGGGCAAATTACTTCATTCTTGTTAATTTTTGAAAAAAAATATTTTTTTAATTTTATACCTGGAAAAGGCATCCGTTGTATAAGTAAAAAAAACTAACTTTCCCATACATTTTCAGAAAATGACCGGTTTTTGAAAAATTCTCTAATAAAGTTATTTTCTTGTGCCACGAAAACAACAATCGCTCAGATTTATGACCGTTTCTGGTGAAAAAAACACTCGGAATTTCCTTTTTCTTCGCGATAACTTACTGGGGTAAAGAGAGCGAAATTCCCGTGTAAATTAATTTGCGAATCGTAAAACATTATTTGTTCTTCCGTTTGGTAAATAACCGCCATTTGGTCGGATTAAAAGTGTGTGTTAATCATTGTCGGTTGCCGGGTTGTCGGGCGCTTAAAGGGGAAAACTTAAAGGTTTTTCCGCTGTCGGGTCTGCCCGGTTTTCGTTGATGCCTCGTTTGGTAAATGCGACCTCCCTCGTCCCTCCTCAACCCCCGTTTTTAGACTTATTAAGGACGTTGAGGCCCACTTGAGGGATCCGCTTTTGGTGGGTTAATCTTTGCTTTTGATTAATGTTCTCTTTTTTCTTTTACGGTTTTGCCCTCTTAAGTTTTGATTTTTTTTTTAAATTTATATAAAATAATTTCTGAATTCCTTTTCAACATTTTTTTTGACAAAAATTAAAGTCCCTATGATCATCAAATTTTAGAAATGAAAAAATGCATTTTTTTATAACAGGGTGTCCGGAAAGTCAACTGAAGGGGCTGATGGAGCAACTCATAAGCACCCAGAAAAACATAAAATGACCTTATTCGAGATATTGGCACTTTAGTGGAAGTCACCAAAATCCTACTCTTGGATCAGATTTTCGATTGTCACGCCTTAAAAATAGATATTTTTTAGAATCTCTTTTTAGCTATGCAACACTGCATAGCCATTACATTAAACTAAACGGCCAAAAAATTTAATAAGAAATCTATTCTAAAATAAAGTATTACTTATTTTTATTTTTTACGAAAAAGTAGCACAGTGTTGCGAACACTTCAACTCTCTATCTCTAAAAATAACGGAGATATCCCGCAAAAGTACCCAAAATGGGACACCCCGTACATATACATATTTCTAGGAAACCTCTGGAACGCCTCTGATATTCCCAATTCTTTTTTTTTTTACCCAGAATATTCCGTGTCATATGTATGTCAAGAATAGCCCTGTATAAACTCCTCTTGCTCCCCAAAATTTCCCTCTCATATTTTAGAGACGGAGGGTTGATGTACTGAAAGCCTTATCTGCTCCGCGACGTCTCTCGGAACACTTTATCGCCCTCCTCAAACCCCTAAGGGTGGTGAGGAGGATTACTAAACTAGGTTAGTTGAATTGCCGCTCAGTTTCGGGAAACCATAATCATAACCGATAACTTCTTCTTTTCTTGGCTCGGGCCATTGGTAAGGCATTAAACTGGTAATCTTCGGTCGGTTTCGGGGGAAAATTCAATTTTCATCGTGCAGTTAGTACGCGATAATAACATTATATCGTTCCCGAGGGATGGTATTTATGACTTTATTGCTGCTGTTTCATAAGTAAACTTACCACCTTTTTATTGACCGCCCGCTATGCTTACCTGGAAAGAAAGAGAAATTAATTAATTAAAAATGCAAGTTACGAAATTTAATCTGGTTAAAGTAGAAGTGGAAACTTCGGTGCTTAAGAGACACGACAGAACTGGAAAACAATAGCTGACAACTTAAATACATTAATCCACCCGGACTTTCCCGGTAGCTGAGTGAGCTGAGTTCCTAATGCATTCCAGAAGTTACCGGAATAACAACCGCACCTCCATAAATGTTTATTAAAAACATAATGCGTTTCTTGCACCTGCGGATTTGAATGATTTATCATGTTCCGGAGTCGGTTTGTTCCGCGAGAGATGGAATTAAGTAGGATTTAGTTTTGTTTGTTCTTGGAGTTACTATGTGCGGACTCGGAAGTAGTTTGACGACTTTTAAGCTGGATCTGTGATCGCCATTTTGGTCTAGAGGAACAAGCTATATATAGAAATTGTCATTTTAGTTTTAAAATTTTTACATTTTTTTCATGTTTAATTTTATACTCTAGTTTTTCAAATTTTTTCATGATTACACTTTTTGTTCTAAATCAAAAACCCTATCAAATAATCTAATTCTCATGAAAATCGGTGGGAAATTGAGGGAATTACTTCTGTTTTTCCACTTGGGAGTCCTATTAATTTTACACATTTTTTCATATTTAATTTTTTAATCTGAAAATATTCAGTTTTTCAAATTGTTTTATTAATATACTTCTTATTCTAAATTAAAAACCCTGTCAAATAATCCAATTTTTATGAAAATCGGTGGGAAATTAAGGGAATTATTCCTGTTTTTCTATTTGGGAATCCTATTAATTTTACACATTTTTTCATATTTAATTTTTTAATCTGAAGATATTCAGTTTTTCAAATTTTTTATAGACACATTTTTTGTTCTAAATTAAAAATCCTGTCAAATAATCCAATTTTTATGAAAATCGGTGATAAATTAAGGGAATTATTCCTGATTTTCTACTTGGGAATCCTATTAATTTTACACATTTTTTCATATTTAATTTTTTAATCTGAAGATATTCAGTTTTTCAAATTTTTTATAGACACATTTTTTGTTCTAAATTAAAAATCCTGTCAAATAATCCAATTTTTATGAAAATCGGTGATAAATTAAGGGAATTATTCCTGATTTTCTACTTGGGAGTCCTATTAATTTTACACAATTTTTCATATTTAATTTTTTAATCTGAAGATATTCAGTTTTTCAAATTTTTTATAGATACATTTTTTGTTCTAAATTAAAAACCCTGTCAACTAATTCAATTTTTATGAAAATCGGTGGGAAGTTAAGGGAATTATTCCTGTTTTTCTACTTGGGAATCCTATTAATTTTACACATTTTTTCATATTTAATTTTTTAATCTGAAGATATTCAGTTTTTCAAATTTTTTATAGACACATTTTTTGTTTTAATATAAAAACCCTGTCAAATAATCCAATTTTTATGAAAATCGGTGGGAAATTAAGGGAATTATTCCTGTTTTTCTACTTGGGAATCCTATTAATTTCACACAATCTTTTCATATTTAATTTTTTAATCTGAAGATATTCAGTTTTTCAAATTTTTTATAGATACATTTTTTGTTCTAAATTAAAAACCCTGTCAACCAATCCAATTTTTATGAAAATCAGTGGGAAATTAAGGGAATTATTCCTATTTTTCTACTTGGGAATCCTAATAATTTTACACATTTTTCATATTTAATTTTTTCATCTGAAGATATTCAGTTTTTCAAATTTTTTAAAGACACATTTTTTGTTCTAAATTAAAAATCCTGTCAACTAATCTAATTTTTATGAAAATCGGTGGGAAGTTAAGGGAATTATTCCTGTTTTTCTACTTGGGAATCCTATTAATTTTACACATTTTTCATATTTAATTTTTTAATCTGAAGATATTCAGTTTTTCAAATTTTTTATAAATACATTTTTTGTTCTAAATTAAAAATCCTGTCAACTAATCCAATTTTTATGAAAATCGGTGGAAAATTAAGGGAATTATACCTGATTTTCTACTTGGGAGTCCTATTAATTTTACACAATTTTTCATATTTAATTTATTAATCTGAAGATATTCAGTTTTTCAAATTTTTTATAGATACATTTTTTGTTCTAAATTAAAAACCCTGTCAACTAATTCACTTTTTATGAAAATCGGTTGAAAATTAAGGGAATTATTCCTGTTTTTCTACTTGGGCGTCCTATTAATTTTACACAATCTTTTCATTTTTAATTTTTTACTCTGAAAATATTTAGTTTTTCAACTTTTTTATAAATATATTTCTTATTCTAAATTAAAAACCCTGTCCACCAATCCAACTTTTATGAAAATCGGTGGGAAATTAAGGGAATTATTCCTGTTTTTCTACTTGGGAATCCTATTAATTTTACACATTTTTTCATATTTAATTTTTTAATCTGAAGGTATTCAATTTTTCAAATTTTTTATAGATACATTTTTTGTTCTAAATTAAAAACCCTGTCAACTAATCGAATTTTCATGAAAATCGGTGGGAAATTAAGGGAATTATACCTGTTTTTCTACTTGGGAATCCTATTAATTTTACACATTTTTTCATATTTAATTTTTTAATCTGAAGATATTTAGTTTTTCAAATTTTTTATTAATATACTTCTTATTCTAAATTAAAAACCCAGTCCACCAATCCAATTTTTATGAAAATCGGTGGGAAATTAAGGGAATTATTCCTGTTTTTCTACTTGGGAATCCTAATAATTTTACACATTTTTCATATTTAATTTTTTAATCTGAAGATATTCAGTTTTTCAAATTTTTGATAGATACATTTTTTGTTCTAAATTAAAAACCCTGTTAAATAATCCAATTTTTATGAAAATCGGTGGGAAATTAAGGGAATTATTCCTGTTCTTCTACTTGGGAATCCTATTAATTTTACACAATTTTTCATATTTAATTTTTTAATCTGAAGATATTCAGTTTTTCAAATTTTTTATGGACACATTTTTTGTTCTAAATTAAAAACCCTGTCAACTAATTTACTTTTTATGGAAATCGGTGGGAAATTAAGGGAATTATTCCTGATTTTCTACTTGGGAGTCTTGTTAATTTTACACAATTTTTCATATTTAATTTTTTAATCTGAAAATATTCAGTTTTTTAAATTTTTTATAGATACATTTCTTATTCTAAATTAAAAACCCTGTGCACCAATCCAACATTTATGAAAATCGGTGGGAAATTAAGGGAATTATTCCTGTTTTTCTACTTGGAGTCCTATTAATTTTACACATTTTTTCATATTTAATTTTTTAATCTGAAGATATTCAGTTTTTCAAATTTTTTTTAAGCCTTTAATTCGTGTCTTTATTTATTGTCTTATAAGGAACATTAAGATTATTGATTTTTTAAATATTTCCTTGCTCCTTCATCAAAATATAATATAACTTACAGGCAGTAAATTAATATTAAAAATATTTTATTTTATTTATTAAAACTATGAAATACGCAGGTATTAAATGCCCAGCTCCTTCACCGATTTTTTAAATCTAAGCACGACCACGTCTTTATTAAATTTTAACAAACCCACTTACCTTTTATAAATTTACCTTACGCTCTTGACTAGTAGTAGATCAATTTTTATTTTAAAATAAGACAATTTTAAGTATTTACTTCTAGGCTGTCGACTTTTCGGAAAATCCTAACCTACAAACTCTTTATTTAATTGAAAAAATAATATTTCCAGCTCCTCCACCATAAAAAGCCAACTGGTTTTCTTCTGCCATATTCACAATTTTTCAGTGGGTTTTTGGAGGATTTCAGATTTACTTGCTCTTTCACCAAATCATCTTAAAACAAACAAAAAGTTTGGAAATGTTTTAATTAATATTCCTCTACATCATTTACAAATCGTAAACTCCCAGCCCCTTCACCAATTTATTAGAAGGCAAGAACTCATTTTTAAATTACCTTTTGAATGTCTTTTATTTACAATCTCTAGAAGTTAAGGAGAATTTCGACGATTTGGGTTTTTTGAATATTTCCTAGCTCCTTCACCAAAATAATAATTTCCGAAGAGTAATTTGGGTTAGTTGAACAATTTCCCAGCTCCTTCACCAAATTTTAATAAATACCTAGAGAGCGAAACAGTGCACTTATAAAAGATTCATGACATCAATTTTTAGCGTATAAAAAGTTTTTTGTTGCCCCGCCCCTCCACCAAATCCACTTACGTCACATACATATTAATACAGTTGGTCTACTTGCATCAAACTAATTACGTATACAAATTATCCGGTAAGTTCCACAACCGGAACTTCGAACGGGAAGTTTACATACGGATTCAGTCCGTTCTTAGGCGAGACCCTCCTAAGTTTAATTCCTTAAACAAACGACAAGAGGGCGCGTCACTCAACTTAATCGCCCTAAAACTTATAGACAGCACAACGAACCTCCAAACAGAATGAGGAGTTTTGTTTATAGTTGAAGTTTAATCATGTCAGTAATAAAAGAGGCAGTTTCTTCACATATTCAATTAACTTATCAAATGAATAAAGCGAGTGGAAAAAAAAGCAAATATCGAGCAAAAGAGTTCATTCTCTCGCTTCATCTTACATCCGGGAGTAGGGAAGCATCCGAAGGTTTATTACAGTAAAATAAAAGAAATAAAGAACGCAAAAAAAAACCGCCCGCAAACCGCAATTACCTTAATCAAACGGTCCGAGTTTTATTTTACGACGAGCGCAAATATAATTAAGTAAATTAATTTAGCAAAATGCGGAATGAAAGTTTTATTTGGACGGCAAAGAGCGTGCGGGGGGAAAGCGTGGAGGCGCCTAAGAAAGAATAAATTACGGAATTTCCGGAAAGTTTGCGCAAAAGTGGAGAGCGAGAGAGAGCCTCACTAGTAAGTGTATGCAGATTAGAAGTTATGCAAATGGTCGCGGGCATACCGTAGTAAACGATAACGGATGATAGATGGCGTGAGACGTATTATTATCCCACTTTCATTACTGTCTGGATTTTCCCTTCCATATAGGACAAAAAGTGAGAAGTCAAATAATTTATTTGTCACCAAAAAGTGTTTACGCTATTTAATAATGATATGATAAAAGTAGGCAAGAAATGTAAAATCGTTTTATTTACAGATGATACCATGATTGATGATGATACCATGTTTAGCTTCAGATTTTATTTTTACATTGTTCATGTTTGTTTTTCTTACCTTTTTTTTTTGTATTTCCACTCATATGTGAATGCATAATCTTAACCATATTTATTTGCCAACAATACTCGTACCTTATACCAGCACTATTATTGTAATATTATCCTTATTTTTTTATTTGATTATAGCAGATTTTTTTGCTAAATAAAGAAAGATTATATAAAAAGATTACAATAAAGAAAAATAATTTTCGTGATAACATAGCAAGTAGGATTACTTAAAAGCACGCCTATTGTGGAACTAGATTCAAAAAATCTGTATCCCAGTAAATACACTATCGTTGAATGACGTTAACTTGACGTCATTTTTAAGGCATCTATCGTTACTGACGTCAGCTGACGGAAAAACGTCGACGTATTTATGTCCTAAACTAATTACGTCATTTTTAGGTCACTATTATGCCGAAAAATTACTATTTTTTCAAAATGCATGAATAAAATTAATTTTTTTCCCTTTATTAAAAAAAATAAAATAACGGTTTTTTTATTGGTAGTCAATTTTATGTACGTATTATCAGTATTGAAGTTGCAAATTATACCAATTTTATTAGGTTTTTTAATAAATAATTAAAATAAGCAACCGAACTGTGAATGTTTTTTAATTAATTTATCTAGGACCATTAGTTCTTAAAGATATTTTGGATATTGTTATCTATGAAAGTTTTTTACATTTACAGGCAGGCACATTGTACCATAACTATATTGATTTTTTCAAATTGAGTTTCTGGTATATAAAGAAAAACCAGCCAATTAGTCGAGATTTTGACTCCCCTAAGACCTATATCCTGGACGCAGTTTAAAAATAAGCAAAGAATTATTATGAAATGAGTGTTTTCAAACGTAAATGGATAAATTGCAATAGAAAAATAGAATTTTTAAATTATACCAAGGATATTAAAGAACTGAGGCAAGGATATGTCTGAAAACCCGGCCAACCAGTCGAGATTTTGGCTCTCTTAAGACCTATATCCTTGACGTAGTTTAAAAAAATTAAAAATAATAGAGTTGATTATTGAGAGGTTGAATATCTAATTTACTTGGACACAACAATGCCCATACTGTCTTTAAGATTTACTTTGAAAATCACAACCCTCAATTCAATTTGTTTAGTTAAATATTCTGAATTATAAACTTTAATTGGTTTATTTTGTCCATCAGTCAGAATGTAGTGATTCCATCAGATATACAGAGAAGCGGTGACTAATTGAATGAATTATAGTCCCTTAATTTGGGAGTACGTAGCATTGGCACCGAAACATACTTATGTGTTGTTATATTAATTATTACAATTTTATTAAGCTTGAAATTAGATTTTCCAGAAACCGTTGACATCTCAATTGCGATATTTACCCTCACAAGAATTTCTCCATTATTATCTCGTTTAAATCACCACTTTCTTGATCCAAGTTTTTTTTGCAATTTATTCAAATTTATCCATAATTTTAAAATAAAGTGATTACGATGGTCTAAATTTGCATTTGGATTAATTTGATTGGGACGACATTTTTAAAGATCATAACATAAATTTATGTATAACCTCTTCAGTCCCAAGAAATTGTTTTACTTTTTTTTGTGAAACTTTTAATAAAATAGGTTTATTAGGATTTAAAAAAAGCAAAAAAAAATTTTTACAAAAAAAAAATGACTACAGAAAAAAATATGACATGTCCAGAATTTTGGACAATTAGACTTAAGTCTCTAATTATTATGAAACTCAAAAAAACATTGCCTCTCTGAAGAAATGCATTAATATAGCTTATATTTCCCACAAAAAAAATCTTGTTTTCTTTGTACAGCCTTGATTACGGCAGCGCATATAGAAATTTTTGTTATTAACACTGCATATTGGTAGATGTACATTACCAGTGGTCCTGACATCTCCGACTTCTTGCATTTTTTAGCAGGTTGACTTGTTTCTTCATCTAATGAAGAAGTTGGATCTTGAAAACCTTTTGCTTGTGCCCCAAGGGCAAGAGATTTCCCGATATACAGATTAAATTCAAGTAAATCGAGTAACACGAGCGAAGCAGTCTTGGCGGTATTCAACCCACTAATTTGTAATTGCCAAGTTCACAAAATGCCAGAAAACTCTTACCGGCGCATACAAATGCGATAGTAAGATAATAGTCTATCACACATGTCCACTCCTCCCATAGAATGGTTGTAACTAGTGACAGAGTTTGGACATGAAACAAGAAGGTACTTATTATTTTTCTTGTCCCATCGGCGTACTTCTGTTACTGGCGCAGAACCTGAAGATGTTGATGCCATTGTTATTGATCTATTGTCCATCCATTTCAGAATGGTCATTTTTTTGTCTTCTCGCACAAACTCATCAAAAGAAGCACGACCATTATTCGAAAGAGTTCTTTATCATTTTTTATTTTGCTCCTAAGATCTCGCGGAATTCTGTTGTTCATAATTGTCCCTGTTCGCAAAATTCCTTTTGTTAGTAAATGATCCAGTAGCTTGACTGAAGTTGAGAAACGATCAAAATAAATAATGTGCTCTGGCGACAAATCTTCTGAAAGCTTCTTTACAACCGATACACCTATTCCCAAATTTTGATCGGGAGAACCATGTGGCCAAGTTCTTGCACCTTGATAAATCATAAAATCTAAAACCAGTCCGGAAGGTGTAGCTAAAACAAAATTTTTGAGTCCTACTGGATTTGGCTTGTTTTTAACGTACTGTCGGAGAGCAGTAGTGCCTGTGTCGATGCTCAATTCTTTACTCCCTGGTAAAGTAATACAATTTTTACGAATCGCATCGATGATAGGTTGAACTTTCCATAGCCGATTTGATTGCTTTACCTCATTTGAAACACTAAGATTGTTAAAAACATGTAGAAAATTTTTTAATTTAAAAATACGGTCTCTAGGTAGCTGAGTAATGCAAGATATTTCAATTCCCCTTATAAAATACAATCGCAGCCGTGGAAGTCCAAAAATGCCCATTAAAATATGTATTCCAGTCAATATTCGATATTCTTTGGCTGTTGACTTTAAAGGATTTTTTTCATTTGCTTGCATGACACGAATATTACTTTGTTCTGATAAATTTTTCCAAAAATAATCTGGAAAGTATTCATAAAAATAGTTCAGGGGTGTCCAATACTCATGATCATCTTGTAATTGCCATTCCGGATCAAGGTAGACATCTTCTCGACTTTCAACAACATTTCTTTTCCATTTTACTTCTGCGGTTTTGTTTTTTGATTTTTTGCTCCTGGAGAACCTGCTCTCTTATTCTGGATAAGGGAACATTATCGTCATCAGACTCCTCTTCAATGGTATCAGAAACCGAATCTGCGTCTGCCTGCGCCGGATCGTCGTCTTCATTATCATTTGCCTCAATTGATTCACTGTTTTCGGCGGTGATTTCCTCATCATCATCGCTCAAGTAGAAGTCACTGTCATTTAGAATCTCTTCAAGATCTTTATCCGTCAGTGGTTGCATACCACCTTAAAAAAAAGCCGAAATAATAACAACAATAAAATTTAAAATTTTTGGGTAAAAAGTAAAAACTTGAACCAAATACAGTCCCGACGTCCAAAATACTGCACAAAATCAAAAGCCGAACACTCTGTAGAGCGACGTTACATTTTCTGTACGTATATTTGTTGATTTACTAAATAGCAGTAAATTTATTTGATTTTAATCAGTATTTTATCAAAACAATCGAAAATAATGCAAATATTACCTAGTTTCTGAACACCTGTTCCGTCAAAACAAAACTGAAAAAAATTCAACGTTCAAATATTTTTTGGCGTATGTATGCACGTCCAGTCCACTGCACGGCGGACTCCAAATCACGTTAAGTCGTCGTGAGCCCCTACTAATATATTTTGAAAAATGTACAGCGGGCTGGACGTGTGGGCTGAAGAGGATAAGTAAATCCTATGAAATTGTAAACCATGCAATAAATAATTTTGTAACTTTAAAACAAATTAATAAAAAATTGTCACTTTATTTTAGTGAAAAAAAAAAACTATTGATAAAATTTTGCAAAAGAATCGAGCTCATAAAAAATGGAAAAAATCAACTCTGAAATTCATTATCGCGTATTTAGTGAGTTACGTCGACAGAGTAAAACAATGATACACTCGGATTATTTAACTCGAAAAATTCATACATTATCCCAAAGTTTTATTTATATGTTAGGTGTTTTGTGTATAATAGTCTGATGATGATCTAGTCGAGTGAAACATGTAACCTTTGTCATTTTATTAAATGTATTTGTGATGCTGTAGATTTTGTGTTTTTCCCTTTTATAAAAAACTCGGATTATCTTAATTATGTAAAACCTGTAACTAATGATACTTCAAAGAATAAAAAGAAATTCTGGCAATTGATCTCTCTTTAACTGGGCTCCGCAATATGCGGTGCATACTAACAAATAAATACAGATGTACAGATACAGAAATACAGATGGAAACAATGCAAAATAAATTTTTAAGATTTTTGGACTATAAAAATACCGATATATTTAACTTAATTGAACTTAGAGTTAAACATCAATTATATTCTCTTGAAACACGTCGCTCTCACACATACATGTTCTTTCTCTATAAAATAATTAAATATCAGATTGACTCGAGTTATCTAATATCTCAAATACCGTTTCATATATCTCAGCGAAATTTTCGAAATTCTTATTTGTTTCGAGTCTGTTTGTATAGAACCAATGTAGCAAAAAATTCGCCGTTAAGTCGTATGCTTTCCTTATAATATCATTTCAAATTTTCTATACATTTATTTTTCCGCTCTCTTTCTATGTTTAAGAAGAGAATCAGAGATCCTTATTCTAATTAACGAGAACACAAAAACTCTGCTCTTGTATTATTTTTTAATTTTGTATTAGTTAAGTACACCTGAAACACTTTGTAATTTGTGGATGCTCCTTTGGGTTTCAGCCTGTTAACATCCTATTTATTTTTGATAAATAAAATAAAATAAAAACATATTATTCTCGGATTATTTCCGGCTGAATCCGATGCAACCCGGATCTTCTTAAATATATAAACAAGCCTTCAACGAACTTTTCCTCTATCGTAATTACACTTTTGGCTTCAGTAACAAACAAGAAACTCCTGTGCCAAAAACAGCGCAACCCTCCTCATCACCCTCGTATATCCGCGAGGACAATAAATTACTCGCCGTTCTTATCCGGATCGAGTATCGCCCATAATTTCCAGTCTCCGGAAAGATCTGCATACGGAAAAATATATTTCTTGGAAAGATTAATATCGTCGCGTCACTTAGTTTAATATCGGGACCGTGGGGAGGCAAACAATCCCGGAGGCGATATAGTTGTGTGATCTGAAAGTCAAATCAGCTCATATATTTCTCTATGTGGCGTCTTTTGCAGACGGCCCGGGCCTACTTTATTCGCGTCTAACGCAAGGAAAACATGAGGTTTTTTCACAAAGAGCCATATTTTCGTTATTTTTTTTGCGTCTTCTTATTCCCGGATTATATATTGGCTTTAAAGGGAAGTTTAGTCGGGGGCGAATCATTATACTTCGTCGTACGTATTGTAATCCCAAGCAACTCATTATACAGGGTGTCAATTTGAAAACTTCCCATCCCTATTATCTCGAAACGGGTTAGGTTTTTTTAAAATCGCTAGGACACGTCGATTTTATTATCGAGGGGGAACAATTTTTATGCAGAAATCACTTCGCTTCTTTCAACCCCCTACCCCCCAGAACCTCCCTCTCAAAAATCTTAAATGGCAATAGGGGTTGAGTGATACCTCATTTGAAAGAACTTTTTATTCTCTACATTTTGGCACCTTATTTTTTAAATTTGAGTGCTGCGTTGCCAAGTTAGGGTTATTTAAACATTGTTAAATTACTTATTATTAAACATTATTCCTGTAAGTGTTTTAATTACGTTAAAGCTATGATTTGCATTGAAACATGTTATTTATGTTAATATTACATTGAAACATGTTATTTAGGTTAATATTATTTTTACTAAACATTTGCATAGCCGTTACAATTATGGTCTTTACAAAAGCACGCCTAAAATTTATTTTATTAACACATCTACTTTAAGAGGTGTTCAAAGTGTTCTCCATTGTTCTCCAAACAAAAATAAAGTCTATTCTCAAATTCTTCCCGAACATTCTGAAATACCTCTTCTGGAATAGCCCTACTTGCCTCTGTAATTCTTCTTTTTAAATCTTCGATATCATCAGGCTGAGTTTTGTAAACAACCGATTTTATGTGCCCCCATAAAAAAAAATCTAACGGCGTTAAGTCTGGTGACCTAGCAGGCCATTCTATCGGTCCCCTTCTACCAATCCATTGGTTAGGGAATCTGTTATTCAACCACTCCCGCACTGGCCGAAAATAATGCGGCGTAGCTCCATCTTGCTGAAAGTGTAGTTCGTTTTCTTGCAAAATGTTACCAACTTGATTTTCCAGTTCAGTTGTTATCAAAGGATCAATTACATCTTCAAGTAGGTGTAAGTAGAGCTCTCCAGTTAAGTTTTGTTCAATAAACAACGGTCCTATAACAGCATTTCCAAGAATACCGGCCCAAACATTAATTTTTTGTGGCCGCTGTGTAGCACCCTCTCTGAAAATGTGGGGATTGTCCTCACTCCAGTATCGACAATTCTGTCTATTGACATGGCCGTTTAGGAAAAAGGTACATTCATCACTGAAGCAAATGTTGCTTACCACAATTGCACGAGTGTTTATTAAGTTGGACATAATTTCGCAAAACTCTATTCTCCTATCAAAATCGTCCTCATGAAGTTCCTGTAAAATTTGCATCTTGTACGGATGATATTTATGTAACTGTAATGCTCGTCGTACAGTTTCATGTGACATTCCAGTTAGACGTGCTACTGTACGGAGAGAATTGGTGGGTTCTGCAACGAATGTTCCCAAAATCTCTACTTGAGCATCTTCGTTTAAAACACGCCGACTTGCCCTTTTTTTGTTTCCAACTGAACCCGTTTCATTAAATTTAGCTACTACGTCCAAAATGTATCTGTGACTTACATTACAATTAGGATTTCTATTATTAAAAACTTCTGCCGTTCTTCTTGCGCATCTTCCTTGCTCGCCATAAATAAAAATCATTTCAATTCTTTGCCTAAGCATGTATACCATAGTAACTAACAATAACACACAAATTATCGAAATAAATTTTAATTGATTTAAATACCTAGTGACATTGACTGGTAGGAAAGTTCACTAAATACTATTTTAAATTTCGGATCATATCATCGAACTGTATTGAGACGAATTCCATTGCAAACGAAAATAAACAAAAAAGAAAAAAAATTAAATGTTTATCTTTCATGACCAAAAGAATTTGTCGGATTGATAAACACTTTCAGTGAGAAATGTACCGGTTCACTTTATGGTCAAACACGTTCCAATAGAAATCATAGCTTCAACGTATGTATTTAAAACACTTACAGGAATAATGTTTAATAATAAGTAATTTAACAATGTTTAAATAACCCTAACTTGGCAACGCAGCACTCAAATTTAAAAAATAAGGTTCCAAAATGTAGAGAATAAAAAGTTCTTTCAAATGAGGTATCACTCAACCCCTATTGCCATTTAAGATTTTTGAGAGGGAGGTTCTGGGGGGTAAGGGGTTAAAAGAGGCGAAGTGATTTCTGCATAAAAATTGTTCCCCCTCGATAATAAAATCGACGTGTCCTAGCGATTTTATAAAAACCTAACCCGTTTCGAGATAATAGGGTTGGGAAGTTTTCAAATTGACACCCTGTATATTAGTATCGTTAAATATACGGGGCATTAATATTGCGAAAAAATTCAGGGGGAGTTTCCTTGCTTAAAAACAATAAAAAGTCCGCAAATGCTTGATTTCTAAGATACGCGGTGTTACAGTTTTATTTATTTTTCTTTTTTCTTAATGATTTTGGTAGTTATGCAGATATTTCAACAAAAATTGGTATTTGTGGTTTTTTTGATATGGTAAATTCAAATTTAATATTACGAGGGTTCGCACTTGTAGAAGGCGCTACATACACGGTTTTTTATACTTTAAAAGTGTCGATATCTTTTTTATGGTTGCTTAAATTCTTTTTTTTAATAAAAAAGTAGATTTACCTATTATTTTTACGGAAATAAGGTATCTTGGTCGAGGTCAAATATTTGATGACATTCTTCGGAAATATCACTGTTTTTGGTTCGTATTATCCAACCTAATAAGGCTGTTTTATAACTATATATTTATATATAAAATTACATAAAGTTTAAATAAACAGTGCTATTAAATTAAATATTAAATATATATTTGCTGCAAAAATTTTGTTTTTTATCAACACAACCCTTACCCCCCCACCCACCCCAAACATTTGATCAGTAAGAAATTCCTTTAAAAAATCAGCGTTTTTCGTTCATAATACCCAATCTAATAGCACTGTTATTTTTATTAAATATTTATTAATATACATATATATAATTATATCAAATTTAAATAAACAAACTGCGTTATTAGAATAAATATTAACATTTAAAGTAGCTGTTATTTACGCGTATTATTTGGGAAAACGGTGGTTTTTCAAAAGAATTTCTTACTGGAAAAATGTTTGGGGTGGGTGGGGGGGTAAGGGCTGAGTTAATGAAAAACGTTGTTTTGGCAGAAAATATTTACCAAAGAAATTTTTTTTTTTTAATTATAGGTAATAAAAAAATTATAGTTTTTGTATCTAGACTTTTCTCATATAATTTTGAGGTTTTTGAGTAAAATGTAAAAAAAAACCCTATTTTATTTCTAGTAGTTACGCATTTTTTATAGCAAATAAATGAAAATTCAGTTTTTTTAAAATAAGTCATGGGGTTTTAAAAAAAAATAAGTTTTTTAGTTGTAGACACTTTTACAATATCTAGGCTCAAAAATACAATTTTTTAAATTAAAATATTGGTATATTTATCGACCGTATATGGTCAAGGTATTAAACTCTAAAAAATACGTATATCATGTACGGTTCTGTTTACAAAAGGGAGAAAATTTCGGCATTTAAAAAAGTTGACACAGGATGTACATATTTACAGTGCCGGCCAAAAGTGGAGAAACTTTTAATATTTTTATTTTTTTCTGATTAAAACTAATTCGAAGTAATTGTAAATAATGTTTATGGTTATATCTAGTAGTGACGAAAATAATTAGAAAAAAAAATTGAAAACAAATAATTTTTTACAAAATATGCAAACAAATTTTTTTTTCTATGACATAATTATGTTATAATACAAAATGTGGATAAAAGCACACTAATACTTTGTGGCATAACCGTTATTCTTCACAACTCCACTACACCGTCTTGGCATAGATTCAAGAAGATTGTGTATAATATCTCCGGAAATTTCACTCCATGCTTCTTTTAGGACTTGGAATAATTCGTCTTTATTTCGGAACTTATTCGGATTTTTTTGTCGAACTTTTTTGTCTAGTTCTCGATTGGATTTAAATCTGGACTTTGAGCTGGCCACTTCAGAACTTGAGTTTGTTGAGAGGTTAGGAAATTTTTAACAATTTTAGAAGTGTGCTTGGGCTCGTTATCACGCTGGAATTTCCAATTTAACGGCAAATTATCCTCGGCGTAGGGAAGTATATTATTCCTTAAGATGTTTAGATAATATTGGCTATACATGATCCCATCTATTCTCACCAGTGGACCAACGCCATGCTCGGAAAAACATCCCCACACCAACACATTACCGTCTCCATGTTTGTTTGTGGGAATAGTGTACTTTGGGTTGAATTTTTCATTCTCGGGAGGTCTAACCCATCTCATACCATCTGACCCAAATAAATTGAACTTACTTTCATCTAACCATAAAACGTTTTTCCATTGATTATAGGTCCAATGTAAGTGTTCTTTTGCGAATCTTAAACGAATTTGTCTATTTTTCGTTGAAATGAAAGGTTTTTTTACCGGTCTCCTGGCTTTTAAGTTGGCGTCACATAAACGTCTTCGAAGAGATCGAACTCAAAGGGAAATGCTGGGATATGCCTTTTTTATATCTTCGGCGGAGAAAAATGGATTTCTTATAGAGCATCGTCTAATTAGCTTGTCAGTTGCAGATGTTGTTTTTTTGGGTCTACCTGGCTTAGAGATGCTAGCAGTAGTGCCTCTAGTTTGCCACAGTTTGATTGTTACTTGTTTCACTCCCACATTGTGCTTCTCAATTATAAGTTTTTTTATTTGTTCAGATAAATTTATACCTCAAGGCATTTTAATACTAAATAGGCTTCTTCACAATCGAAAACGAACTGCTTCAAACGAAACCTATTTAATTTAAAATATTTAATACAAAAAGTTTCTCTATTTACACTATCGGACAAAAGTAGAGAAACTTCTAAAAATTCTTTGATTTACGGAAACCATGTATTTAAATTAAATATTTACTACAAATATTGTAGTTCTCAACAACTGCGTTTTTTTACCGCATTTTACATGCCTCTTATCAGATGTTTATTTACAATAAAAGAATTCAAATATTTTCGGATGGACATAAGTAGAGAAACCTAAATATCAATCGTCCAAATTTAGTATTTAGTTCGCTTTACGTGAGTTCTGTTGATAGTTTTGCATAGTTTTTTTAATCAACATGCCTCGCGGAAGATATTTGTCTGAAGACCTTCGTAGAAAAATAGTTGATGCACACAAGAGTGGTATACGACAAGTGGACATTAGTAAAACGCTTAATTTGCATAAGTCCGTTGTTAGCAAGACAATTTCTAATTTTAAAACACGAAATTCAACAAAAAGCATTAAAAAAAGTGGCCGCCCAAGAAAAACAACCAAACACATGGAAATGATGATAAAAAGAATTGCCCAGTCTGATCCTCACAAATCAGCAAATAAAATTTTAAGTGAATTACCTGGTGTTAATGTTAGTTCTAAGACTATACAAAGACGACTGAGGGAAGGAGGATTATTTAGTAGAAGAGCCGCTAAAAAGCCGTTTATTAGCAAGAAGAATCAGAAGGCCCGACTCAACTTTGCACAAAAATATTTGCATTGGACAACCAACGACTGGAAAAAAGTTCTTTTTACTGATGAAAGTAAGTTCAATTTGTTTGGGTCCGATGGAATCTCATGGGTACATCGACCACAAGGCAAAAGATTCGATCCAAGATATACACAGCCTACGGTAAAGCATGATGGTGGCTCCTGCATGGTATGGGGTTGCTTCTCTGGGTTCGGTACAGGACCATTACACATCATTGAGGGTATCATGGATCGATTTGTGTATTTAGACATCCTACAAAATGTAATGCTACCCTTTGCTGAGGATAATTTACCTTTGACTTGGATATTCCTACAAGACAACGACCCCAAACATAAATCAAAGGTTGTCAAAGATTGGTTTTTATCGGAAAATATTAGGGTTATGGACTTTCCTGCGCAAAGTCCCGATCTTAACCCGATTGAAAACCTCTGGGAGGAACTAGACCGGCGTGTAAGGCAACATCAGATCAGTAATAAAAATGATCTTATAAAAGTTTTACAAGATTCCTGGAATTCTATTGGAGTAGAAACCATTATGAAACTGTTGGAATCCATGCCAAATCGATGCCGCGAGGTGATTGCCAATAAGGGATACTCTACTTACTATTAATTTTTCTAAGATAGAAATAAGAAATAACTTGTACTTTTGGAATAAAATTTAGTTTCTCTACTTTTGTCTCATAAATATTTTGTTTAATTAAATTAAATCTTAGGATTTTCTTCTACAATTTATTTTACTTTATACAAATTAAGTCTTAACAATTATTGTTGATTTTCATTATGTGTAGAACTGCATTAGTTTTGAAGTATTCAAATAAAACGCAAATTTAAAAAGTTTCTCTACTTTTGTCCGATAGTGTATGTCCTCAAGTAAAAAAACATCGTTTACTATTTACATTCCTGTGATAACTGTTTTGGTATGAATTTATAGCTCAGGCTAAGATAAACATTTTTAATACATGGTGTCACAAAAATGTTTATTAAATTAGAAAATAAATTAAAAGTTTCCCTACTTTTGGCCGGCACTGTAGTTTTTAAACTCCATTACAAAACCTCAAATATTTGATGAAATTCTTCTGATAAAGCACTGTTTTTCGTCGATATTATTCAATCTAATAACGCTGTTTCTATACCAAATATTTATATATAAAATTATATCAAATTCAACTAAACAGTGTTATGAAATTAAATATTGAATATATATTGTCTGCAAAAACATTGTTTTTTATCAACATAACCCTTAACCCCCCACCCACCCTAAATATTTTTCCAGTGAGAAATTCTTTTGAAAAATCACCGTTTTCGTCCATAATATCAAATCTAATAACGTTTTTTTTAAATTAAATATTTATACATAAAATTATATTAAATTTAAATAAACGATGTTATTAAATGAAATATTAAATATATATTTTCTGCAAAAACATTGTTTTTTATCAACATAACCCTTAACCCCCCACCCACCCTAAATATTTTTCCAGTAAGAAATTCTTTTGAAAAATCACCGTTTTCGTCCATAATATTAAATTTAATAACGCTTTTTTTTAATTAAATATTTATACATAAAATTATATTAAATTTAAATAAACAATGTCATTAAATGAAATATTAAATATATATTTTCTGCAAAAACATTGTTTTTTATCAACATAACCCTTAACCCCCCACCCACCCTAAATATTTTTCCAGTAAGAAATTCTTTTGAAAAATCACCGTTTTCGTCCATAATATCAAATCTAATAACGTTTTTTTTTAATTAAATATTTATACATAAAATTATATTAAATTTAAATAAACGATGTTATTAAATGAAATATTAAATATATATTTTCTGCAAAAACATTGTTTTTTATCAACATAACCCTTAACCCCCCACCCACCCTAAATATTTTTCCAGTAAGAAATTCTTTTGAAAAATCACCGTTTTCGTCCATAATATTAAATTTAATAACGCTTTTTTTTAATTAAATATTTATACATAAAATTATATTAAATTTAAATAAACAATGTCATTAAATGAAATATTAAATATATATTTTCTGCAAAAACATTGTTTTTTATCAACATAACCCTTAACCCCCCACCCACCCTAAATATTTTTCCAGTAAGAAATTCTTTTGAAAAATCACCGTTTTCGTCCATAATATCAAATCTAATAACGTTTTTTTTTAATTAAATATTTATACATAAAATTATATTAAATTTAAATAAACGATGTTATTAAATGAAATATTAAATATATATTTTCTGCAAAAACATTGTTTTTTATCAACATAACCCTTAACCCCCCACCCACCCTAAATATTTTTCCAGTAAGAAATTCTTTTGAAAAATCACCGTTTTCGTCCATAATATTAAATTTAATAACGCTTTTTTTTAATTAAATATTTATACATAAAATTATATTAAATTTAAATAAACAATGTCATTAAATGAAATATTAAATATATATTTTCTGCAAAAACATTGTTTTTTATCAACATAACCCTTAACCCCCCACCCACCCTAAATATTTTTCCAGTAAGAAATTCTTTTGAAAAATCACCGTTTTCGTCCATAATATCAAATGTAATAACGCTTTTTTTTTTAATTAAATATTTATACATAAAATTATATTAAATTTAAATAAACAGTGTTATTAAATTAAATATTAAATATATATTTTCTGCAAAAACATTGTTTTTTATCAACATAACCCTTAACCCGCCACCCACCCCAAACATTTTTCCAGTAAAAAATTCTTTTCAAAAATCACCGTTTTTCGTCCATAACATCCCATCTAATGGCACAGTTTTAATTATGTCTTATTAAAAAAAATGTTGTGCAAAAAATATGGAAAATAAAAACAAGAGTTATACTTAGCAATAACCAAGTTGTCCTTTAAGTAACAATTTTTTAAGTGATTTATTTTTTTACTTGGATAACTTTGAAGAAATTCAAATTCAAGATAAGTGGATCAAAGTCTTTAAAAAATTCTCAAACTAACTCAAAAGTAAAGCGATTCAAATTGTATTTTTCAGCACCTCTTTCAATTTTCCTGCTCCTTCACCACTTTCTTAACACTCAAATTAAAACAAAAACTTAAAGCCAATGTGGGAGAAAAATAATGACCAAAATAAAAATTAAAAAAAAAACATCGTTGATTTGAAAAGATTATTTGTCCTTTTCCATATTTCACCATATTTCTTTCAACTTTAAAATTACTAAAACAGTTAAGTAAAAACTGTCCCGTTCTTTCGCCATTTTTTTAAAATTCCAGGTAACTGAACTTTCTAACATATTTTTGGTTAAAGTCAAATTTGTACTTCCAGGCAGCCAAACTCAAAAAAAAACTTGCAGGCAAAATGAAGAAAAAAATTTGGAAAATCACTTTTATAGGTTTTAATATTTTCCTGCTCCTTCATCAAAATATGCAATTTTTGACCTCACATAAGAATTTCTGCAACCTATTATCCATAGATACGAGAAATATTGGACGTTTTTTTGCTTTCTTACTCCTTCATCAAAACTTAAAATTCCAAAGACAAAGAACTTCATTTTTAACTTCTAGGTAAAATCAAACGGATTCAAAAAAGTTGTGTACTTCTGCTCCTTCACCAAAGGTTTAATAATTTCATACGCCTTCACCAAATTTTGAAAGTCTGAAGACAAAGAATTTAATTTTTTTTTAAATAATTATCCTGCTCTTTCACCACAATATCTATGTCCCCAGTAATCTCCATGTCAGGGCATTTTGGATATCGTGCCTAATACCTAATTTTCCAGCTCCTTCGCCAAGTTTATTGAGACCCAGAGAGATAATGCTATTATATAAAATATATTTTTTATCCTAAACTTACAGGTAATTTCTTTAAATAATTTCAAGAGTTTCCCCGGAAACTGTTTACAGTTGCAAGGAGTTCAACCGAGTAGTAAAAAGTCATTTTTCCAGCTTCTTCACCATAATACTTAAACATTAAAAAATAGCTCAAATAAAACAATATCTTATAGACAGTCCATAAGGAAAACAATGTGAAAAGTGGTCATGAAAAATAAATATAATATAATTTTGTTTCAAACTCATTTTTAAATTTTTTTTTAATCAAAATTAAAATATATTTTAACTCCTAGGTAGTTTAAACTTTAAAAATAACTTGCAGGCAGTCCAGAGTATATAAAACTTTTTAATCTACTTCTTATTCCAGTTTAATCGCTCCAAAATGTATTCGATCAATCTCGCGTACAATCATAGACAGGCCATCAGTTTAAACTTCCATCTAACCTTTAAATGCTCACTTTTCCTAAATATATCAGAAGAAAAAAAAGTTTATGCACGTCTCTGTGCCAGACAGGATAAAAGCATTTCAGTTCCGAATACCTACGGATTCATAAGTTTTAATTATGCACAACTTTAAGATTTAATTTAGTTCGCGGAAAGTTTCTGAATTAAGACAAATCTCTTTAAAAGAGTCGAGAGTCGAAATTGCTAAATTACGACCGAATTCATACCGGGGATTTCTTCGGCATTGAACTTATTGGCCGATTTTTCTTCGGAGCAAATCGTCCGATACAAATTAAATATCTCGAGAGTTTTATATTTAATTGGACGAATTTTAATGGCCTTAGATTCGGGCAGATGGCAACGCTATTATAACATTTTTAACGGAGCCTTATTCGAAATTTTCTTAAAAAAAAATGCGGCTTTTCATTGATAGAAAATTGCCTCGAAAGGCTTTTATATTAAATTTATAAAGAAGTGCTTTCAAGGGAGTGGTATATTGAGAAGTCCAAGTTTTAGGGTAAAATTATTGGCGAAGGAGCAGGGATACAAAACTGATATCTCAAATGTTTGACACTTAAAAGGACGTGGTGAAGGAGCTGGAAAAATAGCACAGGTAAATTCCAAAATTGATCCTTCTTGAAAATGTTAAAACTTTTGGAATTGATCAAAAAAAAAATACGTTCGACTGCCTAGAAGCTCAAAATAAAAGAACTATTATATATAGTACCACTATTTGGGATATTGACATTTCTATTTAACTTACAGACACTCTTTAACTCTTTAAATTAATTGAATTAAGCTTCATAGGGTAAAGAAACTCAATTGTACTTAACCTTCATATATGCTGATTGCCTATATTAATAATTCTACGAATATTATGCAATAAGAAACATAAATATTACCAAAAAAAAATTCCCGGCTCCTCCACCAGTTCATTACCAATTGAGAAAATAGGGCTCCATGCAAAAAAAAATTTTTTAGTGTATAGGAGGCAAATCAAAACTTAAAATTATTATTTAAAAATACATAAAATAGTTTTCAAAAAACTAAGGATTTTTGGAAGTAAATGAATTAATTGTGCATAACTTTAATGGGTGTGATTGATAATTCGCTATAAAATTGTTGAAAAACTATTAAATTTAACAAGAAAATATTCTCCAGCTCCTTCACCGAATAATAGTAGTTAAAATAAAATAATTAATTATTATCAGCAAATCTGAGCGTTTTACAAGTGTATTAAATAATAAATAATTGTGCATAACTTAAGTGGTCACAATTGATTAGCTGTTAAAAATATAATAATTAAAGATTTTTGACACGGAATTTGTTAAAAAATAATTCTCCAATTGCTTTTCCAAATGCTGTTAAATTTCAAATATGAAAACACATTTTAACGTTTTTTTATAAATTTAAAATTAATTAATGTTTTTTTTACTAGTTAATATTTAGGATACTAAGGATTTTGAGATTCAGAGATTGTATGGAAAAAATTGTGAACAAATCAAAACCAAAAAAAATATATAAGAATTTAAAAAAAATCAGAGATAAAGCATTACAAAGTAAAAAAACATGATTGGTGCATATCTTTAATGGACATGATTGCTTTTTTCCTATTGCCTTTACGTTCAAAAGGTTTAAAAATTTATTTTAAAAGTTGCCTAAATAAAAACAAATATTTATTTAAAAAAAAAACATAATATTTATCAAATAAATAATTTCCCAGCACCTTCACCATATATATTTTAGGTCTCAAATCAATTGAGCTGTTTTTAAAATAATTTTTAATTTTGGTTTTCCGATCAGACAACTGGATGCTAATTTTTCTTTTTATCTTATAAATAGTCCTGCCAACATAATTTACATAAAAAATTCGATATTTCGAAAAAACCAAGACTTTAATTAATTAAAATAATTTTTAAAAGCAAAAAAATAGTTATACATAAATTCAAGAGACCCATACATATTTGCTTATAGCCTACATTAATAATTTTACTATTATTCAAAAAAATTACATTAATCATAAAAAAATTTCCTGACTCCTTCACCATTTTTCGAAGTCTTAAAACCTTAAAATATCCATTTTATGAACGTGAATAAATTACTCTTATTAAGCATATACAGGTAATGTAAAAAGTCTAATAATAAAAACCTCTGTATTCTATAGGAGAGCCAGGAAAAAATTAAAATATTTATATATAGAGTACGTACTCGTAATATGTTTTAAAAAATCAAATTTTAATTTCTTATTAAAACCCTCTGGCTTTACAAGAAATTTGTATTATATATAAAAGTCACTTGGGGTAATGAGGTTTATTTTTTGAAAAAAAATCTTATTTTTGATACAGTAATACAGGAGAAAACCTCTATTGCAAAAAATTAGACCAAAATGCAAATAAATGTTCAAAAAATCTGAAAATTTAGAAAAAGCACATTTTTATAAAAAACGTCTCCATTTTTCCATAAAATTATCAACAAAAAATCAGAATACTATTAAATAACACAATAGCCTAAAATTCCATTAACGAACAACATTATCTTAATTAGTAATAAACTGCTCGGTCCACTGGTCTGGACTCACTCGCTATAGCTAAAATAGAAACTTCTATATTCAACGTCCAAATTTAATTAAATCCTACTAATTAAACAAAACCAACGCCGCATTTAATCGTTTAAGATTAACGTAGAAATACGAAGAATATAGGTAGAAGATTGTCTAGCCATTAGGGGCACCATGAGGCGTAATGAACCAGCGACATTACGAAGTGGAGAATCCGGTTAATTTTAAACTTTCCTGCGGAGAAATGCTGTTTATGTCTCTAATTTGCTGATAGTACGGGTATTTAGGCAATCGTTTTCGTTCTCGAGCATAGGGCTTAAACTGTACCTTTTTTTTATTTAAATGTTGATAGTGTGAAAATGCTTAGAGGTTTGTGTCAAGAATACGCAGAGGAAAACATTGGACCAGTGCTCAATTTATGCTGATATGCTAGTTTCCGAATTGATTTTTTTAGCTGAAATGTCGAATTTCCATCCACAATGAGTCAAAAAAAAAAGCCCTCGACGAAAGGCAAAAAAGAAACACATAACGGTCGTATATCACAATTTTAAAAACGCTACAGCGGATCTATATCCGTGGGTACACGGGGATTACCCGGCGACGTAAAGTCGATTTGCATTCATGAGACGATACAAGATTGCTTCGCTTACAAATATTCCGACTTCCGACTTTTAAACACTTTAGAAGTAATGACGAAGATATGTCGTCAAGAACTTTTCCTATAGGGATTTTTTTTAGTATCTTAATCCCTATTTTGGCACGTGTTGCATTTTACACCAATAAATCAAAATATATTTTAGTTGTTATACAAACCGATCAGGGACGTGAATTCTTAAACAAAATACCCTTTAATTTACATACGAATTTTTTACCATAAAACTTCTTTAGCCTTGAGAGTTAATAAATGTTTAAAAATTATGTTATAAAAAGCAATGGTGGTGGCTTGCATATATAAAGCCGTCATTATTCTCTGAAGTTAAAAATCCCGCGCTAGTCTAATATTTATAGTCTTCTATATCGCCTCATGAATGTAAATTGACTACAAGGCAGAACAAAAATCCCGTATGTGTCGCATGAATACCAGATATGTACGACCACGTTTTTTTTTTTAAATAGGTATATTATGATGTTCTTTCTTTTTTAAGGTGATAATTAATTATATAGTCATTAAACAGATATTTTTAGAAAAAAAATAAAGACGTAGTTCTTCGTATTAATCAATGTTTTTTTTTCTAATAATAGGCCTCATTAAGCCATAGATATTTCATTAAGACGGTTAATAATTAATGTTTTCATTGGAACTATTTAAAGAATAAACCACAAAATGTTTCTTCCTATTCAATAACTTCTTTATTGTTAATTTTTTGCGAAAATTTGTAAAATACTTTTTGTTTTGTACCTTCAAGGGGCACTCACTGGAAAAATAAAAAGTATTAAATTTCTCATAAATTTTGAAAAAATTGCATTTTTTGCAATAAAGGTTTTTCGCAAATTTCTCCCACTATATTGAAAATAAAATGAAAATTTCTTTTTTTAAAATATAGATCCTATTAACCTAAATAACTTTTATAAAAGCCAAATTTGCCCTAGGACGGTAGATTTTTTGTAAAAAAATAAAATGTGATTTTTAAAAAAATTCATACGTACCCCTAGTTATATTTTTTAAAACTATTTCCTGGCTCTCCTATGGGAAATAGAGGCTTTTGTTATTAAACTTTTTTTATTGCCTCTAAATGCTTAATACTCAAGAAAAAATTTGTTTTATTTAGTACAATTTTAAAGAAAATCACATTTTTCAGTCATACAAAACTAAACATGCTCTCTGTTCTTTAATAACTTCTTTATTGTTTATTTTTTAATAAAATTTATAAAATATTTTTCTTTTTGTTCCTCTTGGGGGCATCTACTGCAAAAATATAAAATTAGAAATTTCCCATAAATTTTGAGAAAATTGCATTTTTTGCAATAAAGGTTTTTCGCAAATTTCTCCCACTGTATTGAAAATGAAATGAAAATTTCTTTTTTAAAATATAGACCCTATTAACCTAAATAACTTTTATAAAATCCAAATTTGCCCTAGGACGGTAGATTTTTTGAAAAAAAATAAAATGTGATTTTAAAAAAAATTCATACGTACCCCTAGTTATATTTTTTAAAACTATTTCCTGGCTCTCCTATGGGAAATAGAGGCTTTTATTATTAAACTTTTTTTATTGCCTCTAAATGCTTAATACTCAAGAAAAAATTTGTTTTAATTAGGACAATTTTAAAGACAATCATATTTTTCAGCTATACAAAACTAAAGCATTCTCTTTCTTCGCTAATAACTTCTTTATTGTTTATTTTTTAATAAAATTTATAAAACACTTTTCTTTTTGTTCCTCTTAGGGGTATCTACTGCAAAAATATAAAATTAGAAATTTCCTATAAATTTTGAGAAAATGGCATTTTTTGCAATAAAGGTTTTTCGCTAATTTCTCCCACTGTATTGAAAATAAAATGAAAATTTCTTTTTTAAAATATAGACTCTATTAACCTAAATAACTTTTATGATAAAAAAAATCACAATTTTCAACCATCTAAAATAAAAAATGGTGATTTTTCTGCAATAACCTCATTATTATCCATTTTTCGACAAAATTTATAGAATACTTTTTATTTTGTATTTAAAAGAAGCTCCCATTCTAAAAATAAAAAGTATAAATTTTCCTATATATTTCGAGAAAATTGCATTTTTTATATTAAAGGTTTTTCACGATTTTCTCCCACTGTATTTAAAATAAAATCAAAATTTTTTTTTCAAAGAATAATTTTCATTAAGCTAAATAACTTTTATTTGCACCAAATTTCTCCTTAAGCCATAGATTTTTGATAAAAAAATAAAACGTGAATTTTTTACAAGCGTTACGTACCCCTAGTTATAAACATTTTTATTTTTTTCTGTCTTACCTATAAGAATTAGAGACTTTTGTTATAAGACTTTTTTAATCCTCTCCACGTTCTTAATATTCGAATATAGAATTAATTTGTTATCTTAATAGAACACCCTATACATTGCCTTCAATCAAGAAAAACACCCCAAAAATCCAATAAAACTTATCTGTATTCACCCCCTGACCGCAACTACCCCCTTTTTAGATAAATCTCGCATCGGAAAATAATACAATACAGGAGTGAGGGTGAGGAGGTGATTATATACAGAAAATATATTTAAATCGGCTTATGTAGATTGAAAATTTATCGGGATGAATCAGCAGGGCCCGTTTTGCGGACAGAGGTTGTGTGTGCCGAATACTGATATTATCCAGGTTCGGCTTATGGACTTTTGCCAGACAGAGTTAAAAGTTTCAATTTAGACACATCATCAATATAAAGTTCAAGTTTACTGTATATTTTACCTAAAACCTCCATGAATCCAACTTATCTTTTCTACATCTTCTTAGACTAGAAGTTCTCCTAACACGTCTGAAAAGTTAGTAATAGAAAGGGCCATAATTAAAATTTACATGACTCGACTCTCTCGGAAAGTTCAAATTAAAATTTAAAAGAAGCCCTTTTTTCGCCCTTAGTGATCTAATTACGTCCAAAACAATTCCGCCTAATTTATTCCTAAAGTTTTTTGGTGAGAGACGAGGTAAAGTACTAGAGAAAGTTTAAGAAGTACAAATTAAAAGTGCTAAAAGTTACTTAGCTCTATCAAAATAAAAGGAATCTTTTTTTTTGTTTGATTGACATTTAGGCGTCTTCCAAAAAAAAGGGGGAGGGCGGACAAAGTTTCGCCGCGGGGCGAACAAAGGGCGGCCATATGAAGGGCGGAAAGTTTGGAAAACCGTATTAGACCGAGGGGCATTTCGCATTAAGCCTTCGAAACATCAAAAGGTGGAAACGGATTACGGGAAATGCGCCCGTAAAGGGCCAAAAGAGATGAAGTTAGTGTGTTTTTCTTTTTTATTTTAGCAAGTTTTTTTTTATTGGTAGAGAAATATTGTAGACAGGACTGTTAAGTCCTGAAGTAATTTTTTTGTTTTCCAAGCTTTGGGGGTCGTTGGAAAGGGCTTATTTAAGTATTTTTTCTAAAGCTAGGTATTAAAAACCGGCATAGTTTTTCACGATTTTTGAAGAGTAATTATTGTTTCTTTCAGAAGTTGGAAATCATTTTTCTCTTAGGCATTTAATTTCAGTCATTTTCTTTCAGGGACTAGACTATTCTTATTGGTATTAAAAGTCATTGTTGTTTTCATGTTTTTAGAGCAATTTTCTTGATTCAGGTTTGACCGTTAAAACATATGACGATTTCCAAGTTTTTGTAAGTAATTATTTATGTCTTCAAGGCAATTGACGTGCTTACTGATTATTTTCAGTCAATTTGAATAATTTTTTCGCGTATTTCAAGCTTCTTTTTTATGTTTACCTGTCACTAGAAAAATTATTTATTTTGTTTAAAAAATATATTTAATTTCATAATATAAATAAAATAACGAAAAAAGGGGCATCATTTGAAACAATTTCTTTTCCTATATACTAAGCACGCAAAAGTAACAAATAAAGTCTAATAACAAAACTCCCTATTTCCCATAGAAAAGTCAGGAGAAAAATAAATATATTTATAACTAGGGGTACGTAAAATGTCTCAAAAACATCACATTTTATTTTTTTACGAAATATCTATGAGCTTAGAGGAAATTTGGTTTAAATAAAAGTTGTTTGGCTTAACAAGGCCGATTTTTTAGAAAAAAAAATGTGATTTTATCATTTATACAGTAGGATAAAATCACGAAAAACCCCGAAGTTTTCTCGAAATATAAATAAATTTATATTATTTAAATTTTTGCAGTGAATGGCCTTTTTATACATAACAAATATTTCTGTTTCGCATAGGAGGGTCAGAAAAAATAGTATAAAATTTATTTACTTTACTGCATATTATTAATTATTTAACTATATGTAGGGGTACGTAGCATATAAAATCAAACTTTATTTTTTTACCAATAATCAATTGCTCTTAGGAAAATTTGATTAGAACAAAAGTTATTGGGCTTAATAAAATCTACGTTTTGAAAAAGCAATTTGGATTTAATTTTTTATCCAGTGGGAGAAAATTGCGCAAAATCTCTATTGCAAAAAATGCAATTTTCTCAAAATTTATGGAAAATTTCTAATTTTATATTTTTGCAGTAGATGCCTCTAAGAGGAACAAAAAGAAAAGTATTTTATAAGTTTTATGGAAAAATAAACAGTAAAGAAGTTATTAAAGAACAGAGAGAAAATGTTTAGTTTTGTATGGTTGAAAAATGTGTTTTTTTTTTAAATTATCCTAAATAAAACAATTTTTTCTAGAGTATTAAGCATTTAGAGTCAATAAAAAAAGTTTAATAATAAAAGCCTCTATTTCCCATAGGAAAGCCAGGAAATAGTTTTAAAAAATATAACTAGGGGTACGTATGAATTTTTTTAAAAATCAGATTTTATTTTTTACAAAAAATCTACCGTCCTAGGGCAAATTTGGTTTTTATAAAAGTTATTTAGGTTAATAGGATCTATACTTTAAAAAAGAAATTTTCATTTTATTTTCAATACAGTGGGAGAAATTTGCGAAAAACCTTTATTGCAAAAAATGCAATTTTCTCAAAATTTATGGGAAATTTCTAATTTTATATTTTTGCAGTAGATGCCCCCAAGAGGAACAAAAAGAAAAGTGTTTTATAAATTTTATTAAAAAATAAACAATAAAGAAGTTATTAGCGAAGAAAGAGAATGCTTAGTTTTGTATGACTGAAAAATTTGATTTTCTTTAAAATTGTCCCAATTAAAACAATTTTTTTCTCGAGTATTAAGCATTTAGAGGCAATAAAAAAAGTTTAATATTAAAAGCCTCTATTTCCCATAGGAGAGCCAGGAAAAGTTTTGAAAAATATAACTAGGGGTACGTATGAATTTTTTTAAAAATCACATTTTATTTTTTTTCAAAAAATCTACCGTCAAAAGAGCATTTAGAGGCAATAAAAAAAGTTTAATAATAAAAGCCTCTGTTTCCCATAGGAGAGCCAGGAAATAGTTTTAAAAAATATAACTAGGGGTACGTATGATTTTTTTTAAAAATCACATTTTATTTATTTTTTTTAAATTTACCGTCCTAGGGCAAATTTGATTAAAATTTCTCAAAACGAATAAGAGTCTGTCACGAAAGTCGAGGCGGCCATTTGCCAGATATTATTTTTCACGTTTAATTGCAGTGTATTAGCTTTACATTAAAACATAAATAACACTCAGTTTAAGATAAATTATGACTTTTATTTACCAATTAAAACGTGCTCTCTTATTGGGACACCCTTTATTTGTCCTTTTCTTTATGATCGTACATATAACTCAGAAGTGGGATCAGATGAAAATTCCAAAGAAATATTCTATTAAAATGATGTTTTTCGTTTAAATAGCTGTTTACAATTCCTTCATTTTTATCTTTCTACCTAATTAATTTCATCTTTTTTTATTTTTAGATTGGGAGCCTCTTTTAAATACAAACTAAAAAGTGTTCTGTAAATTTTCTCAAAAAATTGATAATATTGAGATTATTGCAGAAAAATCACCATTTTATATTTTAGATGGTTGAAAATTGTGATTTTTTTTTTAAATTGTCCTAAACAAAAAAAATACTTCCTCGAGTCTTAAGTATATAAAGGCAATAAAAAAGTCTAATAACAAGTCTTTATTTCCCATAGGAAAGCCAGGAAATAATAAGAAATTTATGTCTAGGGGTACATACTAATAACATAATTTTTTTACCAAAAACCTATGCCTCTAAGGGAAATTTGATTTATATAAAACTTATATGCCCTATTTTTGGAATGAGAAATTTTGATTTTATTTTTGATACAGTGGGAGAAAATCACAAAAACCAGGAAAATTTGAAAATATATATGACTGAATTTTTTCATAAATATTCCAATCAAAACAAATCCTTTCTCCAGTATGAAGCATATAAAAAGTCTTATAACAAAAGTATTTATTTTCCATAAAATTTTATTTATAGAGGTACGTACTCTTAATACAGTAATTTTGTTTCAATCATTGTTTATGTTTTACAGATTAATGGAATAAGTCTGGAGTATTCTTTTAGGAACCAAAATTTATTTTTAATTTTGTTATATAGAGTAACTATATTTTTGCCTTCCAAGTTTTCTACGAAATATATTTAGAAAACTTGGAATATATTAAAAGAATGAATTTAATTACTACTAACTTAAAGATATGAACAATTATGCATCTAGAAATTGCTGGAATTAAATTAAAAAATTATTCCTGGCATATGGACAAAAAACTAATTTAAAATACAAAAAGAATATTATTTTATTTACCTGAAACAAAATTAAAAATAAATCTAAGTGCCTAAAAGATATACAAAATTATGCTCAATTAATTCTTGAATGACATAAAAAATTATTATATAAATCTGGAAAACATAAACAATGACTGTATTTTTTTTTAATATGCTAAGAGTACGTGCCCCTATATACAAACTTTTTGTTATTTTTCCTGGCTATCCTATGGAAAATAAAGTTAAAAATAAAATTATTTAATTTTCAACTATATAAAACCAAAAATGCTACTGTTTCTCCAATAACTTGTTAATTTTTTAGTTTTTTAACAAAAATTATAAAACACTTTTTATTTTATATTTAAAAAGAACACCAACTCTAAAAATAAAAAATCTATATTCTCCCATATATTTTGATAAAATAAAATTTTTTATATTAGAGGTTTTTGGTGATTTTCTCCCACTGTAATTCTCCAGGATCAAAACAAAATTTCTTTTTCAAAAAATAGGCTCTATTGAGCCCAATAACTTTTATATAAATTACACTTTGCTTAGAGCCATAGATTTTTGGTTAAAAAAAAATAATTTTTTTATATATGCTGCTAGTACGTACCCCTAGATATAAACTTGTTTAAATTTTTTGCAGGCACTGCTATGGAAAATAAACACTTTTGTTATTAGACTTTTTTCATTGGCTTTATATGCTTAATATTTAAGAAAAAATTGTTTTTTTTAATCGCATTTTTCATTTATGTAAAACCAAAAATGCTCCTTCTCTATTTACTTCTTTGTTGTTTGTCGATAAAATTTATAGAATCCTTTTTATTTTGTAATTAAAAGGGGCTATATTTTCCAATATAATTTGAGAAAATTAATTTTTTATTTTAGAGGTTTTTCGTGATTTTCTCCCACTGTGTGACAAACAAACACAAAATTGCTTTTCCGAAGAATAGATTTTAGTAAGACCAAAAACTTTTATTCAAGCCAAATTTTCCTTAAGGCCATAGATATTTAATAAAAAAATAAAATGCGAATTTTAAAATATGCTACGTACCCCTAGTTATAAATATTTTTATTGTTTCCTGTCTTTCCTATAGTAAATAGAGAATTTTCTTATTAGACTTTTTTGATCCTCTCCTCGTACTTAATATACGGATATAGAATCAATTTGTTTTGAATTTTTTTTTTTAATTTTTGACCAAAATAGAGCATTTTCAAGCAATATATAGATATTAATTTCCAAAGATATCCATTGACACAGTGGTTTTTTCAGCATATTTTTCACCTTGACTCACTGAAAAGCCCCATCATTATATACAGCATTAAATTGTCTAATCACCTTTGTCGCAATACACCCCAATAGAATTGCCTTTATATTAGTAATGTATGTATAGTTGGTTTGACTTTACGAACTTAGCACAGTATAAATTGCAATTTTTAGCTTATTAGAAGGACAGCAGGATCAATTATTCAATTAAATTAAAGCACGAGCTTGTGACACTTTAAAACAATAATTGTTGTTAATTGAATTTACATGCGTGTAACGAGAAATATTATTAAAATTGGTCGCTATTAATAATCATTTCTGTATTTGTTCAAACCCCTACCGGCAGATTTCCGAAAACTGTATAAATATATTATTTAAATTGACTGCCGGCAAAATAATTGTGTGCATTTTTAATTAATTTTATGATTACGTTACGAACGCGCAAATATTAATAATTCTACGTTTTAATCGTTTGTTGGCATTAAATTTGATAGTGGATTAATTCATTTTTATGGCGAGGCTTTACTGTCAAAAGTGTACGTTCGCTCGTTTAATTTTTGGTTTTTCGAGCCGGTTTTTTGTAAAACAGTCATCATGGATTCTAGAACTAGAACAGAAAGTTTCTGTCTCTTTTTATGGTACGTTAAATTGAAACAGGAAATAATTATCAGAGCTCCTATATGGTCCTAGAAGATTACAAATATTTTTTTATATAATTTAAATGCTCATACGAAACAACGAGCTTTTGAAGCACGATTAACAATTAATTAATAAGCTCACGTACATTAATTAAAAGGATTTAAATTATAAACAAATACGAACGCTCTCCATTTAACTAATAAACTTGTATATTTTGGCGGCACAAAAGCGGCCTTAATAATTCACCGGTGCGTTACGTTAAAATACAAACACGAAAGGTCGATGTAGAGAAAATTAAAAACAAAATGGCTCTAATTATTTCTTTTAATTTTTAAGGGTTTAGTTGGTCAATTATAAATATCAAATTTTTTCTTTATTTGCCAATGTTTCGGCCTTCTCCAGGGCACTACAAAATAGTAAAAACATTAATAGACAAGTCAAAAAAAGGCAATTTAATAAAGCATTACATTCTCTTTTTTTATCACTCATCTTAAAAAACGATCATGGGGCTACAAAAAAAGTTTTCCTCAATACTCTACGCCTCCCTCTCCACTTCCCCAAAGAAGTTTCTTTTTAAAGTTTTCTTCGCGGGAAAGTTTCGAAGTTTGAACCGCGTCACGACTCGAGTGTGTGATGGGAAAACGTCAGATGGCACTCGCGTACAGAAAAATGTATCGATGGAACGTGATGCGGATTGGAAGTTTCTCCTTTTTTTTTATTATAGAGTTTTTATTTTAGGAGTGATTTTGCTACTATTAAATGTCGGGAAGGAAAAGTGTGTTTTTGTTGTCAAAAAGAGGTTTAATTTGATAAGTTTTGCGGTTGAACTTAATGTGTTGATGGTGTTTCTCTCGCTGTATGGGAAGTGAAATTGTTTTTTTGATTTTGTGTCTAGTTCTCACTGTTTTAGACAGGGCTTATTTGCAAAAATTGTTTTAGTAGTTATTACATTATTTTGAAAAAAAATTATTGTAAATTGTTAAAAGAAGGAATTTGAAAAAAGACGAAGGCCTTACGAAATTTTGTGTTATCAGCAAAACTAAATTAAAATAAATTTCCTGTAAAAAAATTTAAAATTTAGTTACTATTCCTCTCACGAGGTTTTTTGTTAAAAATTTAAAAAACAAAGGCATTAAAGGAGCTGGTTTTTTAAGATTTTGCCCCCAGAACTATATACTGAATATTGGCTTCTTGTAATTAAAAATTGTAGATTTTCCTGATTTCAGGATTGACTCCAGGCTGAATCTATTCCAGAAAAACCGAAAGTTCCCAGAATCGAATCCAGAATAGCCTGAACTTACTACAGAGCAATCAGAATTGCTAGAAAGAGCAATAATTGCTGGAAGCATTCCAGCAGTTGCTGTTCCAAGTACGTTTTTAATTGCTTGCATTTACGGTTGTTCGGTTTTACTGAAACTCTATAAAAATATTAAAAATAAAAATTTCCTGCAAGGACGTTGGTTCCAAGTGGTTTTACCATATCTATTCCTGCTCAGGTTGTTAAAACCGAAGATCTATTGCAACATTTACTTCTGGTTAATACCGGAATAGCTAAAGCAAAAAATTGTGAGATCGAATAAGAGCAAATAGCATCTATGCAGGAAGAACTCGTAAAATACTGCGCAAATTATTATTTTCACAGACATGGTTTTTATTCGTATTTAAAAGCCATTTCTCATAAAAAAAAATCATGAAAATCAGTAAATAAAGAGAATAAAGGAATTATGGGAAAAAACCTAAGAAAAGTCTACGATGACTAAGGGTCTATCATATAACTTTCCCAACATAGTTTCCTTTGCAATCCATAAATCTATGTGGATAAAAGAACTGCTTAAAGGGTATCCAGAAGGAACTGCCTGAAATGAAATTCTTCCAGGCGAATCTAAAAAATACCCAAACATCCATGTTTTAATTAATAAACAACGAATCTATTCAACTGCCAGGACGAAAAATGGATTTATGATTTAAACTCGCAAACACTTCCAAAAATATGAACTATTTGATCACTTAGTTTAGAACCACTTTTAATTTTTTTTACCGCAAAATACGGGGATTCCTGAGGATGAGGGTAGAAACGTGATTTTGTGTTAAGGATTTCGGTGTCTAGGGCAGTTTTGGTTAAGGCTGTTTTTTTTGCCAATATTTTTATAAAATAATTGGAATATTGTTAAAAAGTTTCTGGATAAAAAAAGTACATTGATTTTCAAATAATTTCATATATGAACGTTTTTTGTAACTCATTCAAAGGTTTTTGAGTTAGAAGCAATTTTCTACAACAAGGTCCAAAAACAACCGTATTTAATGTTTTAAAATTCTTATCATTACCCGACATTTTCGGCAATAACTTTGGAACTACTCAAAGGATTTTGAACTTTTTTTAGGTTAATATCCAGAGATTCTTGAAGATGAATTTAAGGGTAAAAAAGTGATTTTCGGTCAATAATTTTGGCGTTTAGGGCAATTTTAGTTAGATCAACTTTTTTAATAATTCTCTCACTTTTCTTCGCAATAATTTAATAAAATAATTAATATATCATAAAAAGGCTTTTAAGCAAGGAAAATCCATTGATTTCCAAGCAATTTAATATATAAAGGTTATTTGTACCTCAAAGAATTTTTGAGTAAAAGGCAATTTTGTCCAACGAGGTCCAAGACGCATTTAACATTTCGACTTATTGGAAAATACAGATTTTTATTCATTGGCCAACATTTTGGGTCTTGACGAAAATTTTAAGATTCCTGAGAATGTATTTGAAGGTAAAACGGTTATTATCAGTAAAGGATTTTGGCGTGTAGAACAGTTTTGGTTGAGGCTATATTTTTGCTAGTTTCACTTTTCTTGAGAATATTCTCATAAAATAATTGGAATATTGTAAAATGGTTTCCGAAGAAAGAAAGCGCTTTTTGTACTGAAAGCGATTTTTGTGCCCCAAAGAGTTTTTCAATTAAAAGCAATTTTGTTCAAAAAGGTCCAAGACCTGATGTTTTTAAAAACACTCATTGGAGAATTGAGATTTTTGGTCATTAGCCGACATTTTGGGTCATAACTTTGGAACCAATTGAAGCATTTTCAATTTTTTTTAATTTCAATGTTCAGCGATTCCTGAGGATGAATTTGAGGGTAGAAATATGATTCTGGGTTAAGGTTTTTGGCGTTTATAGCTGTTTTGGTTTAGGAATTTTTGTTGCTAATTTTCTTAGCAAATTTTCAATTTTTTTAGCAATATTTTCAAACATTCTTCGTCATTATTCTATAAAACTGGATTCTTTTTTCCAGGTCATCGTCACCAAGTTTTTAAAGTATTTGCAGTTAAGTACCTTTCTTAATGGTTCACGAGATAATCTAGTTGCTACACCTTTTTTGATGAATTCATTGAATTCATTGACAAATCGCCCTTGATTTCTTTTTTGATTCATGACAGAACCAGTGTTTTCATATTACGTTACCAGTTAACAAATTAATCTGAAAATATTTTTTTAAAAGCTACTGTCCGAAAAAAAATAAATTGTAACGTCCCCTGCATCAGAAAAAAAAACAACAAATCAAATATACTAAATAAAATCCGATACCGACGAGCAACTGGGGTAAAGTAGGTACATAAATTCAGTAACATGCATAATAGGGAAAATTTTATAGGGATAACATGTACGGGAATAAAATTTCTGCTGCAAGGTTTACGTCTCAATGCAGAACTAAAGAATAGAAACGAAATTTCGTTTTTGGGGCGGATCGGAGCTAATACAACCCTCCGTGCTGCTACCCCCGCCTCCCTTTGTCGATCAATCACGGCATTTCGACGAGAGCAGGAAAGTATAAAAATGCTAATGGCATTAGTAAGCATTGCCTGTTATGTGCCTGGTACGGATTTTTGGGTTTTTACTTTAAAAAAAAATTGTAGTAGCGGTTGGTTAGTTGAGTGGTTTGATAGTGGAATGTTGAGGGAAGCTTGAAGGGAAAAGAGTTCTTTTTTGGATAGCACAATTACTTTTATAACACAACATCTTTGGAGCAATACAAATTATGAATGTATTAATTTCTTGGTTTAATATGCAAGACCACACAAGCAATAGACTATACTTACAGGATCCTAGACTTCCTGGATGCCTGGCACCTTCTCTAATTTCCAAATTTACCTTAAACTGTACTTGTCTTGTGCAGTTTTTTATTATTATTATTACATACAGATATAATTCTGGATTGCTTTAGAAACCTTTGTAGTAAATCACTCTGTTAAACTCCCTATATTGATTATCATCATTTTGTTACTGCACTACATAGAGTTAACGTGGATATAGTTTACTCATGTTAATTACAACAAGTGTGTCACACAAGTCAAAGCATATGGGTATATGGGATAAATGTAATTTACAGATTAATATTATTACAAATATCACGTGGTTAAATAATAAGAGATACAAAACGAGAATTATATAAAAAAAAATTTAAAAAATATATCTACGTTACAAAGAGTACTGTGGATTTGATCACTTTGTGCAAAATTGTGATTTGGGAACTCGTATATATTAATCAAAATGTCCTTCCATATCTAGTTTAGGCACCTCTTTAGCCTCCAGCAGATAGGAACAATATTTTGCCTCTATCTAGCCTCGTAGATCTCTCTTTATATATCGGACGTTTTTAAATATATTATTATGAAAACGTAAATACGTAAATTATTCTTCTAGTTTTTGTACTATTATATTCAAATTTTGTAGTTTAAAGTTAATTAGTAGGGTTTATTTAGAGTTCTATTTAAGCTTAGCTTAATATGTGTTTCTATAGTGTCTAGTTTTTAAGTAGTTCACCTTGTTTGAGGGCCCCAATTTAGGTTATATTGTTATAAATCCCTATATGTTACATTTTCTAGAATTTGTGTACTTATTTGCGTTGACTGTCAGTATTCTCTTAAAATGATTGGTCTCTTAATGATTGGTCTATTAATGTAAACGCAACGTGTATATATATCACAATAAGCAGTAAAATAAGGAACAACCGACGATTATTATTACTGTAAACGTAGACAAAGAATTTTGTGATTCACGTAATACGGTATCAAAAATTGATAAGATTTAGTGCTGCCATCTGTTATCAATCAGCATACGAAAATGATGCTAGCGCACAATGGATAATGCACATACTTTCTAATTTGGACCATAGTAATTCGCTAGAAACATCCTGTATATTGCTTACCACCGATTTTCATGAAAAATTCTTTATAAGAAATAAATTTCAGTTGCTTGAAATTAAATTGATATCTACAAAATTTTTTATTTAGGCAACACTTTTAGAACTATAAGGAAATTAGGAAAATTTTTCTGGACAAAGTTGAATTTTCTTATAGTTGCTCTAATTTCTATTAAAAAAAATTGAAAGAAGGGAATCTTAATTGCAAACAAAAACTGTATCTATAAAAATTTTCATTACCACAGTATTTTCTGAGTTACGAAAAAATTCAGGGAATTTTCCAGGTAAAAGCAATTACTCTAATTTCCCACTGATTCTCATGAAATTTTTTGCAAATTGCAAGCAGAAAACTATTTAAAACTATGTATTAAAATTATTTATAAGCATTTTTATTTAGGCAATATTTTCCGAGTTATGAGGAAATTAAGTAAATTTTTCAAGACAATGGGAAATTTCCTTATAAGTCGTTTAATTTTCCACCGTGTTTTTTGGAAAAAGAAAATCTTGTTTGTAAACAAAAACTGTATCTCTACAAATTTACATTACTACACAATTTTCCAAATTATGAAGAACATTTTTTAGTGCAAAGTTAGTTTCCGTAATTTACGATTGATTTTCATGAAACTTTCTTTATAAGAAAGGGATTTTAATTGCAAACAAAACCTTTATCTATAAAAACTTTCATTACTACAATATTTTCCGAGTTATGAGGAAATTAGGAAAATTTTTCTGGACAAACTTAAATTTCTTTATAGTTGCTTTAATTTATTGCCAATTTTTATTAAAAATTTGAAGAAAGGAATTTTAATTGCATAACAAAAACTGTATCTATAAAAATTTTCATTACTCCAGTATTTTCCTAGTTGGAAATACTGTAGTAATGAAACGAAAAAATTAAGGGAATTTTGCAGGTCTAAGTGGAATTTTCTCATAATCCCTTTAATTTCCCACTGATTCTCATAAAATTTTTTTGATAAGAAATACATTTAAATTGGAAGCAGAAAACCTATTTGTAAAAAATTTCATTTAGGCAATATTTTCCGAGTTCAATATTTTGCGAGTTCCTGGACAAAGTTGAATTATCTTAGAGTTTATGTAATCTCTAACAAATTTTCATTAAAAAAAGGATTAAAAAGAATTTTATGAACAAACAAAAAGTGTATCGATAAAAAATTTTATTACTGCAGTATTTTTTGATTTACAAACAAAATAAGAGAATTTTTCGGATAAAAGTGAAATTTTCTCGTAATTCCTTTAATTTCCCACTGATTATCTTAAAAATTTATTTATAAAAAATTAATTTTAATTGCAAATACAAAACCTATTTATGAAAATTTTCATTTAAGCAATATTTTTTGATTTATAAGAAAATCAGGAAAATTTTCCAGGTCAAAGTGAAATTCCTTCATAGTTTCCTGAATTTACCACCAATTTTTATAAAGACAACGGTATAAGAAAGAAATTTAAATTTTAAATAAATGTCATATCTATGAAAAATTTCATTTACATAATATTTTTCGAGTTATAAAAAAGTGAAAAAAAAATTCCAAGGCAAAGTGAAATTTCCTTACAACTCTTTTATTTTCATACTGATTTTTATGATTTTTTTTTATAAAAAATAGATTTTAATTGCAAACAGAAAACCTATTTATGAAAATTTTCATTTACGCAATATTTTCCGAGTTATGAGGAAATTAGTAAAATTTTCCTAGACAAAGTGAAATTTAGTTATAATTCCTTTAATTTCCCATAATTTTCACGAAAGATTTTTTATAAGAGAGAAATTTTAATTGTAAACAAAATTTGTATCCATAAAAATTTTCATTTACGCAATATTTTCCGAATTAGGAGGAAGTTAAGAAAATTCTACGGAACAAAGTGAAATTTCCTTATAACTCTTTAAATTTCAAACCGATTTTTATGAAAATTTCTTTATAAAAAATATTCATATCTATGAAATATTTATTTACGCCCAAGAATTGAAGGCATTTTTTAACACTAAAAAAAGTTGATTTTTGGTGACTTTTTAACCTCAAATAAGCAAGTCCTTAACTGCCTGGAATATTCTATTGATGTTGCAAAAGTAGTAAATTTTTTCCAGGTGATTTTCCAGGCCCTTCTTCTTGGAACAATATTTATGGATAACGTGTTCCTCAATCAACCTATACAAAAATACCTTAACTTACTAAAAATGATTTAAAGTGCCTCACTTACATTCCGAATACCGATCCGGTCCTGGCGGAACACGATCAAGTCTAAATCCACTCACAAATTGAAAAACTCCGAAGAACTATTCGGAAGGGAACGCGACTTGCATAAATCAAGTACAACAGTGTGTAACTTTCAAGGGAGGAGTGCTTTTTGGCGAATTTGTAAATCTTTTCGTTTTTCTATTTTTTTGTTCCTCTTATTTCGCTTTTATTTTTATGTCTTGAACAGTTGAAATTTGTATTAGGAAACGGAACGTTACGGATTTACCGACTGTTCGTGCATAACTTTATTGGACGTAGCAGTGTTTTTTTTTGTGTTTTGAAATGTGATGTTCTAAAGTGAGTTTCTATTCAGATACTTGGACTTTAGTTAAAGACTATTGACTTTCAGAACAGTACATCTTTTTATCTCTCTCTGCTTTAATCTTACATAAGAAACATTATTTCAATTTCCATCAAAGAACAAAAAAGAAAAAAAAACTTTATAGATAAACATTACGTCCCGCAATGAAGTTGCGACTAAACGAAGCGCGAATAATGGTAAAATTATTATGAAGTGGTATGACGGAATCTTGGCTTAAAGTTCAACGGACAGAAATAATTGAGCGAGCTTAAACTCGATTTATTCATTAGGAAACTTTGTTATAAGTTATAAGCGAAATTATTTAATGAAATGCGAGGACGAAGCCGCACACATTTCAAAGTCCGCTCGGAACTTTTTGAAGGGGTGCAGTGGGGCTTTTAGGACTACGCCCCTGATGATAAATAATAGGAAAAATCACTTTTTCGGATTAAAATTTATTTAGTTTAATGCTTTTATTAAATTTCGAAGAATGAAAAGGCAAAAAAACCCCCTTTTATTATTATTACGATTTAACCCCCCCCCCCCCCGGGGGTATGTACGTACGTTTCTATACGTAAATCTATACGTTTAATGCGCTCGTATTTTATAACAGGCCGTTTCCTTTGTTTTATGCGTTTTATGTTTACGAGTTATCTTTGATGTTGATTTATTATTTACTTTATTTTAGAGTTTCAATTAATAGTTGTTTTTTATTAAATTTTGATTAAATAACAATGAATGTGTCATCGGCTGCTTGCAATCAACATTTAACTAATTCATAAAGAAAAAATACATAAAAAACAATTTTTATAAGTTCATGCACTAATGGGTTAACATATAATTGTTTTACCGTCATAACTTGAGCTTCCTGGAACGAGAGTTTAGTTGACTATCTAGCATGTTTGTTAAATATGACTTTTAACAAATATCTTTGGGTAACATTGAGAATATTTAAAGCTACTAAATAAGTTCCGCCCCATATTGACAAACCGTATCTAATCGTTGATTCCTCCAACGCAAAGTATAGCAATTTCAAAATTTTAATTGGCATACAATTTCCAATTTGATAAAATTTATAAATTAATTTTCGCAGTTCTGTGTTTGTCCTTTCTATGGGTTCATCCCATTTCATATTTTGATCCATGACATTTCCTAAGTATTTAGTTTTTTTCAAACATTGCAACTGCAACTTCCTTGATAATCCATGTGTTACCTATCTAATCCTAAAGAAACATGAGTCACCAAAAGTTAATTTCTCATCAGAACCAATACAGAAACTCACCGGAAACATCTAGAATTTAATTTCCAACGGACCTAATAAGTCACTGCATTGGCAGACAGTATATATATATATAGACACCTGATTTTAAATCAACGGTTTTGTTTTAAAAGCAGCAAGTAGATTTCCGGGATAATTTAGGTGGGTAATAAGAAAATTTATAGCGAGCCGCTTCCTCCTTGATTACCTATTAATCTCGGGATTGATTGCTTTTCTCTGGCCTAGATCGAAAATCCTCGAAGGAAAATCAACGGGAAAATAAAAAGGTTCGGGGATTTTGAGATTTAAAAGGGGAGATTTTCACCTTAATGCAGATAAATCGGACGAATTAGGAAAACTAATAAAGTCCATACAATTTCATTATCTATTAATAAAATCTTCATCCCTTGGGGGGGGAAAAAAAAGACGATTTTCTAGTGTCATCTGTTCAAGACTGGCCCTCTCGAGTTAGATATTAGATAACGTCAGCTCAACCGCAGTACACGACTATAGAGCAAAGAGATTTTTTTTTGTGGTTCGATGATAAGTTTGAGAAATTTATCAGCTCGTTTTATATAGATTTTTCGGCTATTATATAATAGAAGTCGTATCGGAAAGGGGCTCTGATAGGACTGAATTTAATTAAAACTTACTTGCGAACAATTCAGTTTGATTGGGATTAATTGGCGCACAAGGGGAGAGTCTGTATTTCAGGATTAAAGAACACTCTGTTCCGTCAAGGTCTAAAAACGTCATAAGACCGAGATACGTGCCCAAAGCCTTGGAATATTAAGGGCTTTTTTATATATCCCAAGCAACACACGATAGTTATATAAACCTTTATTTTTGGGTTACACCAGATGTACATTTTTGGTTGAAATTCAACGATAAATGTCCGCATGATATACGTTGAGGAATTTAATGTTGTATTTATGTTTTATTCACGTTGTGTCATGTTAATAACATACAATGATTATATTCACAAAAGTTAAACGTTTAAGTATGGTTAATAGTATGCTATTTAAAAACGTTAATAAAATGCGTTTAATAGAACGAGATTTTTTTTATATAACTTTAATAACAATATAGATGTTTTTTTTTATTTTGCAGATGTCTTTTATGCATCAGGGGGCATTTTTTAATATATAAAAAATTTTTATATAAGAGAATTATCAAAAATATTATTTAAAAAAAAATACCCCACTGCATTTTTAAAAAATGAATGTAATTTTTTTAATTTGTTGTATTCTTGAGCTAATGCAATTTCAATTTTTTTTTAGATTTATTTGTGTGTGATATTTCGTTATTATATTATAAAATATACACGTGTATGAAAAGTATATCGTATCTTACACAGTGGCAGATATGTAATATCGGGGTTATTTTATCGTATATTTCAGGTCTGATTATCCAGTGTGAAGACCTAGCTATGTAAATTCCTTTTCATTTTTTTTTAAATTAAATTAATTATTTTTTTTATTTAAACCGAAATTTTCTCCCTTGTGTAACCTTGAAGTTTACACAAGGTGGGATTATTTAAATTTGTTATAATTACATATATGTAAATTTATAAATATTTATTAAAACAGTGCTATTATATTGGATATTATGGACGAAAAACGGTGATTTTTCAAAAGAATTTCGTAATAAGAAAATGTTTGGGGTGGGTGGGGGGGTTAGGGTTGTTTTTTTAAAAAAAATAATTTTTGCAGAAAATATATATTTAATATCTAATTTAATAATACTGTTTATTTAAATTTAAAACAATTTTATATATAAATATTTAGTACAAAAACAACGTGATTAGATTGGATAATATAGACAAAAAATAGCCCGTGTCAAGTTTTTTTATACCGAATTTTTCTCACTTATGTAAACAGAATCATATATGATATACGTATATTCTACAGTGTAATAAATATACCTTTTCATAGCAATACGCCTTGCTTTATAAAAAAGAAATGGGTTTTTTTACGTTTTACTCAAAAACCTTAAGGTTATACGAGAAAAGTATAAATACAAAAACTATAGATTTTTTTATCACCTATAATTTTCTTAAAAAGCATTTTTTTCTCGGGCAATTATTTTCTAAAAAAAAAAGCGTTTTTCCTTAACCCTATTCTTAACCCCCCACCCACCCCACACAACTGACCAGTAAGAAATTGTTTTCAAAAATCATTATTTTCCAAAATAATGCGCAAGAATAACAGTTGATTGTATCATTAATATCTAATCTAATAACATAGTTTGTTTATTTAAATTTGTAAAAAACAGTGCTATTAGATTGGATACTATAGACGAAAAACGGTGATTCTTCAAAAGAATTTCTTACTGGGCAAATGATTGGGGTGGGTGGGGGGCTTAGGGTTGTGTTAATAAAAAACAATATTTTTGCAGATAATATATAATCAATATTTAATTTAATAACACTGTTTATTTAAATTTGATACTATTTTATGTATAAATATTTAATATAAAAACAGCGTTATTAAATTGGATCAAATGGACGAAAAACAGTAATTTTTCAAAAAAATTTCATCAAATATTTAAGGGTAGTAATCGAGTTTAAAAACCAATTATGTAAATCCCTTGTCAATTTTTTTAAAAGCCGAAATTTGCTCTCTTTTGTTAACAGAATCGTATAAGATATACGTAGGATATAAATATAAATTAATAAATATACCGAACCATTTAACGATAATTATATATGATATTATGAAGTTTATATATACAATGTGTCCCACTTAAGGGTTAGCCACCCCTCTAAAATTTTTGTTTCTTGACCAATTTTCAAAAACTTTTTTTTGTTGGATAGATGGTCAAAAATGGCACTTATGAGCCAAGTTCGACATTTAGAGAAAGCAGATCATGGCCTACTGTATTTAAGTTTGAAGTGCGAAAAATCGAGAAAGTAGTATTCCGCCGTCCTTGTTAAAAACACCGTATCTCCAAAAAAGTTACTTTCGAGAAAATGACGTTTGAAATTTTAGGCTTTTAATTCGAGTTATTTTGTAGTTTTAAAAGCTTTATAGCAATTACGTTGTCCGTAACTATAAGTATTTTTAGTTATTTTATTCAAAATGACCAAAATTTTGTGTACGGGATATGTATTTTTGAAATTATTCCAAAAAACATGATAGATACGTGAATTTATTCTTGTGTTAGGCAAAAAAAACCGTATGTTGACATACGGTTCGAGTCAGCATATTAAAAATGTAGTTTACTAGCTATAAAGACCGTATAGCGTAAATTTAGTATCTATTATTTTAAAAGACAAAAAAAATCATAATCTGGGATCTATTACAAAATATAATAAAATAAAAGACAGTTTATGTAATTTTAAAGTTTTAATGTTTAAATGTAGAAACAAAGTAGAGGTTAAACAAATAACTTAGGTTTGTTATATGAAATTATGTAGAAAAAAAATATGTGTTTCCACTAAATAATTAATTTTATTCATCTTCAATATTGTTAATTAGATCAACAGCATTGCTTTCAACCAGATTATTCCAAAAATGAAATTTTTGGCTTGAAATAATAAGGGATAAGTTGCTTAGAATCTTCTTTTTTCTCTCAGACGAAATGCCTCGATTTGCCGTGTAACTTTTGGGGTCCTGGGCTTGAGCCAAAAAATTCTTTTTTGAGGATAAATGGAGTTCTTTGAAATCCGTTTCTTTAAAGTGCATCTTTTCCTTACTTCTATCAAAACAATATCTTTTAGGAGTGGACGATCTTTATTAACTTTATTGAGCTGATAGTTAGTAGTGAAAATTGGCCAGTGTAGACAAAGTCGTAGACCTTGGGATTATAACATAAAAAATAAATTAAAATAAATCAATATTTACCTTGTTTTTTGTTTGATTGGGCTATATCCAAAATTTGACACATATCGTTCATATCCAATAAATTTACATTTTCCTCTACAAAACTGTCCGTAATTAAGGGATGTAAGTTTTCATCCAAAATAATCATGTTTTCTGTTATTATCAAACTGTCGTTTAAACTAGTTGAGTCGTTTAAACTATTTCTAGATTCTTGTCCTAATGGTCGATTATTTTCCAAGACTTGCAGTACCATCCTTTTTGCCCTTGATCCCATGTTAAAAAACCGCGAAGCGTGTGCGAACATTACAAGACATAATCTTTTATAAATACGGTCTTAATGTCAGGTAATATCGACATATTTTGAAGAGTTACGGTGTTTATGTTTAGGAAATGTCTAGTTACGGTCTTTTTAGCAAGTAACGCTTATCCTAAATATAAAAACGTGCAAAATGACTTTTTTTTTCTGTACTAAAATTTCAAATTTTTTTTTTTTTTTTAAACCATAAATAAATGCCAAACCGCAGAATTCAAAAATACAAAAATCTCAATTTTGACAAAACTGCGAGATACGGTCTTTTTCACTATGACGGCAGTATTAGCGATATTTATCTTTGAAAAATGGTACTGGATTATTGTTCAGGACCACTTAAAACATAAGTGTACCAAATTTGGTTGGTTTTAGTTGGTATGGTTGGAAATATCCTTCAATAAACAACAGTCGATCATATTATCATAATATTTTGGGCTCAATTTGTTTGTTTTTTTTTATGAGTTTGTTTGTTAAATTCCAAAGATATGATTGTGTCTGGTTAAAAATTATTTTGTGGGAATTTTACTCAAGTATGCTATGAAACAAAATGTTCCTGACAGTTTGTCAAAGTTTTTATGCATTTAGTTCATTTTGACTGCTTGTCGAACAATTATGGGTGATATAAACGAAAGAGTTGAAGTAGTGCAGCTAGTAGGCGATGGAGAACATTTCGTGAAGCTGCGGCGTAATTTAACAGGAGACATCCTGGTAAAAACATCCACCATTCAACAATAGCCAGAATAAACTACGGGTTTGATCAGTCTGGTTCAGTAGGCGGAGTACGTCCTCATTTACATCGTAATCGAGCAAATAATAATAACCAAATAATTCTTGAATACTTTAATGCTAATCCGCAATCTAGCATTAGAGTTGCTAGTGCCAACTTAAATATTTCCAAAAATTGTACATGGAGGTGTTTAAAGAAAAATAATGAGAAGCCTTTCAAGCCTCTATTCCTTCACACTTTGGAACACGGGCATGAAGAACGCAGAATCGAATATTGTTTGTGGTTACAAGGTGACTATTTGGCTAACCCTACATTTTTGAAAAATATTTTATACACCGATGAGGCAACATTTACTACAAACGGCATTGTGTCATCTCAAAATATTTGAATGTGGAGTAACGTAAATCCCCATTGGGTGATACAATGTAAAGGGCGGTATTCGCAGAAAATTGACGTATCTTGAACGAACGTATAATCGGGCCGTTTTTCTTTAATCAAAATCTAAATGGACTTAATTTTCTTCGATTCCTGGAAAGTGATTTTAGTGACGTAATCGATGAATTACCGTTAGCCGAAACAAGAAACTTACATACAATTTGACGGTGCGCCTATCCACAATGCAGTGGTAGTGCGGAATTGGCTAAATCAGAATTATCCGAATCGATGGATAGGATGAAACAGTCCATTAATTCAGTGGCCAGCACGTTCCCCCGACCTTTCTCCCCTAGATTTTTTTCTTCTGGGAACCCTTAAAAACAAAGTGTACAAATCAAGACCTCAAACTCTACATGATCTTTGTGAGCGCATTAGACAAGAGTGTAATGAAATAAGCAGGGTACAGTTAAGAAGGGTGGTAGTAAACAACAAAAGACGCATAGAAAAATGTATAAGAATTAATGGAGGACATATTGAAGGAACTAATATTTTAGTTTTGTGGCATTAATTTTTAAATTTGAGTGTTAGCAAAGATAAAATACTAGTAGTATTATTATCTTTGGTGTTAGGTAATTTCTTAAGGTAATTATTTTCAGTTTTTGCTGCTTCGCCTACATTACATTATTAAGTAACTAGTGAAGTGTGAATTGCAACCTAACAATGAAATAAAACTAAAAAATTATATTCTATTTACCAAAACAAGATTTAAGTAACTAAATTCAATACACGGAAAAAACATCGATTTTCACAATAACTTCAATTTTTGTACAAAAATAAAACAATAGACCCATAATGAATTCTTAATATCGTGTATTACCACCTCTAGACCTGTGGAATGGCCAGCTCGCTCGCCAGATTTGACACCTCTAGACTTTTTTTTTTGGGGTTATTTGAAGCAAAAGATGTACGAAACTGAACCTGCTTCAGTATTAGATTAACGACAGATAATAACGAATATTTGTAGAAATATCGATGTTGGTGCATTTAAAAATTTCGGACCGACTGTTCTTGTGTCAAGAAGTACAAAGCAATCATTTCCAGCACTTTCTCAATTGAACTCGATATATTTATTCGATATATCAAGTTAAATGTTAATGTATTCAGGTAATTTATTAAATGTACCACCATTTTGTATTAGGTAAATATTTATATTTTAGCGTTATAAAGCACTCGTCAGCAGCTTCAAAATGATGTGCCACAAAACCATCCTTTCCATTTAATTTTTTTTCCAAGATCGCGTCCAGCAGCCATCTTGAAATTTTTATGTGTCAATTTTTGCTTTAAAACATAGTATTCATTCAACAATTGCATTACCTTCAGTTTCAATATTTAAATAAATAGAGAGGGACATTAAAGAAAAGCACTGTATACCTGTTTTAACAGATATTTATTTATATAAAAATTTTCTTGAGAAAATAATGAGTGGTGCCATAATTTTGTTCACGAGTATATATATATATACAGTCAGGTGTCTTAAAGAAGCCGGATAACAACCCCGCATAGCAAATAGTCACGGAGCACTCTTTCGTCGGTTTTTTTTTCCTTCTTTATTATTCTTTCTCCAACTCTTTGCGCTCCCAGTTTTAAAATGCAAATTTAAATGGTGTTTTAAAATAGATGAAAGACATTCGCGCGGCGAGTTGTAAAAGGGAACCGAAGAAACGAAAAGAGTGGCCTCTTCCTTTTCGCAGATAAGATTCTTTTGTTTAAGCACGTTTTATTTTATAAGTTTGCCTAATTGGGCCTAAAGGTTATTTAATTTTTTTTTTTTTTGGGTTTTACGTTTGATGATGGACTGTTTATACGCAAATCTTATTGCGTGGGTAGCGATGTTATCGTTATTCAAGTAGATTCCTAGTTTTAATTTAATAAAAACATATTACAATGGACACATATGTAAGGAATTATAACTATGCACCTGCAGATACATGTGAATATAACAGTATACATCACTTTTTGGAAGGAATTTTACTGTGCTGCGCCAAAATATAAGGAGTATATCTAAAAATTTTTACCAAATGCTTATAAACTTAAATAAAGGGGGTATACCCGAAAAATAAAAAATTTCAAATTTTGAAGGTCGATATCTCGACCTCTATAAGAGCTATCGGGAAAATTCCAACGGTTTTGTCTTAGTTTCGTCATTCTGAATCCAACGAGACCATCCACAAGGTCGTAGCTTTTACGATAGCCGAGATATGGCATTTTTGATGCCCATTTTTGGCCTCAAAAACGGACGTCGAAAACGACTTTTTCAGGATTTTCAAAGTGCTCTCATTCCCTTAGTTCTGCTCGGATCCTGTTATAACCCGGTGTTTTTGTAATCTAGATGATCAAAATAAGACGCTGGTATACTTAGTTTGATTTTGAAAAAAATCAATTTTTGGTAAAAAAAATAGATACGGGGGGGGTATACCCGAAAAACGAAAAATTCCAAATTTTGAAGGTCGATATCTCGACTTCTATGGGAGCTATCGGGAAAATTCCAACGGTTTTGTCTTAGTTTCGTCATTCTAAATCCAACGAGACCATCCGCAAGGTCGTAGCTTTTACGATAGCCGAGATATAGCATTTTTGATGCCCATTTTTGGCCTTAAAAACGGACGTCGAAAACGACTTTTTTAGGATTTTCAAAGTGCTCTCATTCCCTTAGTTCTGCTCGGATCCTGTTATAACCCGGTGTTTTTGTAATCTAGATGATCAAAATAAGACGCTGGTATACTTAGTTTGATTTCGAAAAAAATCAATTTTTTGTGAAAAAATTCGATACGGGGGGGTATACCCTAAAAATGAAAAAACCCAAACTTTGAAGGCCGATATCTCGGCTTCTATGCGAGCTACCGGGAAAATTCCAACGGTTTTGTTTTAGTTTCGTCATCCTGAATCCAACGAGACCATCCGCAAGGTCGTAGCTTTTAGGATAGCCGAGATATGGCATTTTTGATGCCCATTTTTGGTCTCAAAAACGGACGTCGAAAACGACTTTTTCAAGATTTTCATGTTTGAAATACAGAATTTTCGACGTTTGTAATTCATTGAATATTCATTGTTGCGCAGCACGGGTTGCATTACCTTCTTCTTAAGCCAGAGATTAAAAAAAAAAAAAAAAAACAAAAGGACATACAATCTCCGACTACTTTAAGCAGAGGTTTCACTTTCTCCCTCAATATTAGCCGCCCATCGACACATTAAAGCTTTTGCGCTAAGGCATCGAATTTCACCGTTCCTCCTCCCTTCATCCATTGTCTGTCCGTTCCATTTATATTCCGTACCGTTCGCCACTTAACTGCAGGAAACGTCACCCCAAAAGAAGAACAGTCGAAATGCGTGCAATTAAGAATAAAATTCTTAGATAGATTTTATTAACATAAAATTAAGGGGGGGAACAACTAATTCGGGACCCCTTCCAGGCAATATACAGCACCCAATTGGATCTATGTCTATTTTAAGGGTGAGTGAAGAAGTACAGTTTCGGTGATATTGCTTGATTTTATTAGGTTAGGCTGCTTAACGAGATCATTATTAGGGAGGATAGGAATTATACAGGAGCTTTTTTTTTAGTATATATTTTATTAACTTAAATGTTTGTGGTGTTAAACGAATAGCTTTACCGATCTGATGATGCCTTAGGGCGAAACACGTGTAATAGTTTTTTAAAAAATAAACATAATCTGAGATCATTGACTTTGTGTCCCTATAATCTCAGGAACTACTTTGTAAAGAAATAATTTATTGCAGAAAATGATTTTTTTTTTCATTAACCTACCTGTATACCTAATTTATAGTCTTCTAGAAGCTTAAACATGAACCAAACCAACATAATTAAATTTCCACGTTACCTTTCCCGCATTATCTCAAAGGATGTAAAGCATAAAACAGATAACAAAACCCCGGGCTCGGAAAGCAAATAATGAGGCTGACAAAGCCAATTAAAGGCGAAATACCTCGGGAAGTTTTGATATGGCGAAATCCCCGTCTTAGGATCACCTTATCTTATAAGTTATAATCCCTTAAAATAGTCCTGGACCCTAATTGGGAACATCCCTATCACTTACAACGGTTATAGGGTCACTCAATTAATTTGCTCCTAATTCCGGTTAACTTTTAAGCCGAATATTTATTTGCAACTCAGAATATTCTTGTGCATAACTTAAGGAACCGATTAACATTTAAAGGGCCTATAAACTCCCCATACATAGGTCCCTATAAACTATGAAAAATTAGTAAATGGTATCTTTTTTTGGATATTTTCCCTAAGGTCATACACCCTTTTAATACGACTTTTATTAATTAAGCCGTGTAACGTGAAAATCGCGTGTTTTTCTAAGAGGATTAAAATTCATATGCAAATAGAACACACGGCTTATCGGCCAGTTTGCAAGGGTATAATTCATAATAAGTAAAATCTTCTTGGCATGTAAATTAGCAGGGTAGGGAGGGTTGTTAGTAAAATGTATGATTTTTTTTTTAAATGTCATAAAAGACCTTTATTCGATCAGTATGCCAAATATGTCCATTAAAATTTCAAAAAATCACCTTTTTAAAATATTAATTGAAAATCCTCCCTTTCAAACGGGTCAATGGAGAATTGCCTTTCAGAACATCTCCGTTAAAGGTATGTAAGTATATTAAAAATTCTATTCTATGCTCTCAATAGACAATCTTTTGCACAAAGAAGTTGAAAAGATACGATGTTTGCGATGCGAAACTCACCCTTACGAGAAAAGGGAGGCTTTATACAGGAACTTCGATTCCTGATAATTTTATAAACCTACTTTTCAATTGTACATAAACCACTATGTGTTTCCGTTAAATATTAAATTAGAAAGGCGGCCTCGATGCACCAAATTTAACCATTATAGTAACCAAGGGGATCTGGAAACGCTACACTCAACTAAACCTGTATGGAAAACTTAGTTACACACAAACGCACCCGAAAGGAGACGTTTAGAGGGAAATCGGCGAAGCAGTTTGCCGTATTAGTTGGGTCTGTGTGTATGCATGTGTATCTAGGAAAACATAATGTGTAACGCTATACAGGGTGGTTTATTTAATAATGTCACCTCAAAAGCAGTCCTTAAAGGCGACATTGTCATCGTCAGGGGGTCGTATAAAGTTCATCATAGTCCGAAAATCCATCTCAGGAATTGCGTTCAGCCAAAGGACATAAACAGCGATACATAAAAGAGTAGAAGGGCATTACTGCCCTTTGTAGCATGCCATTAAGCGACCGGTGGGGTGCTGGGACGTTAAACAACCTTTTAAAATGAAAATTATGTTTGTGATTACTGCTGCTGCCGACTTTTAGATACATTTTCTTTCGGAGTTAATTGCGTTTTTAAGGCTGGGTTGCGTTAAAAGGGTTTTTACGGATAGTATATTTACGATAAAATTAGTTATTGAATTTGAAAATTGATAGCAGTTTTTTTGCACTAGGATCTGGTTTATTTTGATAAAAGTAAGAATATTTTAATAAGATTAAAAATTCTAAATTATACTGTAGAGGCAAATTATTATTTTATCTGACTATTCTGTGTCATGGTTTAACTGTTCAAATGACACCTAAAATAATTGACGTGAAAAAATTGAAACAACAGAGTTAGAATCTACTTTCAAATCGATATTCTGCCTAAGTAACACATAATAAACGTTTATTTTTGGTATACACCAGATGTACATTTTTCGTTGTACTTTATCGATTAATTTCGGATAAAACGTCAAAAAATTTACTGTTACGTTTATGTTATTTACATTTTAGAAGAAGGTCCTTGTTTAGTTTTGAGCAAATTTGTATTCGTGAGTATTTTTCATTTGTATATCTTATTTGGTGTAATTATTGTTTTATACACGTAAATGCATTTCCTATTTTTTTTTCTAGATTTCTTTGTGTATTATATTCGATTATTGCACTATAATATATATACGTAAATGAAAAGTATATCGTATGTGATATTGGGGTTATTTTATCATATATTTGAGGTGTAGTGATCGAGGTTAACGTTAAGGTTATGTGAGAAAAGTATAGATACAAAAACTATAAATTATTTTATTACCTATAGTTCTTTTAAAAAGCATTATTTTCTTAGACAATTATTACTGCAAAAAAAAATGATTTCCATTAATATTACTCTTACCCCCCCACCCACCCCACATAACTTACCAGTAAGAAATTGTTTTCAAAAATCATCATTTTCTAGAATAATATGCATGAATAAAAGCTGGTTTCGTCATTAATATTTAATATAATAACACAGTTTGTTTATTTAAATTTGATAAAATTATACAGGGTGTCCCAAAAAAGAGTGTCAAGCGAGCGCCCAGAGATAGTGTATATGATCCGATTTTTTTTTAGTTTAGGAGTTATTACATTTTTTGTGTTTTTTAGTATTATTCGACTTTAATGCTTATTTCTGCTATATTTATAGTAAATAGGTAAGGCGAATGCCTGATTTTTATTTTATTATTTAGATAAAAGTTGACTCTGACAAGAACAAAGATAATTCGATCCAGAAATTTAAATATTGCTTACAAAAATAAATAAATTGTGACATAAAAAACAAAAGTAAAAAAAGTTCAACAAAGTTAAAGGCGTTTTAAAAAAATTAAAACATATTTTTTTTCAAAAACGTAATTATTTAAGAAACCTTATCGGTCTTTCACTATCGTCAGTATATATATATGTCAGTGTATATCACGTCGATCAGCTTTTCACTATAAAAAATTCATTGGGCTACCCTTATCGCATCTTATCTAAATAACAGTTAAAAGGAAAACAAAAAAAGATTTACTAATAAATGAAATAAAGCAAAAAGTGTTTTAATCAGTTTATCTTTAATTATTACATAAAGTTTTCAAAACGACGACCTTGTCGTTCAATACAAATACAGCATCAGCGAAAAAAATTATCTTTTAACTTTTTAAATGCTAATCTGTTATTTTTTACGGTTTGTTTTGCTTCATTAATTTTTATTCTTAGTTCTTCTAAGTTTCTTGACTCTTGAGCGTACACGACCTCCTTGTAGTAACCCCAAACAAAAAAATTAATTGGGTTTAAGTCCGGTGACCTGGGGGGCCACTGAATTGGCCCACCTCGACCGATCCACTTGTGTCTAAATCGCCTATTCAGATATTCTCGAACATTTATCGCATAATGGTAAGGAGCCCCATCGTTCTGAAAAAACATGTCTCTCCTTATCTCCAAATCAACATCTTCTAACAGCTCATGGAGATTTTCTGTTAAAAAATTTAAATAGGATTCTCCATTCAATCGGTCGGGTAATTCAAAGGGAGCAATTAGTTTTTCATTTACTATCCCATACCAGAGGTTTACACCGAATTGCTCTTTAAAATTTGATTGTCGTGTAAGTTGAGGATTTTCAATACTCCAGGAATGATAATTATAAATATTAAAAATGCCAGTGCGCTTAAAATTCGATTCGTCGATCCATAAAATTGAATTAAAAAAATTTTTATTTGCCGCTTGACCTTGCAACATTTCTTCAAAGAATCTTACTCTTCTCGGATAATCTTCGGGTTTTAGTTATCGCACCTTTTGAATATGATATGGATGATAACCCATCTCATGGAGTATTCTATGGTGCTTCGATTTCGGTATTCCGATACGGTGCTCAATTGCTCTAAGGCTTACATTTGGATTTGCTTCAACTTCTTCGACCACTGCATCTACCAAATCTGGGGCTCTCATCCCTAATGGTCGTCCAGGAATAGTCCCCGGTACTCGCCCTTCCCTATAAGCATCGCGAACTCTTAGTATCATGCGATGATCAGGCCATCTCTCTGGTATTGGATCACCTCTGCGTTCTACTTGCCTCCGGTATAATCTAGCTGCTTCCAAAGCATTCCCTCTCGCATATCCGTAAAAGTAATGCATTTGTTCAAAGTTTTTTTAATATTTGGACCATAAAGTTTAGTAGTTATAAATAAAGTTTTTTTAATATTTGGGTTTAAAAAAATGTTTTAATTTTTAAAACGCCTTTAACTTTGTTGAACTTTTTTTACTTTTGTTTTTTATGTCACAATTTATTTATTTTTGTAAGCAATATTTAAATTTCTGGATCAAATTATCTTTGTTCTTGTCAGAGTCAACTTTTATCTAAATAATAAAATAAAAATCAGGCATTCGCCTTACCTATTTACTATGAATACAGCAGAAATAAGCATAAAAGTCGAATAATACTAAAAAATCAGAAAAAATTTAATAACTCCTTGGGGTGGGTGGGGGGGTAAAGGTTGTGTTGATGAAAAACAATGTTTTTGCAGAAAATATATATTCAATATTTAATTTAATAACATTGATTATTAAAATTTGATATAATTTTATATTTAAATATTTAGTATAAAAACAGCGTTATTAGATTAGATAATATGGACAAAAAATAGTAATTTTCCTAAGCAAATCTATAAATTTTTTTATCACTTACAAATTTAATAAAAAACATTTGTTTTTCAGATAATTATTTTTTGAAAAAAAAAACTTTTATTAAACCTTCCCTTAGCCCCCCACCCACCCCATACAGCTTACCAGTAAAAAATTGTTTTCAAAAATCTTTTTTTTTTTTAAATAATATGAATGGATAAAAGCTGGTTTCGTCATTAGTATCTAATTTATTAACACAGTTTGTTTATTTAAATTGGATAAAATTATATATATGTTTATTAATAAATATTTAATACAAAAACAGTGCTATTTTATTGGATATAATAGACGAAAAACGGTGATTTTTCCGAAAAAATTCTTACTGGGAAAATATTTGGGGTGGGTGGGGGGGTAAGGGTTGTGTTGATGAAAAACAATGTTTTTGCAGAAAATATTTAGCAGAAAAACAGCGTTATTAGATTGGATAATATGGACAAAAAATAGTGATTTTATTAAACAAAAACTATTGATTTTTTTATCACTTACAAATTTATTAAAAAGCATTTGTTAATCAGGTAATTATTAAAAAAAAAACATTTTTTATTAAACTTACCCTTAGCCCCCCACACATCTTACCAGTAAAAAATTGTCTTCAAAAATCATTTTTTTTTAAATAATATGCATGGATAAAAGCTAGTTTCGTCATTAGTATCTAATCTAATAACACAGATTGTTTATTTAAATTTGGTTAAATTATATATATATTTATTGATAAATATTTAATATAAAAACAGTGCTATTTTATTGGATGTAATGGACGAAAAACGGTGATTTTTCCGAAGAATTTCTTACTGGGAAAATATTTGGGGTGGGTGGGGGGGTATGGGTTGTGTTGATGAAAAACAATGTTTTGCAGAAAATATATATTCAACATTTAATTTAATAATACTGATTATTAAAATTTTATATAATTTTATATTTAAATATTTAATATAAAAACGGCGTTATTAGATTGGATAATATGGACAAAAAATTGTGATTTTTCTAAACAAAAACTATAAATTTTTTTATCACGTACAAATTTATTAAAAAGCATTTGTTTTTCAGGTAATATTTAAAAAAAAAATCTTTTTATTAAACCTACCCTTAGGTGGAACTTAGTTAGGTTTTACGTAAGTTTCAAGTCCTCGGATTCTCTAAAGGTAACTATCAGCTAATTTAAAAAAAAAAAACTATTGAAATTATTGTAATAGAAGCTGTAATATTGAATTTTTTTTTCTACATGTGCCTGAAATAAACTGAATTTTTTATCTTTTATATATCAATAAGTATCTCAACTTTTAGGGTATAGAGATATATGATTTTTGATTTCTCAGTTTCTTTGAAGGTTATTTAAGTTAATTTAAAAAATATATATTAAAATCCTTCTTATAAACTATACAATATAATTTTTTTCCTTGCAGGAGTATTTGTAATGAACTTCATCTTTTATCTCTTATAAATTAAGGTATTCGCATATCAGTGAATACCTTAATTTCTACGACAAAGAGTCGTGTAATTTTTTATTCTTCGGATTATCTAAGCCTTCTTTCAGCTAAATCTTAAGAAATCAATTAAATCCTTGCAATAGAAAATAAAATATTGCATTTTTCCTTACAGAAATGCCTGTAATAGACAGTATTTTTTACTCGGTATTAACTGCTTAATTTTTGTTTTTCCTGTACCTATACTTTAATAATAGTTATAATTTATATTTAATTAGAATAATAATAATAAGTCTTTTTATTTAATTCTAAAAAAAAAATAAGTACATACAACAGCTTTAACAGCTATTTTGAAATGTAGAGAATAAAAGTGATAATCCGGCCTGTCATAGGTTTTTCTTCATCATCATTACGTACTGCCTGGAATTTAACAATATGCAAAGGAAACTAAATAAAATGATAATTGAGCTGAAAAATTTAATTAAAAAAAAATTATTGGCATTTCCCTAGAAAAAAAAGGGGCAATTTATCAGCAGTTTCATCCCCTAACAAGCGCATTAGTCACCAGTTTAACGGCCAATTTCCGACCTCTATAATTCCGATTTAATTACAATGATTAACATATATTTTTCCGATCAACGACGTACATATATAACCGAAATGCGAAACCCATACGTTATAATACGGACGGCGTTTATTTGAATATCGATCGGTGAAAACTGGGGCTATTAATCTATTTAATTAGTTTTTCCCGGTCTGCCGACTTCGAAGGCGACCAAAATTGATCGCGTGCCGTCTGTCAGTGACAATAATATATTGGCCCTATGCCACCACACCGACATTCGGGTTTTTTTTTTGCTCCATTTCATAATTCTCTACTATTCACAGCAATTAAAAAAAAATAAACGGATGCATAACTTAAATGGGCACAACTCACATATTTTTTTTTGTTTTTCCATTAACAAGAGACAAGGACCGAGAGAGGGGCAGGGAGGGTGCGTAACCAACCGGCCAAATTCCCCAGATTCCTCTCAGATATCAGGGAAATTTTACGTTTAGTTCTGGCGTCGGATTCCAGACAGTTGTGGCATTGGGAAATTCCTTGGAGGGATTGTGGACCGGTGGTCCTTCTAGTTGGAAAATCTCACTAAATTATTTAATTTATTTCTATGATGATTTAATCATTAATTTAATTAAATTGAGTTGTGTACCGTAGCTTAATTTGTTTATAGGTTTGAGTCAATTTTTCGTTTCAAGTTCAATCTAGATTACCTGGAAATTGTATTTTTTTGATGAATTTATCTCAACTACAAATGATGTATCAGCTCATAGAGGACGTGTACTAAATTTATTGAGTTTCTACCTCACTGAGTGCTTATAATGACGTATATGAGTTTTGGCATTGAAATTGATTGAAATACAAAAAAAAGGTTTCGTTTATTCCAGGCACTCCTAGAAGGACAAATTCCATATTACATCTTCTGCACCCTAGAAATTTAGGTATTTACCAATATACAAAAGACAAAAAATGCTACCTATTATAGGGATTCCTGTAAGGATAAATTGAATATTTCATCTTCTATTGCAAAGAATTTAATCGTTTCTTTAAATTTAGCTGAAAGAGGGCTTAAATAATCCGAATCAAAAATTATATGACTTTATATCCTAGAAACTAAGATACTCATTGATATACTAGAGATAAATGTCGTAATTCATTACAGATACTCCTGCAAGGAAAAAATTTATATTTCATAGTCTATAAGAACGATTTTAATAATTTCCTTAAATTAGCCTAAACGAGCTTTAGAGAAACCGAAGAATTAAAGATCATATATTTTTGTGTCCTAAAAGTTAAGATATTTATTGATGTGCAAGAGATAAAAGATGCAGTTTATTCCAGGCACTCCTAGAAAGAAAAACTCAATATTGCATCTTCTATTGGAAGAATTTTAATGATTTTTTTTAAAATTAGCCAATAGGAAGCTTAGAGAATCTAAGGAATCAAAAATCACATGACTCTATATCCTAGAAATTAAGGTATTCACTGTTATATTATAAGAGATAAGCTTTTAATTAAAAAAGTGTTTTAAGTTATTTTTTTGTTATATGAAAGAGTGTTTCCTAGTTGTTAGTAGAGACTAGAATAAAATCAGAGCACCCATTACAGGCTTATGAATTTTCAAAGAAAATTGCCATAAAAAAGTTAGTGTTTTCTTTGATAATTTAAAAAACAATACTTTTAATTAAAAAAATGTTCGACTGTATTTTTTTAATATATTATAGAGTATTCCCTTTTCATCCATGGAAACTTAATTGAAATGAAGTTATTTGTTTTAGAGATATGAATTTTTGAAAAATATTTGCTATAAAAAATTAATGTTTTCTTTGATCATTAAAAAAAAATAGTTTCAATTAAAAAAGAGTTCTAGTGTATTTTTTTGTTATATTATAGAGTGTTTTCTATTTATCAGTAGAAATTAGGATAAAATCGGACCACCCCTTACAGACTTATGCATTTTTGAAGAAAATTGCTATAAAAAAATTAGTGTTTTATTTGATAATTTAAAAAGCAATACTTTTAATTAAAAAAATGTTCGACTGTATTTTTTTAAAATATTATAGAGTGTTCCCTTTTCATCAATGGAAATTTAATTGAAATCAAATTATTCCTTTTAGATATACGAATTTTTGAAAAATAATTGCTATAAAAAATAAGTGTTTTCTTTGATCATTAAAAAAAAATACTTGTAATTAAAAAAGTGTTCTAGTGTATTTTTTTTGTTATATTATATAGTGTTTTTTATTCACCAGTAGAAATTAGGATAAAATCGGACCACCCCTTACAGACTTATAAATTTTTGAAGAAAATTGCTATAAAAAAATTAGTGTTTTCTTTGATAATTTAAAAAACAATACTTTTAATTAAAAAAGTGTTCGACTGTATTTTTTTAATATATTATAGAGTGTTCCCTTTTCACCAATGGAAACTTAATTGAAATCAAATTATTCCTTTTAGAGATATGAATTTTTGAAAAATAATTGCTATAAAAAATTAGTGTTTTCTTTGATCATTAAAAAAAATAGTTTCAATTAAAAAAGTGTTCTAGTGTATTTTTTTTGTTATATTATATAGTGTTTTCTATTCACCAGTAGAAATTAGGATAAAATCGGACCACCCCTTACAGACTTATGAATTTTTGAAGAAAATTGCTATAAAAAAATTAGTGTTTTCTTTGATAATTTGATAAGCGATACTTTTGATCAAAAAAGTGTTCGACTCTATTTTTTTAATATATTATAGAGTGTTCCCTTTTTACCAATGGAAACTTAATTGAAATCAAATTATTCGTTATAGAGATATGAATTTTTGAAAAATACTTGCTATAAAAAATTAGTGTTTTCTTTGATCATTAAAAAAAATAGTTTCAATCAAAAAAGTGTTCTAGTATATTTTTTTTGTTACACTATACAGTGTTTTCTATTCACTACTAAAACCTAGATAAAATCGGACCACTCTTTATGAATTTCTGGCTATAAAAACTGTTTTTCACCAAAGTATAACCTTAAGAGATCTGGATAATAAGTATGTTCAACTTCAGAAAATTTATTTAGTAATTTTATTTTGTTTACTCATTTATTGTCCAACAGGAAAATCCTAATGCAAAAGACAATTATGAGTAACATGGTAACAAAAAAATACAACTGAACTAACAAACTTAAATAAACTATGCATATAACAAGAGTAAACCCACCCAAAAGTAATTAAATAGTACAATAGAAGGAAAAAAATCTAAAATAATTGAGAAAAATGCGAATATTTCTAAAAAAATCGGGAATTTTATGCAAGGAATGCTACAAATTAATTATTATTATTGGGTCAAAATAATTTAAGAAAAAATAGTTTTCGTTGAAACTTTTCATGTTTTCCAGCCCCTCCACCAAATTTAAAATTTTTCCTTAAGTTTTAAAGATGATTTTAGGTCGAAACGTCTACAAAAATATTAGTTCATATTTCCCTAGAAACGCTTCAAAATATTTTCACATTTTCCAGGTTAAAATTAATCAACTAATTTGAAGAGATTTTGTATTTTCTTGTTCCTTCACCAAAATATGTCTGAATATCCCCATCTTCTTGGCCAAAGTTTTATTTTAAATAGTCTGTTGTCCAGTTCAGTTGAAGAAAACTCAATTCGAGGCAGTTGAACTTTGGCATGGAAATAAACATTTTAACCTCATAAGTGCTGAATAAACAAACGATTGCAAAGATACTAATAAAACTGAAAAAAACTAACCTAAATTACCATCTTTTTTTACCCATCAATAATCATACATAAAATATCAACCAAAACTAGAGAAAACCTTCCCGTCTTTTACCTTACGATATGCATATTAAATTCAATCAATATTCTATTTACTTTATACATTAATAAGGGGTAAAATACGTAGACAAGCGACCCCATATCCCGAAAGATTTATCTTAATCATGACGTCGCAAACTTTGACAGTAATAGCCAATAAAATCCCCTTCCTAAGCCATTTCGTTCTACTTTAAATAGAAACCGCCACTATTTTTAAATTTGTTACTGATTTTGCAACTCGTTTTACATAATTAATTTTAATTGCAAACAAAATCAAACCTGCTTTTTTGCCAAGAGCCGCTTTGTTAAGTATAAAAACCTTTTGTCTGGAAAGATAAGGGGGATGATGGTCGGTCCCTTTTTCTTATTTTATCATTATATGAATTAAGTGAATTGGTAAATCATCCGTGTACTGGATGTCAGGACCAGCCCAGTGGGGATCCAGATAAAATTATCTGGATAGAAAACGTTCGGAATTGTAGCAGACATATTTTGAAAAACATTTATTTATTTTTAGGAAGGAAATTTGATGTTTTAGCTTTTAGTTTATACAGACTGATCACGAAAGTGAATTTTCTTTTTTATATATTAATTTCTCTCTTTTTCCCTTTAATAGGTCCTTCTTTGTACCGTCTCGCATCCACCAGCGTCACTCGCTTTGAACATTTTCCTTTAGTTTATTTATTTTTCATATTTCCCTCAGGTGTTTTGATGTTTGAGAAGGAAGATTGAAGTATTTTGTTCTCTGTAATGCATAACTTAATTGGACGCGACTGTTGTTTTCTATATTTAGTGTTTTTTTTTATAAGCAGTAAGGTTTTCCCGGAAGTTGATAGGATGTTGGCAACTGAAGTACGCAGAGTAAGCAAAATAAAATTATCGATAAATGTTTAAAAGAAAATCGAACCAATTTTTATTAAAATTAAAAAAAAGTCTGACAAACGATTGATTTTGGAGTTAAACCCAACTTACTAGAAAAATTGACTAAATTATTTTTCAAATGTTATTTAATGAAAAAAACATCGCATTTTAGATTGACGTTAATAAGAGTTCATTAGGCCATTTAGTTTTTTAATATGTTCCTTTAATATAGTTTTAACTTTATGTCTAAATATGTTGTGTCCGAAAAACCGGCCAACAAGTCGAGATTTTGCCTCTCATAAGACCTATATCCTGGACGTAGTTTAAAGATAATTAAAGAATTATTATAAAACGAGTGTTTTCATACGTAATTGGATAAACTACAAGAGAAAAACACAATTTTAGAATGTTACCGAGGATATTAAAGAACTGGGACACGGATATGTCCGGAAAACCGGCCAACAAGTCGAGATTTTGCCTCTTCTAAGACCTATATCCTGGACGTAGTTTAAAGATAATTAAAGAATTATTATAAAATGAGTGTTTTCATACGTAATTGGATAAACTGCAATAGAAAAACACAATTTTTGAATGGTACCGAGAATAATAATGAACTGGGATAGGGATAAGTCAAGATTTTGGGTTTTCTAAGACTAACATCTTCCAACCCAAGTGCCTAGAAGAAAAAATTAAATATTTTTACTTCCTGTGAATAAAATAGTTATTTGAATTTTTTTTTGGTCATAAAACAGTGTTACATGCATCTCTCTTTATTTATTATTATACTATAATCTTTATTATACTAAATTCCTCTAAAAATTGAAACAAAGGCTTTAAACGTCTTAAAGCTCTTACGCTTTAATTAAATTTCGACCACATTTTTAAACAATAATAAATTCCCTATGCTCATTGCATTTTGAGATTCCTTCTGGAAATATAATGGAAAAACACCATTTAATTAACTTCCTTGACAATACTTCGGATTGCAAAATGGATAAACAATAGTAAAAATTTTTCATCTCGTGGTTCCTTCACTTCCTAATTACATAAGGGTATTTTACCCTGCTAACAAACCAACCAAATTACTTAAAAAAAAAATAAACCAAACCTTGACAATTCATCTAAATCCATTGAGCTCCCATACAACAGCAGAAAACGAGGCGCTAGAACTTTTCCTCGCATGCAAGTCGGTAGGTAACCTGCAATTGTCATCTGACATTTTTCTTATTGCGACGGAGACATGTACCGTTGAAATTCCTCTCGCCTCTAAATAGATTTCGATTGAGAGAAAGCAAAAATTTTAAAGTTTACCCCCGTCACGTCTTGGTAAAGTAAAGTAAGCGAAAAGTTCGTTACGGAACAGGTGAGGCACTATTTTTAAGCAAAAACAAAAAAAAAATGCATAACTTAAATGGATACGATTGACTCGCTTTTACGCGCTGCCATATTGCCACTCATTTAAAACATTAAATAAAATTAAGGTGTTAAAAACCATGAAAATGGCTGTATAAATTTTTTTATAGGGCTTTGGTATCCTCTTGCTTTTTTTACCTTTCTTTTTTTTTTTTTGTGTATTTGCACCTGTGCTAACGGTTTCATAATCGAGGCATGATACTATTTATCCTAATGGTTTATTTATTGTAAATTAATAATTATGTTCGTAATTTTATTGATAAATAAATTTATTTTAAATTTGAATAAACGATGTAAATAAATTTTTAATTTGATGAAAGACCTAAGTTATTACAGAATTTAAAAAAAAATTATAAAAAGGGCCCTAGACTGCCTAAAAAACTCTAAAAAATTATTAAAGCAGTATAGTTTTTTTAAAAAATTATTAATTTTCTTGGAAAAAAATATGTATATTGAAATCTATTAAGTCACCTTGGGAAAAAGTCAGAAAATTAAGTGAAATTGTTGGAAAATTAAACGAAATTTGTGTACCTACTTTAAAGCTTGAAAAATGGTTTTCTTCTTAAAGGTAGTTGAAATAGAAAAAATTGGATTTTTCTAAAATACTCATTTTTGTCTGGAAACTAAAGAACAAGAAATTGCGATCTTGATTTTGATCCTAACTCCTTGAAAACATTAGGATATCAATGAAATGCCTAAAATTAACCATTAATCGAAAACTTACTGTAAATGCCTGTAAGTAACGAAAATTTGACTCCAGTTCTATGGGAAAAGTAACTTTAAAAAAAATATTGAAAAATAGCTTGAAAGTGTAAAAAAAATTAGTTTAGCTTTTTCTATGACCTTAAAAAATCCACTATACAAATTGCTAAACTAGCTTAAAGAAAGTAATTTCAAATGCTCGACAAAATACAAGAAATTTCCATAAAATGTCTGAAAGTGAGTGAAAATCACTTGAAAATGCCCGGAATTAATTAAAAAAAAATAAATACAGCTGACTGAAAAACTTCAATGCATGTAGTAACAAAAAAATTACGTTACATAACCCTAGAATACTTCCATGAAATGCTAAAAAGTAAGAAAAAGTGCCTTTTAATGCCCGAAAAATGACTGTAAAGGCTGGAAGTGAACAAAAGGAACTTCCATGAAACGTTTTAAAGTAAAGGAGATGTACTTTTAATGTCTGGACGTAAAGAACCTAAAAAGTATTTTAAAATACTTGAAAATAAATTAATTTTTTGTGAATAAGAAGTAACTTCAAACGTCCAAGGGAGTAACAGAAAATAATCTTACCTTACTAGAACACGCCTTAAATTGACTGGGAGCCATTAACAAATGCGTTAAAAAAAATCACTATAAATGCCAGAAAATTTCTAATAAAAACGACTTTTCATGTGTTGGAATATCATTTTTAATAGAAATTGGAAACTGGAAATAGCGTCAGAAGCCTGGAAGTGATAAAAGATTTCTTTAATTATCTGGAAAGTGACTTTAGACGATTTGTAGTAACAAAAAATTACTTCAGCTAATTTAACTTAATTGTATGAGTCTAAAGAAAATACACAACTTAAATTCCTGGAAAATATAAGGAATTTCCTTAAAATAGCTGAAAGTGGACGAAATGCCCTTGAAATTCCTGTAAATAATAAAAAATTACTCTTAAAGCTCAGAAATAACAAAAAAATAACATCAGTTGACCGGGAAACACTTTGAATTGCCTAGTAGCAACAACAAATTACTTCAATGCATGTAACAACGAAAAAACTACTTTAAATAATCTTAGAAAATTATCGTGAAATGCCTGGACGAAAAAGTGACTACAAGTAACGCAAAACGTACTTTAAATCCCTAAAAAATGACTTTAATTTTCTGGAAATAAAGGAGTTTACATGCAATGGATAAAAGGAATAACTACTGACTTTAAATGCCTGTAAGGGACAAAAAAATTACTTCAGTTACCAAGAAAAGTGACTTTAATCACCAGGACTTTAATAACCGAGAGTAGCCTTAAAAAAATTACTTCGGTTTTTTGTAAAGTGATTTGTAGAAGCTTAAAAAAAATCATAACTCGATGTCCCGGATTTGCGAAAAAACTACTTAACTCGAGAAAATAACGATTCTAGAACCATAAAGTATAAAAAATTACTTCAATTGCCTGTAAAAGTGAAAAAATCTACCATCAAATGCTTGCAATAAAATGAAACGCCTTAAAGTAACAAAAGGTGGCTTTAAATGCCTGAAAGTAATAAAAAAAAAGCTTCAGCTGACTAAAAAAAATTCTAAAATGACCGGAAGCAACAACAAATTACTTCAGTGCAAATAACAGCGAGATATTAACTTCCAACACCTAAAAGTGAAAGATAGATTATGACTATTAACTTCCAACACCTAAAAGTGAAAGATAGATGGCCATTAGACTGTCTGGAAAAATGATTTATTTCTTCCAGGCAGTTGGGTTATAAAAAATTATAAAAAAAAAATAATTTTTTACTAAAATTATTCAATTTTGCTGGGGAACGTAGTAATAAAAAAAATGCGATTCTGACATTGATTTTAATTGATCCTAAAATATCTGGAAAACATTTTTTTTTTTTTAATTTAGAAGAAAATAAATTTCGCGCCTCTAAACAGATTTCGATTGAGAGAAAGCAAAAATTTTAGAGTTTACCCCAGTCACGTCCCGGTAAAGTAAAGTAAGCGAAAAGTTCCTTATTGAACAGGTGAGGCACTATTTTTAAGCAAAAACAAAAAAAAAATGCATAACTTAAACGGATACGATTGACTCGCTCTTACGTCGCCACCACTGCCATATTGCCACTCATATAAAACATCATATATATATATATAGGATCCGTTCTAATTAAAGTGCTTTGACGGCAGCCAGACAAGGATAACGATATTAAAAGCGGCTTTTGATGGATCTACGTTTTATTACTGGCGTAGCGTGCATCAGAATCCATCTATTCGAAATTTCGCAGACGCGCCAGTATTAATTGCTACACCTTAATATAATGCCGTTGATCTAACGTAAAGTGACATCATGATTAATGTCCTTTTATATATATAACGCTTCTTGGGCTCAGAAGTTTAAATTGGGTCGATAGAAATTTTCAAGCAATGCATAATATATCTCACACTGAATTCTGCATTGACCATAAGCAAGAAAAACTATTTTTAAATTCACTTTAAAGGCTCTTATGCCCTTTTACGTTATTCCACACATCTCGCTCAAATAACTTGCTATATATACACTTTGTTGGGCGCCAAAATTGACTATTCTCGTTATATCAATCTTCAACGGCTTTAAATTATGTTGATATACAAACAAATAAATTGAGAATGCTTGAAAATGGCAAGAGAAACGCATCCACGACCTCCGGAAAACAATAATAATGATAATAATAATTCTGACGTGTGCTCCAGACCGTATCCCGGACATATCCAGAACACGTGTTGTTGTGGCATTATTGCGACATCGCTAAACATAATTTCAAAACCCCTCTCGTACGCTCCGATGCTCTGCTGTTTTACGATTCATGGCATCGAGTGTGTGTCGTTGTATTATTACTTTGAATTTCGGGGGAACATTTGTTACTTTTTGCTTAGTTTTTCCCCTTTTCTGAATCAAACCTTATTTCGGTTTTATTGAATTACCCCCTAGCAGGTGATACGTATATACTAAGTTATATTTGATTTGGAAAAACAGGGATACTGATTTATTAGTATCTTTGCAATCGTTTGCTTATGGAAATTAATTCAACTGCCTGGAAATTCTAAAAGTTTTATTTTTTAGGCATTTTGTGTGATTTTTTAGGAATCAAGAATAATTCCCATAATCACAGTTTTTGCCTTTTTTAAAAATTCAAGACTTAAACGGAAATGATAATTTAAAATTTAATTTCTGGAAAATATTTATATATATTTTCTACTGCTTTTTTTTGTATTAGTGACCAAGGATTGTAAATTAGATGTGGTATTTTGTAAGTAAATTGGTCAAATGTTAAAGTTCACTGGGCTAAAAAGAAAAAGTTCAGCGTTTGACCAATTTATCCACAAAACACAATACCTAATTTTTTTTTATTTAAATTTAAAAAAAATCATTATCTAGATAGTCTAGGACCCTTTTTAAATTTTGAGGTATTTAATATGATTTCAAAATATTTCCAAGGGGTTAAAATCAATGTCAAAATAGCATTTTTTTTATTATTAGGTACGGTTCCCAGCAAAATTGAATAATTTTAGAAAAAAATAATTTTTTTTTTAGCAATTTTTTATAACCCAACTGCCTGGAAGAAAAAATCATTTTTCCATACAGTCTGGTGACCTCTATTTTTTTTTAATTTTCAGGCATTCCATTGATATCCTAATTTTTTCAAGTAGTTAGGATCAAAATCAAGATCGCAATTTCTTGTTTTTTAGTTTTCAGACAAAAATGAGTATTTAAGAAAAATCCAACTTTTTCTATTTTACCACTTTTAAGAACAAAACAAAGGTACGAACACAAAGTCACGGTTTCATCAAATCCATGTAATTTTTTTACTGCAACTGAGTTGTAGTGTGATCTGTGTAGGTCTAGGCCTGATGAGGCTCCGATAGGAGCGAAACAAGTGTAGCTTTAAAAAAAAATTACATGGATTTTGATGAGACCGTGACTTTGTGTTCGTACCTTAGTTTTGTTCTTGTTTGGTCTCTTAGAGAAAAAATGGATGACATGTTTCTACTTTTAAGAAAAAGCTTTAAAGTAGGTACCTGACTTTTTCCCAAGGGGTTTTAATAGATTTCAACATACATATTTTTTTTCAGGGAAATTAATAATTAAAAAAAGAATTACTGCTTTAATAATTTTTAACCCAGTTGCCTGGCAGACAAAAGGGAGTTTTTGAGGCAGTCTAGGGCCCTTTTTATACATTTTAAAAAAATTCGTAATAACTTAGGTCTAAGGTTCTTAATAAAACAACTTATTTACATCGTTTATTGAACCTATCTGCTTATTGCAACATTAACTGTATGTCAACCAGTTGCTTATTTTGCAAAACTGCATAAACTGATTAATATAACAATTACCTTAGCAAATTAATTAATTATATCGATATAGTGAATGATTTTTATTTTATGCAATTAACATGGTTGCCTAATTTTTTCAAGGGGTTCAGACAAGAAAAAAAAAATTGTTGTTTTAATGATTTTTTTAAGCCATTTAGCCCCTAAAGTAGGTACACGCATTTTTCTTTAATTTTTCATAAATTTCGTTTAATTTATTAAATATTTTACAGGGCGTTTTTTTTTTTCTTTTTTAAAACAAATTATTTTTTTCACAACTAAAATATTTTATAATTCAACTGCCAATTTTTTAACTATAAATTTTTAAAATTTGTACAATTGTTCTCTGCAGAATTTTAGTATATACCTGCTATATACCTTTTAGTATATAAGTTTTTTTTATATCTTCCAGGGTCTGGAAATAATTTTAAAGATATTTCAAGTGATTCAAACTAATATTTAAAATAACAATTTATTTGCTTTATTTGAAAAATAGACAAATATTTCCCATAATCTGGATGGCATAAAAAAATCAATACAAAAATTTGGAACACGTTTTAAAAAATTACATTTTTTTATAATTTTTTTAATGCAATTTAAAATGATTTTCCAGGTTTTTCTTCCTTATACTAATCGTTTTTAGTCGTTTTTCCAGACGTTTGGAATATATATTTTTATACGACTTCTAGGCATTTGATACAAATTCCAAGCATCTAATTTGGTTTTGTATTGTCTTACAGAAATAAAAATTACTTTTCATGCTTTTTAGATTTCTAGAATCACTTGACGAGATTTAAATATAAATTTCAGGAAATATTTCCAAACTTTCCAAGTAAGTTTTTTTCTTTTCCAGATATCACAGAATGTCCAGTTTTAGTTCAGGAATTTAAATATTGAATTTCTTCTACAAACCAAAAAATTTTTTTAATGATTTTGATAATGATAATTTTTAATGATAATGATAATTTTTTTATTTTAAATTTGAATACTCTCTCACTTTTTAAGATCCAAACAAATATTCCAGTTCAAAATCGTTTTTGGAATAATTTTAATATTGTTAGGTATTAAAGAAATTGTGATTATATTCCTAATTTTTAAAATAAATATCTATTTCAAATTCCTGGAATAAATTAAAAATTAATTTGAAATATCTGTAAACAGATTAATTATTTTCAAAAGCCTGTATGGCACAATTCTGATAAAAATTTTATTTTTTCTTGTTTCTGGAATTGTATGTTTTTTTGTAAATATTTTTCAGGTTTTCGTTATTATTTTTTATTTTCACTATTTTATACTTTTTAAGCCTTTATTATTGTCATTTTTTTCATATGAAAGTGTCTTCATCAAAAAACTTATTTCAGTTTTTTTTTTAATCATTTTCAAGTTATGGGAGGTTTTTCCACGGATTACGAAAAATCGGGATAATGTCAAAGGCTTCACAAAAATCTAAATAATATAAAAACTCATGTAACAAATTTTAGTTATTTTAGTTTCATATGAAAGTCGATGAGTTTCTTTATCAGAAAGGTCATAACACGTATTCTTGAAACTACCTTAGTTTTGAAGTTATTGAATGGTTTTTCTATGAATTGCAAAAAATCACGATAGTGTTAAAGGCTTTACAAAAATCTAAATAATATGAAAACTCATGTAACAATTTTATTTTCTCATAATTTAATTTTAGTTTAACATGAAAAGTGAAGAGTTGCTTTACCAGAAACTTCATGTGAAGTCTATTTATCAATACAACAATTTTGGAGTGATTAACTTATTTTTAACTTAATTGAATACATTTGATACTGTCAAAGGCTTTACAAAAATCCAAATATTTTGAAAATTCATTTGTTAATTTTATTGTCAATTATTTATCAATCCATTTAAGTTTCTTTGTAAATAAAGCCGGTTTGAAGTTATTCAGTCGTTTTTCTTTGGACTAAAAAAATGTTTGATACTGTCAAAAGCTTTATAAAAATCCAAATATTACAAAACCTCAAGTAGACAATTTTAATAATTATTTTTTTATTTTTTTTTTATAAACAAACATTTTTTAACCGCCATGCATAACCAAATTGGACACGACTATTTTTATTTTAATAAATCGATGGGCATAAGGGATTTATTGCAGCAACTTTAGCCAAATATCTACTGATAGTCCATATAGATAAAAATGTAAAAAATCAACCAACCTTAATTTTTTCAGACTCAAGGGAGGGCTGTTAATCCATTTAAAATATCCACGTGAACGTCTTTCTTCCATGAAATTTTAAAATTGGTGAGCATTAATATGCACCATAAACTCAAACAACGAATAAACTCGAGAAATTCTAAAATACAACAAATACAGCGAAAATCTACCCTTAACCAGGTATGACCCCATTTGGCAAGGGACTCCAAAGCCCATAATTCCGCAACTTTCACAAAAGCAAACGTGTAATTTATGCAGCAATGACGCATATAGTGTTGCGATCCCACAAAACCACTATTGTAATTAACCAATTGCTGACGGTATGTCTGATGCACGAATGCCAACCATTGTCTTGCTTAATAAGCGTTATTAGTTACTTGTTGGCTTTAACCCTCTATATATACCGCTTCCCGCAACTTTACTAATTCATTTGTACTTTTAACTAAATTTAAATGAAAAGGAACCCATAAATCTGAGGGTATTCACTCTATATACCAGGGGACGTAAATAGAGAACGGTTTCCTTCTTATTTAGGAAAATTTACGGTCTTCGCCCGATATTTATTGCGTTTGCCATCGGGGATTTAAAAGCCAAATTGTGTACAGGTTGACTTAAATATAAGCATTACTTAAATGGATCTGATACACCGGTTTTTATATAAACATAAGCGAATCTAAATTAGCACCTCACCAGTTTCCGTACACACTAGGGGATGGTGGAAAATGAATGAGGGCAGGTGTGCGCTTTGATGTAATTAAATTGGGCGTAAAAGTTCAAACAGACTTGGGGAAAATTTTATTCGGCAAGGTACAACGTGCAGCATTTAACCCCCTAATTGTAGTCGAGCGTGTGCATAATCGGCCCTCTTAAATATGGGGGAGGTGTTAAGTGAGTTTTTCAGTTTAAGATTTTTAGGGATAATTAAATGTAAAAATACATCAGAAATACCGTTACACAGATCGGTGTAAAAACAAAAATGATAATAATTATATTCGAAAGCGCTGTAACATTTTGTAGTCATAAAGTCTCGCAGAATGTTTGCAAATATGCTAAAACCTTACATACATATTCAAGATGGAGGAAGTATATGAATAAAACAGTCGAGTCAGAAAGAAAATTATTCTGATCAATGAAGCAAATGGGTTTAAAAAAAATGAATTATTGATTTTTCAGTGAGCAACAAAGCTTTAAACGTTCCTATTTAATGCATAACTTAAATGGACATGATGATCTTTTATTACATTTATTAATCAAAACCTTAGTCCAGGCAGTACGTCCAGTTTATTTTGTCAAAATTCCATTGAGTTTCTTATTTTATAATATAATAATACATGCTTCTCTGTAAATAATTTTTGGTTAAAATAAGAAGAACCAAAGTGTTAAAACAAAAAAATTGAACTATGAACACAATGTATAGATTCCATAAAATAAGAGCAAAAGCATTTTTTAACTAACATTTAAGCAGTCACAAAGAAAATATAAGAAGTTTGTCTTGACTGTCAACAGAAGCAGTCTTTGTCAAAGATGTCTGTTGGAGAAGTTTTTTTGTTCACAAATGTAGCATTGTAATTTAGCCATAGTATGTCACCAAAGAGAAAAACAAGCTCTTGAGGACATCAGTTTTTTTGTTTTGTTTTTATAGAGATGCAATGCACAGGACATCAGGACTGCTACAATACCTCTTACAACTTGAAACCATATTAGCTGAAGAAGGGAATAGAAAATTAAATTTAATGGGTTTATTAATTCAGAATGCCAGGCAGTTCGATGGATTTCTTTTTTTAAACTTTGTTTTCTATTACATTATTTAAAGCAGTTTAAACAATTGTTGTTTAGTTAAAATTCCATGCAATTATAACGGGAAAATATTTATTTATAATTTAGGTAGTTGATTTGGCTTATTAATTCAAAATTCTAGGGCCGTAATGAGCTAATTCGTTTCATAATTGAAGGAGGTTAATTTTTTCAAAATTCCAGGCAGTTGAAAATATAGTAGCCTCAGAGGGCATGATAATGCAGGCTTACAGGCCTAACGTTGACTTTAAAACAGAAAAAGTGAGTAACTTTAAAAGTTCTTATTTAATGCATAACTTAAACGGAAGTGAAAATGGATTTTGTTAAATTTTCTAATCAAAACTTAATTTAGAATTCCGGGCAATTTATTGTGTCATAATTCCAGGCGGTACATCTAAGTATTTCGTCAAAATTCCCATGCAATTACTTGAGTTTTTGATTTGGGGCTGAACAGGGCCTTAAAAGTTCCTATTTATTGCATAACTTAAATGGATGTGATGATGTTTTATTGAATTTCTCAGTCGAAACTTAATGAAGAATTCCAGGCAATTTACCCAATTTATTGTGTCATAATTCCAGGCAGTACATCCATGTATTTCGTCAACATTCCCATGCAATTATATGCGTTTCTGATTTGGGGTTAAACAGGGCTTAAAAAGTTCTTATTTAATGCATAACTTAAGTGGATATGATGATGTTATATTAAATTTGTAAACATAATTTAGAATTCTAGGCAATTTACCCAATGTATTGTGTCATAATTCCAGGCAGTACATCCATGTATTTCGTCAAAATTCTCATGCAATTACTTGAGTTTTTGATTTGGGGCTGAACAGGGCCTTGAAAGTTCCTATTTATTGCATAACTTAAGTGGATATGATGATGTTATGTTAAATTTGTAAATCAATACATAATTTAGAATTCTAGGCAATTTACCCAATTTATTGTGTCATAAATAGTCCAGGCAGTACATCCATGTACTTGAGTTTCTGATTTCAATATTCCAGGCAAATAATAAGCTTTATTATTTCCCAATTCCAGGAAGCTCAATAAATTTCATTTTCAAAATTTTAGGTTAAAGATTAAGTTTTCTATTTAATGAATTCAGGCAATAGTTTTATAATTTGACGGGTTTATTCTTGATTGTTGAAAGTGATTGAGTTTTTTTATTGTTATTTTCAAATTTAAGGCATAGTTTATTTTTTCAAATTGTTTATGTTTCTTAAATGAATTAGTCTGCTTTCAGTTATTTAATATTCCTAATTCTAGGTAATTCAAGTAGTTAATTTAAATTCTAGGCAGTTTATTACTTTATATTTTCAGGCAGTTTAATAAACTCTTTTTTTAATTCAGGCATTTAAATAAAATTATTTAGTCATCAATTTAAAGTAAAAAAACTGGTCAAACAGTTCAATAAATTAATTTTTTTTTTCATATAATTTTTAAGGCAATTATTTAGTTTTTTAAAATCAACTATAAACTTTTTTTTTAAATCCCAGGCAATTAAATTAGAATATTTAATAATAATTCCAGGCGGTATATTTTTCTTTCAATGTACTTTTATTTTTCCTTTTATTATTTTGTAATTCCAGACAATTCAGCCAGTAAATCTTTTGTTAATTCCAGGCAATAGATTGAGTTTATTAATTTTTCTAAAATTATGAATTAAACCCAATTGAAATAATAATTTTTTTCAAAATCTTAGGCATTAGTAAGAATTAGAAGTTGAAGTTTATTTTTTCATTATTCAGGCAGTTTAAAAAGATCTTTTCTTTTTCCGGAAAATGTAAAAATTAACATTTATCTACTATTATAGAAAATTTAATTTACAATAGTTTCAGGCAGTTTAGTTAATTTATTATTTTGTAATTTTAGGCATATATATCAACCAGTGATTTTTTTTAATTACCTGAAAAAAAAATTATTGTTTAAGAATTACAGGCAGTTTAATAGGTTTTCCTTTTCAAAATTCTAAACTGTTAATTAAGTTCATTATTTCTTAAATAATCATAATATTTTTCTGTATACAATTAGGCATCAATAATGTGTCAGAGAAATTAGAGCTAATTTATTAACCTCAAGGGGAAATTGAAGCAAAATCGGACCACCAGGAATAAAATAGTAAATTTTTTAGTAAATTTACAAAAGGAATGCCTTTGTTAACTTTAATCAACTGTAAAAGTTTTTCTATTAATACTATTAGAAAAAACTGTTTTCTCTACTATAGAATCAACCTTTTTAAACGTCCAAGAGGAATTAGAGCAAAATCGGACAACTAGGAATAAAATAGTAATTTTTTTAGTAAATGTACAAAAAAAAAAGGGTTAATTAACTTTGACGAGCCGTAAAAACTTTTGTATTAAAACTATTGGGATAAACTATTATTTCTAATGTGGCACAGAATGTTTTTAACGTTTAGGTGAAACCGGAGCAAAATCGAACTACCAGGAATACAGTAGTAATTTTTTTCAGTAAATTTATGAAAAAAATGCCTTTGTTAACTTTGACCAACTGTAAAAGTTTTCCTAATAACACTATTGGAAAAAAAACGATTTTCTCCACTGTAGAATTCACTTTATTTGACGAGAAAAAAACCCTTGTTTACTTTGACGAACTGTAAAGGCTTTTCTATTAAAACTATTGAGACAAAGTACTTTTTCCAGTGTAGAATAGAATTTTCTGAACGTCTGGGAAAAATTAGGGTAAAATCGGTCAACCAGGAATAAGGTAGTAATTTTTTTAATAAATGTACAAAAATAATGCGTTTGTTAACTTTGACGAGCTGCAAAGGCTTTTCTATTATAACTATTGGGACAAAATATATTTCTCAGTGTGGAATAGAAGGTTTTTAATATTTAGGTGAAACTGGAGCAAAATCGGACTACCAGGAATATAGCAGCAGTTTTTTTTGAGTAAATGTACGAAAAAAATTCGTTTTTTAACTTTGACGAGCGGTAAAGGCTATTCTATTATAACTATCAGGGCAAACTATTTTTTTCTAGTGTGAAATAGGATGTTTCTAAAATTTAGGTGAAACTGGAACAAAATCGGACTACCAGGAATACAGTAGTATTTTTTTTTCAGTAAATTCAGTCCAAGAGGAATTAGAGCAAAATCGGACAAACAGGAATATAAAAGTAATGTTTTTTAGTAAGTTTAGGAAAAAAATGCTTTTGTTAACTTTGATCAACTGTAAACGTTTTTCTATGGAAAAAACAATTTTTTCTACTATAGAATTAACTTTTTTAAATATCTGGGAGGAGCTAGAGCAAAATCGGACAGCCAGGAATAAAATAGTAATTTTTTAATAAATGTACAAAAAAAAAGCGTTTAACTTTGACGAGCGGCAAAAACTTTTCTATTACAGATATTGGGACAAACTATTTTCTGCATCGCAGAATGGGATTTTTTTGAGAGCACATTCGGACAGCCAGAAATCGAGGAATAATTTTCTTAGTAAACTGACAAAAAAATCCCTTGTAAACTTTGACGACCTGCAACAAGTTTTCTTTGTGAACTATTGCAACGTAATATTATTTTCCGTAAAGAATAACGTTCTTTTAAAGTCTTTTAGTAAAAAAAAAAATTTCTGGAAAATTAATAGTTTTATAATTTTTTTTCAATCCAGACAATTAAATAAAATTACTAATTTTAGGCTGTTAATTAGATTAATTTTTTCGAAATTCCAGGCAGTTGATTGAATTTATGGTTTCGTAATTACAGGCAACCCAACCAGTTAATTTATTATTAATTCCAGGCAGTTGACTGACAAGGCAATCCATATGAATGAATAAAATAACTTATGAATTTGGCCAATTTGGCAAGTGTTTGGAACAAAAGATAAAAATATCTTCCAGGCAATTGAATTTATTAACATATTATTGGTAGCTAAAACCTGAATTAAAAAAATACTTTTTTTGAAGAAAAACATTTTTCTTTTAGATTTACAGCTTAAGATTTTTGGAAAAAAACTCCTCCATTACTGCCTGGAAGAAAACAATAAATTATTTTAACTGCTTGCAAAAATCTGAACTTCTGGAAGAAAACGTGATATTTCTGGAAAGTGAAATGCAATAGAAAATAAAAAAATTGATTTCTGACATACAAATCGAAATAAAATTGTTATTCATATAAAGCAAAAAATTAAACCTTCAACTGAAAAACAAAATCTCATATACTACTTCCTGTAAAAATAAAAATAATATACCGAAAGGAGCACAAATTAATGCATAACCTAAATGGATACGATATGCTTTATTTTAATTAATTAATTAATTAACGAAACCCTACAAGAATGACGAAATGGGTTTTTTTCTATTTTAACCCCGTACAAGACTTACCACCACGTAATTGAAACAGCACTTAATATCGACTTCACCCCAACATGGTTCGCCACAGCTGTCAAGTGAAACGAAAATAAATCATGATAAAAATATTGGGCCTGAGTTCGCGTGATCCGACATTATTAGGGTTCTCCCCAGGGAGGGTTGCTGGGGGTGAAATTATTTTCATAATTACAGATCGACCCTTTTAATCGATAATAATAATAATAATAACAGTTATCAGACGTACGAGCACTTCATTTAAGAGATGGCGAGCATAAGGAAAATAACCTCTTGGACTCCCTCGGGTTTTCCATTAGCAACTAATTTTCTCCATTATAAAATTTAATTTTTGTAGTTATTGACGTAAAAAAGTGTACTCTTTAGTTTCCTCTTTATTGTTGTTGGGACCATAAAACCGGAAATATTATGCGGAAACTCCAGTTGCGGTTTCCGCATAAAGAAACACGGTTTGTTTACGGTAATATCATATTTTCTCATACCGCTACGTAAATGTCCATAAAACAACATTGTAGCAGACATTTTATAGCGGCGAACAAACTAATTTACATCAAAATAAAAACGGAAATTTTAATTTAAAATAGCCGATCTTCTTATATGGACCATGATTAACATAAAGTTTGCAATCAAATTCGAGATCCAATAAGTGTAGTCCCAAAGTCTCGTATTTTGCGAAATGTATTTTAGGGTCCGTAAGTGGATTATGGCGGCATTTCAACTTTCACCACTCGTTCATTAAAATTACCGGTTTAAACGTGTTTAAAGTTGGAAGTTTTGAAGCCACGACGAGGCGATAATACGGTTCTCGATAAATCATATTTTACCGGCCCGGTGTGATCCTCGTGAACGTTTTCTATGGGGTTTAATTGAGGAAATAAAATAAGTTTGTCGAGTCGTTATATATTTTATACTCGGCGAAGGGCTAAAGGTTAACTTAACTGAGTACACATAAAATTACAATATTAATATAACTACTTTTAAAAAAGCAAATAAAACATACAGAACGCATTTAACTTAATATATAAAAAAAACAAAAATTTAGACTTAAAAAAAGAAAAAAAACCTACCTAGCGCGTAACCGACTTGACTTAACAATACAAATACTTTAAAAAAATTAATGATATTCTACAATAATAGCAATATAAATAAAATAAAAGTAGAAGAAAATGCCTTTGTTAACTATGATCAACTGTAAAAGTTGTTCTATTAACACTATTGGAAAAGCTTATTTTCTCTAGTGTAAAATCAAATTTTTTAAACATCTAGGAGGAATTATAGCAAAATCGGACCACCAGGAAGAGAATAGTCATTTTTTTTAGTAGTTTTACGAAAAAAAGCTTTTGTTAACTTTAACGAACTGTACAGGCTTTTCTATTACAGATATTAGGAAAAACTATTTTCAAAAACAAATAAATTAATAGTCACTAATATTATATGTATTTATTAGCTTTGATGCACAAAAAGAAAATGACGTTTGAAAAATTGCAGTGCTATGACGGGATATATCGGTTATGTCTAGAGATTCCCGTTTTAAGTTTATTACGTAAGTAAGCTGGATAATTGTTTTTTAAAGTTTAAACAAGAAACAACAATAATGAAGATTTTCTCTATTTTGCACATTGAGCCAGTTGAATTCTTTCAGCTTACAATTTACGTGATCCCGATTTTTGCAGAACATCAAGACATGTTCCATATACAAAATTACAATAATTACAATGCGATAAGACGCGAGCTTCATAAAATTGCTTCTTTAGAGAAACACTTACTTACTTTTGTACAAGTTTCTTAGATACATATATGCTCTTTGAACTACTTTATTCGCCCCAAAAGATGTCAGGTATCAGTTCTGATCAACAGTTTCTAAAAATTATCTATGATCTACATCTTCAAATTTGTACTTTATAATTTCTTAATTTAGTAACATTATAGATTATTATTATAAGCACTTATTAGTCCTTTTTGAAATTAAAATTTCTGCTCTTTCTCCAAGAAAATCCCTCAAATTCTCCCTCCGAGTGAACTTCCCTGTCTTAAGCCATAACTTAAAAGAGTTTCGGCCTCGATAATCCACCCACCGGGGCAGATTAAACTTCTTAAAAGTAACTAGGAAACCGCTGCCGGTAGTAGTATTTTAAGGAAAATTTCTGCACGTTCCTGGAACAAACAATAAATGCACTTTTTTTAATGCATAACTTAAACGGATCCGATTCACATGATTTTATAATTTATTACCGCGTCGTTACGTTTATCGTAAAACGCTGCAGTAAATGCGTCAATTTTATCGAAAACGGATTAACTCGTAAATTATTGATTATAGTTATGCACGCTTGTTTGTGATTTAGTCGATCTTTAGTTAATTTATCGAGGATAGCGCGTAATTTATAATCCCCGATATAAAAATTATAAATTTATCGCTTCTAAATATTATTTGCAGTCACTTTCAATTTTATTGGTGAACCTAGGGTTGACGTCATCTTAATTTTTTTTTTATTTACAAAAGTAACGCCACGTTCTATATCTCACCGCTTGTAATTGTTTAGATTAATAAAATGATTAGACACCTATTTCAGCGTTTTTCCAGAAAATGTACAGGAAGATAAAAAATTATTTTTTTTCGGAAAAATTTAATTTTTTTTCAAAAAATTCTGTTCATATGCCCATAACTCAAAAACCAAAAAAGCTAAAGAGCTGAAAATTTACACGAATATTCTCCATTTAAAATGATTAGACACCTATTTCAGCGTTTTTTCAGAAAATGTACAGGAAGATCAAAAATAATTTTTTTTGGGAAAATGTGATATTTTTCTCAAAAAATCTCAACAACATGCCCATAACCCAAAAACCAAAAAAGCTAGGGAGCTGAAAATTTATACGAATATTCTTCATTTGAAACGATTAGACAACTATTTTAGCGTTTTTTCAGAAAATGTACAGGAAGATAAAAAATTATTTTTTTGCGGAAAAATTTAATTTTTTTTTTAAAAATCCTGTTCAAATGCCCATAACTCAAAAACCAAAAAAGCTAGAGAGCTGAAAATTCATACAAATATTCTTCAATTAAAATGATTACACAACTATTTCAGCGTTTTTTCAGAAAATGTACAGGAAGATAAAAAATAATTTTTTTTTCGGAAAAATTTAATTTTTTTTCAAAAAATTCTGTTCACATGCCCATAACTCAAAAACCAAAAAAGCTAGAGAGCTGAAATTTTATACGAATATTTTTCATTTAAAATGATTAAACACTTATTTCAGCGTTTTTTCAGAAAATTTACAGAAAGATAAAAAAATAATTTTTTTCGGAAAAATTTAATTTTTTTTCAAAAAATCCTGTTCAAATGCCCATAACTCAAAAACCAAAAAAGCTAGAGAGCTGAAAATTTATACGAATATTCTCCATTTAAAATAATTAGACACCTATTTCAGCGTTTTTTCAGAAAATGTACAGGAAGATATAAAATTATATTTTTGCGGAGAAATTTAATTTTTTTTTCAAAAAATCCTGTTCACATGCCCATAACTCAAAAACCAAAAAAGCTAGAGAGCTGAAAATTTATACAAATATTCTTCAATTAAAATGATTAGACACCTATTTCAGCATTTTTTTAGAAAATGTACAGGAAGAAAAAAAAATATTTTTTTCGGAAAAATTTAATTTTTTTTCAAAAAATCCTGTTCATATGCCCATAACTTAAAAACCAACAAAGCTAGAGAGCTGAAAATTTATACAAATATTCTTCAATTAAAATAATTAGACACCTATTTCAGCGTTTTTTCAGAAAATGTACAAGAAGATAAAAAATTATTTTTTTTCGAAAAAATTTAATTTTTTTCAAAAAATCCTGTCCACATCCCCATAACTCAAAAACCAAGAAAGCTAGAGAGCTGAAATTTTATACAGATATTCTTCATTTAAAATGATTAGACACCTATTTCAGCGTTTTTTCAGAAAATTTACAGAAAGATAAAAAAATAATTTTTTTCGGAAAAATTTAATTTTTTTTCAAAAAATCCTGTTCACATGCCCATAACTCAAAAACCAAAAAAGCTAGAGAGCTGAAAATTCATACAATTATTCTTCAATTAAAATGACTAGACACCTATTTCAGCGTTTTTTCAGAAAATGTACAGGAAGATAAAAAATTAATTTTTTTCGGAAAAATTTAATTTTTTTTCAAAAAATCCTGTTTACATGCCCATAACTCAAAAACCAAAAAAGCTAGAAAGCTGAAAATTCATACAATTATTTTTCAATTAAAATGATTCGACACCTATTTAAGCGTTTTTTCAGAAAATGTACAGGAAGATAAAAAATGTCAAGAATTTTTTTTATTACTTGGATGTTAATTTTTATTAAGTTATCGTACAAAACCTGTTGCAATTATCATTTTATGCCAAATAATTCTCACCAATCTTTCTTTCCTGCTAATTTCCAAAAATTGACCACTGTGAGCCGCGGGTGATATTCTAATAAAGAAATTACTTGCTGATTTATTTCCCACCCCTAAGTCGTCTTTTATTGCCTCTGGTTTATGGAGGGCGTTTAAGGGCTTTAATCTTTATTTATGTTTTTTTTTTTAATTTCTCGAATTTCGGAAACACGTTAAAGGAACGTGTCATATTGGCCCTACAGTGAAACTTTCGAAACTCGTCGTGAAAAGTTGAGAAAAAGTTCGGGCGAGTATGGGAATAAAACTTGTTATTGCTTATATAAGGTATTGCAATTTTATAAGGGGTTATTATAGACAATAATGTACAATATATGTATTTTATTAAGATACAAGCATACACGAAACAAAGCTCCAGAACAACATGCTTTCTGCATTCGCAAGCGAGGTCTATCGATCATAATTTACCCTGATATATACAGCGACATCCGCTTTATATACATATACATATCCTTGCAAACTATAATGCAATATGCATATAACTAATATTAGTTATGGAAGACTTTGAGCCAGGTAATCTAATTAGGGATGAATATATAGGGGCGTAGCACTTTACAGGGATGTATATAACTTTTAACACCCTCTTATAGTCAGCACTCCCGCTTATTAAATTAAATGAAAAAAAAAACCCTCGCCATGTGTCCATATAAAGTCAAATAAATACAATCTATCGATAAATTAGGGGGTGCGGAATTTAATTTTACTAATGCCGCAAATGGTCCCCCCCCTCGGTGCAGTTATTAATTTCGTAAATACCTTTTGTTCTGCACTATGCTGCCGGGTTTTCTTTTTTTTTTTATTGCTAATATCGTGGAATTGATTTATCGGCCAGTGTAGCGCCATTATAATGCGTTATATCGCGACATTTTTACGCCCTTGTTACTTGCTGAAACACGTTTCGATAAAAGCGAGTAGGTTTTTTAATTTTAATTTTTTTTTAAGGTTAACTTGCGGAAAGAGCTGCTCTCTTTATGAATTACGGGGGCATTTTGCATAATATAATGGGGCGTGGTCACTGGGCTACAAGTAATTTTATTATACTCTATTGGCTGATGCGAGTCGAAAAATAATTATTAAAGCTTTATAATAGTGGAAGTTAGTTATATTGTTTTCTTTTTATTGTAATTTTAAATGTTTTATACAATTTTCCCTAGAAAATGGACACTTAAGGAGCAAATTGAAAAAAATCGAAACAGTTGGTTATTACGTAACAATATTATTATTTATTTAATAATCAAAGGATACAAATAATTCTGACCGTTAAAGTTCAAAAAAGTGCAATATTTTATGGCACACAATAATTCCTAGCAATATGAATTCTGTGCATAACTAAAATGGATGTTATGCGAAATTAATTATATAATTTAATTTTTATTGCTTTTTTAAATGTAACATAAAAAGTAGCTGCATGAATCTTGTATCAATTTGAAGGAAATTGAATTTTCTTTACAGCATCTCTCTATAATTTTCTCTAGAAAATGGATATTTAAGGAGCAAATTGAAAAAATTCGAAACAGTTGGTTATTACGTAACAATATTATTATTTATTTAATAATCAAAGGATAAAAATAATTCTGATCGTTAAAGTTCAAAAAAGTGCAATTTTTTATGGCACACAATAATTCCTAGCAATATGAATTTTGTGCATAACTTAAATGGCTGTTATGTGAAATTAATTATATAATTTCCTTTTTATTGCTTTTTTAAATGTTCTGTAAAAAGTAGCTGCATAAATCTTATTTTTTTTTAAACATCTTCCTATAATCTTTCCCAGAAAATGGATACTTTTGGAGAAAATTGTCAAAATCTGGAATGGTTTGTTTGTTTTTTTCTTCTATGGTTTAGCTGTAAAAAAAATTTAATTACCTGGAAAGTAAGTTTTCTTCCAGATGTCCAGATTTTTGCAAGCAGTTAAAATAATTTCTTATTTTCTTCCAGGCAGTAAAAAATTAATTTTTTCCCAGAAATCTTAGGCTACGAATCTAAAAGAAAAATCTTTTTCTTCAAAAATCACATGGTATCTTAAAGAAGTAATTTTTTTCTTCAGGTTTTAACTACCTATGATATATTAATAAATTCAATTGCCTGGAAGATATAATCAAGATGACATCAAAGTACTAATTTTTAAATAATTTTTTTACAATCTTAAGAGGGGTTTACCCTTTTTCATTCGTTTAGCTATAAATATATCCTAAGTCTTCTTTTGCAATTTCTGTTTTACTCGCATATCTTCGGCAGTAATCGGAACATTTGACTATTTAAAAAAACGTCATGCAATGACATAAATTATTTATTTTGTTTTCATCTGTCACAGTTGTCAAATTTACCATACAATACCAAAATATGATTTTTTTTATTTAATCGACGTAAATATTGTAAATAAATTTGTATGTTAAAAAAATTTTAATAAATAAATATCGATGTACTTTTAACAGGGTAGTTCCAATTTTATATCTTCCCTAATGGGTTTAACAGAGATACACTTATAGTAAAAATAATGTGTTGGACTGAGACGGATGAATGGATATTTATTTAATATATAATGAAAAAACCAAACAAAATTTATCACTTTTCATGCAATAAGTGATAAAAAAGTGACTTCATGGAATTTTAATTTTTAATACCTTTGGGTCTACTAAGTACCATGTCACCATATGTCACTTATCATAGTTCTCAATTTTTTCAGTTTATACATCGGTGAAAGGTGCATTTTTAATAAAAGTAATAATTGCACTTATAAAAGGGGAGTGAAAATTTCATATTTTTGTATTGTAATAAGTCGAACAGAGACACAGTTATGGCAAAAATAATGTACTCGACAGGAATAAGATGCTCGAACATATAAAAGAAAGTCAATCAACATTTTCGTATGTCTATCTTTGCCTTTTTCATTCGTTCTCCTATAAGTCTATTCTTTAGCAAGTTCTTTTTAATTTCGTCCAGGATTTTTCATTTTGTTTTTTGATGCAACAAAAAATATATTACATATATCTATCTCTGTCTGACTTATTATTTGGATACATTTTTTTGTAAATATTAAGAGAGTAAGAGAACCCTATTTCAACTTTCCGAAATAGTTGTTTAGACAGTTTTATATAAGCACATTATTTAAAATAAAATTGTGGAATAATTTCCAACCCAAAATTGCCTAAAAGAAAGTACCTAACGGATTTTATGTAACTGGGAATATTTAGAGTTTCGGAAAACCCAAATTTCTTTTAAGCATTTAATAATAAATAAATAAACATATAAATAAAAACGCATTGATTTTAAACTCGGCAAAGGTCAGTAACTTAACCGAGCATTTAGAAATATACAATCAGTTAATAAAGGAGAGTAATAAGATAACGAGAAAAAAAAGTCTTACATTGCAGAATATTAAAACGTAAAAAATTTATAAAAAGTTTAAGTATAGGAAAATAAACTTTAGTTATTTTAGATATTTCATAGAGTAAATTGAAAGTGTTGCACAAGGGTGAATCAGATTTCTCCAAGATAATCTTTTAACTGGATATGTAGGGTTTTTAAATATTTAAGCATTTTAGTGGTTTATGACTGACATAATCATGGCGTCACCTTGATATATGCAGCAAATCTATCTACCATACACAGTAGTTAAGACAGACACAAAACCAGTGCACATCTTCCTCTTGTAAATGTTGTGAAGATTATATTAAGCTTTTTAATGAAGCCTAGACACATGACTAAGCTTTTTATCAAAGATCACACCAAAATTCTTATATTTTCGACAATTGGTCGCCACACCATCCATTACTATTAATTAATGTTTAAATATTTTAAAGAGAGCTTTAACTGCCCAAAAAAAAAGTATATTTAGGCAATATAGACCCCCAACCAAATGTAAAAAGTCAAACGTTAAACGAATAAAAACGACCTCGGAGTGTAACTAGGAATTGTCATATATTCGCATGCAAGGGATGAGGTCGAATCCCCCGTGGTAATTGCGTTGGGGTGCCATGTTGCTCATAAATAGCGACCCTGCACCACTGTCCGGCATCGTGACAGATTAGTACATCATCAATCATCCGAGCCACACGATAACAACGCAACTATGGCGCACTAATCTAATTGAAATATTTACGCGAAGAGATCACCCCCTTTCTCCCTCGCTTCTCTTTACCCTCAATCCTCCCACCGGAGCCGCAAATCAAATATATATTTCCCAACTCTATCCCTAATCCTGGATTTGGGTTTTGCAGGCCGTGGTGGACACCGGGTTATCAATAATTTATTATATATCGCTGATGACGTGTCATATTTTTTATTAGTGTTTTTGTGTTTAATATTAGTTTTGTAATAAGTTGTCACTTATTTGGGCCCCTCTGGAATAAGAAATTCTTGCAGTAGTAATTAAAATGCCTCGAAAAATCTGGACTATCTGAATATTTAAGTACTCCACAAAAAATTCCAGACAGTTGATGTTCTTCTACCAGTAACGGGAAAGAAATTTAATCCAGGAAAAATTGAGTCTCTGGAAGAAAATAAAAATCCACTCGTATTGAAGTTTTTTTTTAATTTTGTAAAAATTCTAACGCTATATTGAAACTGCCTGGAAACAGTTAGACTTCTCGAGTAGCTATAGTTCTTCTAGGCAACTGAATTTTATTTGTAATGTCAGGCACTTTAAGCGAGATATTTCAGACTATTAAAGGATTTTTCCTAAAAATTTCCAACTTAACTATGTGCGAAAAAAAAATTATTTCAATTGCCTTGGAAAATTTGGACCCTAGCATTTACAGTTAAAATTCGTCCTAAAATTGTAGAAAACTATTTTTCTTTGGGATCCTCAAATTTGATTTTAGGCGTGATGATGCTTTAACTAGAGCGAAACATGGGTAGCCTGTGATTATATGTTGTGAGACCGTGACTTTGAATTTTTAGTTGTTTTCGTCAATTTTGAAATATTCAGTCCAAGCAGTTGAAGTATGAATGAATATCTTAAAATACTCGAAAAAATAATTCAACACAAGTTGCCTGAATAAAAAGAACCCAATATTTCAGAAAAAACTTGACACTTCCTGGAACATCTGTTACAAACTGTTTGGACTTTTAAGACAAAAAAATATTATTCCAGGCAGTTAATAATTATAAGAGGACTTCGAGGAATTTAAAGCTTTTTTTTTTAAATTGTATAAAACATTTATTTGAAATTCTCGAAGAAACATCATAATTTCCAGGTCTCTTATAAAATTATAAAAATAATTCTTTTCCCAATGCCTGGAAGAAACAAAAAGAATTTTAACTTCCTGGAAATTTTCTAGAACAATTCTTGAAATAGGCATCTTGGATCTTCCAGGTGAACCTAAAGTTTTCCAGGCAATTGAAGCTGTTATTTAAATTTAAAGAAAAATTCTAGCCCAACGTTTGAACATATATATATTTGCTATCAACAGGATTTACTCATAGCATAAGACGCAACTTGATGAATTTTATTTTTTTAGGCAAATTTCGGTAATTTATAAAATATCGAATTCGATTGTTGTGCAGTTTATTTTGAATACTTGTTGTATAGCAAACCATATGCCATCAGTCAAGTTAAAGATAATACCTCCTGCACAGTTCAATCAAAATTCAAAAAGCAACTGTTAATAGACACTTAATTATACCACCAAATAAAAAAAACTAAAAAAATATAAATTTAAAATTTGCAAATTATTTAGCATCAATATTTTACAACTTAATACAAAATAAAATTAAAAGTATAAACAGTAAATAAATAGGAAAATGAATAAATATATGATACCTTTACATGTATAGGAAATAGTATATAAGTAATAGTTCAGTGCACATACAGGGGTATCAACCTCTAGGTGCCAATTAAACAAAATTTTTGATAAAAAAAACAATGTGTATAAAACTCAAATGTATTGTATGAATATTTAAATTTGAATAAATTTGATTTGAACTGTTATGTTTAAATGTCTAATATCCTGTTTTTTTGCCAAACCTATACGTTTATAACTTTTCTATTTCTTTTTAATTCTGTAGTATGTGTATGATAGTTTTGATAGGTAAATGATATTGTGAAACTTTTTTTTTTAATTTTACAATTGTTTCATCTTTTTTTAATGCTCGATTAAACCAACAGCAAATTTGGTTTGGACGTAACAGACTAACGAAACATCCCAAGCAACGCATCATCGTATATAGTCAAAGTATATTTATTAAACTGTAGAATGTACGTATATCGTATAGGATCTTGTTAACAAAAGTGCATTTAAAAAAATTGACACGGAATTGACGTAGTTAGTTTTTTAAATTCGATTACCAGACCTCATATTTTTGACGAAATTCTTCTAAAAAATCACTGTTTTTCTTCCATATTATCCGATCTAATAACGCTGCTTTTATATTAAATATTTATATATCAAACTATATCAAATTTAAATAAAGAGTGGTATTAAATTAAATATTGAATATATATTTTCTGCAAAAACATTGTTTTTCATCAAAACAATCCTTAGCCCCCCACCCACCCCAAGCATTTGACTAGTAAGAAATTCTTTTGAAAAATCACCGTTTTTTTTCCATAGTATCCAATATAATAGCACTGTTTTTGTATTAAATATTTAATAATATACATATATATAATTATATCAAATTTAAATAAACAAACTGTGTTATTAGATTAGATATTAACGACGAAACCAGCTGTTATTTATGCGTAGTATTTTGTAAAACAATAATTTTTATAAACAATTTCTTACTGGTAAGCTGTGTGGGGTGGGTGGGGGGCTAAGGGTAAGATTAATGAAAAACGTTTTTTTTGCAAAAAATTATTGTCTGAGAGAAAAATGCTTTTTAGGAAAATTATAGGTGACAAAAAAATCTATTGCTCGCATACAAATTTATTGATCGCAAATAAGTGGAAATTTAATTTTTGACAATATTTTTAATTAAGCGCGAGGTGTTATATTGCCCCGGTGCTTTATTTGCATTTAAATTTTTAATGGTTCTTATTAATTCAAGCTCCTTGTCAAGACTTTGACATCTTGGTTTGGTACATTTAATTGTTTCCCCGGATTTTGCATTTGCAACTTTTGCATTAACATCTTTTAAAGATTACCCAACTTTTCCTGGAGTTCTCTTAATTGATTTTCTAATTTTTTGGAATTTATGGCTTCTTTAATAATGTTCCACATCTTTTTTATCTATCTGATTTTTTACTAGAGACTGGATTTTATTTCTATACTTTATGTAATTGTTTTCTAGATCTTTATTTCCGGGATTAGATTTAACTTGTCGGAATAGTGTTTTTTTCCTTCTAAGTAAATAGGGATTGTCTAATGAACTGTTTTAAAGTTGACATAAATTCGTTCAGTTATAAATGTTTAAGTTTTGTTTAGTAAGTATCATAGAAGTTTTAACTGTAAAGAAAATCGTGAACTATATACTGAATTAATTTCTCTATAGGTCAAGAAAAATTAAAACCTATTTAACAGAGAAAATGCCTGGAATTTGGAATTTTTTTTACACGACAAGATGAGGTTAAATTTATACATTTAGGTTTTAAATTCGCTTAATATACCTCAAAGATTTGGTGAAATTCTTCTGAAAAATCACTGTTTTTCGTCCATATTATCCAATCTAATTATGCTGTTTTTATACTAAATTTTTATATGCAATGTTATATTAAATTTAAATAAAAAGTGTTATTGAATAAAATATTAAATATATATTTTCTTCCAAAATATTGTTTTTCATCAACACAACCCTTACCCCCCCACCCACCCCAAACATTTTGCCAGTAAGAAATTCTTTAGAAAAATCATCGTTTTTCGTCCATAGTATCTAATCTAATAGCACCGTTTTTGTATTAAATATTTATTAATATACATATATAAATTATATATTTCCCACAAAAAAATATTTTCAACAGTATGCAAAAATTTTCCAGGCAGTTGTTTTTACTCGAAAATTTCGGACGCGGACGGTCCAATAGGAGATTATTAAGGCATTTTACTACTGAAACCTCTTTTCAAATGTTGAATAAAAAACCAACTTACCTGCATGTGAAAAACATAATATTTCAGAGAAACTTGAGAATTTCTGGGACATATCTTATAGGCAATTTTGAAAAAAAAAATTAGAAATTATGTCAACTGCCCTGGAAAATTTGGACTTGTAGGACAAAAAAAATTCTTCCAGGCAGTTAATAATCAGAAGAGGATTTCCAGGCATTTGAAGCTTTTTTTTTTAATTGTAAAAAAGATCTATTTGAAATTCTGGAAAAAAAAACTAATTTCCAGGTCTCTTATAAAATTATAAAAATAATGTATAACTCAACTGACTGTGAATGTCTGAACTCCTGGAAGAAGAAATGGTAGTGTAGCACATTTTTTTTCTGGAATTTTTAGACATTAAAAAATGTCCAGGCACTTTTTAAAATTTTTAGAAAAATTCCAAAAGAACTGTCTGGAAGCAATATGAAAGTCTTGCATCTGCTTAAAAAAAATTGACTTTTGGAGGAACAACACTTTGTCTATACAGCTGAATTTTATTTTTAATTTCAGGCAGTCAAGAGAAGATTTTATAGGCTGTTAAATGTCATTTCGAACTTAAGTGCCTAGAATTGGAAGGCAAAAAAAAAATAATTTAATTTCCTTGCCTGGAAAAATTTAAATTACTGAGAGAAAAAAAAATTCCACGCAGTTGATTTTATACGAGAATTTCGGTCAATATAAGAAGATTATATAAGCAGAAGAAACCTCTCTTTAAATTTTGGGAAAGATTTGAATGAATTCAAGTGCCTGGACTCCTAGTAAGTCGAAGTAAAAAAAAAAATGTGGAATTTTTAGACAAAAAAAATTTTCGGCCAGTTGAGCCTTAAAACCAGATTTTCACCCAAGATTTTCAATCCAGAGAAAATTTTAGTTTTAGTAAACAGAAAAAATATTCCAATCGATTTTTTTTAAAAATTTCAGTCAGGAAAAAGAAGATTATTTAGTCAATTAACAGTTCTCCTCAATTTTTAAACTTTTTAATAAAATATTCTTACTTAAGTGCCTGGAAGAAAAATATAAATTATTTAAACTGCTTGGAAAAAAAAATTCCTGGAAGAATTTAAAACAAAGAATAAAATATTGCCAAAAACTCCTGAGTTTCTGAAAAAAAAATTCTATAAAATAAAAATTCCTTAATCTTAGGCAGTCAAATGGAAATTTGTCAAGCAATTTTAAAATTCTTGAAAAATATCCAACCCAAGCGCCTGGAAGAAAATTGAAATAATTTAATCTTGAAAATATTCCAGATGAATTTTTTAGACAGTTGAAACTCATCTTCAAATTTCCGGAAAAATTCCAATTGCCTGGAATAAAAAAGACGCGATGTCAACTGCCTGGAAAATGTTGAGCTTCTAAAAGAGCAAAATTTCTTTCAGGCAGCTAAATTTCACTTTTATATTCAGGTTGTCAAAGCAAGATATTTCAGATAAAAGAAATAATGGCAACTTCCTGGAATATAATTAAAGACTCTCTTTAAAGTTTCAGTTGCCTGGAAAAGTCTACGCTATTAAAAGAAAAAATTAATTAAATTTTTTTTTTGAAAAAGCAACTAACAAGTTTTTCAGGCAGATGAACCCCTTTTTCAAATTAAAAAAAAATAATTTAAGAAAAATATGAATTCTCGGAAGGAGAAAACATCCAAAAAATATTGAAAAATTTCAGTGAGTAAAAAGCAAAATATTTGAAAAATTCTAACCCAGCTGCCTGGAAAGAAAATATCTTTCAGGCGTTTCAATCTCTTAACATACTTAAGGCAATTGAAGCCTGTCTTAAAATATTAGAAAAAATTCCAAAGCAGTTACACCTGGAATTAAAAACCTCTTCCAAGAAATGCGTGAAAGAAATATGTTTTACGGTTATACACAGTAAGTAAGGATACTAAAAAATGCTTAAATATACAATACATTTTACTTTACCTGAAAGGAAACAGTGAAAATAAATAATATATGAATATTCCTAGATAAATATAGAAGTACTGTTAATGGCTCTTTCTATTTTCGTGTCTATACAGATATTATACAATATATTTACATAAATATTAATATAAATATATTCCAAGGTTGTTTGTGCAAGATACTGACTATCCTATAAAACTACAGGGTATGAGTTACAGTTAGGGCAAATTAAATTGAAATTGTACCAGGAGGGGGTGTTTTAATAATAGAAAAAAAAAACAGAAAACTACCCACTTAAAGTCATTTAAACTTTCCGCTGAAAATTATTCGTAAAGTTCGAGTCGCGAATCCCGTAGCGTGCTTTCCGTAATAGTTCTTGGGAATTATAAAATGTCCAAACAGACAGAGTATAAATGGAAAGTTTCTCTTTTATAAACGGGGGAAGGGACGACAAATTGCCGCATGCAACCCTCTCTTTCCCCCCCAACATGAAATAAAAACGCCGCTTTTTCTGACAGTTTTCGCTATAAACCGACATTCTGGTCACGGAATATTTTCCGGGCCGTTTCAGCATAACTTTTAATAAATGAGCGAAATTTTTATACGCGCGTCTGTAACTGAATTTTAATCGTTTCAATTATTTCGGTCCATGACTGGATATGAACAGGAAAAAAAAACGAGCGGAAAATGTGTAATTTCCGGGGTTTGTCGTCCTTGTTTTACGAAAGAAACTCACTCCGTTCCCCCTCATTCTGCACAAATCTGGAAATTACATACATATACGGAAATGGAGGAAAGATTTTCAATTTCTATATTTATTGTGGTTTCCGGATTTTTTCCCAGAGAGTTGAAGTCAATTTAAAAAATTCGCATTTAAATGTTTAAAACTAGAAATTTGTTTTCTAAAGTATTTCTTAGTTGGAAAATTAATCTGCTAACTAATAATATATATAAATATATATCATAATAAAAATTATTGAAATTTTACACAAAGGACACTAAGGACATCTCGGTCCTGGGAGATATTAGGTATTGTCGCAGTTAAAATTACGAGATGGTAAAATCCTCAATCACTTTTTAGCATTTTGCTAAAAAGTAATTGAGGTCTAAGTTATTTTACAAATTAAGATTTATGTTTTTTATATTAAAAAAACTCCAGCATTAATTAAAATCAAATAAGTTGCCTAATGCAATACAAAATATGGCCGTCGAGTCCAATTAAACTATGCATAAGACACTTTACTCGCATTTAAATAATTCACAAAAAATAGATTTTAAAATTCCACAAATCATAAACTGAGTAAACGATCTTACGCATAACCTAATTGTACACGAACGACCCCATTTTATTATAACAATTTAACGCGATAAAGTTAATTTATGCCTGACCGATAACAAATTTAATCCTTTATTAGCCGCAGTGCACAATCACTGCCAAATGCCAATCGCGTTCTCCCCGAACTCAATTCAATTTCACACTAGAACTAACAATTTCAGTTTAACCTAAATTTCTAATGGCACAATGAATAATTTAATACGCAAATTTCCTATGTTATCTTTTGGTAATAGTCATCGGTTATTTTTACGGTTGGGTTATATTGTAATAGTACGCCACTGTAACGCAACTCGTGTAAATATGAACATAAATTTCCAGAACATCGCCAAAATTAAAATTCCTTCTTTTAAATGAAAACTCGGTTTAATTAAGTCCGTCCCCGGATTCCCAACCGGGGTGGCGAGGGGGTAAATATGTGCGAACTTGAAACAATTCTAAATTACACTATATAAAAATATTTAATTTGAGTGGACCCTATTAATTTTAACTCGAAATCAGTTTCGGAGATATTACGCGCATAAATTCCCGTAACGTTCTCCGACCGCAGTTGTAATTGTAATGTATATCTGATGTTAATACTCGTTTAGAGTCGAAAGGCCGTACTAATGTATTTATGGCTCTAAAATACAATTAGTGGGATGCCTATAGCCAGAATTCCCATTTTAACTGGCTCCAGTATACTCGATTTTGTAATATGTGTTTCTAATGGATATGAGGGGGCAAGATTTAGGGTTAGTTTTAGTTTAAAACGGCTTAAAATGTTAGTCGAAAAATTTTTTGGGCATAACTTGAGTGGATGCGAGGAGCGTTTTCTTTTAATTAATAATTATACAAGACGTAAAAAGAAATTTATTATTTTTTAAACTTAACAAAGTGACCATCTTTTAAACCTTGACGAAATACAATGGTAAAAATGAGCATTACGATTCTCTAGATAATTTAACTGGACACTTATTTTTTCAAATTTGTACAGGATTTAAAAAAGAAAATTAAACAAACTTTTAATTTATTTTTTATTGTACAAAATGTCCATAATAAAGAAAAACTTTATTAAGAAACAAAAAAATTATACAGACATTTAATATTAATTTTTTCAGAGAATTAAATTAATTTTTTTATACTTTAATTATAGACGTTACATATGCATGTACGTCTAGCTCAAAAAATTGAATAGGTACAATTTTTAAATTTTGGACAAATATTTGCTAATCAATTTGACTGCACAACTATTTCAGCGTTTTTTTTTTTATATAAACAGAATTTTCAGAAAAAATTGTTTTTTTTTTTTTTTAATTGTACAAAATGTCGATAACCCAAAAAACTTGAAGGGCTACAATTTTGAAAATTTGTACAAATATTCTCTAAATAATTTGACTAGACAACTATTTCAACGGTTTTTTAAATATAACCAGAATGTTGCATAAAAAATTGGAAAAAATTGTTTTTTTTTGTAAAATTACATAACGTCCATAAATTAAAAACTTAACTGTGTGCAATTTTCAAAATATGTACAAATATTCTCCGCACAATTTGACTGCATACATGTTTGATATTCTCTAAATATTTGCAGAGTTTTTTATTGGAAAAAGTTGTTACTTTTTTAAATTGTACAAAATGCCCATAATTTAAAAACTTGACTAAGTACAAATATAAAAATTTGTACAGGGTGTCCCAATAAGAATGTTTCTCGGCTGTATCTCAGGCCCCAATAATCGTAGAGCGTTGAAAAAAAAAATTAGTATAAAAATGGCTAAAAAAAAAGCTGAAAAATATTTTGAAGTTTTTAAGTAACAACTTTTATTTAAAAGCTCTTTTATTGTTTTATTTTTCTGCCAAAAAGATATTATTGGAAAATTTTCCTAAAACCCGCTAGGGGGCGTCTACTTCTAAATTACGCTATTCGACTGATTATTTTAAGAAACTCAAATGCAACCATGTGTGTTTTTTTACGGTATTAAGGGCGGAGAACAAAGCTTAATAATTTAGTAAAAACCGCATTTTGATATCACGTCTCTAACTAAAGTTACAAAAAAAAATGTGTTCATTAGAAAGTGAAAATATCAAATATGGTCGTTAAGTTCTATTTACCAGCCGGGTTAAAAAAACTGGCGTCTAAATGAATCTTTGTGTAGAGAAACAATCTTGGTATACCAGCTTTTTAGAAATTCCGGAATGTGGCGTTTATTTACACACTTCTTTAAACAGGAAGTTTCATTGGTAATAAATCAATGTTTATGGGAAAAGTAGGAAAACTATGCATAGGAACGTTTTAAATATTTATCAACGTCGACGCGTCATTGTAACACGACAAAAATATTTTGTTAGTTTTGGCACTTGGTACCGATTAAACTGAAAAAAAAAATTTTAAATGGAATAAAAAATAATCTTATTTTAATTCCTACACTAATCTAATGCCTGCCGAGGTGTTAGTGGAATTTGAAATTTATTATTTGAATTTTAGTCAAACATTGTAATAAATAGCTTTAAGTATTCTGATCACTCACTCCTTGTACAAATTCGAATATAATTCGAAACCAATAATTGTACACAGAAAAAATAACGAGTTATTGGGAAAAGAAGTAAATAAATAAAACGTTTAGTTTTTGAAGCAGCTTTGGTTATTTCGTTCGCTGTCACACCGATTTTTTCCAAAAAGCGTTTAGGAAATCACTCTTTTATAAAAATTCAAATTTTTGCATCGTACAGGTTTTTGTAATTTTTTTCTACGAATCCAGTGGTGAAAACGAATTCTTGGCACCATAAACGGTTCTTCCAAAATCGGCTTGGTACTTCATATAAACCTTGAAAATTTCAAATTATTTAAACGGTTTAAAATTGAGTTTGAAAAAAAGTGATAAACCTCCCTTTGAGAGTATATTGAATCGAAAAAAAATACGGATTTACCAAGCCTAACGTATTGAGAGGAGACTTGCGAAATTTGAACGTTTCATCATACATACAGCCAAAGTTATACATTTTTATTGCCTGCAAAGTACGAATTTTTTCTGTTATAGTTTATTTTTATATAAAAATTGTTAAATTAGACTAGGATCTAAGCTGGATCAGCAACGAATTATCACCAGTAATAAAATCCCTATTATAGAATATAGCAGGCCATTGATACTAATTTTTGTAGACTCTAAGAAGGCATTTGACTCAGTCCAACATACCTCCATGTTAGCGGTGAAGGATTAAACATAGATATAAAATAACGCATTAGCTGCAGTCACAAAGTGTGATATGCTTGAGAAAAACTGTATTCGAACCAGTTAACCATACATCTTATTAACTATTGTGTTGATTGACTTTATCAAGGAATATATACTTGATTTCTTATAACCAGGTTTAAACAACTGCAGTTGCTAAGCATCAGCATATTATGATCTATTGCTATCTACAATTTTTAGTATACGGTTTAATTTTAATGGGAGGATCATGGGAGGCTCAAAAATCAACTCAACTGCCTGGAAGAATTAATTTATGCCTTCCAGGCAAATGAAGCCTAAATAAAACCTCCACGGGAACTGTCTGAAGAAAGCAATTCATGCTGAGATAAGAAATATGATATTTCTTCCAGGCACTTGAAATTTGAAGCAGCATATTAATTAATTGGTTTCTTCGTAAGCAACTGGAGCCTAGGCAATAACTGTTTGAAGAGAGCATTTCATGCTAACCTTCAACTATTTGAAAAAGGTAAATTGTATTTTTTTAAGCAATAACTTTGTTTCTCGACCTCAACTGTTTACAAGAATATACTTATTTCTTGCAGGCAATTGAAGCCTAGAAAGTTACTGTCTAAAGAGAGCATTTGATGCTGACCTTTAACTACTTGAAAAAGGATATTGTGGTTTTTTCAGGTAGAACTTTTTTCTGAATCTCAACCACCTGGAAGAATCCGAATATTTCTTTCAAGCAAGTAGACAGTAACTGTCTGAAAAGAGCATTTCATTCTGACCTTTCACTACTTGAAAAAGGTATATTGTATTATTTTTTTCAGGCAGTAAATTTATTTCTGAACCTCAACTATCTGGAAAAATCGACTTATTTCTTCCAGGCAATTGAAGCCTAGAAAGTTACTGTCTAAAGAGAGCATTTCGTGCTGACCTTTAATTACTTAAAAAAGGATATTGTGGTTTTTTCAGGTAGTAACTTTTTTTTGAATCTCAACCACCTCGTCCGTCTTATTCTTTACAATTTTGAACTCTTCGTCGGGTTGATTCCACGGTTGCCTCTATTTCTGCGGCTAGTAAACTGCGAATAGCGCCCCTTATTCGCTGTTTTATATTTTCTCTATTGGTAGGAATCGAAGAAAATACAATGGCTTTTATTCTACCCCATAAATAAAAGTCAAGGCAGGTTAAATCTGGCGATCTGCAAGTATATGCAATTTAATCTAATAATGTTTCTATAACAATAAAAATTACCTTGCCGGCCAAGGGAAAAAGCTACCTCTGCCAATCCACCGATCAGGGTACCGCTGATTATCCATCATGGCATCCGTCATGTTGTAAAAACATGTTGGCTCTTATAACCAGAGGCACCTCTTCTAATAATTAGTAATTCTAATAATAATTATGCGAGTCACTTGTTCTATTTAATTTTAATTATTTTGATTATATATACGGATTTTGTTTAGATGTTAGTAGTAAATATAGGATACAAAAAGTGCAAAATTCTTGTGTTCGACTTATATATGGCATGCGCAAATTTGTTCACATTTCTCCATTGTATACTGCTTTAAACTGGCTTAAAATGGATTATAGGAGAGTCTTGCATTTTTTGTTTAAAAATAGTTAATTATATTGACTCACCTAGTTCCCTTAAAGAACGAGTTGTTTTTCGTCATGATGTCCACAATGTCAACGTGCGATTTTCAGATCGATTGTCTAAGCCACATCATCAAAGTGCAATTTTTCAGCGCTCTTTTACTTATAATTTTGTAAAATGTTATAACGCACTTAAAAACTTAAATGTTAAAAACCTACCTTTTTGACTTGCAAGATAGTGGTTGTATATTCCTGCCTAGATTGTCATTAATATATTTTTTTTTAAACGTTATAATATATCAAATCTTAGACTTTTTAAATTCAAATTGTTAATTGGATCTCCATTTTTTGTGCTTACCATTCTCTGTAATTTTAATTAAGATACTTCTTTTATTTTTATCACGCTAGTTGTCTTTAACTCTTTTACTGTGTGCGTATGTGGTTCAGTAAAGTAGCTAATACAGCTAGACTGCGCCACTTATGCTTACTTAGTTAATAAATTGATTTGTAAATAATGTTTGTAACTTTTGGTAATATAAGACATTATTATGATTATTATTAATATTATTATTATTACTGCATACATGTTTGAGTTTCAATAAATATTTGAAGGAATTAAAAAAAATAATTTTCTGGAAAAAGTTTTTTTTTTGAAATTGTACAAAATGCCTATAATTTAAAAATTTGACCAGGTACAAACAAAAATATAGTTCTGATTATCCTTTTTAGGAAATCCAGATCATGTAGTGATAGGACATAGTGATATGATTGCCAGAATGTGAGGTTACTTTCTGGCGGTTTTTTCGTTTAGTAAAACATGTCATGAGGAATGATTAGCTACCAACTCCACCAGCAACCCAATAAGAATTATTTTTCATAAAAAAAAAACATTTTGAGATACAGGATGCATTTTAAGTAAAAAAACAAAAATAGGGTACGGGCTTTACCTAAACGAACAAGAGCCTGAAAGAGATGAAAGACGACTTGAAAATTTCTTACAGCCTCAAAGGCCTGGAAAAGACTCTCAGATACTCTCAAGTATTTGTAAGAGATTTAAAAAGACTTGCAAGTCTCTAACAGGGGGCTAAAGTGCCTCGAATGCCTGGAAAAGATTATTTAAAAAAAAAATACCAAAAAAAATATTATTTAAAAAAAATTACAATAATTCAATAAACGATAAGCTTAACTAGATATATCTAGACTTGAAAACCAAAAAAATATACAGAATGTTCTTATGAGTACACTAAAACTATGAAGCTTTCTTAGGGAATTCATTGCCCTTATCTATCTAAATAATGTGTTTTTTTAAACTTGGAAATTATAAAAATTGTCTTATGCATAATTTTATTGCTCACGATGGCCATATTTTATATTTTTTTAGGTAAATTATTTGATTCTATTTAAAGTCGAGTTTTCTGATTATTTAAGTTCTTACTTGACTTTAAATAGAATCAAATAATTTACCTAAAAAAATATAAAATATGGCCATCCTGTGCAATAAAATTATGCATAGGACAATTTTTATAATTTCCAATAATTTCAATAATCAGAATCACTCACCAAATTAACCACTTAATACATAAAAAAATGACAATCGTGTTTAATCAACTTATGCATAAGTGACAAAAGTACTCAGAGTTTATATATTTTATTATTTTTGCATTTATATATACTATTTTCCAGCCGATTCCAGATAAAACGATCACAAATAATGAAGATCATAATAAAGACTTGCTTGGTATTATATTAACTGTGAAGAAGATGTAGCAGGAAAAGAGACAGAGATGAGTTTAATTGGACACAATAGAGAGAAGAATTGGGTGATTTCGAGAAAACATGATGAGCCGATGACTAGGAAAGAGGGAGTGACTATTCAGAGATAACCTTAAGCAAAGTCCTTCATCCTTTCCTAAAGATATCTCTTCAGCAAAACAGGTATCGTAATTCGGCTTTCTTACTATCTTTCAACTATCTTACTAACAATCAATATGCATTAGTTCTTAGTCACGCACTTGTACCCGTATTTTATTAAGCAATACATTTTGTTAACTGGTATCTCCCCATTTAGATCAATTTTTTTTCACCGGTCGCCACTAGACGCATAATAATCGATTTTTCGACCGCCTTGTTGTTTTATCAAGAGTGATTTTTCTGAAATCTCCTTGGAACGGGCTTTTTACCAGATAAATACTTGCCCCTGAAGCGATAAAAATCACAGTTAATCAGCAACAATTTAGTCGAAACATTAACCACAAATATGGTAGCAAAGACCTTGTTCTGTTTTGCTCTTTTGGTGGCTTGTGCCTACGGTGTCCATTTGGTGGACTACCACCGGTGATAGTAAGGAGCGTGCTGAGGTGAGGGATAGAGATGTTGTCAAGCAAGAATACGCTTGGGCTGAGAAGGATCGTGTTGTAAAGCTGTCCAAGGTTGATGCTCACGATGTTCCTGTGCAGATTGCTGTCCGTCATGGTATTCATGGACTACATCTCTAAGGTTGAACGGCTGGTGCCATAGTCTTCTTTGCTTAGTGTACTATTTTTTAGCTTATGGAGTGTCTCTGTCCTATTGTCTTGTTGTTTTCTGTGTCTTCAATAAAAATGTTTTTTTTTGTGATAAAATTGTTGCTTTTATTTACGTGGTTAATTTTTTTTTGTTGCCTCATTATTTATTCAAGATTTTCAGTTGTCCTTTTCAGGAACTGTATCTCGAAAACCATCTTACGAAAAATTAATCACAATTTATGCAGAGGTCTATAATTAGATCAATATTAACAAAGATATTGAGGAAAAAAGATGAGTAGGCAAGTTAAACCTTCTTCATAAAATTCTGCATAAAAACACGGTTTATTTAAATTTGATGTAATTTTATCCACATTATATATAAATATTTAGTACAAAAACACTTGTTCTCTCCAGATGTATCAAACTGTATCCAATCTATTGGATACTATCAGCAAAATAATCTTCGAATCTGCGAAATCTCTCGTTTTTAAATTTTTCATTCGCATTAATTTAAAAAAGAGAGATTTCGCAGAAGAATTATGAGATATACACTTAATATGCACTTTTTCCAAATATTTAAACAATCAGGCCCATACCTTTGATTTTAGTAAAATCTATATTGTTGTGATAAACTCAAAAATAATTACTTATTTTTTAGGGTATTATGTCATTATTTTAATAAATATCAATAGATTAAACTATATTTAGCTAAACATCCTAAAATAATTGAATTGTTTACTAGCTATATATAGACTAGATCGGTTGTATCCTTAATTGCATACGTGCAGTAAAAAAAATTATTGTAGAATATGTCAATTGTCCTAGAACCTGGAAAAAAAAACTGCTGCAAAACAACCCCGATCAAAAACGATAATTTCCACGTACACAATTTGCACCAAACTACCCCCGCACATGTAGACGATATATCCGCCATTAATTACGTCGAAAGTTTGATTGCAAAATCGTAAATAAGCGAGCGTCCTTTAAAATATTACCTAATAATCCGGGATGGGACAGCGGTGGTGGTGGCAGGGGGGGGGGGCATTCGCCGAATATCCAGTTGCCCGGAATTTAATGAGAATATAAACTCGCATCAGCGGTATTATGGTAATTTTTGATAATGTGCCAACTATATTGAACTGTAATTTGCACCGTCATTATACTACGTTGGAAATAAATTACCGGAGCGGTATCGGCTGGTTCGGACATGTTTGTTGTTTAACTTCATATTTAGGAGGGGAGAGGGGGGAGACATGATGCCCGGATACTAATAATAATATAATAGGTTTGACCGTAATTGTGTATTGTTCGGACCGCGTTTTTGATTTGACTTTATGTGCCTTTGTATAGGGTGGGGCATTTTGGCAGTTTATTTGGTTAAAATTAATTTTTTTGTGAATTATTTGAATGCAAGTGAGTAAAGTGTCTTATGCATAATTTAATTGGACTCGATGACCATATTTTTAAGCTGAATCTCATGGAGTTTTCTTAGTATGTACGGTTTAAAAAGTAATATTTAGATGGATGAGGGGAATGAATTCTCAAGGAACATATTTCCAGTGCCTAGATGAACACCCTGTCTATTTCTTTATTTATAAATTTACGGTATATATTGGTAAATGCACTGCTGCAAACTATTTTTGCGTTTTTACGTTAAAAACGTATAAACCTAAGATATAAATCGTTTTTTAACGTTAATTTGAATTTTTAAAATGGTTTTGTATTTTGTTTTTGAGTTTTTAGTAACTTTTTAATGAAATTTTTGTTGAAAAATAATTCCAATTTTTTTATTAAATTTAGTCAAGTTAAAAATAAAAAAATCTCATTTTTAACTGGGGTCGTTTTGCAGTATATTTGTTTGAGCTGGATTATTCTTTTATCAGCGATTTTTGGTTGTAAATTTCAATAATGACAATTTCTAAAATTAAATATAATTTTTTTGACATAACTTAATTGGAAACCTATATCAGTTGTTTATTTCCACTTTTCCTTAATTTCCAACTATAATAATAAGAGTGGTAAACAGTCAGTTTGACGTAATTGTTTGGTTATATGTTTTTTAGTAATTTGGGTGTGTTGAATCCAAAAATCATGTCCAGTTTACCCTCTTGAAAAATGACTTTAAATGCCTAGAAGAATTTATTCTTTATTCCAAGCAGATGAGTTTACTATTTATTCCAGGCAACTGGACAAGTTCATTTTCAAATTGCCCTGAATATTTTAAATAAAAAATAATTCGGACCGACCTAAGTTATATTGGAAAAAATTAGTAAAAAAATAATGATTGTTATTTGTACATGAAGCGGTGACTTAACTTTTCCTAATTAAAAGAAAAATACTCAAACATACATAGACTTTAAAAGGCCATAAACTAATGAATCAAAAAAAAAAAAAAGAACTAAAAGAAGAGATTTGTGGTGCCACTTTTCTATTTTTCAACTGATATGGTTCAAAGACACGATAGGAAAACGACCGTGTCATATAAAATATACGATATGCCTCAAACCTCCTCTCTCCCTTCAGATTATAAAGTACGAGGGCACTTAAACTATAAATGGATAAATAAAAACTGCATACAAATGCGACGTTTATATCGTTTAGAGATAGCGAAGCCATTGAAAGTCGTCTTTGAGTTATTACGGGTAAGCGAGAGAGAGAAAAAGCGTTCCTGAAGAGATAAAAATTGAAGTTTTATAAGGTTAATTCGGTTGTTATGATGGAAATTTAGCGTTACATGACTCTATTATATAGGCCATCTAAGTTGCTTATATTAATGTTTGGCTAAGTCTTCTACGTCTACAAAGTTCCTTTCCAGGTGCATATTATCCGTTTGTTTTTTATAATGGAAGGGATTTGATAATTTCGTTTTTATTCCAGGCAATTGGTCAGATGTATTTTTGCAATATCCTAGAAAATTTAAATAAAAAATTACTCTGACTTTCTGGAAGAATTTTCTCATTAGTCCAGGCAGTTGGACATGTTAATCGTCTTATTTCCTTAGTCACCTTAAAGAGAAAATAACTTCAAGTATCTGGAGAGTTTAATTTTTATTCCAGGCAATTGGACAAGTTCATTTTTAAATTTCCATGAAAACTTTAAATAAAAAATTACTTTAACTGCCTAAAAGAATTTATTCTTTAGTCCAGGCAGTTGGACATTTTAATCGTCTTATTTCCTTAGTCACCTTAAAGAGAAAATAACTTCAAGTGTCTGGATGAGTTTAATTTTTATTCCAGGCAATTGGACAAGTTCATTTTTAAATTTCCATGAAAACTTTAAATGAAAAACTACTTTAACTGCCTGGAAGAATTTATTCTTTATTCCAGGTAGTTGGACACGTTAATCGTCTGATTTAAAAATAACTTTAAGTACTTGGACGAGTTTACTCTTTATTTCAGGCAACTGAACAGATTAATTTTCAAATTTTCCTGAAAACCTTAAATAAAAAATAATTTCGACTGCCTGGAATAATTTTTTGTTTATTTCAGGCAATTAATAATAATAATAATAATAATAATAATAATAAGACGTTTATTAGCCACCAATACAAAAAAAAGCATAATTACAGAAGGTAATATGATTATATACATGGAATTGAATATTAGAATATTAAACAAAGAGAGCATATTAAAAACAATAGGTTATATAAAGAATTTAGTTAACACAAGTAAGGCAACTAAAAAGCCATGCATTCAGACTTCCAGAAAAGAAGGAAACAACTTCCTGGATTCTGTTAAGGCTTATAATAGAAGAAGTGAGAGAAAAAAAAACAATTCTTATAGACAAACTAAAAAAAAAAACAAATAGGTAGGCATATACTTATGAGGGGAAAAAGAAGTAGGGGAAAAATGGATGAAATGGAATGAAAAAAATTCTTCTTTTTTTTTTTTTTTTTTTTTAAACAGTTAATTTTTGAATAATAAATGTTAATAGAACATTTTACGTTGCATTCAGTTAGTTAGCATGTGCGTAGTATTTTAATAAAGAAAGGCATTCAAGAAAAATTAAGTTTGATTTAAAAGAAGAAGCTTTAAAAGTTTTTTCAGTGACAGTAAAATTAATTATTTTGAACTTATTAATCAAATTTGGTACGACATAAGAAAAGGATCGCTTAAAGAGTTTTTTGCTATGGTAAGGTATTGTTAAAAGATTTTTACGTCTTATATTAAGATTATGCACATCAGTACGATAGGTAAGCTTTTCAAGTAAGTAAGGCGGAGTTTTTAATTTAGGAATTTTGTAAGAGAAACATAAAATATGTAATATTCGTCTATTGTGCATATTTAGCCAACCTGCTTCTTTTAATTTATAAGAAATATGTTGCCGTCTTCTTATACCAAATATAAGTCTTAAGCAAGAGTTTTGAAGTTTTTGAATTCTACCTGAGTCGGAGTTATCGAGACATGGTCCATAAATTGTGTCGCAAAAATTTAACGGTGATAGTACTAAAGCATCACAGAGCAGTTTTTTGATATTTGAGCTTAAAAAATGTCTTTGACGATATATTGTTTTTAAGGCAGAATATCCATTTTTTAGTTTAAGGGTAACATGTTCTTTGAAGTTTATAGTCCATTACTAGTCCAAGATTTTTTGCAGAGTTTTTAAAACTTATTATATTGTTATTAAGGTGTACATTTAAATTATTTAAAATATTAGTTCGATGATTGTCACTACAAAAGAGAATAGCTGCTGATTTAGTGGGGTTAATCTTTAGAAGTAATTTTTGAGTTTCTATATTTAAGGTATTTAAATCCTCATTTATATATTGATTAGCTTGGACAACATTAGTGTGATGAAATGAATAAAATAGCTGGGTGTCATCTGCATAGCAATGGTGCTTACAGTGTAAAATTTTTTTAGTAATTTGTGAAGTATAAAACAAAGGACCAAGAATGCTACCTTGGGGTACCTCAGAGGTAACATCCAGTGCATTTGATTTATTGTTATTAAGCGCTACTCTTTGTTTTCGATTAAACAAGAAAGAAGACACCAATGCCAATGCAGACTCAGCAAAACCCATATATTCTAATATAGCCAGTAATATTCTGTGATTTACCATGTCAAAGGCTTTAGAAAAATCTAAGAGAACCAACACCGTAGCTTTATTTTTATCAAGTTCCTTAAAAATATCATCAGTCACTTTAGATAAAGCGGTTGCACAACTATACCCCTTACGAAACCCAGACTGGTATTTAGGAATTAAATTATTTACATTTAAATATTGAACTATTTGATACTCCATAACTTTTTCTAATATTTTTGATAGTATAGGAAGTACAGATATTGAGCGAACATCATTAAATTCAACAGAATTTTTTATTCTGGGCAAAGGAATAACATTGACTTCTTTCCATTGATCGGGAAAGCAGTTTTGTTCTAAACATACGTTTATAATATGAGTGAGTGGTTTAATTATGGCAGGACAACAAAGCAAAATCAGGGTAATGTTTAATTGATCAACGCCAAATGCTTTAGATTTAATAGATTTTAAGTAATTTATTATTATATCTTGTGTCACCAAATTAAATTTAAATTCAGCCAAATAATTTAACCTATGTTCTTTAAAATACCCAAGAAATTCTTCGTCAGGGTTATTATTGTTTTTGTTAATATTAGAAAAAAAAATATTAAGTTTATCTACATCTTACATAAGAGGAGGAAGTTGTATATTTGATTTATTAGAAATATTTAGTTTATTAAGTTCTTGCCATGTTTCTTTGTTATTACATACTCTAAATCTGTGAGCCAGGTATACCTTTTTTTCCGCCCTAATTGAACTAGTTGCAAGATTTCTGTAATTAAGCACGTAAATCGCATATTTAAGTATTTTAACAACACAAATGACAATTTTTTCAGACCAAAAATTTCATTGGGAAAAATGAGTAAAAAAAAATAATGATAGTTATTTGTATATGAAGCAGTGACTTAACAATGAATTATGAAATTTACTAATAGAAAGAGACGCAATATTATGACGTTGACAGTTATCATCAAATTCCAGTTAATAAGGTTAATAGGTCAAATTATTTAGAGATTACGTGCAAAAATTTTCAAAACTTTATCGAAATAACTTTTCGAGTAATAAACCAACTGTAATGCATAATTTTATTGGATATGAGTGTCATATTTTTATGCATGAATTGAAAGAAGTAAGAAGTTCTCATCATTTCATTTTGGTCATTCATCTTTTGCTTAGTGCCAATTTACATGTAACAATATTAAAAAAAAATTATCCCTTACTAAGTATATAACTTTTCAAATAAGATTCGCACATATGTACACGCTTTTGTACATTAATAAAACAAAATATAAAGGTCCTAAAGGCGCGGCCACTGACCCTTTAGAATAGCGAACAATGGTTATGTTTCATAGATGGGGTAACTTAGCATGAAACAAAAGGAAATCTGGACCCTTAATACATATTTGATGAATTTTCTAAGATGGAGCGTTTCCGTGAAAGCGTCGTTAATGTTGCAGGGAAATATGGCTACTTAAAGTGAAATTATTAATATTGCAGGCCGCACAGTAATTCCGGATGGGGCATCTTAATCCTGTTAATGGATTTATTATTAAGGTTCGGTCGCTGGTTGGGAGTTGTGGTCTTAGGATGACCAATAGCTTAAAAAAAAAATTGTTTAGTTTTGATGATCCTTTAAAAATTTGACGAATTTTAAAAAATGTCAATTATTTAAGATATTTACTTCAAAAGTTCTTTAAGCAACTTCCCGGATAGCACCGTTTGTCCAGTGGACATCCAAAATTAGTCTAATTATTCCCAGTATGTCCAAGTACAAAAAAATGAATATCCAATGGATTACCGGTTTCAGAGGTCCACTTTTATTCTTGTTATTGTCCGGTATATTGATTATACCTCAATTTTAAAGCTTAAAAGGTATTAGTGTATTACAGAAATCAAGAAGTACAAAATTTTAGCCACTAGAAATCAAGTATTTACTTGTTAATGAGAGACAAATTATTTTATTTCTTCCAGGCATTCCAGTGAAAAAATATCATTATCTGAATTTTTAATCTAAGGATTTTAGTGATGTTTTCAAAAAATGCTAAAAGAGCCATTGGAGCATCCCAGAAATCAATAATAACAACATTTTTGCCACTAGAAATCAAGGTATTAAGTGGTCAATAAAAGTCAAATCATTTAATATTTTCCAAAAGCTCCAGTAAGAAAAATATTAATATCTTAAATTTTAGTAATTTTTTCAAGATATGCTAAAAAAACCATTCGAGTTTCCTAGAAATCAATAATACCAACATTTTAGCCACTAGAAATCAAGTATTTACTTGTTAATGAGAGACAAACTAGTTTATTTCTTCCAGGCACTCCAGTGAGAAAAATATCAATATTTTGACTTTTAGTGTATGAATTTTAGTAATTTTTTTAAAATGTGCTAAAAGAGACATTAAAGCGTCTTAGAAATAAATAACTACAATATTTTTGCCTAATTAAAATCCCTAATATTTACTTGTCAATGAGAGACAAATTATTTTATTTCTTCCAGGCATTTCAGTGAAAAAACATCATTATCTGAATTTTTAGTCTAAGGATTTTAGTGATGTTTTCAAAAAATGCTAAAAGAGCCATTGGAGCATACCAGAAATCAATAATAACAACATTTTTGCCACTATAAATCAAGATATTAAGTGGTCAATAAAAGTCAAATCATTTAATGTTTTCCAGAAGCTCCAGTAAGAAAAATATTAATATCTTAAATTTTAGTAATTTTTTCAAGATATGCTAAAAAGACCATTCGAGATTCCTAGAAATCAATAATACCAACATTTTAGCTACTATAAATCAAGATATTTAATTTCCAATAAGAGTTAAATCATTTTATTTCTTCCAGGCACTCGTGTGAGAAAAATATCAATATTTGAATTTTTAGTCTATTAATTTTAGTAATTTTTTCAAAACGTGCTAAAAGATTTATTACACTATCCCAGAAATCAATAATTACAATAATTTAGCCAACAAGAATCAAGATATTCAATTGCCAATAAGAGTTTAATTATTTTATTTCTTCCAGGTACTCCATTAAGAAAAATATCAATATCTTAACTTCTAGTCTATGAATGTTAGTCATTCTTTTTAAAAGTACTAAAAAGGACGTTGAAGTACCCTATAAATCAATAATAACAATATTTTAGCCATTAGAAATGAAGATATTTAGTTGCATCCAAAAGTGTGTTTTTTGACACTCCATTGAATATTCACTGGCAATTATTTGGACAATATTCGGATGTCCATAGGATAACTGGTTTATCCAAAAAGGGGACTTAAAGGTGCTATTTGGGTTGGCCTATTGCAATATTCCAAGATTTTGAAAAGTAATTTATTCAAATATATTTAATGTTTCAGAGAGAGACAGACTTATGCCAGCTGTAACAAAAAAGAACATGTGTCACAGTCTTTTAAATGTCGAAGTTGGCTTAATTTATTGTCGCGAACTGTACTAAGTTAAATAATATATATGGCACCTATGGCATTATTGGTTATGTATATCCTATTAGAGATATTCAGAAAAAAAAGCCGCGAAATTTGAAATATTAAAATAATTTTTTTTGTGACGTTATCTAAAGACGTAGAGCAAAATAAATAATCCTTGATACTAACATGATAATTAGATAATTAAACTTATATTGACACGAAGTGACTTTTGCTGATAAACTTCCGAAAATTGATGCTTTTCTTATGTCTATTAGGATTTTCTTATTTTTCCTGTGACGTTAGTTACATTTCTATAGACCTTTTATGTATTTATTTGGTCCCAAAATTTGAAAATCCTTCCCTGGATTTTTTTGTTTTACGTTTTTTAAGTTTCATTTTAGCCTCTCGTTTTTATTATAAAATTACCCACAAATTTCGTCATTTTTTTGACCTACTTCCTCTAGTATTAACCGATTTTTTAATACAACATTTTAATTCTTTTCATCTTTAGTCAACGTTGTTCCAACACTCGCCGCGCATAAATTTACCAACCGGCACTACCTCTCGTGTATATTTTGGATAATGTTGAAGCATAATGGGTCATTAGTTACATATTACACGGCATATGGCCGCATTAACACCATATTCACCGTACCTAATGAAAAAGATCCGACTGGATAAGGACGTGTAGTTTTAAATCCTGGAATTCTGGAGAAAATTATTTGAGGATTATCGCTTATATGAACGGAAAGTGAGTAGATAAGCTTGTAAAATGTGGTCCTAGAGCGGCTGTTTTCCATATTTTTATTGGGCACGATTGTCATATTATTACGCATTAATTTAAAAATTATGTTAATTATATTATCTTAATTAAAGGCGATTAAGATTGTCGCGGTCAAATGTTTGATACATAATTTAATTTGACAAGACTATCATATTTTTATGAATTATTTGGAAAATCTGTGATTAAGATTGTTGGAAAATTAGGCAAATGTAAAAATTCTAAAAACAAGTTTTCTTAGCCTTTTATGTATTTTTGGACATATTGTCGAGAGAATATGTGTACCAATTTCGAAAATTGTATCTAGCTAAGTTTTTGAGAAATTGTCATTTGGCTAATAAAAAAATTAAAATTTCTTTTAGCATTTTGTGTATATTTTGGCAAACTCTGAAATAGATGTCTAGTTTTATTATCTAGAGAATATGTGTACACATTTTCAAAATTGTATCTTATGAAGCTTTCGAGTTATTTCCATTGTACAAATTAATTAAAAAAAAAAATCTTTATGTTAACATTTTGTATACCGGGTGGTGCGTCGCCGAGCGGAACATAGGAAAACCCATGTAAATTTTAAGGGGGTCAATTATTGGCTTCCCTATACATTTTATAGAAAAAATATAAGATAACTTTTTAAACAGACCAATCTGGCAAACCCTTGTGCAAAGTTTCAAAAAATTTTAATAAGCGAATCTTGAATTATTAAATTAATTGTAATTGCAATATTTCCAAATTTTCGGTTCAGGTAAAACCAAACGGACACCAGTAAAATGAATATTATCACTGACGTGAGGAAAAGTGTCAATAAATCAGTGACAGTCGATATTTGAAAACAAGTACCTATGAATTATTCAATCGACGAAAATATAACCGGTATAGCCCCTGGACTAAAAAACAAACTGTAATTAAACATAATTTACTTAAAACAATACATAAAAGGCACAAATACATCCGCACCATATTCATCTTACTACAAAACTAAATGCCACCCAAATAAAACATAACAAAACCGCTTCCCAAAAACGCATTCAACACTTAAATAACACAAAGTTCTTATCTACCAAAATGTAATAAAATCACATCGCATAATATACATTCCAGGCGAGTGAATCTAAGAAACCTTAAACCTACGTCTGGGACAATTTGAAATAATAATACTAATAGATTGGCGAAGGCGCATATTTCAACACAACAAATCCGCACCACGGTGCAATTTGAAATAATTCTTAATAATTGGCGAAAGCGCCGGTCATATTTCAGATATTTCAAATATTTCAAATTGGCTCGGACCCCTGTTTAAGGAATCGCCGAGACTTATTTTACTCTAAAACCTGAATCTGTCGGTAACGTTGCCAATAGAACCGCATTCGTCAGTAATTCAATTATTTTTCACGGTCTTATCAGTGCGTTTTTAACAATTTTATATTAAAGGAGTGTAGGATGCGGCAACGTTGTATCGTTTCGCTTCATAGCGTTTCATAGCATCGAAGTTTATTATATGAACTTATACCGTGGTGGTGCGTCGCCGAGCGGAACATAGGAAAGCCCATGTAAATTTTAAGGGGGTTAATTATTGGCTTCCCTGTACATTTTACAGAAAAAATGTAAGACAACTTTTTGAAGAGACCAATCTGGCAAACCCTTGTGCAAAGTTTCAAAAAATTTTAATATTATAAATAATTAACAGAATTATTTAAATAATTCATAGAATAAGGCATAAGAAATTTGCCTAGGTTTCCACCAATATTAGTCGCCTTTATTTGAAATTAATAATTACCAAAATTATCCAATTAATACATAAAAATATGAGAATCGTGCCCAATTAAATTATGCATAAAATATTTGCCTAATTTTCCAACAGTCTTAATCACCTTGAATTAAAGTTAAATAATTAACAGAATTTTCCAAATAATTCGTCAAAATATGATAATCGTGTCAAAATTAAATTATGCATCAAATATTTGACCGCGACAATCTTAATCGCCTTTAATGAAGATTATATAATTAACAGAATTTTTCAATTAACGCATAAAAAATATGACAATCGTGCCCGATAAAATTATGGATAACAGCTGCTCTAGGACCACATTTTACAAACTTATCTACTCACTTTCCGTTCATATAAGCGATAATCCTCAAATAATTTTCTCCAGAATTCCAGGATTTAAAATTACACGTCCTTATCCAGTCGGATCTTTTTCATTAAGTACGGTGAATATGGTGTTAATGCGGCCATATGCCGTGTAATATGTAACTAATGACCCACTATGATTCAACATTATCCAAAATATACACGAGAGGTCGTGCCGGTCGTTAAAATTATGCGCGACGAGTGTTGGAACAACGTTGACTAAAGATGAAAAGAATTAAATGTTGTATTAAAAAATCGGTTAATACTAGAGGAAGTAGGTTAAAAAAATGACGAAATTTGTGGGTAAAAATGTCTAATTTTATAATAAAAACGTTAAACAAGAAAATCCATGGAAGGATTTTCAAATTTTGGGACCAAATAAATACATAAAAGGCCTATAGAAATGTAAGTAAAGTCACAGGAAAAATAAGAAAATCCTAATAGACACAAGAAAAGCATCAACTTTCGGGAGTTTATCAGCAAAAGTCACTTTATGTCAATATAAGTTTAATTATCTAATTATCCTGTTAGTATCAAGGATTATTTATTTTGCTCTACGTCTTTAGATAGCGTCAGAAAAAAAAAATTATTTTTCAAATTTCGCGGATTTTTCTCCGAATATCTCTAATAGGATATACATAACCAATAATGCCATAGGTGCCATATATATTACTTAACTTAGTACAGTTCGCGACAATAAATTAAGCGAACTTCGACATTTAAAAGATTGTGACACATGTTCTTTTTTGTTTTACTCGTTATAGCTGGCATAAGTCTGTCTCTGTCTGAAACATCAAATGAATTTGAATAAATCTTGGGATTTTGCAATAGGCCGACCCAAATAGCACCTTTAAGTCCCCTTGTTGGATAAACCAGTTATCCTATGGACATCCGAATATTGTCCAAATAATATCCAGTAAATATTCAATGGAGTGTCAAAAAACACACTTTTGGATGCAACTGAATATCTTGATTTCTAATGGCTAAAATTTTGTTATTATTGATTTGTAGGGTACTTCAACGTCCTTTTTAGTACTTTTAAAAAGAATGACTAACATGCATAGTCTAGAAGTCAAGATATTGATATTTTTCTTAATGGAGTACCTGAAAAAAATAAAATAATTTAACTCTTATTGGCAATTGAATATCTTGATTCTTGTTGGCTAAATTATTGTAACTATTGATTTCTACGATACTTTAATAAATCTTTTCGCACATTTTGAAAAAATTACTAAAATCTATAGACTAAAAATTAGGATATTGATATTTTTCTTACTAAAGTGCCTGGAAGAAATAAAATGATTTAACTCTTATTGGCAATTAAATATCTTAATTTATAGTAGCTAAAATGTTGTTATTATTGATTTCTAGGATACTCCAATGGCTTTTTTAGCACATCTTGAAAAAATTACTAAAACTTAGAAAACGAAATTTAAGATATTGATATTTTTCTTACTGGAGTGCCTGGACAAGATAAATTAATTGATCCAATTGAATTAATTTGACTCTTATTGGCCACTGAATATCTTGATTTTTAGTGGCTAAAATGTTGTATTTACTAATTTCTGAGACGCTCTAATGCCTCTTTTAGCACATCTTAAAAAAAAACCCTAAAATTGATACAAGAAAAGTCAAAATATTGATATTTTTCTCACTGGAGTGCCTGGAAGAAATAAAATAGTTTGTCTCTCATTAACAAGTAAATACTTGATTCCTAGTGGCTAAAATGTTGTACTTATTGATTTCTGTAATACACTAATACCCTTTAAGCTTTAAAATTGAGGTATAATCAATATACCGGACAATAACAAGAATAAAAGTGGACCTCTGAAACCAGTAATCCATTGGATATTCAATTAATATTAATTTTTTGTACTTGGACATACTGCTAATAATTAGACTAATTTTGGATGTCCACTGGACAAACATTGCTATCCAGGAAGTTACTTTTAAAGTAAATATCTTAAATAATTGACATTTTTTAAAATTCGTCAAATTTTTAAAGGATCATCAAAACTAAACAATTTTTTTTTAACGCTATCGGTCATCCTAAGACCACAACTCCCGACCAGCGACCGAACCTTAATAATAAATCCATTAACAGGATTAAGATGCCCCATCCGGAATTACTGTGCAGCTTGCAATAATAATAATTTCACTTCAAGTAGCCATATTTCCTTGCAATATTAACGAGGCTTTCACGGAAACGCTCCATCTTAGAAAATTCATCAAATATGTATTAAGGGTCCAGATTTCCTTTTGTTTCATGCTAAGTTACCCCATCTATGAAACATAACCATTGTTCGCTATTCTGAAGGGTCAGTGGCCGCGCCCTTAAGCCCTTTACATTTTGTTTTATTAATGTATAAAAGTTGGACATATATGCGACCTTATTTTAGAAGTTATCTACATCTATCATTACATATAACTTGACACTAAACAAAGGGTGAATGACCAAAATGATATGAGAACAAGCACTTCTACTTTTTTTAATTAATGCATAAAAATATGACCCTCGTATCCAATAAAATTATGCATTACAGTTGGTTTATTACTCGAAAACTTATTTCGATACAATTCTGAAAATTTGTGCACGTATTCTCTCAATAATTTGACTATTAACCTTATCAACTGGAATTTGACAACTGTCTTTTTCTATTAGTAAATTTAATAATTCTTTGTTAAGTCACTGCTTCATATACAAATAAGAATCATTATTTTTTTTACTCATTTTTTCCAATATAATTTTTGGTCTGAAAAAATTGTCATTTGTGTTGTCAAAATACTCAAATATGCGATTAACGTGTTTAATTGCCTGGAATAAACAAAAACTTAGTCCAGGCAGTCGGAATTATTTTTTTTATTTAAAGTTTTCAGGAAAATTTGTAAATTAATCTGTCCAGTTGCCTGGAATAAAGAATAAACTCATCCAGTTACTTAAAGTTGTTTTTCCTTTAAAGTTTTTAAGAAAATGAGGCGATTCATGTGTCCAACTGCCTGGAATAAAGAATAAATTCTTCCAGGCAGTTGAAGCCATTTTTTATTTAAAGTTTTTATGAAAATTTTAAAAATGAACTTGTCCAATTGCCTGGAATAAAGACCAAAATAATCCAGGCACTTAAAGCTATTTTTCATCTAAGGTTACTAAGGAAATCAGACAATTCACGTATCCAATTGCCTGGAATAAAGAATAAATTCTTCCAGGCAGTTAAAGCAATTTTTTATTTAAAGTTTCTATGGAAATTTAAAAATGAACTTGTCCAATTGCCTGGAATAAAAAGTAAACTCATCCAGGCACTTAAAGTTATATTCTCTTTAAGGTTACTAAGGGAATCAGACAATTAACGTGTCCAACTGCCTGGAATAAATATTAAATTCATCCAGGCACTTAAAGTTATTTTCTCTTTAAAGTAATTAAGGGAATCAGACGATTAACGTGAGTGATGGAATTATTATTGAACATCTACTTTTTAAAAAAGGAATAAATTTAATTCAAAATAAATTCTACACAAATTTGACCATCGATTAACTATAACTTTATTCGTCGAAAATTAATAGATGAGTAATTTTATATAATGCAATTTTTATGGAGCCTAATAATATTAAAATGCTTATTTTGTTAATTCAGGAATATTTGTAATAATAATAATTATGTATGGGGTCAACTGAGGTTCTTGGCCCGGTTGCATCACATAACTCGTGTCCAACTGTCTGGAATAAAGAATAAATTCTTCCAGGCAGTTGGAGCCATTTTTTATTTACAGTTTTTATGAAAATTTTAAAAATAAACTTGTCCAATTGCTTGGAATAAAAAATAAACTCATCCAGACACTTGAAGTTATTTTCTCTTTAAGATTACTATGGGAATAAGATGAATGTCGGGAAAAATGAGAAAATTCTTCAAGGCACTCAAGGTCATTTTTCATTTAAAGTTTTTATAGGAATTTGAAAATGCACCTGTCCAATTGCCTGGAATAAAGACTTAATTCATGTAGGCACTTAAAACTATTTTCCTCTAAGGTTATTAAGGAAATCAGACGATTCACATGTCCAACTGCCTGGACTAATGAGAAAATTCTTCCAGACAGTCAGGGTTATTTTTTATCTAAATTTTCTAGAATATTGCAAAAATACACATGACCAATTGCCTGGAATAGAGACTATACTTATCCAGACACTTGATATTATTCCTAAATCAGACGATTGACATTACCAACTACCTGAAATAAAAAAAATCTTTCAGGCAATATTCATGTCAAACTTGTCAAATCCCTTCCATAATATAAAATCAACGGATAATATGCACCAGGAAAGGAACTTCCTAGACCTAGCCAAACATTAATATAAACAACTTAGATGGCCTATATAATAGAGTCATATAACGCTAAATTCCTATCATAACAACCGAATTAACCTTATAAAACTTCAATTTTTATCTCTTCAGGAACGCTTTTTCTCTCTCTCGCTTACCCGTAATAACTCAAAGACGAATTTCAATGGCTCCGCTATCTCTAAACGATATAAACGTCGCATTTGTATGCAGTTTTTATTTATCCATTTATAGTTTAAGTGCCCTCGTACTTTATAATCTGAAGGGAGAGAGGAGGTTTGAGGCATATCGTATATTTTATATGACACGGTCGTTTTCCTATCGTGTCTTTGAACCGTATCGGTTGAAAAATAGAAAAGTGGCACCACAAATCTCTTCTTTTAGTTCTTTTTTTCTTTTTTTTTTGATTCATTGGTTTATGGCCTTTAAAAATCTATTTATGTATGAGTATTTTTCTTTTATGTAAGATTAATTTATATTAAAACGCCAAAATAAACTTTCAACATTATGTAAACGACCAAAATTTTATAAATAAGACACAACAAATGTATATTCCAGACTACCGGGCTTTTTCTTTTTAAAATACATTCTAGATCTAAAGTTTGTCCAAACAGTTGGATAACAAATGTGGGTAGATTTCCACCATAGTTCGAAGGCTCATGTGGCTCATGCTCTTCGGGTTGCTTTTAGCACCATGTGGTCTCATTTTGGGCCCGGTACTTTTCCGTAGATCACAATGGACCCCGGACCCCTTGTCTTTGTAAAATCTGCCCATCGATACATGTATTTTATTATTTTTGCTACATTTATTTAAGAAAAGTTAGGTCACCGCTTCATATATACAAATAACAATCATTATTTTGTTGACTCATTTTTCCCAATATAATTCAGGTCGATTGCAATTATTTTTTATTTAAAATTTTCAGGGAAATTTAAAAATGAACTTGTTCAGTTGCCTGGAATAAATAGTAAACTGATCTACTTGGAATAAAGAATAAATTCTTCCAGGCAGTTAAAGTTATTTTTCAAGAGGGTAAACTGGACATGATTTTTGGATTTAGCACACAAATGAAACAAATAAGCTGCGAAACGACCCCAATTATAAACGATATTTGTTTTTATTTTTTTTTAAATTATTTTTTTAAAGAATTATTTATTAAAGAAATTTATCATTAAAAAATTCCCAAAAACTCAAAAACGAAATAGAAAACCATTTTAAAAATCCAAAATAACGTTAAAAGACGATTTTTAATTTAGGTACTTTTAAAATATTGATTTCTGGGGTACCACAATAGTTCTTTTAGCACTTTTATGACTAACGTTCATAGACTAGAAATGGAAAAGATACTGATATTTTTCTCAATGGAGTGCCTAAATAAAATAATTTAATTCTTATTGGCAATTAAATATCTTGATTCTTGTTGACTAACATGTTGTAAATATTGATTTCTGGGATATTCAAATTGACCTTTTAACACTTTTTAAAAAAATCACTAAAATTTATAGACTAAAAATTAAGATATTGATATTTTTCTCACTGGAGTGCCTGGAATAAATAAAATGATTTAACTATTATTAGCAACCGAATATCTTGATTTCTTATAGCTAAAATATTATAATTATTGATTTTTTGCATACTTCAACAAACTTTTTACCATTTTTTTGAAAAACTACTAAAATGCATGCACTGAAAATTAAGCACGCATCAAAGGAGGTCGCGCTCATTCGCGTTAAAGAATAAATTCTTCAAGGCAGTTAAAGTCATTTTTCAAGAGGGTAAACTGGACATGATTTTTGGATTTAGCACACCCAAAGTACTAAAAAACTTCACTATAATAAACAAAAAAATTGGAATTATTCATCAAAAAAAAAATGTCATTCAAAAATTGCTAAAAACTCAAAAACGAAATGCAAAACCATTTCAAAAATCCAAATTAACGTTAAAAAACGAGTTAAAAAACAAGTCCTTGAATAGTCTAGGTATACAAAAAATATATATCTCCAAATCCATTAAAATTATTAACATTATAAAAAAACAACTAAAATATTGAATTAAATCGAACTAAAGTCAACCATTAAACTATTATGCCCGTGATTAAAATTAATTTTATAAAACAAACAACCGATAATTGACCGTTACTCTAATTAAACTAAACCGCGGTTATCGAGTGACGTAATTAATTTAATTAGTTGCTATTAATAAAAATAAGAAAATTAATAAATAGCAACCGTTTTAATTTTGACTTAATTTGGACACAAATCACGCGTTTTAATGTTGAAAACAATGCGAACTTTTGAATTGAGTGTGTTTGTTTATGGCCGACAATGTTTACGTTAGTCAGATCGCAATTTTAACGGTAATAATAAACATCATGTCCGCGTGGCGGTTTATTTAAGAGATTGACGGTTAAAAAACGATTTGTGAAATAAAACGTTGAAATATTGTTATTCATCAAAATGTATTATTTTTATGGTTTATTAGTGCATAACTTTAATGGATACGATTTGCGTTTTGTTTTTTTTTTAAATAAATCATATATCCTTATAATTTCTTCTTAAAAAAAAATTATGGGTCATTCTCATAGTGAGGTTAGATGAATCAATCACACACACTCCACTCATGAATGAAAAAGAACTTACTAATCTAATAATTAACAATTTACCAAGGATTGATTTGCCTTTGATTGATTTTTTCAATGTTTGTGCCTCAATGTTAACATTTAACAACAAGTAACATTTTGTTCACATTTTCAACGCATTACTTTATTACTTAAAGTAGTCTAGTTCCTAATGACTATATTTGTTCTTTACGCATGACAAGGATCGTTTCAGTGCAATTAATGCATAATTTTAATGGATACGATTTGCATTTTGTTTTTTGTTAATTGTGAAATTCTTTTTTTTCGGTTGTTTTAATTTTAATAACTTATTAATTTTTGAATATTTTTTTACGCTACTTAAATGTTAACATGTTTTGAACGAACTATACATCCGTTTTTCCTGAAAGATTACCCTAGAAAAGTTTTTATATAAGTTAATTAATAAAGAAAAGTGGATTGATAAGGAACCTTTCATCTATGAGTATTTTTTATAAAGAATTTAACTGGTTTTCATATGAGAGTAAAATTTTAAAAATCGGTAAGTAAATTTTCAAAATATTCGGAATTTTGTGAAGTGTTTGGTAATATCCAGGTTTTTTTTAATCAATTGAAAAAATAACTAATAACTTCAAAGCATTTGTATTTACAAGGAAAGTTGTAATGACCTTTTTGGTAAAGAAACTCATCAGTTTTTATATGAAACTAAAATCAAAAAAATCGGTAAGTAAGTTTTCAAACTATTTGGATTTTTATGAAGCTTTTGATAATATCAAGGTTTTTTCAATAACTGGAAAAACCACTCAATAACTCTAAAACGATTATATGTACAAGGAAACTTGTAATGACCTTTTTGGTAACTAAACTCATCGGCTTTCATATGAAATAAAAATGGAAAAAGTTGGTAAGCAGGTATTCGAAATACTTTGATTTTTGCAAAGCCTTTGACAATATCAAGGTTTTTTTTCATTCACTTAATAACTCTAAAACGATTGTATGTACAAAGAAACTTGTAATAACCTTTTTGGTAAAGAAATTCATCAGTTTTTATATAAAACCAAAATCAAAAAAATCGGTAAATAAGTTTGTAAATTATTTGGATTTTCGCAAAGCCTTTGACAATATCAAAGTTTTTTTTAATCACTTAATAACTTCAAAACGATTGTAAGTACCAGGAAACTTGCAATAAAAGGTCTATAAAACTCTGGAACAAAAATTTCATTTATAAATAATTATTGCAAAATCGACTAATTAATTAATTTCAAACATTTACTAAGAATTGAGAGTTTCTTATGGGAGTTTAACTGGAGGTAAAACAAAACTCCTTTCTCCAAAAAAAAATCCTCAATTTTTTGGAAAAAGAAACTAACCTCAAATATGACGGTATGTTTAAAATAAAACCCAAATAATAAATTTATTATTAGGAATTTGCGAGAGACATTTAAATAATGCAACTAATATTAGCGCATAACTTCACCGTCTATGACTCGCAACGATTTAAAATCCCTATAGGTAAAAATTGTTTGCGGACGGTATCAGCCACCATTAAATACACCCTCGTCAAACAATAAAGAACAAGAAAATATATTAGAAAAGACAAAGGCCCGGTGACGTAAACTGACAAAATTTATTTAAGGATTACGTTTAGTCGCTAGTTGGTACAATTGTTGTGAGTAATTGCCGCAATAAAGGCCGAACATTTCCTTTTCCTGTTTGGCGTCTTCCTTTCGCCCATTTATCTCTGCACGCTTCTTTGTTGCCTTGACGAGTTGATCTGATTAATTTAAAAGAAGAAAAAACTGAGATTTTATTATCGGTAACTCAAACGAGACGTAATTGAAATCTTCCAGAAGGCGGATCATCATTAGAGCTGCCACAGTTATTTGGGGTTAATATCGAGAAGAGCGGGTTCAAATTTAATGCAAGTGTTGTTCATTTAATAGCGGATACCCCATAATCCAATATCGTATAGCAATGGGGAATTAATATTAGGAGTATTATTGATCCTCAATGTGAATGGGTAAGGGCCTAATTAGTTAGTATTTTCTTTTTTTTTTGTTTGTATATTGATCTAAATAGCCCTTTAATATGACATTCGCATTATTTAATACAAAAAGGGGCGAAAATTCGACCATTCAACCGTCGTGCATCGGGCGGCATTTTGATGAATATGTGAGTAAAGGCAGGTGCGCTTTTACCCGCATAAACCGGATCAAAGCTAATTGTAAATTGTTTGCAATATAAAAATTTTATAAACGGGTCCCTTTGACCCTTTGACCCTTTCGGGGACGTTTTTTTTGTTTCCATTAAAACTACGATGAAATTAACGGGGGTAATGAAAAAAAAGCCCCAGTCCCATCATCATCATCTGGACGATTTTAATTCCGCCACGATAGTTACGAAATTATTCGCAAATTCATAATCCGTGTGTCACGAGCTCGATCCAACTATGTAAAGTGCAGACAGCCAGACAATGCCGTCAAGCCGACCGTATTTAATCCATGATTGACGTTTTTGGGTGGGTGGGGGAGAGGCATCCCCCAATAGCCCCCGGGATCTAATATTAAGGATCCCCTATATACTGTTATTTCCGGAAAATTGATTTTTTTTATGCTTATGGTAATTAGGGATAGAGTCATCGATCATCAGTTTTGGCTGCCTAAGCTGAAATTCTATTTTTGAGAGATGTAGTTTTTATAGTAGTAAAGGTCGATGTGTAAATATTGCTTTCAAAGTAAATGAAAGTGAAAAGTTTTGCAAAAAAAATGTTAAGACCTCTCTGGATTGTATGAAATGTGGCTCTAATTTCCATAAAATGGCATTTCAGGCCAATAAAGGCAAAAAAGTGATCAGCTGTAAACAAACCCTGCAAAGTGAGTTTATTGGAAGACCTGTTTTGAATACCTAGAATAAGGGTAGCTGCAAACCATAGACAAAGTTATTTGAGTTCACCATCTCAGACAATGATGTCAAATCGACATTCAAATAAAACAAATTAAAAAAAAAACAAATGTTCTTAATCCACTACATATTTTTTTAATGTGTTGTATTTTGTAACAGGTAAAAAAAGTTAAAAGTTTCATTTATTTGCTGACTAATAATTGAGAGTAATCAACAAATTTTTCAGAATAAAAAAAAGATTATTCCTGACAAAAAAAGGCAACTTGGCAACGTAGAATACCTCTATGTTTACAATGCACGTATCCGATGTTGCCACTTTGCGTTGTTTTTCTATATATTTTTTCATATCTGTTAGTGCCTGATCGATATCTAGTAACCAAAATCGAGAACGTAGCACATGTTGTCTGATGACCTGTTTATAGTCCGCGCCCGCTGTTATTTAAATATCAATTAAATAATGCCCGTATCTCCTGAAATTTCCAAGGAATTTTAATATTTTTTTGTCCAGATATTAACAATCAATAACTTAATCTATTTATAATGGTTAAAAAGTCGAACGTTAAATAAATGAAAAAGGCTCCCAAAGGATTTAAATTAATCTTTTTCTATAATAAATATCTAAAAGCATTGCAAACATCTACAAGTTTTTTGATAAAAAATTATTGAGTTGTTAGATGTTAAAAACAGTTATATAACTCCTGACGGCTATAAGGAAAAGTTTTATCCATATCCTTTGGCAGTTATAGCAATTTATATCATCTAATAGTTTTTAATTAAAAAACATCAGTTTGTACAGGTTTGCAACCATCTCAAAACCGTTTACATATTTACTATATATTACAGAAAAAAGTTGAATTTAAATCCTTTGGAAATTAAGCTTTTAATTAATTTTTTTAATTTGTCGCGGTTTATACCCACTATAAACCGATTTAGTTATCCATTGTCAATTTCAAAAAAATAGTTCATTTTTCTCAAAGAGACCTCTTAATAATAAACATTCAGAGATTGGAGTGACATAATGTCAATGGTCTCAGATTGTGTTTATTTAAAAAAAAAAAAACTATTACACGTGTTTCGCCCTAAGGCACCATCAGATCTAAAAGTAGAAAGCAACCCTAGTATAAAAAACAACAATGCATAGACACGAATTACAATGTTAAGATACGACTTACCGGTAAAGCTATTCGTTTAAGTTCACAATTTTTTTTTTTTTTTTAGAATCTTTGTAAAGACTCCCGTACTAAGAATGCCTGTAAATACCAGTTTAATAGGGAATTACTTTCGAAATATAGAGCAATTGCTTTAATAAGTGCAATCAGTAAATTAGTAGAAAAATACGTTAAAGTCAAGCTATTTTCCAGAAAATTGCGAAAAACCTCTTAAGAGTTTTTCCTAATTATTTCAAAAACTATTGAGAATATGACAAATTTTCTTATTCTATTGCATTCCCTATCAAAAATAGAACAAATCGTAAAGGATAGCACTTAGATGGAAATTTTAAAATAAAGAAGTTATGATAAATTTAAAAAAAAAAATTGAAAATTTTTGGGTGAAAAATAATTTAAAAATTATTTTTTTTTTAAACATTTTTTTGTAACTTGATAAATTGCCCAAAAAGCTTTAAAAAAGTCTTATAAAACTTTTTTAAAAAATGTACCAAAAAACAATTTTATCCAATTTTCCCATTGTCTTCCTAAAAAAAAATTAAAGGGGTACCATGGGATTATGTCCATAATTTTGGTTTTTATTTTTTTTCTGGAAAACTAATGGAAATGGAAATGGAAAAATAATGGAAAAATAATGGAAAAACTGTTAGAACAAATGTGGCTTGGAATGTTAGTGCGCATCAGATGCAATAGAAGAATAATTTTTAAGTCCAACAGTTTTCCAGAAAATTGTAAAAAACCTCTTAAGCGATTTTCCTAATTTTCTTAAAAACTATTGAGATTACGACAAATTTTCTTACAGCATTGCATTCCCTATCAAAAATAGAACAAATCATAAAGAATAACATTTAGATGGAAATTTGAAAATAAAGAAGTTATGAAGGATTTTTAAAAAAATTTGAAAATTTTTGAGAGAAAAATTGTAAAAAAAAAAAATTTGAAAAAAATAAAAAAATTTTGTAAGTTGATAAATTGCCCAAAAAGCTTTAAAAAAGTCTCATAAAACTTTTTCGAAAAATGTACCAAAAAACAATTTTACCCAATTTTCCCATTGTCTTCCTAAAAAAAATGAAAGGATACCATGGGATTATGTCCATAATTTTGATTTTTATTTTTTTTCTGGAAAACTAATGGATAAAGAAAAAAAAACTGTTAGAACAAATGTGGCTTGAAATGTTAGTGCGCATCAGATGCAATAGAAAAATATTCTTTACGTCCAACAGTTTTTCAGAAAATTGTAAAAAAACCTCTTAAGCGATTTTCCTAATTTTCTTAAAAACTATTGAGATTACGACAAATTTTCTTATAGCATTGCATTCCCTATCAAAAGTAGAACAAATCATAAAGAATAACATTTAGATGGAAATTTGAAAATAAAGAAGTTATGGAGGATTTAAAAAAAAAATGAAAATTTTTGGGAGAAAAATTGTAAAAAAAAAACATTTTTTTGTAACTTGATAAATTGCCCAAAAAGCTTTAAAAAAGTCTTATAAAACTTTTTTAAAAAATGTACAAGATAAAAGTTATTAAATTTTCCTAACATCGTATATTTTGGTCAAGGATCTGGCTATGTTTACCTGGAAAACTTTGAGTAAAAAAGCGACTTTTTCAGGACTACTCCAGGAAATTGAGAATAGATTATTCACAATTATATTATGTAGTAATTTTTTTAATTACCTATTATTTAATTGAAATGCTTGGAATCAAAAAAAATTTTGTTCAATTAATTTAAACAGAAAATTGTCATAATAATTTCAGTTTAAACTCAAATAAGTCAAAATTTTGTGTATTTGGTAAAAAATGATAAATTAATCATTAAGGACATTGATAATGTGCACATAACTGTAAATGGAAAAAATATTGCTTACGACAAAGAAATTAAATATATGTGGGTAATTTTAGATGCACACCTAAATTACAGGCGCTTACTAAAGTTTAATAAATTACCTCTACAGTTTAAGAGCCTTTTAAGGAAATTTATTTTAGATTGGTTGTACTATTTGTTCATTTTATCTAAATTTAATATGTGATTGTATGTCTTTACGTTACGTGTTTTATAATTTTATTTATACAGTTTATCTTTTTTATTAGTATATGTTAAGTCTTAGATATTAGTGTTCTCCTTACAGGCAATTCAGCACTTTTAGGTATGTTCTCATATTTAAGTGGCCTTTGCACTTTTTTTAATTCTTGTATATATTTTTTTGAAGCCTTGATGCTAAATAAAAACTTACTATTTTATTAAATCTTTTGAATTAGGTTGAATATCTTGAGGAAAAAAATTATGAATTTTTTGGAAATATTTCACTCCTTTTAAGTAGGAATGCGAAAAATGTATTTTCAAAAACAAAAAATTGCTTAAAAAGTATTTTAAAAAAATACCCAAAATTGGTTCAAAAGACCTTTTTCATGCAGTTACGATAAAAAAATATAAAGAAATTTTAGTGCATAATTTAATTGTATACGATTATCAAGTGGTTTTCTAGTAATGTTATTTGATTCAAATTATTATTTTTTTGAAACATTTCTCATATATTTAGCTGACTAATGATTTTTTTGTCAAAAAGTAAATATTTCGTAGCAAAATCCGATTTAAAAAAAAATACATAATACTATTTGTAATCGCCTGGGAGCGAAAAAATCCTGAATTTCTTCATGAAAAAGGCAAAACATTGATTTTAATTTTAAACCTCTTAAAATAAAAAATTAGGTCAATTAATGTTAAAGCAACTTTAATGTTAAACATCTTCAAAAGAAATCAGGAGGCCCTTTTTTACCGAAATTTCAATATTAACTTAAAGAAATTTCGTGCTCAACTATTGAGTGATAACATTTCAAGCCTTTCCATTCAACCATTAAACAAAATGAACAAAATTCAAATAGAAATTTATAAAACCCAACTGAAATAACAACTGGACAATCGTACACACTTAAGTTATGCAAAAAAACGAAACAAATCAAGAACAACTATATATATTTATCAACGGTGGCATTCGAACAACAAACAACGTCATGTTTCCAGTTATAAATCATAAAAATTCCGCCTCTACTTGATAGCGATCGTTTCTTACATCTTTCGCGAATATAAATCACAATAATTTGAATGAAAATGAATGTAATTTCGTCCTGCTTGTACTTCAAAATTGATTTTCCGGCCAGGTTTTGGCCGGTTTTAATTTATACGTGTTGTGACACGCGACAATTTTGCCCAAATTTTCTTTGCACCTTTTCTCGGTTAACGTCACGAACGTTTATAAATAAAACGTTGTTTTTCTAGGTTGTTTTAGGCAGAAAAAAAAACTTAAATAAATAATGACGGCTCGCTTTGCACTCAGTAAATAGGGTTAGAAAGGGGAAAATGTTACTTTTGTGAACTTTTTTAATTACTTTTTCTCAGTGTTTCTCCTTCTGGCGCTTCTGCTTTCTGTACTTGTACGTCACGTTTAATTGGAGAAGAAACTTTTGAAATAAACGAAGATATGGAAAGCATAGTTATATAAAAATAATAAGGATGATTATATTTGGAATAGGGGAATTTTCAGGTCAGATTTTTTTGTTGAATATAAATAAAATTGCTCATTTAAAAAAAAATGTTTTTTTTTAAGTGCTTAATTGGGTGGAATTTCTTCGGGTCAATTTTCCAGGAAAAATATTTAAAATAGCTAGAAATGTTTGCAAAAAAATCGATTATTTAGCAGTTTTCTAAAAAAAAAATCACAATTTCTTTAACAATAAAAAAAAATCTTCTCCCATGAATTATTAACAATTATTAACTGAAAATTAGAAATTTAAAAAAAAAACATAATTTTAATTGGCAAATTGTAAAATTTCCTGGAGAAATCCAGAAAAAAATTAAAATGTCTTCAACTGCACAGAAGTTGTATTTTATATAATAAAGTCCTCTTCTAATTTTGAGACTGAAATAAATAAATAAAAATTCAATTTTTTAAACTTTTTTTATATCATCGTTTCATTTTCTATTTTTCTCACATCATCTTCTAATTTTTAGACTGAGATAGGGATATCTAAATAGGAATTCGATTTTTCCACCTTTTTCTATATCATCATTTAATTTTCTAAATAATGCCTGGATCTCCTAAAAATAGTGTTTTTCTCTCGTAGTGCGTCTAATTATATTCGAAAAATTTAATTTTATTTCCATCTTCTAGACTGAGATAGGAATATATAAATCAGAATTTGAGTTTTCCACCTTTTTCTATATCACTGTTTTATTTTCTAAATAGTATTTAAATTGCCTGGAATTTATGTTTTTCTCCTGTAATGTGTTTAATTATACCAGAAAAACATAATTTTATTTCCATCCTCTTCTAATTTTTAGACTGAGTTAAGGATATATGAATCAAAATTTGATTTTTCCTTTTTTTTCTGTATCATGGTTTATTTCTTTCTTTCAAGTAATTAATGTCATTTATCATGCATTAACTGCATGATAAAAAAGAACAGTAACCTTACCCAATTAGCAATTTTTCGACGCGACAACGTTGTATTGTTACGTTGTCTTAACCGTAGAGACAACCCCGTTTTACACCAATTTGAAAGCGATTTCTTTTGGTTGTCTCAACGTAACGCAGTGACTACCCGTTCACTTTTTACAACATTTTAACGGATTTTTGGACGGATGGACGCTATAGATCAAGCAGCTACTCCAAAAATACAACCTTTTTAATCCATCTTGTGAACAGTGCTTATTAATAGTATTTGTTTTGTATGTAGTTTAATATACGTGTAAAATACTCGTTTTACAAGATTTACAAGCATTAAATTTATAAACGGAACATAGTTTACTGTGAAAAGATGTTATTTTAGCCCTAAATAACACGCGCGCCCTAAATTTATAGCGCATTTCGAAAAAAGAAATAAGTATTTTTTTTTATTGGTAGAAACCCGTTGTCGTTGTCCCTGGTTGGCCTGAAGCATGAGGAAGAACGAATGGACCTAACATAAAATTTTTATATTTGAATTATTATTACGCCACTTCCATTGATTTTACATAATCCATATCAACTTCAGGTAATCTAGTTGTAGGCATTTTTGCTTCCATTGCAAGTATTTTTTTGCGTCTGTAGTAACTGTAGCAGAATATTTAAAGTCTTTATATCTCTTCATTTTTTTAAAGCAAAACGAAAATAATAGATCCCAATTATTCCAAGCAAAAAATAAATTATAAAAATATAGATTAAGTAGGTTATGTTGAATTGAACATTTTTGCTTCCTCTTATTCTCTCCAGCTAAAATAACATGTCAAAAAGCTCGCTCTACGGCAAAAAATGCTCAACACAGACGATCAGGCACTGTAATACCCATTCGCTAACGATAAGGTAACGTTGTTCTTACTGGGGTTTTGATTCGAAAAATTGTACACGTTTGCACACCGTTGTTTTAAGTGTAAATTACTACTGCTAACATTATAGTAAAAACAGCAGAGTTTTACAACAGTTGCGATACAGGTGCAGTACGTCGAATTTTGGTCGAAAATAAACGTCGTTGCAAAACCAAACTAAATTTTGCACTGAAAACAACGTTGCAACTAGTGAAAATAAGAGCAAGCTCAACTTAGATGACTGCCAATTGTTACTTGGGTAACCAATAGTATCCTAATAACTCGAAAATTCATCCATTATCCCAAAGATGCTGGTGTATAATAACACTTATATGTTAGGTGTTTTGTGTATGTTATGGTCTGATGATGTTAACCTGTGTAATTTTATTAAATGTATTTGTGATGCTGTAGATTTTGTGTTTTAACCTTTTATAAAAGTATCCTAATAAGCCTCTCAGTGTAGTTTTTTTAGGGAGAAAAATGTAAATACCTTCATCCCCATAAATAACCCCATTCACCCGTTCTTTCTAATGTCCCCATGGAGGAACTCGCCGGGAGCATAATTACGACCCCGATGGACAATAAGGCATACACTCGTGTCCCGGTCGGGACAGTCATGCCGCAGAATTCCGACACGCACGGGACAGGGGGTCTTTCAAAATGACAATTTTAACGGACCGAACGCAAATGGAATACGTAAACGTGGAAAATATCACCATTCGATATATCTGGAATGGTAATATTCATGATGGGGAATTTTCGTTCGGTTTCGGTGTCTCTCCGTCTCTGTTTGTCTCTTATCTGGCTGCTCCGTTTAATAACTGGCTGATGTATGCGGTTAAAATTTTTTGAATTCGTGTCTATGTGCAAGGAATAATTTATTTTGACAAGTATAAAGGGAACAAATAATAGCGAAAATAAACATAAAAAGTTGTTCAAATGAACAGTGTTCATCCTGTATAAACGATAGCGTTAAACTTGATACATCATTTTATTCGGAAAAAATTTTATAGAAGAAAACTGAAAATTGCAACTTTTTAAGGTTTTTTGATTTTTCTAACAAAAAAAAATATTTTTGCAAAAAAATGAAAAAAATTTTTTTTGACTCTCGATGAGACGCACATATCTAGAAAATTACAAATTGTTTAAATTTTAATCGATAAAAAAATAGATCTCGTATGCTGAGAATACCTAAAAACTATACCGCACTGTCTCACATGAACATTAATCGACCCCTCAAAATTTCATAACATTCAAAGAACCGTTGCGGCCTGTATCGAAATCCCATTGAAAAAATTGGACAAAAATATTTTTTTTTACTTTGAAGGCCTCATTTTTTTAAACAAAAAATTAAATGAGGATTTGTAAATAATCGAGTTGTAGCCCCATATTTCTAGATTATAAAAAGGTAAGTTTCGTTTTTCTAACATAAATACGAACAACGTTATAAGCACTTTTATCTGACGGATCCGAATTTTGCACGAAAACTCCCTTGCAGCCATATCTTCAAAATAGGGTAATGAAAGCACCGCTATTTATAGTATGATTGAAACCCTTTATTTAGTGCTAAAGTAATAGATTACTTAATATCGTCGGGATACAAGCAAAACACACTAAGTCAATTTTTTTCAGTTTTAAGTTATTTACACCACCTGGTTACATTTCATAAAATTTGTTAATGGTAAAATCCATTAAGTCGATTGAGAATTTCTTATTGCACTATTCTGCAGAAATCATAGATTCACTAAGTCAGTAATAACGTATTTCGTTCTGGCAAAATACACTAACTGACTTAGGCGTTTTGTATGGACATCGCGAAAAATTCTGTATGTATTTTACCACATAATAACAAACATATGACTCGTATGGACCTGCAAAATATCGTTGATTTAAATCGAATTCTGTGACATATCGTTTAAGCCAGCGTCACAAAATAACGTGTCTTCAGACGGACAAATAAGAGCTGAAATTTCTGTACCAAGCAATATCGCGTCTGTAAACTTTGGCTTAGATGTGGATGGCTTTAATACTCAGTGTCTTCCGAACCAAAGCAACTTTCTCTCTGTGCTAAATCCGGATGTACCTGGACCTAGTAATTACCAAGTAACGAAAGAGGGCTTGCACGATTCTTTAAAAGATAAGGACTATGTACCAGAAAAAAACGTTGATATTTCAGCAACTAGTGAAGAAGTCAAAGATGGTGAAGAGTTTAGAACTCAAGTTATACATGAAACTAGCTTAAAGAAAACTAGATGGAGCACTGCAAGGCCTTCAAGCTGAAAGAGAAATATAGAAAAGAAGCCAAGGTCAACCGTATAAAAGTGTAACAGGAAAGATACAAACTCCCAAAATGCCCAAGCGAGTGAATTGTGAGAAGTGCCGTTATAAATGTTCGACATATTTTTCTGATGATGAACGTAAGGTATTATGCCAGAAATTTTGGAATTTCAGTCTTTTTTCTGCAAAACCTTATGCATTTCAAATATTCCAATCCTAAATGCATTTAAAAATAGAAGTGAAACTGGTGAGTACAGTGGTACAGACAAGAGAGGTCAAAAAGCTCCAGCTAATAAGACTCCAGAAGACGTAATAATAAGAGTGAAAGAACACATTGAAAGTTTTCCTGTTGTCGAGAGCCATTACACAAGAAAATCCACTAGATCCTAATCTAAATATTAAGAAAATGTTTGATTTATTTATGGAAGAATGTAAAAAAAATCAATCGCCGGGAGTAAGTCTTATTACATATAGAAGAATATTTTGCACCCAATACAATCTATCATTCTTTAAACCAAAAAAAGACCAATGTCCCACTTGCAACGAATATCAACAGGCAACAGCCATAGATAAAGAAAAGTTAGAGTTAAAGTATCAGGAACATTTAAGAAGAAAAGAAGAGTCTATGAAAGAAAAGGATAAAGATAAAAAAATAGCAACTGGTGATAAAAGTTGTAAATCTATAACATGTGATACGCAAAGCGTGCTCCAAATCCCAACATCACAAGTCAGTTTACTGTATTATCTTCGCAAACTTAACTTATATAATTTTAAAATTTATGAATCTGCTCCACCAAACGAAGCCTTTTGCTACTATTAGACCGAAATAAATGGAAAGCGTGGAAGCTGTGAAATTGGTACCTGTTTATCCTATTTTTTCCGACACATGTGGAGGTCGAAATAGAAATGTACAACAGTTTATGGAAAGCGGACATTCTTATATGGAGGTGGACTCGATGCACAGCTCCATTGAGTCAGCTAAACGTCATATTGATATTTACAGTGTCCATGAATATGAAAATGTATTTAAAACGGCACGAGCTGGAAGGAAGCGTGGATACATCGCCTTATAAAACACGAGAATTGCAATTCAACGAATTTTTGAATTTAAAAAAATATGTCGATTTTGTCGATGAGTATAAACAAATTAATATTGAATTGACCAGACGAGTTTCGAATCGAATGACTAAGGAGAGAAGCTTTTATTTATTTATTTATTTATTTTCTTAAGGATACAAACAGGTAAACCCACTACAGTATCCACTCATAAATATAGAAGCAAATATAAACTTGCAAACACTAAAGTTAAATACACTTAACAATTGCTAAACCAGAAAAAGGCTAATAAATTTTAAATACTAATCTGTAAATACTAATTCCTACACAAAAGACAAAGTCTGGGACACGAATTATAGTAGCTCTCTCTTCAATACACCTCTCAGGTTTTTCTGGGTTTCAAAAAAGAGATCTATGTTATTATAAAAATTTGATAATCTCATCATTCTACACAGTGGAGATGACTGACAGCTGTTTAGTATTTCTGAAAGGTCAATTAAAAAGATCACTAAGTCTTAACTGCCGTGATGGAACATTAAACCTCAACCCCTGCATCAAACATGGACAATCCACTTTATTATTCAACAGTTTATGCAAAAATAAAAGGTCTGAAATTTTTCTTCTGTTGTCAAGAGTAAGTATACTATCACCTAAGTCATTAGTAACAATATTTAAATTATCCCTATAATAAAGACACTTTAAAAATCTGTTCTGCACAGATTCCAATATATCTTTATAAATTGAGTAAATCGAATTCCAAACAACACACCCAAAATTAAGCTTGCTATAAACAAATGCATAATACAAAAAAATATAGGATCTAGAGGATTTCAAAATTTTAGCCTGCCTATTAATAAACCGTAACATTTTATACGCACTTAACACTAAGGTATTAATATATTTATCAAAAAGTAACTTCTCGTCAAAAATGATTCCCAAATCCTTCACATCTTGAGCCCTTTTAAGATCAACATTATTTATATTATAATTAAATTGGATTTTTAATTTATTTTTAGTAAATGAAATAAACTGAAATTTTTTAATATTTAAAAAAAGGCAATTGATCCGACAGTATTCAACAAGGCTTTCTATATCCTCTTGCAGGAGCTGGTAGTCTTCGTGTGATTTTATAGGTCTATAGAATTTAAGATCATCATTTAAATATATCATTTATAAATATTATGAAAAAAAGGGGGCCCAAATGAGATCCTTGGGGCACCCCCGAGGTTAAATTAACTATTTCGGAGTTTACGCCGTTTATGCAGACTGTGAACCTTCGATTTGAGAGGTAAGATTCAACCCATTTTAAAAGAAAACCACCCACCCCTACCAAAGCTAGTTTTTTTAGCAAAATTGAAATGTTAATTTTATCGAAGGCCTTGCTGAAGTCCGTGTAGACGCTATCAACCTGAATACGTTTGTCCATATTTTTCTTTAAAAATTCAAGATAGGTGAGAAGATTGCTGTCTACAGAACGGTTTGCAAAAAACCCACGTTGTTCAAAAATCAGCTGTCCTTTCACCAACTTAAAAAAATATGTATATAAAAGTTTTTCAAATAATTTTGCAAATATACTTATTGGACGGTAGTTGGAGATAATATTTTTTTGTCCGTTCTTATATATAGGAATTACATTGGAAACCTTCCACGCATCCGGAAATTGACCTTGTAAAAGCGATTGATTATATAATTTATATAAAGGATATGAGAGCCCTCTAGAACAATTTTTGACAAATAATGAAGGTATGCCATCAGGGCCTGCACCCTTTTTAGGATGCAGATCATTAATTCCTGCTACAACCACATCCAGTTGAAATTCAATTAAACCTAGATTATCATGTGTCGTGTTACTGTTATGGTGATTATTTGATACACTTGACGCTACAAAAAGCTTTGAAGATATAACAATTTCGCCGTTATATCAAAGACAACTACCGATATCGGTGGCTAAAAAAAAAGATCTTCTAAAGCTTTGCGACAAAAACATTACGTGACTATGGTATCACAATTTACCTCGTTCATCTTCGGTTTTAGATGTAACAGGCTGAACCAGCTGAAAATGATACCGACCAAGAAGACATAGATTAGATAGTTTAATGTATAAAATAGTTTTAGAGTTTTTGAGTTTAAAAGAAGTACACTAAGTCAACCCTTACATGCAAAATACACTAAGTCAATGTATTGTTTATTAATAACCTCAAATAAATGTATTTTAAAAAGTTTTATTAATCTGTGTTTTAAGTCTTATTACTCCATATACATGAAAAAAAATTAAAATTTTTAAAAAACCAAATTTTATTTACGATATGTAAATATTTAAAAAATGTAAAACTAAAAACTTTGCAACGAAATTACTCGAAAGTACATTTTTTGAATTAATGTATTTTACTTGTAACCCGACGATATTATAAAAATCTGCAATAATATCAATCATGTGAAATAATTATTTAGAATACGTATTTTAAAATTTAATTTTTGTCTTCTTATTTTAATCCTTTTTACAATCTACGTTTAAATTTATACATATGTATATACAATTGTTGTGCATTTTTATTTTTATTTAATTTTTATAAGAACCTGGTGCCTATAAATATGATTTTTTTTTGATATCTAATTCTTATATTTATGCTGTAACCTTTTTATAATATTTAAATCCTGTAAGTAATATGTAGTGAAATTTGCCAAATAAATATAAATTATTATTCATTTTTAATCACAGTTTTGTCGTAGTTTAACATAGATATAATTTTTTTAGAAGAAATTGTCAATACTTGCAGTGGAGTCGTACGTTAGGGTAAAATGAAAATCCTACAGTCTCCCTCCACTTATTTATTAAACATTATTCAGTTTTTATAATAATTCTTGACGTGTTTCAGACACAATGGTATTTATCATCAGGGGATAAAACAATTAAATTTGGTATAAGGTATACGCATTGTTGTCCTTCTCAATCTATCCCATTATTGTATGTAAACAGACCTTCCATAATCCAAGGATTAATAAGTAATTTGTTTGCTTTAACCTGATTAATTATAACAATAATTAACCAATTTTATTATCACGTTTTTTAAAGGTTATTTCATTTACATTCAATTTTAGTACTTTTGTAATGTGATCAGAGACATCTGCATTTCAAATGACAGAGTTTTCATTAACTGACTTTTATGTTGACGTAACAGACGGTCAATACATGTAACCACTATTATCGGTTTATTGATAACATTGGGATATTCCATTCCTAGCATAGATATTTTAAAAATCGAAATCTCTCAGAAATTAGTTCATACGATGGAAAACGATATATTGCAGTAAGGCCCAAGGTTTCCTGATTTTATAAATAACTTTATAGCCTTTTATATTAAAACTATGGCCATTGTTAGGGCTATAATAAGAAATACCATTAACAAGATGAAGTAAAAAATGTTTCTTTTTTTTTTTTAATCTGACTGCCTTGACTCATTATTTCTAGAGGTTTTCCATAGTAAAAAAATTACTCTCGAATTTCAATTGGCAATAAAACTAAATTAAAACAAACGCCTTTGAAAATACTGTCAGCGAAAAAGGGCGTTTTTAATTGAAAAACAGTGCTAAGCTAATAGCAAATGAATACAAATAATAATAAAATATCGCCACCTGCCGTTCTCGAGCGCCCATTTACTTTAATAATTAACCTTTTGAAATTTCATTCTATTTTAATTATTAATTTTGTTAATTAAAATGAAAACGTACGTGAAAATTATTATTTTATACGGGACTAATTTGTTCGCATAATGGAAATTAAATCATACAGTGAGTGCCTGGGTTTCCTCCCGCGCCTTTTATCGCTTGATTTTTATTTTAAGTGCGTACATTAAATTAACATTAATAATTAAGGATATAAGACCACCCTAAAGTCGACGTTTAACGACTTCTTCAGGCCGAAATGGTCGAGTCGAATATCAATTTTTTATCGCATTTCATATTATAACTCTTCTCAGGGGTTTTTTTTTAAAGGCATTTTAACCAACTATAAGCTACAAGTTTTGTATGGATTTAAAAAAAAAATTGTCATTAGCATTAGCATTCACCTACATATTAGCTAATTTGGTGCATAACCAAAAAGAATACGATCAACATGTTTATAACAGGAGCCCCAATACACGAAATGGCTCTATAATTTAACTCTGAAATATTTGATGCTATGCATAACCCAAAGGTGTACGATAGACATTTTTATAAATTTAAAGAAAATACTCGTCGGACCATTAAGACGATTAAATTCGAAAAAAAAAAGTAGGGAAAAGTGTTAGGTTTCGCGTCTCTATCGGATGTAAATTGATTAAGTGACCCACGTCAAACAAACAAGGGCCAAGGGTTATATTCCACGGTCGAGCATCAATTTTTCAACATATATTCAGGTTCATTTGGTTCGTTGGATCGGCGCATTTTTCACCGATAAATACCGGGACGGGCCGTTTTCGGGGGAGGAAGCTTTTCCAATATCTTATTCTCCCGAAGTCTTTTGTGGACCGGTCGCCCAGTAATCAGGACAAAAGTCTGACGATTTATCAAACAAAAGTCCGCTCGTAAATCTTGTTTCGGTCTCTTTTTCTTTACCTTCTTTTCTTTCTTTTTTGGTAATTTTTCAGGAATTGAATTTTGCAGAAATAAATTTTAGGCGTGTCGTCCCGCTTGCTTTTGTACAACTCTCGCTTACTTTCTTTGATTAAAATTGATTGTCTCTATGTTAAATAAATTAAACCTCAAAGTCACAGGTCTCAAATATATTGGAATATAATGTCAAAGGATTACACGGGTTTCGCCTATACTAGGAATCATCAGATCTACTATGAGAGAAAGAGTTACGAAGTTATCAAAAAACACTTCATTTTGAACCTTTGGAGTGAAGTTATTGCCTAATTTACAAGAGAAAGAAAGATGTTGTATAGCACAGGCACTCCTGTAAGAAGAATCCTAATAACTCATCATTTTTTTATCGGGATATTAAGGATTTCCTGATTTCCAGTTATGAAATTGTCAACGAATTTCAATTGTTAGAGGACACCTAATTTTGAAGCTTCGGAGTGAAATTATTGCCTAATTTACAGGAGAAAGACAGATACTGTATAGCACAGGCACTCCTGTAAGAAGAATTCTAATAACTCATAATTTTTTATCAGGATATTAAGGATTTCCTGATTTCCAGTTATGAAATTGTCAACGAATTTCAATTGTTAGAGAACACTTAATTTTGAAGCTTCGGAGTGAAGTTATTGCCTAATTTGCAAGAGAAAGAAAGATACTGTATAGCACAGGCACTTCTGTAAGAAGAATCCTAATAACTCATCATTTTTTATCAGGATATTAAGAATTTCCTAATTTCCAGTTATGAAATTGTCAACGAATTTCAATTATTAGAGAACACTTAATTTTGAAGCTTCCGAGTGAAGTTATTGCCTAATTTACAGCAAAAAGAAAGATGTTGTATAGCACAGGCACTCCTTTAAGAAGAATCCTAAAAACTCATAATTTTTTATCAGGATATTAAGGATTTCCTGATTTCCAGTTATGAAATTGTCAACGAATTTCAATTATTAGAGGACACTTAATTTTGAAGCTTCGGAGTGAAGTTATTGCCTAATTTGCAAGAGAAAGAAAGATACTGTATAGCACAGGCACTTCTGTAAGAAGAATCCTAATAACTCATAATTTTTTATCAGGATATTAAGGATTTCCTGATTTCCAGTTATGAAATTGTCAACGAATTTCAATTGTTAGAGGACACTTAATTTTAAAGCTTCGGAGTGAAGTTATTACCTAATTTACAGGAGAAAGACAGATACTGTATAGCACAGGCACTCCTGTAAGAAGAATCCTAATAACTCATAATTTTTTATCAGGATTTTTAGGATATCCTGGTTCCCAATTATGAAGTTATCAAGGAATTTTAATTTTTAAAGAACACTTAATTTTAAAGCTTTGAAATGAAGTTACTCCCTAATTTGGAATACATAAAACTGGCTTCAAATGCCTGGAATTAAATAATACTTTAATGAGGCTTAAGTAATGATCTAGAAGAATCTGTTAAAATTATTTTGTTCCCATTATTTTTAAGTAGATATGGCCGTTTTTAATTTTGCTTCACGTCAACCGACCCTTGCCGAGTCAACCTCGAGATTTTTGGTAGATATATTTTTTTCTACGTAAGCTAAAATCATAAAATAAATGCTGTTTGATTAACAATGAATTTTTTTACAATTTTCATTTAATAATTAAAGTCCAAATCCTAATAGGAATAAAGATATTTAAGGCAAAAGTGCCTTAGTGGTACAAAATTGCTTAATAACTTCTTTTGCAGTGAACCTACATCATTATTTCTAAAGCTAAAATTAATAAAATTAATGGTATACAGGAATCTGTTCAAATTAATATACTCGCATTATTTGTTAACGAGATACGGCCATTTTAATTGTGCTTCACGTCAACAGACCCTTGCCGGATCAAGCTTGAATTATTTGCTAGATAACTTTTGATTTACGTAAGCTAGAAGCATGAAAGAAGAGCCATTTAGTTAAATGTTTATCAGATTTTTGAAATTGTTTATTTTTAAATAATAATTACTAACAATTTTAGAATATTTACGTTTTTTCAATATTAAAAATGTTTACTATATAATTTTTTTATTCTATTGGTTTGACCTCAAATAACTGGCAGAGGTTAAACGGTACTGCGAAAGCCTGGAAAACAGAGGAAAATATTTTTGAATCCTGGAAAACATAAAAAATTACGTAAAATGTCTGAAATAAAGCAGAAAATGCCTTTAAAAGCCTGCAATAAAATTAACCTTTAAATTCTTAAAATATACGGAAATATATTTGATTCCTGGAAAACAATTCGTATTTAGCAAATACTGCCGTTTATATTTTAAATTTTTCGAGAATTTAATAAATAATTATTTTTAAATAATAAGAATATTAATATTAGGCCCGTTTTACAAGTACAACTTCTGGGTATTCGATATTACTAACAACTGCCTTTTGACCTATGAATTCAGCATAAATGACCATCCGAGACTGACTATTGATTTCAAAGTGAAAAATACATTTTCGAACCATTAGTCACCAAGTTCCTGAAGAAGGGGTTAAAAATCATCGAAACATCGGTCTCGCAGTTGTTTTGTTCTAAAAATTTTCAGCTTTTGGATTTTTTCAATGATAACTTATAAAGTGTTGACAAGTGTTGATTATTATATCAATTTTTCTAGTCACAAAAGATGCACATTTGGAAACGTCTGGACTTATCTAGAATCAAAAATTGGTTCATGCTCTGGGACTAAAATCTGAGTCCCACCATCGATTTAGTCTATGGGTCAGTGGCAAAATTCAAATATAACATCACTGAGAATTTTTCAAAAAAAAAAAATTTAAATTCCTAGAAGATGTAAAAGTAACGTCAAATGCTTGAAGGAGATTGAACAGTAGTCCAAAATCCTGGAAAACACAAAAAGACATGAGCAAAGACATAGCAAACATTCTTAAAATTCGGCATAAATGACTACCACCTGAGATCCAGAACTCCTGGACGATCGCTATAAAATGTTACTGCACTCTGTTTAAATATCTCAAAAAAAATAACGATTTAAGGCCATTTAGAACCTTCCAGATAAAAAACTGCACTACTGAATTTTAAGGAAAATTTTTTTTTTCATATTACTTATAATACATATGTATGTACGTATCTATAGATACGTTCCGAACATTAACTAAATATTTATACAGGCATACATAACCGGTGCTGAATAACCAAATACGTGACTCCACATCCCCAGTTGCTAATAAAATTTTAATTACTCCCCCGTCCCGTGGAAAGCCTCGGAGGCGCAACAAAGATAACCCTCTCCCAATATAATAATAATAATAATAATAATACCGAAACGTAAGATATACAGATAGATCCCGGCAATTTTAGTTTACCCTAATTTAATAATAGCGTTTCCTACCGAGAAATACAAAACTACCCTAACTGGTGGCACGTCTATTCAGTTCCCACCACGAACCACTATATGCATATGAATGTTTTGGTCTTTTGATTAAATTATTAGTGCCGAAATGTGTGTTGTATCAGGCTGGCGAATTAATCTATATTCCGCAACCCCGAAAACGGGTTATTCCACGTAGAGTCACCGGTGTGCTAGCGTTATTCCTGGATGGTAAATGACGCGGTTGACACGTGAAGTATTGACAGGAAAGATATTTTTTTAATCGGGTTGTCTTTCTATAAGTAAGTGACGTATTAGTGTTTATTTTCCTTTTTATCATTTTTGTAATATTTTGGTTTAGATAGTAAAATAGACCAGTAGGTTCAGTATCGTTTGTCAGTACTGCCTTTTTCGAAGAACATAACTTTTCAGAAAAAGAGTCACAATAAAGGCTATAGTGTTCACACTTTACTTATTTATTTATTCTCACGTACAAAAGGACTTAATTTCCACTTTTTTAGCTTATGATTTTTGACAAGTAATGTATTTTAACGAAGTAACTTGTTAAAAAATGTTGTAGGCAAATTTATTTTTATTAAAAGGAAGCATCATCTTCAAAAATCTTGTATTCCTCTTTAGAACCACTTTATGGTTATCTATTAGCAATAAAACTTTATAAAAATACAGTTGCCTCATGTCAAATACTCCAGCTTCATAAAATAATAAATCGCTTGAACTCCAATAATATCCCGGAAGTTTTTTTTTTTTTATTCCAGGCAGTTGTAACACGTCAATCGTCTTAAAGAAAAAAATAACTTCAACTGAATGGACAAGTTTATTCTTTATTCTAGGCAACTGAACAGGTTCATATTTAAAAACCACCGGTGACTGTAAATAAAAAAATGATTCCGACTGCCTGTAAGAATTTTCTCCTTTTTTCATGCAAAACGTTAAGAAAATGAAAACTGATACAAGCTAATGAGATATTGAACGTAAAATAGCATGGATCCATGAACACTCCAGTATTCAGTACTTTTTACATTTTTTTTGAAAATTACTAAAATGCATGCAATGAAAATTAAAATATTGATATTTTTCTCACTGGAGTGCCTGAAATAAATAAAATAATTTGTCTCTTATTGACAAGTAAATATCTTGATTATTGTTGCCCAGGGTGTTGTAATTATTAATTTTTGAGACGCTCTAATACCTCTTTTAGCACATCTTAAAAAATTACTAAAATTCATACACTAAAAGTCAAAATGTTGGAATTATTTTAATTATTTAAAATTTTCAGGGAAATTTGAAAATGAACTTGTCCAGTTGCCTGGAATAAATAGTAAACTCATCTACTTGGAATAAAGAATAAATTCTTCCAGGCAGTTAAAGTAATTTTTCAAAAGGGTAAAATGGACATGATTTTTGGATTCAGCACACCCAAAGTACTAAAGAATACATAACAAGACACTTGCGTTAAACTGGCTGTTTAACACTCTTATTATTTTAGCTAAAAATTAAGGAAAAGTGGAAATAAACAACTGATATAGGTTTCTAATCGAATTTAATAAGTTACCAAATAAAATTAAAGAATGTAGTTATATAGGAGAATTTAAACGGTTGTTAGGAGGGTATATCTAATTCTAATATTTATGTAGTTTAACGTTGTATTTTACTCTTTTATTATTTATTCGCGTACTTTTATTCTTACTTTTTATATTTACTAGTTTTATCAAGATATTGTAAATTTGTTTTTAAAAATTATAATATATATTATTGTACTTGTAGCAATATGCTAAATAAATAAACATTATTATTATTATAACGACACAAACTACGAAAATATGAATTGAAGCCATAAAAGTTATGCACTAACCTAACTAATTAATTAGTAGTTAAAGAGTGAAATGTGTGACCTGAATCCTATTATTTCAGGGCGAAAAATAAACCCTGGACAAGATGGATCTTGTAAAAAAGAAGAATTCGAATTTCACCCTTAACTCCTACCCCAAAAACCCGCCCTTTTACAACTTTCCAGTGCGAGTTACGAAATTGAAGTGCCACATAAAATATTAAACGAATTTTTCGCGGGGGAGGGATGTTGAACGTTTTCGTGTTTTTTTTTTGTTGAGTTTCTTTTATGCCCTTGAAGGGCTGAGCCGAAACGGCTTATGAGATCTCGGATAAAGTCGTTTACGTGGTAAAATGACAAAACGCGAATCGTATCCGTTTAAGTTATGCGCGTCGCCTTCAAACGTTTAGAGAGAACATTTTAATCAGGTCTGTTTAAGTTTAGTATCAACGTAATTTTATAATTAAATAGAGAGGTGTACAGAGTGCAATTCAGTTGCAGCGATGTTTTATTTTATTTTATTGTTATATATACAGGGTATTTCTTTCTTGTTTTGCAGATGTCAATTTGCATCAAATATGAAATATTTAATAATTTAAATGTATTATTTTTATTCATTATTATTAGTAAGCTATGACCCTTATTGTGACACTTTTCTCAAAAGTGATGACATAAAAGTAACTTTACTGGATGGGATAAACTAGTCCAGGCAGTTGGAGTTATTTTTCTTTGAGGTAACTCAGCAAATCAAACGATTGAGGTGTTCAACTGCCTGGAAAATAAAGAAAATTCTTCAAGGCAGTCAGAGTCATTTTTTATTTAAAGTTTTCCAGAAAATTTGAAAATGAACTTGTCCAATTGCCTGGAATAAAGACTAAACTAGTCTAAGCAATTGGAGTTGCTTTTCTTTTAAAAAAACTCAAGAAATCAGATGATTGAGGTGTTCAATTACCTGGAAAATAAAGAAAATTCTTCAAGGCAGTCAGAGTCATTTTTTATTTAAAGTTTTCCAGAAAATTTGAAAATAAACTTGTCCAATTGCCTGGAATAAAGACTAAACTAGTCTAAGCAATTGGAGTTGCTTTTCTTTTAAAAAAACTCAAGAAATCAGATGATTGAGGTGTTCAATTACCTGGAAAATAAAGAAAATTCTTCAAGGCAGTCAGAGTCATTTTTTATTTAAAGTTTTCCAGAAAATTTGAAAATAAACTTGTCCAATTGCCTGGAATAAAGACTAAACTAGTCTAAGCAATTGGAGTTGCTTTTCTTTTAAAAAACTCAGGAAATCAGATGACTAAGGTGTTCAATTATCTGGAAAATAAAGAAAATTCTTCAAGGCAGTCAGAGTCATTTTTTATTTAAAGTTTTCCAGAAAATTTGAAAATGAACTTGTCCAATTGCCTGGAATAAAGACTAAACTAGTCTAAGCAATTGGAGTTGCTTTTCTTTTAAAAAAACTCAAGAAATCAGATGATTGAGGTGTTCAATTACCTGGAAAATAAAGAAAATTCTTCAAGGCAGTCAGAGTAATTTTTTATTTAAAGTTTCCTGGAAAATTTGAAAATAAATCTGTACAATTGCCTGGAATAAAGACTAAACTAGTCTAAGCAATTGGAGTTGCTTTTCTTTAAAAAAAACTCAGGAAATCAGATGATTGAGGTGTTCAATTACCTGGAAAATAAAGAAAATTCTTCAAGGCAGTCAGAGTAATTTTTTATTTAAAGTTTTCCAGAAAATTTGAAAATGAACTTGTCCAATTGCCTGGAATAAAGACTAAATTAGTCTAAGCAATTGGAGTTGCTTTTCTTTTAAAAAAACTCAGGAAATCAGATGACTAAGGTGTTCAATTATCTGGAAAATAAAGAAAATTCTTCAAGGCAGTCAGAGTAATTTTTTATATAAAGTTTCCTGGAAAATTTGAAAATAAATCTGTCCAATTACCTGGAATAAAGATTAAACTGGTCTAAGCAGTTGGAGTTATTTTTCCTTTAAGGTAACTTGAGATATCAGACGATTGAGGTGTGCAATTGCCTGAAAAATAAAGAAAATTCTTCAAGGCAATCGGAGTCATATTTTATTTAAAGTTTTCCAGGAAATTTGAAAATGCACTAGTCCAATTGCCTGGAATAAAGACTAAACTAGTCTAAGCAGATGGACTCGCTTTTCTTTTAAAAAACTCAGGAAATCAGATGACTAAGGTGTTCAATTATCTGGAAAATAAAGAAAATTCTTCAAGGCAGTCAGAGTCATTTTTTATTTAAAGTTTTCCGGAAAATTTGAAAATGGACCTGTTTAATTGCCTGGAATTAAGACTAAACTGGTCTAAGCAGTTAAAGTTACTTTTCCTTTAAGGTAAGTCAGAATATCAGACGATTGAAGTGTTTAACTGCCTGGAAAATAAAGAAAATTATTCAAGGCAGTCAGGGTCATTTTTTATTTAAAGTTTTTCAGGAAATTTGAAAATGCACCTGTCCAATTGCCTGGAATAAAGCCTAAACTGGTCCAGGCAGTTGCAGTTACTTTTCCTTTAAGGTAACTCAGGAAATCAGGCGATTGAGGTGTTTAACTGCCTGGAAAAAAAAATTCCTCAAGGCATTCAAGGTCTATTTTTATTTCTAATTGCCTGGAATAAGGACTAGATTCGTCCAAGCAGTACTGAGGAAAAAAGACGATTAATTTGTCCAACTGCCACGCATAAGACGGTTTTGGTTTAATTTTAATATAAAACTGGGTGACAAATAGTACAAAATAAAAAAATTGATTTCTACTTTTTGTGCAACCGGAATATACAGTATATGTGTCCCATTTAAAAGGAGCTAAGTTAGAGTCATACTTCCTGAAGATTTACTTAAATTGTTGCCTCCTCATACGCCATGAAACTCTAAAACTGAGATCACGGAAATCTAAGAAAAAAGTGTTCATTTTCACCCTATATCTCAGAAACAAAAGAAATGAACGATAAAATTAGAGTGGAAGTTTCGCAAAAAAAAAAGTGTGCGGCGGGGTTTCTGTAAATGCCTAGTGTATCCCCCGGCCATACATTTTAATTAAGGGATGCCCTTAAGTTAATGAAACTAAATTCTGCATCTCTTAACAACAAAATCTCGAAATTTACATAGAAAGCGGAGGGCCGTAGCTAAAGTTTATTACTCGGCAGACCGAATTCGCGCCAAGACATTCTGACAAGTTAAGGTTCCGGTTTTCGGGGGTGAAATCGATCCGGTCGGTGGTCTATAGTGTAGAAAACGCGTTACTTAGTATACGATTAAAACATTCTCGAATTATTTTGGGATTTTTGACTTTATATAATGCATAAATTATATCTCCAAATAACGAACTGACGTAATTTCAGTTAGGCTATACTTATAGTCTAAAGGTTTAACTATTCCAGGCTTTTTATGTGGTAAGAGTAAGACTCATAACACTCGTTTAAAAAATCAGTTATAAAATATCCATTTCTCTCACTATACAAAATATTTAATTAAAAGCCAATATTTTCTAAATAAAATAAACTGTATAGGCAATCGACATTTCCCTATCAAAAACCCATTCGATTATGTCCATTTCGGGAGAAGGGTAGGGTTGGGAAATTTTATTAAACAACGCTAAATATAAAGCGACACCGGCAGCACTTTATATTCCAATTCGCATTTAAAATATTATCGTCGACCGTTTTTGTTTTGCCCGGGTGCAATATTGCACTTTTATGTCATGCATTTAGATGCAGATAACTGCCGTACCCTAAAAATACTAAATAACAACAACAGATATTTATATGCGTAATAGGGTCCTAAACTTTCTCTGGCATTTAAATGTACGGGCGGGTATATACGTTGTTACTCTCATAGGGAAATTTATTTATTTCAGTGGTTTGGCAATATTGTTCAATTTTAAAACAGTGACTTATTTGATGCCCTGTATATAAATAATGTCCCAAAAAAAAAGAGTTTTTAGGTGCGATATAACACAACAAATGTCTATACATTAATGGTCCTTCGAGCCGGATCAAGAGGGTCTCAAAGCAGTAAAAAAAAATTTTTTAATTCGGATTTAAAAAATAAATAAATAAAATCTTATGCGTTCATATAAAGTTTAATGATTAATAAAACAGAATAAAAAGAGAAAAGTGAAGAAAAAATTAAAAAAAAACAATTTTCTTTTATATTTCTACCGGATTTAATAAGACCCTACTCTTCACTAAGCGACGTTTTGTTACTATACTGTACTTCATCAAGTTCATGAAATATTATGCATACAACTGCATAAAATAGTGCAAATGAAGTATTTTATTGCAACCTCCACGATTTATGAACTATTTGCCTAGTCAAAAACGAAATTTTTATAACTTATATTCATTTTAAATTAATGCATAACTTTAATGGATCTGGCACACCTTTTTTTATTTTAAGTGCATATTAGGGAAATATTTTATATCGGCTACTAACTACTTCTAGAGACTTCTTATCCGGCTCGAAGGACCATTAATGTACACTGCACATGAAAAATATTTTATGATCTATTTTTTTTAAATGCCTAAAAAATAAATACAGGGTGTTTCATAAATAGTGGTACAAACTTGCAGGGGTTGATACAAAATGATTAGATTTTGAGATACCGGGTGATTTAGTGAATTTCACATTAAAAGCAAGTAATTTTTTTTCCTTATAATAAATACCGTAAATATTATCAAACGGATGAAACTAAAAATTTAAATTATAGCGAAAAATAAATTTCGACCAATGGATTTTATTTTTTTGTGCGAAAACGGTACGTCGAAGAAAACAAGGCCAAGAGATAAAATTTACTCTAAATTAAATGAGGATTTAAAAACTATTTTTTACTTAAAGAAAAAAACAGTGGTGTACCATTTTTTTAAGAGTTTACTAGGTTCTAGACGCCACTGGTAAAATAAGAAATTAAATTATGTATTAAAAAATATTTCTGGGTGCATAGAAACTAATTTTCAGTAAAAAAATATCTACAGGGATGTCAAATTCATCACGAAAAATAGGATTTTTTCTTAAAATCTTATCACTCTGTATCTCAAAATCTAATGATTTTCGGATAGGGATAAATTGCGCAAACTTTTGAGATTTTGAGGTCATTTACAACCATTCCAAGTTTGTCCCATTAATTATCAAACACCCTATATATTACATTTAATGTTGTAGTAAGTCTAAAAAAATTCTTGTTCTTTTGAAATTTTTCAATTTTTTCTCAAACTGTTTGAGACTCTTCAATTGTAAAAAATTGTTATCGTTTGTAAAAATCTAATCTAGAAATGCAGTAGAATTAATAGTTCAAGATGATTTACGTGAAAATTCACAAGGTTTTATTTTAATAAATTTACATTTAATTTATATACAAGGTGTTCAATAAATACAATAATTTCTCGGTTAATTTTGAAGTTAAAGATTTAATATAATCTCATCTTTTGACTCAAGAAATAGAAACAATCTTAGGCAATAATCTTTCAAATTTCAAAATAATATTTCAAAACGGCAATTATTTAATATATTGTGAATAATTCGTAAAGCAATGGTTAATTGCAATTTTTAATCAAAAATTGAATTTTTATTAACGACCATTTAAATTTGATCAGATTTTTGCTTTAAATTAAAGAAATTCTAAAAAATAATTGCATATAAAAAGAAATTTTTTAAATGGCTTATAAATACCTATTCAAAATCTAATATAATTAAATTAATGCATAACTTTAATGTACATAGTACACCTTTTTTATTTCTTTAATTCGTATTGAAGCAATGTTGCCCAACCACTTCTAGAGACTTCTTATCTGGGTTAGAGGACCGATAATGTAATATGTTTGTACTGCAATTTTAAATATATAAAGAATTAATTTGTGTACTTGTGAAAAATTGTGTGTACTTGTTTGAGACTCACTAATTCTAGATAATGGTCGTTGTTTGTAAAAATCTTATATAGAAACGCAGTGAAATTATTAGCTGAATATATTTTAAGTAAAAGGCATAAAAAAGTAGAAGCAAAACAAAGGTGAGAACACAAAGTCACGGTCTCATCAAATCCATATAATTTTTTTAAAAGCTACACGTGTTTCGCTCCTATAGGCGCATCATCAGTTGAGAAATATTTTTTTAATATGGATTTAAAAAATAAAAAAGGTCTGCCATGCATATTAAAGTTATGCATTGATTTAATGTTATAAAAAGTTCGCTTGAAGGTATTTGGGTCACAATCTAAAATGTCTCTTTGCTCAGGGTACTTGTCGTGAATTTAATTCCTTTATATTGTATAAAATGATTAGTTGAAAATTGCCTCAATTTAAAGGAAAAGCCTCAAAAAAATGTCTACAATAGTTTTTGAATTGCCGTGAATAGAAGTTCAATTTTTATGGTAAAAATTGCCATTAACCATTAAATTATGTACCTCTATTAATTTCTTTATAGACGACGATCATTTTATTAAGTTGAGGGATTGTATTTTAAATTTTTTATTTGAAATTGAATACTGTATTTATTGGATATTTTTTATATAAATAAAATATAAAATTATTTACAATATATTTAAATATTATTCAATGTGCAGTACCAACATCTTACATTATTGGTTCTTCCTAGCAATTATAAAATATTACCGTAATTTGGTTTTTTCATAATAGTAATAATAATAATAATAATAATAATGAAAAAGGGGCTCCATGTACATTAAAGTTATGCAATAGTTTACCCTTAATTTAATATATTTAATTATTAAAAGTTGGCAGTTTATTTTCTTAGATTTTAAGTACTCTGATAATCCATTAGTAATTTTCCTAGAAACCCCTAGTTTCACTCTGCATTTTTACGTGTTTATTTTCAAGTACAATAATCGACTTATAGGCCTCTACATACATTACTAGGCACTCCTATTTTTCTTTCAATCATTTCATTTTTAAAGAATCTATAGTTATTTTAATAAGCACTTTTACTTTTAATTTTCGATAGATCCCTTTGACAAAGTACAACGAAATACTATTATTATTATATTTTATTATGAACCTCTACATTTTCTGGTACGTACTACTACATATATTTTTTTAAAAGTGCTTCATTACATTATTGGTCCTTTGAGCTGGATTTAAAGTCTCTAGAAGTCATTAAAACATTTAACCTTAATTTGGAGTTATAAAAAGAAATTAAAAAAGGGTGTCATATGCATTAAAGTTATGCATTAATTTAACGCTTATTCAATATATTTGAATAATAAATAATATAGTATGTAAATATTGATTGAACTCTGAAATATCTTTTCGTTCAGGGCTAATTTTCGTAAATCTGAGTGTCTTATTTAAAGAGTCCTCATAAAAATGCCTGGAATAGATTTCCAATTACTATATTAAAATAATTATTTACAAAATGTAATTACTGTATTTATTTATACTCCTACATATTTTTTTAGAGGTGTTTTATTACATTATTCGTCGTTTGAGCTGGATTTAAAGTCTCTAGAAGTAAGTAAAAAATTTAACCATAACTTGGAATTATAAAAAGAAATTAAAAAGGGAGTGTCGTATATATTAAAGTTATGCATTAATTTAACGCTTATTTAATAGTTTTGAATATTAAATATTATAGTATAAAAATATTGATTTTTGAGTAAAACTCTGTAATATTGTTTGGTTCAGGGCTAATTTTCTTAAATCTGAGTGTTTTATTTAAAAAATCCTCATAAAAATACCTGGAATAATTTTTTAATTATTATATTAAAATAATTCTGTATTTACAAAAAAAAATATCCAAAAAAATATATTTCATGTAAAATATAAGCACTTTTCATTATTGGTCCTTCGAGCCGGATTAAAACTCCTTAAAAACATCTGAAATATATAACCTCAATATAATTTTTTTAAAAGAAAATAACAAAGGAGTATCATATGCATTCAACTTATGTATTTAACCTTAATTTAGTATATCAATTAATTCATAAATAATAATCTTCATTTAAGGTAATAAGAATAGTTTTCAAATTATATTAAAATATTTCTGTATTAATAAAATGTATGTGCAATACAAATATTACATTAAAAATTGTACATTATTGGTCCTTCGAGTTGGATTGAAAGTCTGTAGAAGAAGCTGAGAAATATTACCCTAATTTGGCTTTTTAATATTAATAATAAAAATGACAAAGAGGCTCCATGTACATTAAAGTTATGCAATAAATTAACTTTAATTTGATATATTTAATTACTAAAAGTTGGCAGATTATTTCCACTAGAAGATTATAAAAAATTCGTTCAAAAGTCTAAAGAAACTGCCAATTACTTTCTCGATACACTTTTAGATTTTAAATACGCTGATAATCCGCTAGTAATTTTTCTAGAAACCCCTAGTTTCACTCTGCATTTTTACGTGTTTATTTTAAAGTACAGCAATCGACTTATAGGCCTTTACATACGCACTCCTATTTTTAAATAATCTATAGTTATTTTAATAAGTTTTTACTTTTAATGTTCGATAGATCCCTTTGACAAAGTACAACGAAATCCTATTATTATTATATTTTATTATGAACCTCTACATTTTCTGGTACGTCTACTACATAATTTTTTTTAAAGGTGCCTCATTACATTATTGGTCCTTTCAGCTGGATTTAAAGTCTCTAGAAGTCATTAAAAAATTTAACCTTAATTTGGAGTTATAAAAACAAATTAAAAAAGGAGTATCGTATGCATTAAAGTTATGCATTAATTTAATGCCTATTTAATATATTATTTGAATATTAAATAATGTAATATATGAATATTGATTTTTGAGTAAAATTCTGAAATATCTCTTCGTGCAGGGCTAATGATCGTAAATCTTAGTGTTTTATTTAAAGAGACCTCACAAAAATGCCTGGAATAGATTTCCAATTATTATATTAAAATAATTCTGTATTTACAAAAAAATATCGAAAAAAATATATTTCATTAAAAGTATAAGCGGTTTTCATTCTTGGTCCTTCGAGCCGGATTAAGTCTTCTTAAAGGCATTTGAAATATATTACCTCAATTTGAATTTTTTAATAGAAAATAAACAACGATTAATAAATGTGTAGTGATTTAACCTTAATTTGGTACATGTAATTAATTTAAAAATAATAGTGTTAATTTAAGATAAAAGCATCATAGAAATGCCTGAAACAATTTTCAAATTATATTAAAATGTATGTTGCAATTGTACATTATTGGTCCTTCGAGCTAGATTGAAAGTCTGTAAAATCAGTTGAGAAATTAACCCTAATTTGTGTTTAAAAAATGTACGTAAAGTTATGCTTTAATTAAATGTTATCAGGTTATAAAAAGTTCGGGGTAAAAGCTAAAAAATTTCCTCATATATGAAATTAATTGTGAGGAATTGCCTGGATGTAAAGCCTCATAAAAATGCCTTGAATAGACGTTGCATTATCGTGGCATAGAAGTTCGTTTTTTGTGGCAAAAAATGCAATAAACCAAAGCTTAACTTAGAAAATTAATAAGCTTCAGGATTGAAATTATTTTTTCCAAATTCGACCGTACTTAATTGGTCGGTATTTACCTAAATAGTTTTTGAATATCAATTAGTTTTCTTTTAATCGCTCTCCAAAGAAGCGTTGAAGGTCGGAAGTTTTTTAAGGTATTAAAGGATTAGTGAGGATCAACAAAAAAAGGGAAACCTTACTACTGAAGTTTGTATAACATAAGAAACCTTTCTCTATTTTTTTTACATTAAACCACTGGATAAATCGCTAAAACACCTTCACGTAATAATCAAAGTACAAAAACCCCAACAGCAGCAGCAACAACAAACCGAAAACAAATTATCTCGTCAAGACCACAATGGGAGCACCGGAGTTGCCGACAATTTATTTTTGGAATTCATTTACTTCGGCTAAATATCTTCATTGTTCCTAAATTGGTTCTAATTTAGTGAAACGTTCGGGAGCTTATATATTTTAAGGGCGGGTGTACACGTTGTTTTAGAGTGATAATTATTGCGCACTTCAATTTTCACTCGGGGGCTGATCTTCGAGGATGCCGCATTAATTAAAATTGTTGCAACTCTACCTTAATTTAGTTTGATGATGACTCTTTCTCTGTCTCTCTTTTGCCTTCTCCCATCACCCCCTCGTCTCCTCTCTTTCTCTCTTTCGACTCTTAATAGAGAGCAGAGATGTAATTAAGATCCGCCCGACAAAAATATTCATTTTCCCTTGGACGGTTGATTATTTTAATTAAGTGGGTTAACTTTTTTTTTGTAATTAAATCCTCGGATGAGACTGGAAAAGAACAATATACATTCGCCCAGGCTCTCCAACAGCCTAAAAACCCTATAAAAGCAAATAATAATAAAACGTGCTGCACGTCCATTTAAGTTATGCACCAATAAGCTTACAATATAATATTAATAAGTCCACCTTATGCTTCTTTCATTTTCCACCTTTAATAAGGGTCCAGAGGTGTTAATAAGTCCTCATATTCGAGTGCATTATCCTCTTTAAGTAACTATATCCATTTAGGAAACATTCGAGTCTAATTCCGATATTATTATTGTTGTTTTCAAGAAGTTTTATAGGACTCTAAATTATTTGCGGTACTCTTTGGCAAAAGCAGTTATTACTCTTCATTTAAAAATGATAAAAAATTAACCGGAAACAATTCTTTATTCCCAGGTAGTTAAGGTCTGGAAAAAAATAATTTTTTCAGTTCTTCCAGGTTGTTAAATAAAAGGATTTCAGGGCGTTACACAATATAGATATTTCCGGTTTAAAAGGATGGAAAAAATTCTTCTTAATTCTAGGTAGTTCACTTTCTTATATTTTATTTGAATGCCAGAAAAAAAAAATGTTCAGTTCTTCCATGGAGTTTATAAAAAACTACAGAAGATGTTTTTTATTTATTGCATAACACAGTTAAAATCATAGTCAAACTGCCTAAAAAAAAGATATTTTATTCCTTTTTATATAGTTAAACCAATTTCTGAATGTACTTTTGTAAATGCTTGGAAAAATTTAAACATTTCCTGCACAAGGGCATTTTTAACTAATTTTAAGGAGTCAAAGAAGAAATCCAGAAGGTATTTTATATTCGCATTGAAAGTGCATGTGAAAAATTCAAAAGTTCTCATTTCCAAGTAGTTGAAGCAATTTTTTTTAATTTTCATTTTTAACTAATAATTTAGTTTTAAGTCTCTTTTCAACTGCCTGGAAGAGATAGAAAGTGTCTTATATGAAGACAGTTGACGGAACGTCTTTGTTTTTAGATAAATGCCTGGAAAAAGAAAATTTTTTTGTAACCCATTACACAGATGGTGCCAGTCTGTTTTTAATCCTACCTAATGGCCATCCAGGGCCCTGCGAAAAGCAAACAAGCCCAAACAGATTACAAAGGGGTCTTTAGAGAACCAGTAGGATAACGATGCACCCTATCATAAACCACCCAGAAAAAGAATGTGGCATCACGTCTTCTTGGCCGTCGGTTTCTAAGCGCTTTATTTATTAAAATAATATTTTGTTCTCGAAACTTTATTTGTTTTATTCACATCGATTACATTTTCTACTTCAACTGTCTGAAAGAGATAAAATTTTTCTTATTTGAAGACAGTTAAATAAATTTCTTTGTTTTTGTAAAAATGCCTGGAAAAAGGAAATTTTTTACTTCGTCCAGGCAGTTAAAAAAAATATTTACAGGACAGTTCAATATTTGAATCATGATTTACTTGAAGTCACTCTTCAACTGCCTGGAAGCGAGTGAAAATGTATTATTTAAAAACATTTAAAGGAATTTCTTTATTTTTCTATAAATGCCTGGAAAAAAAACATTTTTTACTTCTTCCAGGCATTTGTTAAAAGATACTTAAAGGACATTCAATATTTCAATTAGAATTCAGTTAGAGTCTTTTTTTAACTATCTTAAAAAAATAGAAAATTTCTTATTTGAAGACAGTTGAAGAAACTTCCTTGTTTTTCTATGAATGTCTGGGAAAAGGACATTTTTTACTTCTTCCAAGCAGTTGAAAAATGCATTTAAATAAAATTCAATATTTCTCTTATAATTTAGTTAAAGTCTTTTTTCAACTGCCTGGAAGGGATGGAAAATGTCTTAAGTGAAGACAGTTGCAGGGATTTCTTATTTTTTTATAAATGCCTGGAAAAGGACATTTTTTTACTTCTTCCAGGCAGTTGAAAACAGGTACTCAAAGAACATTCAATATTGCAATTAGAATAGTTAAAGTCTCTTGTCAACTGCCTACAATAAATGTAAAATGTCCTATATGAAGACATTTGAATAAATTTTTTGTTTTTCTATAAATGCCTGGAAAAGGGAAATTTTTTATTTCGTCCAGGCAGTTGAAAAAACATACTTAAAGGACAGTTAAATATTTGAATCATATTTCAGTTGAAGTCACTCTTCAATTGCCTGGAAGAGAGAGAAAATGTATTATTTAAAAACATTTAAAGGAATTTCTTTATTTTTCTATAAATGCCTGGAAAAAAAACATTTTTTACTTCTTCCAGGCAGTTTAAAGAGACATTTAATAAAAAATTCAATATTTCTCTTATAATTCAGTTAAAGTCTCTTTTAAACTGCGTGAAAGAGATGGAAAATGTCTTATATGAAGACAGTTAAAGAATTTTTTTTTATGATTCCCTGGAAAAAAAACAATTTTTACTTATTCCAGGCAGTTGAACAAACAAACATAAAGGACATTCAATACTTCAATTATAATACAAATAAAGCCTCTTTTCAACTGCCTGGAAGAGATGGAAAATGTCTTATATGAGACAGTTAAAAAAATGTCTTTATTTTTTTATGATTGCTTGGAAAAAGGACATTTTTTGCTTCTTCTTCTTTATTTTCCTATGAATGCCTATAAAAAGAACTTTTTTACTTCTTCCAGGCAGTTAACGAAGACACTTAAGAGACATTTAATATTTCTCTCATAATTCAGTTAAACTCTCTTTTCAACTGCCTGGAAGAGATGGAAAATGTCTGATTGAAGACAGTTGATGGAATTTCTTTATTTTTCTATGAATGCCTGGAAAAAAGGTAATTTTTTACTTCTTTAAGAGATCTAAAAAAATCCAATATTTCTGCTATAATTCAGTTAAAGTCTCTTTTCAACTGCCTGGATGTAGTGGAAAATGTTTTATTTGTGGAGAGAAATTTTAAGAGATATTAAATAAACATTTGTGTTTACTGTGTAATATTTCTTAGGTGACTCAGACATATTTGAACTATCAGGAAAACATTAAAAGTTGAAGCAATTTTCCAATTCCCTTTTATAAACTGCTTTAAAAAATGACTTAAACTGTCTAAAAAAAATATTTTTTTATTATTCACAGACAGTTATTATTAATTAATGCTCTATTCAACTGCCTGGAAAAGATAATAAATAGTCTTCAAAACGACTTCCAGGCATTTAAAGCAAATTTATTTCATAACTGTCTTGAAGTATGACAAATTAGGTTAAATTGAGAACGTGAGTAAACAAAATATACGAACTTGTCTTATTTTAATTCTTAATCTTGCCGTGTTTATTTTTTTAATTTGTGTGAGTTTTATATTAATTGAAAAAAAATATCTAGAATCATATGGCAAGGTTAAACTATCTTATGTAAATAAATCTTGTCAATTCACTAGAAGAGAAATTCTAGCAGTTAGAAGGAATAGGATGTACTGTTTATTTCTTGACTCATTTATTAAATTCTTTAAAATATATCTTCAACACTCTTTAATTAATTCGTGTTCAAATTGTGTCGCTCGATTTCGTTCGTTTTCAAACATTTCAGTAATGAAATGACATTCTTTACTTATTCCAAGCATTTGTAGAACCATACTCAAAGAACATTCAATATTTAATTTCAGTTAAAGTCTGTTTTTTAACTGTCTAAAAAAATGAAAAATGTCTTATTAGAAGACAGTTGAAGAAATTTCTTTGTTTTTCTATAAATGCCTGGAAAAATGATTTTTTTTACTTATTCCAAGCATTTGTAGAAACATACTCAAAGGACATTCAATATTGCAATTAGAATTCAGTTAAAAACTCTTTTTAACTGCCTGCAATAGATGGAAAATATCCTATATGAAGACAGTTGAATAAATTTCTTTGTTTTTTATAAATGCCTGGAAAAAGGACATTTTTTACTTCTTCCAGGCATTTATAAAAAGATACTTAAAGGACATTCAATATTTTAATTAGAATTCAGTTAAAGTCTCTTTTCAACTGCCTGGAAGAGATAGAAATTTTCATATTTGAAGACAGTTGAAGAAATTTCTTTGTTTTTCTAAAAATGTCTTATTTAAATATAGTTGAAGGCACTTCCTTGTTTTTCTTTGAATTTCTTAAAAAAAAAGAAATTTTTTACTTCTTCCAGGCATTTGTAAAAGGACACTCAAATGACATTCAATATTTCAATAATAATTCAGTCGAAATCTATTTTCAAATACCTGGAAGAGATGGAAATAACTTATTTGAAGACAGTTTAAGGAATTTCTTTATTTTTCTATGAAAGCCTAGAAAAAAAGACATTTTTTACTTCTTTTAGGCAGTTGAAGTAAACATTCTAAGAACATCGAATATAAATAAATCTTAGTCTTATAATTTAGTTAAAGTCTCCTTTCAACTTTCTGAAAGAGATAGAAATTGTCTTATTTGAACACAGTTGAAGGAAATCTTAATATCTCTATAGTCTTTCTATAAATGCATGGAAAAAGGACATTTTTTACTTCGTCCAGGCAATTGAAAAAACATACTCAAAGGACAGTTAAATATTTGAATCATAATTCAGTTGAAGTCACTCTTCAACGGCCTGGAAGAGAGAGAAAATGTATTATTTAAAAACAGTTAACGGAATTTCTTTATTTTTCTATAAATGCCGGGAAAAAAAAACATTTTTTACTTCTTCCAGGCATTTGTTAAAAGATACTTAAAGGACATTCAATATTTTAATTAGAATTCAGTTAAAGTCTCTTTTTAACTGCCTGGAAGAGATAGAAAATTTCTTATTTAAAGACAGTTGAATAAATTTCTTTGTTTTTCTATAAATGCCTGAAAAAAGGAAATTGTTTACTACTTCCACGCATTTGTAAAAAGATTCTTAAAAGACATTCAATATTTCAATTAGAATTCAGTTAGAGTCTTTTTTTAACTGTCTTAAAAAAAATAGAAAATTTCTTATTTGAAGACAGTTGAAGAAACTTCCTTGTTTTTCTATGAATGTCTGGGAAAAGGACATTTTTTACTTCTTCCAAGCAGTTGAAAAATGCATTTAAATAAAATTCAATATTTCTCTTATAATTTAGTTAAAGTCTTTTTTCAACTGCCTGGAAGGGATGGAAAATGTCTTAAGTGAAGACAGTTGCAGGGATTTCTTATTTTTTTATAAATGCCTGGAAAAGGACATTTTTTTACTTCTTCCAGGCAGTTGAAAACAGGTACTCAAAGAACATTCAATATTGCAATTAGAATAGTTAAAGTCTCTTGTCAACTGCCTACAATAAATGTAAAATGTCCTATATGAAGACATTTGAATAAATTTTTTGTTTTTCTATAAATGCCTGGAAAAGGGAAATTTTTTATTTCGTCCAGGCAGTTGAAAAAACATACTTAAAGGACAGTTAAATATTTGAATCATATTTCAGTTGAAGTCACTCTTCAATTGCCTGGAAGAGAGAGAAAATGTATTATTTAAAAACATTTAAAGGAATTTCTTTATTTTTCTATAAATGCCTGGAAAAAAAACATTTTTTACTTCTTCCAGGCAGTTTAAAGAGACATTTAATAAAAAATTCAATATTTCTCTTATAATTCAGTTAAAGTCTCTTTTAAACTGCGTGAAAGAGATGGAAAATGTCTTATATGAAGACAGTTAAAGAATTTTTTTTTATGATTCCCTGGAAAAAAAACAATTTTTACTTATTCCAGGCAGTTGAACAAACAAACATAAAGGACATTCAATACTTCAATTATAATACAAATAAAGCCTCTTTTCAACTGCCTGGAAGAGATGGAAAATGTCTTATATGAGACAGTTAAAAAAATTTCTTTATTTTTTTATGATTGCTTGGAAAAAGGACATTTTTTGCTTCTTCTTCTTTATTTTCCTATGAATGCCTATAAAAAGAACTTTTTTACTTCTTCCAGGCAGTTAACGAAGACACTTAAGAGACATTTAATATTTCTCTCATAATTCAGTTAAACTCTCTTTTCAACTGCCTGGAAGAGATGGAAAATGTCTGATTGAAGACAGTTGATGGAATTTCTTTATTTTTCTATGAATGCCTGGAAAAAAGGTAATTTTTTACTTCTTTAAGAGATCTAAAAAAATCCAATATTTCTGCTATAATTCAGTTAAAGTCTCTTTTCAACTGCCTGGATGTAGTGGAAAATGTTTTATTTGTGGAGAGAAATTTTAAGAGATATTAAATAAACATTTGTGTTTACTGTGTAATATTTCTTAGGTGACTCAGACATATTTGAACTATCAGGAAAACATTAAAAGTTGAAGCAATTTTCCAATTCCCTTTTATAAACTGCTTTAAAAAATGACTTAAACTGTCTAAAAAAAATATTTTTTTATTATTCACATACTGTTATTATTAATTAATGCCCTCTTCAACTGCCTGGAAAAGATAATAAATAGTCTCCAAACTTTATTTGTTTTATTCACATCGATTACATTTTCTTCTTCAACTGTCTGAAAGAGATAAAAAATTTCTTATTTGAAGACAGTTAAATAAATTTCTTTGTTTTTGTAAAAATGCCTGGAAAAAGGACATTTTTCACTTCTTCCAGGCAGTTGAAAAAGATACTCAAAAGACAATTTAATATTTAACTCATAATTCTGTTGAAGTTACTGTTCAACCGCCTGGAAGAGATAGAAAATGCCTTATTTGAAGACAGTTGAAGAAAATCTTTGTTTTCCTAAAAATGCCTGGAAAAGGGCATTTTTTTTACTTCGTCCAGGCAGTTAAAAAAAATATTCATAGGACAGTTCAATATTTAAATCATTCCAGTTGAAAAAGATACTCAAAAGACAATTTAATATTTAACTGATAATTCTGTTAAAGTTACTGTTCAACGGCATGGAAGAGATAGAAAATGCCTTATTTGAAGACAGTTGAAGAAAATCTTTGTTTCTCTAAAAATGCCTGGAAAAAGAAAATTTTTTACTTCGTCCAGGCAATTGAAAAAACATACTCAAAGGACAGTTAAATATTTGAATCATGATTCACTTGAACTCACTCTTCAACTGCCTGGAAGAGAGAGAAAATGTATTATTTAAAAACATTTAAAGGAATTTCTTTATTTTTCTATAAATGCCTGGAAAAAAACATTTTTTACTTCTTCCAGGCAGTTTAACGAGACATTTAATAAAAAATGCAATATTTCTCTTATAATTCAGTTAAAGTCTCTTTTAAATTGCCTGGAGGAGATGGAAAATGTCTTATTTGAAGAAAGTTAAAGGAATTTCTTTATTTTCTTATGAATGCCTGAAAAAAGAACTTTTTTACTTCTTCCAGGCAGTTAAAGAAAGAGACATTTAATATTTCTCTCATAATTCAGTTAAACTCTCTTTTCAACTGCCTGGAAGAGATGGAAAATGTCTGATTAAAGACAGTTGAAAGAATTTCTTTATTTTTCTATGAATGCCTGGAAAAAGTCATTTTTTACTTCTTTAGGACATCTAAAAAAATCCAATATTTCTGCTATAATTTAGTAAAAGTCTCTTTTCAACTGCCTGGAAGGGATGAAAAATATCTTATTTACAGACAGAAATTTTAAGAGATATTAAACAAATATTTGTGTTTATTGTGTAATATTTCTTAAGTGACTCAGTCATATTTGAACTATCAGGAAAAGATTAAAAAGCTGAAGCAATTTTTCAATTCCCTTTTATAAACTGCTTTAAAAAATGACTTAAACTGTCTAAAAAAAATATTTTTTTATTATTCACATATTGTTATTATTAATTAATGCCCTCTTCAACTGCCTGGAAAAGATAATAAATAGCCTCCAAACTTTATTTGTTTTATTCATATCGATTACATTTTCTTCTTCAACTGTCTGAAAGAGATAAAAAATTTCTTATTTGAAGACAGTTAAATAAATTTCTTTGTTTTTGTAAAAATGCCTGGAAAAAGGACATTTTTCACTTCTTCCAGGCAGTTGAAAAAGATACTCAAAAGACAACTTAATATTTAACTCATAATTCTGTTGAAGTTACTGTTCAACCGCCTGGAAGAGATAGAAAATGCCTTATTTGAAGACAGTTGAAGGAAATCTTTGTTTTCCTAAAAATGCCTGGAAAAGGGCATTTTTTTACTTCGTCCAGGCAGTTAAAAAAAATATTCACAGGACAGTTAAATATTTAAATCATAATTCAGTTGAAGTCACTCTTCAACTGCCTGAAAGAGATGGGAAAATGTCTTATATGAAGACAGTTGAAGAAATTTATTTTTTTTATGATTGCCTGGAAAAAAAACATTTCTTACTTATTCCAGGCAGTTGAAAAAACATACATAAAGGACATTCAATATTTTAATTAGAATGCAAATAAACTCTCTTTTCAACTGCCTGGAAGAGATGGAAAATGTCTTATATGAGACAGTTGAAAAAAAATACTCAACTACTTCAATATTTCTCTTATAATTTAGTTAAAGTCTCTTTTAAATTGCCTGGAAGGGATGAAAAATATCTTATTTACAGACAGAAATTTTAAGAGATATTAAATAAACATTTGTGTTTACTGTGTAATATTTCTTAGGTGACTCAGACATATTTGAACTATCAGGAAAACATTAAAAGTTGAAGCAATTTTCCAATTCCCTTTTATGAACTACTTTAAAAAATGACTTAAACTGCCTGGAAAAAAATATTTTTTTATTATTCACATACAGTTATTATTAATTAAAGCTCTCTTCAACTGCCTGGAAAAGATAATAAATAGTCTTCAAAACGACTTCCAGGCATTTAAAGCAAATTTATTTCGTAACTGTCTTGAAGTATGACAAATTAGGTTAAATTGAAAACGTGAGTAAACAAAATATACGAACTTGTCTTATTTTAATTCTTAATCTTGCCGTGTTTATTTTTTTAATTTGTGTGCGTTTTATATTAATTGAAAAAAAAAATAACTAGAATCATATGGCAAGGTTAAACTATCTTATGTAAATAAATCTTGTCAATTCACTAGAAGAGAAATTCTAGCAGTTAGAAGGAATAGGATGTACTGTTTATTTCTTGAATCATTTATTAAATTCTTTAAAATATATCTTCAAAACTCTTTAATTAATTCGTGTTCAAATTGTGTCGCTCGATTTCGTTCGTTTTCGAACATTTCAGTAATGAAAAGACATTCTTTACTTATTCCAAGCATTTGTAGAACCATACTCAAAGAACATTTAATATTTAATTTCAGTTAAAGTCTGTTTTTTAACTGTCTAAAAAAATGAAAAATGTCTTATTAGAAGACAGTTGAAGAAATTTCTTTGTTTTTCTATAAATGCCTGGAAAAAGGAAATTTTTTACTTCGTCCAGGCAGTTGAAAAAACATACTCAAAGGACATTCAATATTGCAATTAGAATTCAGTTAAAGTCTCTTTTTAACTGCCTGCAATAGATGGAAAATGTCCTATATGAAGACAGTTGAATAAATTTGTTTGTTTTTTATAAATGCCTGGAAAAAGGACATTTTTTACTTCTTCCAGGCATTTGTAAAAAGATACTTAAAGGACATTCAATATTTTAATTAGAATTCAGTTAAAGTCTCTTTTCAACTGCCTGGAAGAGACAGAAATTTTCATATTTGAAGAAATTTCTTTGTTTTTCTAAAAATGTCTTATTTAAATATAGTTGAAGGCACTTCCTTGTTTTTCTTTGAATTTCTTAAAAAAAAAAAGAAATTTTTTACTTCTTTTAGGCAGTTGAAGTAAACATTCTAAGAACATCGAATATAAATAAATCTTAGTCTTATAATTTAGTTAAAGTCTCCTTTCAACTTTCTGAAAGAGATAGAAAATGTCTTATTTGAACACAGTTGAAGGAAATCTTAGTCTTTCTATAAATGCATGGAAAAAGGACATTTTTTACTTCGTCCAGGCAATTGAAAAAAACATACTCAAAGGACAGTTAAATATTTGAATCATAATTCAATTGAAGTCACTCTTCAACTGCCTGAAAGAGAGAGAAAATGTATTATTTAAAAACAGTTAACGAAATTTCTTTATTTTTCTATAAATGCCTGGAAAAAAACATTTTTTACTTCTTCCAGGCATTTGTTAAAAGATACTTAAAGGACGTTCAATGTTTAAATTAGAATTTAGTTAAAGTCTCTTTTGAACTGCCTGGAAGAGATAGAAAATTTCTTATTTGAAAACAGTTGAATAAATTTCTTTGTTTTTTTAAAAATGCCTGAAAAAATAAATTTTTTACTTATTCCAGGCATTTGTAAGAAGATACTCCAAGGACATTCAATATTTTATTCAGAATTTCATTAAAGTCTCTTTTCAACTGTCTGAAAGAGATAGAAAATTTCTTATTTAAAGACAGTTAAAGAATATTCTTTGTTTTTTTAAAAATGCCTGGAAAAAAGACATTTTTTACTTCTTCCAAGCAGTTGAAAAGGGCATTTAAATAAAATTCAATATTTCTCTTATAATTCAGATAAAGTCTTTTTTCAACTGCCTGGAAGGGATGGAAAATGTCTTAAGTGAAGACAGTTGCAGGGTTTTCTTATTTCTTTATAAATGCCTGGAAAATGGACATTTTTTACTTCTTCCAGGCAGTTGAAAACAGGTACTCAAAGGACATTCAGTAATGCAATTAGAATAGTTAAAGTCTCTTGTCAACTGCCTACAATAGATGTAAAATGTCCTATATGAAGACAGTTATATAAATTTCTTTGTTTTTCTATAAATGCCTGAAAAACGGAAATTTTTGACTTCTTTCAGGTAATTGAAAAGTATACTCTAAAAACAATTCATTATTTGAAACATAATTCAGCTGAAGTCACTTTTCAACTGTCTGAAAGAAATAGAAAATTTCTTATTTGAAGACATTTGAAGAAATTTCTTTGTTTTTCTAAAAATGCCTGGAAAAATGACATTTTTTACCGCTTTCAAGTATGTGTTAAAAGATACTTAAAGGACATTTAATATTTCAATCAGAATTTCATTAAAGTCTCTTTTCAACTGTCTGAAAGAGATAGAAAATTTCTTATTTGAAGACAGTTAAAGAATATTCTTTGTTTTCTAAAAATGCCTGGAAAAAGGACATTTTTTACCGCTTTCAGGTATGTGTTAAAAGATACTTAAAGTACATTCAATATTTTAATCAGAATTTCATTAAAGTCCCTTTTCAACTGTCTGAAAGAGATAGAAAATTTCTTATTTAAAGACAGTTAAATAAATTTCTTTATTTTTTTTTAAAAATGCCTGGAAAAAATAAATTTTTTACTTATTCCAGGCATTTGTAAGAAGATACTCCAAGGACATTCAATATTTCAATCAGAATTTCATTAAGTCTCTTTTCAACTGTCTGAAAGAGATAGAAAATTTCTTATTTGAAGACAGTTAAAGAATATTCTTTGTTTTTCTAAAAATGCCTGGAAAAAGAACATTTTTCACTTCTTCCAAGCAGTTGAAAAAACATAGTCAAAGACATTCAATGTTTTAATCAGAATTCAGTTAAAGTCTCTTTTTAACTGTTTGAAAGAGATAGAAAATGTCTTAATTGAACAGTTAAAGGAATTTTTTTGTTTTTCTATGAATGCCTGGAAAACGGAAATTTTTTACTTCTTCCAGATAGTTAAAAAAGATACTCTAAAAACAATTCATTATTTGAAACATAATTCAGCTGAAGTCACTTTTCAACTGCCTGGAAGAGATAGAAAATTTCTTATTTAAAGACAGTTAAAGAAATTTCTTTGTTTTTCTAAAAATGCATGGAAAAAGGACATTTTTTGCTGCTTCCAGGCATTTGTAAAAAGATACTTAAAGAACAATTAATATTGCAATTAGAATACAGTTAAAGTCTCTTTTCAACTGCCTAGAAGAAATAAAAAATGTCCTATATGAAGACAGTTGAATAAATTTCTTTGTTTTTCTATGAATACCAGGAAAAAGGAGATTTTTTACTTATTTATTTATAAAAAGATACTTAAAGAACATAAAGATACTTAAAGACTTTAAACTCTCGTTTTTACTTAAATAAATGACAAAAAATCACTCTTCACTTAGCCAAATCAGCCAAAAGTTAGTTTTAGGTCACATTTTAGGTCAAAATTAAACTCTATTACGAGGCATAACGGTAATTTCAAATCATGGTTTAAAAGTCAATTTTTTTTATCCATAATACAATTTGTCAACTAACTTAAATTCAATCAATCCAGAAATAATATAATCTATAAATATCAAATTTTAAATATGAAACAGCCCGTAGCGAGAACTTTTCCATCTTCACATTTGGCCCCCGTAGTAACATCCAAGCAATACCACTAAAGAACAAAATAGTGTCTCGCATAAGAATACACAATAAATTTGTTGGCAAAGGGTGCTTATTTCATAGCCGATAGTGCCCGGGCTTTTTGGCAACACGCCAGTTTTCCACCCTAAATCCCACCCTCACGAGAGATTGTTTGCTTTCCAGGATCGGATTTTAATATAATAGAACATTTCGGAGATGACGTATGTACACATATGTAAGGGATATTCTTTATAATAGCATATTACATTCAAAGCTTATTTGCGCATAACTGCAATGGACTTGAGGGACCTTTTATTTCTTCATTGAAATGTTCGAATACGAATGAAATCGAGGGGCATAATTTGCACACGAATTAAATAGTGAAGAATATCTTTTAAAGAATTGAATAAAAATTAAGCAACTCCTTTTAGATAATCCTTTATACTGTCATCATGACTATTGCTGTTTGAACCTAAAAAATGGAAAATCTGTGCAAGTTTAGTACCTAATCTATAGTGTTTTAGCCTTTAAGTTTTCTTTTGTAAGTTCGTTTTAATAAGTATTGTGAGTATATATATGTCTCTATTTAACTTTTAATTATTAATGACTTTAGTGTATACATTTAGGTAAGGCTTGAAATTGACGTATGGTATGTTCATTGTTGAACCTTTGTAATGAAGAATTTTAAATAAATAAATAAATAACTAAATTGAATATCTCAATACACTTCAAATGGGTCGAAAAATCAACAGTACGTCCTTCTATTTGCCAGGATTTCAGTCTGTTCCAGTGAATCAATTAAATTTATTGGCATAAAATAGTTTAACCTTGCCATATGATTCTAGTTATTTTTTTTAATTAGATACAAGTCAAAATATAAGTAAAATGAGATAATTGCATTTTTTTTCTCATAAAAGGATAAAAATTATTCTTTAGAACAATTTTTTTGAGTCAAAAAATGGCGGGTAATTAACTTTAAACCTAATATTTAATTACAATTTATATAAATGAATAAACTGAAATATACATTTATTGCAAATAATTAATTTAAATATAAATTTTGTCTAAAAAGAGGATAAAAAACAATCAACATACAATCAACAATATGCAGCCAAAAAAAAACTCCTTTGGCACTTTTTTGACTCAAAAAATTGACTTTTAACTACTTTTTTTAAATTAAATTTTAATTAATTTATAACATATTAAAAAAATTATTCTCTTTTAACTCATTTTTGTTATATTTTATTACAAAATGTTTTTTTTAACCAAAATATGAAAAAGCCTTATGTTTTTTATCTTAAGGAGCGAAGGAAAATCAACTCTTGTGATGCATTGTATTTATTGAAAATATAAAAAAAAAACAATTTTAGCATTTTTTTACTGAAAAACTCGACTTTTTGAATCAAATTGTGGCATAAAGTTTTAGAAAAAAAATAAGGGTAAGGATAATAAAAAACGATTTTTTTGCAAAAAATAATTACTGGAGAGAAAAATGCCATTTAAGAAAATTATAAATGATAAAAAAATATATAGTTTTTATAATTATACTTTTCTCACATAACCTCAAGGTTTTTAAGTAAAACGTGATAAAACCCGATTTTACTTCTCGAAAGCAAGACGTAATTTAACTAATTTTTAGTAATTAGTTCAGTAATTTTTTAAATTAAGGAAAAAAAGAAACTCTAATGTTTTACTGAAAAATTGCCTTATTATTGGGCATATTTACTATATAGCTACTAATATGGCGACCAATATATAAAAAAAAATTTTTGGAAAAATTGACTCTTAGTAAAACCTAATGAAGTAACCCCATTTTATATTGTCCAATTTTTAATATTTCCTATTAAACCAATTATAACTAAAAAATAGTTTAAGAGGTTTGTTCAGTTATATCAAAATTTGATTTAGCACAAATACTTGAAAGATATTTAAAGTGCGTTAAAAAATATGCATAAATTTAACTATAAAATTTAGAGGAGCAATATTTTACCAAATTTTTATTACGTGACGTGACTTACTTAAATATTCATCCACATTCAATCCAAAATATTTTATATATGATGCATACATTAGTAATTTGACTTTTTCTTAACTAATTTTTTGAGTCACAAATATTCAGCATTTAACCCATTTTTAATTGAAAATTGACGTAAAATCTACCTAAATTTTATTTTAAGGCATAAAATGTGACAAATACTCAAGTGTTGACTTAAGAAAAGGCATAAGATCAGCTTTTCGTATTTAATCAACAATTTTTTTTTAAATAACAACTCAGTCCGTTTTGACTCATATAATTACAAAAATTCAACTTAACTTTTGAAAATTTCTTTCAAATTTTAAGAGAAAATAATATTGGAATAGAAGGAATATGATCTAATCATAATCATTTCAACTCTCGAAAAATTTCCTCAAATGCCTGAAAAAATGCAAAAATTTCTCTTAAAGTGCCTGGAAAAATTTAAAAATTTCAATAAACTGTTAATAAATAAGTAAATTCCTCAAGTGCCTGTAAGAAATCATTTTTTTTTCATGATTTCTGGTGTACGATTGTAACTTAAAATTTATGCCAGGCACTTGTGAAAATTTCGAATTTTTCTCAAGGGTTTTAAGGAATTTCGTGTTGCTTCATGGCAGTTATGGAAATTCACGGTTTTTTTTCAATTAGTTTAAGAAATTTTTGGCTTTTTCCAGGCACTTGAGAAAAATTCTCATACTTTAGATACTTTAAGAAATTTCACATTTCTTCAACTCCCTTAAAGAGATTTCTTATTTTTTCTAAACACCTAAGGAAATTTCTCGTTTCTTTAGATACTTGAGAAATTTTTATATTTCTTCCAGGCAATTGAGGAAATTTTTGATTTTTTAAAGTAACTAAAGAAATCTCATTTCTTTTATTCTATACTTATTCCTTTTAGGTGCCTAAGAAATATTTAGATTTTTTCTGGGCACTATTGAAAAAATTGGTAATTTCTTCAAGGCATTTAAGGAAATTCCTAATTTCCTTTTAGCATAGTTGATAGTTGAAGAAATTTCTTATTCCCTCAAGGCAGTTGTAAAAATTCCTTATTTTTTCTAGGCACTTGAGGAATTTACTTACTTATTAATTCAATCATTTTAATGAAAATTTGTATTTTTTCCAGGCACTTGAGAAAATTTCCCATTCCTTTCGTGCAGTTCTGGAAATTCCTTATTATTTTTCAAGCACTTGAGGAATTTACTTATTTTTTAGTTCAACCATTTGTTATTCCTTCCAGGCACTTGAAGACCCTTTGCTATTCCTCTAAATGTCTAGAAGAAATTATAAATTTTTTCCAAGCACCTCTTCAAGCACAAATTCTTATTTTTTTTTTATTTTTTGAAAAAATGTAAAACTTACTTAAGTAAATAAGAAAAACAAACTTTCCTTGTGTCAAATTTCTTTAAATACCTGGAAAGAATGAGATACTGCTTTAAGAGAATTGGAGAAATGAGAAATTTGCTGAAAAACCTGAAAGATATAAGAAATTGCAGGAACATGAGATTTCCTAGACTGTTTTGAATAAACTAGAATTTTCTTCATCAATTGACTTAACTTCTCAAGTGTTTAAAAAACGATATATTTTCTCAAACACCAAAGGGACAATTAAAAATTAAAGAAATGAGGAAATTCCTTAAGTGCTTGAAAAAATGAGAAATTTGCTTAAGTGCCTGAAAAAATCAACTCAGTCCGTTTTGACTCATACAATTGCAAATATTCAACTTAACTTTTGAAAATTTCTTAAAATATCTGAAAAAACGATTTATATTAAAAGAAAATAATATTGGAATAGCAGGAATATGATCTAATCATAATCATTTCATCTCTCGAAAAATTGTCTCGTTTGCCTGAAAAAAATGAAAAGTTTCAGTGCCGTCCGAATATTAAAATTCAATTTTCCACATCATCGGGTGTCCAAATTACCAAGACACACTCGACCCCCTGTTTTAAATTTCTTTTTTTTTTACCCCCTCATACATCAATAAGTAAACGTATGCACCCCATTCGAGCCCTTTTATTATGCAAATAGAGTTGTCAATCAAATTTCATTACTAAAATAGACTAATCGCCTTTAAAAGCATGTTTAAACTACCATAGAGTACAGGCAGAAAGTGAAAAAGGGCTAATTTCCATTCATCCCTGATTTGGATTTATTTTAAAAGTTCCGGAGCAGATGGTTCTGTAATTATTGCCTAAGGGTTGGAGGAAGTAAGTGCAGGTTGAGTCATAAATCGACAATGAATCTTCTTATAAATGATAATTTAATTAGTCTATAATTACTATTCCCCAGAGGGTGAGTAAAATATCAAACTTAATCCCATAGTCACGTTGTTGTTATTCAGCCTCAAATATACGCGTTAATTAAGTTAAAGTTTCCCATACGTTAGTTGTTAGGCCTCCCTTTGTTTTAGGTAAGGTCAAATTCTCGGGATCCCGGGATGCTATTCTGTTCCCCCAGGAACCGATCTTGATGACGAGTTCGACAGGTAGTATAATGATTATGCCGCTCATAATTAGGCCTTAATGCGATATTTTGACGATAATAATAATAATTATTATTGATGGAAAACGCCTTAGGGTTTGAATAAACCCACCTAAAGTATTGTCTCTTTTTAGACTTTAATTATGACAATATTATGACATTATAGGTGGTATATTTGTTAAAAAATGTTTTTTTTGACGAGAATTATTTATTGTGATCTCACTTTGGAAGGTTATTTAATTGTTCTTTGTTAGATATAAGTCAAAATACTAACACTGAACTATTGCACCTATTATATAATATTAATAAATAAAAAGAATAAATTAACCTAAATATAATAAGAATAAATTGGTAACAAAATATTACTTTATTTCCCTTATATCGGAATTACTGTAAATATAAATATTATTTAAAACGAAACAAATAAACTACTGAAAATAAACGGAAAATTTGATAAAGTGCCTGGAAAAAATTGAAAATTTCCTAACAGATCTAAAGAACGGGAATTTATCTTAAGTGCCTAGAAAAATTAAGTAATTTCTTCAATTACCCGAAAAAAACGAGAAATTTAATCATTTAATTAATTATTTAATCAAAGAATTCCGTTAATTATAAGAAGAAGTAGGTAAAAAATTAGAATGGAAAAATGGTCATAATGCTTTTTTTGGGTACGTTATCATGTTTCCAATTTTACTCATTAGCCGGGAAGAATTTTATTAAACCGTTCAGTACTTAATAGAAAGAAATAATATAAAAGTGGAAAAGGGAAAGCAAAAAATGCAAAAAAAGAAATAGAAATAAACTGTTGGTATATTTACCAAAAAAAAGGATAGATTAGAAAAGATGAGAAAACAAATAGAAATAAAGGCATCTACAGAGAAAAATAATATAAGGAAGAAAAGAGATGTTGAATATTTTATAAGAAAAAAGAGGAACATTATAGAGGGACACAGTAGTTAAAAAAGGAAAAAGCTATTTAGTAGGGTCATATTCAAGAGAGAACTAGGAACCACCACCCCACCCTTAGGGATAAGGTATTAATTCTTAAAAAGTGCACAATCAAAAACCTCGCACAAAATGGAAAATAACAAAAATTCCATCACGTCTTGTCTGAATGAAACCGAACAATTCGATTTACAAAACAGAAGTCTCTATTCGCTCTCTCTGTCTCATCTTTTAACTTGCGACCGCAGCGAATTCCTTCGACGAATTCCGAACTACGTTAGGAAATCGTCGTTTTTCACTTTTTTTTCCCCGTCGATTTTCCTCTCCCGGTTAGATTTAACGCATTTCGCTTTTGTCCCTGTCATCGGACGAAGTTCATCCCTTTCAGGCCGCATTTTAATTTGATTTTGTCCATTGTACTCGGGGACTTATTGACTCTTCTCTATCTAGCTGACGCGATCTCTAGCTAACTCTATCGACCTCCTACTATGCGGATAAAATGCCCCCACAAAGAGACGAATAAATTTAATATTGAGATGATTTCATTTTATTTTTTTTTTGGATAGTGGCTGCTACGTAAAGTTACCAAGAGAATAGAGAATAATAAATAAGGGATTTGTGTGTTGCTGTCTGCTTTAATTTGCTTTCGGGGCGTTTTAGAACACATAAAAGCTTGCATGTTTTATTAAATTTTAATGGAGGAGCTTATGCATAAGTTTTGAATATTAAAAAAAAGGGGTCTAAAAGATCCACAAAAATACAAATAGAATCATACATATTGAGATACAGTATATCACAGTAAAAGTGATAATTAATGTGTAAATTACAACTAAAATTTTTAAATTTAAAAACCTACAACAGAAAAATATTTTACCAAAATGTAAAAATTCCATATACTTACCCTTACATATTGAGGGTGAGTTATTTTTTTAACCATTTACCTTGTGTTGAGTTTGGACAATAGTTGTCAAATAAGTTTTTCAATCAGCTAATTTAATTATAATTTCTTTATAGAGGAAAAAGAAATAGAAGATTACGAAGTTGTATGTTGTTATAAATTATTAGGATTAATATACCTGAAGACTCACATAGTGGAGGATTTAAGGAAATTTCTCGTTTTTTTTTCAGTCAGTCGTTTTTAAAACTTTGAAATAAATTTTAACAGTAGTAGTATCCTTATATTATTCCAGGCATTCGGAATAAAATCTTGTTTTATTCCTGGACTTTAGAGTCATTTTTCATGTGTTTCAAGTTTATCAAATAATTTTTCTTTTATTTTAATTTTCTAAAATAATTTTTTGTTTTCAAATTTTTAATTTCACAATTTTTGGAAGTTTTAATATTTTCCAGATTTTTTGCGTATTTTAATGATATTCCAGGCAATTTAATTAAATCTTGTTTTATTCCAGGATTTTGAATCAATTGTAACGTCTTCTGAATATTCCAAATAATTTTTCGTTTAATTTTAATGTTTTAGGAAGAGTTTTTTTTTTAATTTTTAATTTAGAATTTTTAAAATAATTTTTTTGGTGTTTTTAAATTGTTCGAGGCATATGGAATAAAATCTAGTTTTATTCCTGGACTGGGTCATTTTTCACGTATTTCAAGTTCATCAAATAATTTTTCTTTTAATTTTAATATTTTGAGGTAAGTTTTTCTTTCCAATGTTTAATTCCAAAAATTTTAAAATTTAATTATTTTTTTGGAATTGTCCAGTTTTTTTAAAGAATATTTCAGGTATTTGGGATAAAATATAATTTTATTCCTAAACTTTAGGGTCATTTTCCACGTCTTCCAAGTATTTTAAATAATTTATCTTTTAATTTTATTATTCTAAAATGAGTTTTTATTTTTAATTTTCAATTTCACAATTTTTGGAAATTTAAACATTTTCCAGATTTTTTGAGTCTTTTTATGATATTTTACGATTTTGAGTCAATTATCACGTCGTTTAAATATTCCAAATAATTTTTCGTTCAATTTTAATGAGTTTTTGTTTTCAAATTTTAATTTTAGAATTTTCTAGATTTTTTTGGTATTTTTAAATTATTCTAGATATTTGAAAAAAAATCTTGTTTTATTCCTTGATTTTAGGGTAATTTTTCACGTATTTCAATTATTTCAAATAATTTTTCTTTTAATTTAAATTTCTTAAAATACATTTTTGTGTTCAATTTTCAATTGCAAAAATTTTGAACATTAAAATTTTTATTTATAATTGTTCAGATTTTTTGAACATCCTTAGAATATTCCAGGCATTTGGAATAAAAAATAATTTTATTCCTAGACCCTAGGGTCATTTTCCATGCCTTTCAAGTATTTTAAATAATTTATCTTTTAATTTTAATGTTCTAAAATAATTTTTTGTTTTCCATTTTTAATTTTACAATTTTTAGTTTGAACATTTTTCAGATTTTTTGCGTATTTTTATGATATTCCAGGCATTTTAATTAAATTTTGTTTTATTCCAGGATCATCACGCCTTCCAACTATTTCAAATTATTTTTTCTTTTAATTTTAATATTTTAGGATAAATTTTTGTTTTCAATTTTTAATTTTGGAATTTCCCGGATTTTTTAAAATATTTTTATATAATTACAATAATGAAATCTTGTTTTATCCCTGGACTTTGGGGTCATTTTCCACGCATTTTAAGTTTATTAAATAATTTTTCTTTTAATTTTAATGTTTTAGGATTTTAAGTTTTTGTTCCCAATTTTTAATTACAAAAATGTTGAAATTAAAGTTTTTTTTGTAATTTTCCAGATTTTTTAAACATCCTTACATTATTTCAGGTATTTAGAATAAAAAATAATTTTATTTCTAAGCATTAGGGTTATTTTTCACGCCTTCCAAGTATTTTTAATATTTATCTGTATAATATTTATATTTATCCTTATCTTTTAATTTTAATGTTCTAAAATAATTTTTTGTTTGTAATTTCACATTTTTTGAGTATTTTTATATTTTTCGGGACACTTGGAATAAAATCTAGTTTTATTCCAGGACTTTGCAATCGTTTTCCACGTCTTTTCACGTCAATTTTTAATTTCAGAGTTTTGGAAATAACTTTAAATAGTTTCCAGAGCCTTTGAGTATTTATATATTATTCCAGGCTTTTCTATTTCCAAGATTTTGAGGTAATTTTTCCATGACTCTCAGGTATTTGCATTACATGGATAATAATGCAATATAATGTTTTTATTTAATTTAACAGTATTGCCTTTTTAAGATTTTTTTTTTATATTATGAAATTGGCATGTTTTTGGATGTTCTTATAGTTTTCCAGGTTAGTAGAGTATTTTTTAAATTATTTCAGGCATTTAAAATAAAGTTTTATTTTACTCCGGGCTTTTAGAATCAGGTTTTCTATTTTCCAGAAAACTGGATTAATTTTGTATATTATTCAAGATATTTTAAGGAAATTTTTACGCTTTTCAGAGATTTTAATATTTTTCTTTCTGTTTTCCAGGTATTTTCCATACTTTTCTAAAATAGATTAAGATTTTTAAAATTTTTTGCGTATATTAATGATATTCCAGGCAATTTAATTAAATCTTATTTTATTTCAGGATTTTGAATTAATTATCACGTCTTCTAAATATTTCAAGTAATATTTTGTTTAATTTTAATGTTTTAGCATAAGTTTTTCTTTTCAATTTTTAATTTAGAATTTTTAAAATTTTCTAGATTTTTTTGGTATTTTTAAATTGTTCGAAGCATATGGAATAAAATCTAGTTTTATTCCTGGACTATAGGGTCATTTTCCACGTGTTTCAAGTATTTCAAATAATTTTTCTTTTAATTTTAATGTTTTAGGATAAGTTTTTCTGTCCAATTTTTAATTCCAAAAATATTAAAATTAAATTTTTTTTTGGAATTGTCCAGTTTTTTTTAAAAAAATCTTCTTTTTCCTTCCGAGTATTTTAAATAATTTATCTTTTAGTTTAATGTTCTAAAATGAGTTTTTGTTTTTAATTTCGCAATTTCTGGAAATTTTAACGTTTCAAAATTTTAATTAAATCTTATTTTATTCCAGGACTTCCTGGGTTTTATTTTTATATTAATCGAGACATTTGGAATAAAATCCAGTTTAATTCCAGGACTTTAGAATCATTTTCCACTTCTTCCAGATATTTTCAAACCATTTTTATTTTAGTCTTAATAATTTAAAAGAGTAATTTAAAATTGTAATAATTGAAGTATTTGTATATTATTCCAGGCATTTGTAATTAAACTTTGTTTTATTCCTAGATTTTGAGGTCATTTTTCCATGACTTTCGGGTATTTGCATTATATGAATAATATTGCAATATAATATTTTTATTTAATTTTAGGTTTTTAAATTAGTTTAACACTATTGCCTTTTTAAGATTTTTTTTTAAATTATGAAATTGGCATGTTTTTGAATGTTCTTATAGTTTTCCAGATTATTGGAGTAATTTTTTAAGTAGTTAAGGAATTAAAAAAAAAAAGTTTTATTTTATTCCAGGCTTTTCTAATCAGTTTTCGTATTTTCCAGACACTTGGAGTGATTTTTTCATGACTTTCAGACTCTTAACGTAATTCTGTAGGTTTTCTAAAAAACTGGATTAATTTTCTATATTATTTCAGATATTTAAAGCAAATTTTTACGTCTTCCAGGGATTTCAATAATTTTTTAAAGATTTTCCAGAAAATTTGCGTAATTTTCTGTCTTCCAGGCATTTAACGTAATTTTCTAAAATAAAATAGAAAATGAATTCAAATAATAACGCTGTAATCTCTGAAGTAATGTGTCTGCACCCACTACGCTATAGCATTGCTAGTATTTCTTATTTATTAACAGTTTAAATATTGTCTTGCAATTTCGTTTTTTTCAAAAATTCAAGTTTTTTAAAATTAAAAATATTACTTGTGCGACATCATTAAATAAGAAATTTTGAAAAGGTCTTAAAAATGCAAAAACCAAATATAGCGTCTATAAGAGAAAACAAAGTTAATGATGGTTGGCCAACGACGAAACGTCGTTTAAAAATTTAAAAACACCATCATGTAGCACAAAAAAAGTGGCAACGCGAATCTGTAAATTCATTCGACAAAAGATCATATTTATTTTATAAAACTTTGATAAATACTACATAATTAACATTCTTAAAGGTACTGAAAGTAATTTGTTTTGTAATAAAGTCTTTGGTCACATAATATAATAAATATAATTGTCACAGTAAATCTTTGTTATAAAATAAGGTTCTTTATAAGACAAAATTCTTTCAAATAAAGCCTTCATTGTTTAATACGCCCTTAATATAATTAATATTAAATAACTTTATTTAGTAGTAAATTTTGTGCTGCTTGGGTCCTCTATTTCTTATCCTTCCTTAGTAATAATTGTTGTATTCTTAGGTAAGGATTGTGAAAGCGTATTTACTATCTGCTCTCCTAGTTTTAACATTTGTGCCTTTACTGTTTACAAGAGCTACTTTATTAATTCCAATTCCACGACAGTAACTCTATTATTCTTCAAGATTACTATTGTACACTATATGGCGTGTTGCACTCGGTCAATTATTGAATGGCTACCGTGGTCCCATATTCCCAACCCCTGACTTAACTCCGGTACTTTGCCGGACGGACATCATGTTATTTCCCAGAGGACGGACGGTTGCGAAAAGGAGGAGTCCGAATCAATTTTACGTTGCCAGATGTAATTTCGTTAGCGTTCAAATTAGATATACAGACTGGTCCGAGGTTCGGTCGCACTTGCGGGAATTCGCTCCGGTTTTGACGGCACCGATAAAGGATAAATTGTCTGTCGCTCCGTTGTATATTTTGTTTGTGCATTTACGTTATGTTATATTAGGCGAGAGGAGGAACTTCCATTTGCGACCCTTTAACTTTACGATACTGTTAATGTTTATTATTCAAACCGATCGGGATTGTGAGTTTTCGACACGTAACCAAATGAGCTGTGACAGGGGCAAATTTATTTAAAATTGTCGTATTTGTCAAAAATTACAGTTTTATAGGTCAATAAAAATAAGATTGCATTGACAAATAGGACTATACTCTCGATTATAAAACCGTTTTCCCTAGTAAGCGCAAGCAAAGAAGGGATGAAAAAGCCCTTTACAATTTACAGAAACAATTTTACAAAAATAAAAATTACGTTTTTATATAGGAATGCAAAGTAAGATATACAATTAATTAACCTAAGATTTTAAAACAGGTAGCGAAGTGCGACAACGGACGAGCGCAACGAAAGAAGATAGACGAGGCAAAAAAAAAGACTCCAAAAAATAACCCCAACTTATGCTTTAGTCAATTAAAATGTGTGCCAATCCCAAGGTCAGTATTAATAAAAAGCTCTATTCTTTACGGAGCTAAAAAAATGCACAATCATCTGCCTTTGGAAATTAAATCATTGACATCTTTTCCTCGATTTCGCAATGATTTGAAATCATGTTTACTGGAGAGAGCTTTATATGCAGTGAATGATTTTTTTTTTTAATTAATTTTTGAGTATCATGCACGCACTAACTAATTATTAAATTTTTTACGATGTAGTATAGCAATATTTTGTATTGCTAAATTTCTATAAAATTTTTTATGACTTTTTAAACATTGTATTAATGTTTTTGATTGTTTTTGTTTTTGTTACTTTTTTATTTTACTTGCTTTCCTATTTTCTTACTTTTTACATTTAATATAAGAAATTTGACCAGGTACATTTATGTCTTTTGTACCCAGTTTTGTATATATTTATTTAGTGCTTTTGTGTGTTTTGCTTTTTATGTATAGCTTTGTCTACAAAATTTTTTAAATTTTTTGACAATAAAGCATATTTGATTGTTTAATTGATTGATTTATTTACTTTCAGTGAATATATAGTATAACAAAAGATAAACATAGTAAAATTTTCGCTCTTCACAAATTTTGGAAAATATGTTGATTTTACTGTTAAATAATAAATAAAAGTGACGTCAAGGGATAGTTAATTATATCCAAAATATCATCCTAATCATTTTCCAAGTCCAATCTATTATTACATAATTAAGCAATAAAATATATTGCATATAGATACTAGTAGTACGTATGCAGTAATTCAAAGGTAAAAAAAACTTAACGATAATTATTTGCGCAAATATTGGCTCTTTTGCATCTTTTACAACGTCGAAGTAGATTCGTGCAAGGGTCATTGTCAGTCTTAATTAGCGTGTTTGGATCATCTGGAAATAGTGTTTTTCTGGTCTAGTTTATCCAATTATTTAAGAAATACGTCACTTTATTCCCATACTCTACTAATTCTCAAAAAACTGAGACATGGATATATATTTATTAAGGCATATTATTACAATATAATTATATATAGTAATCTCTTACAGGCTAACATAACTTATTACAAAATATATAAACTTACTTAAGTAATAACAAAAAGATAATCATACTGCCAATGCCACTTTTTTTAAATATGCACTATGGTATTTAAAATACTGTATGTGCATCCTTAATACTTAGTTTTGACAATAATAACAATGTAAAATATATATATATATATATATATATATATACAGGGTGTCCCAAAAGTCAACGATAAGCTGAAAAAGGGCAATAGACCAGGTGTTCAGGGATTCACAAAAAATACAAACAAAAATCTATCTTGAGTACTTTTAAAATTATAGGCATTCATAGAAAAACCGAAAAAAATTGACACCCCCTGTTGATCTTTTTAGTACTGTGGCTACAAATTTTTGAATTGCATAACAATTAGTCAAAATAAATCATGGAACAAAAATCAAAGTAAATGAAACAAAACTTTATTAGAGCTACAACAAATTCTTTAAATTTGCCTACTTTACGGGAACAATAATTAACAAAAATTGAGAAATTAAAATTAAGAAAAAGTGTGCACTAATCCAATTTAAAACGTCGTATCAGGAATGGAGGCAGACAATTTGAACATTTGTAGCGACTTAAGTAATCTTTTAATTCATTTATTTTGACTGTAAAATTAACTTAGCTTAGAGTAGCGGCGTACATTTGACTATGCACTAAAAAAAATAAAAATACACATCTATTGAAGCAATAATCTAGCAAGTATCTTACCATTTTGAAATCTAAATTAGATACGCAAACTTTTGAAATCACTTGCCAAGCAGTCAAGTAATTTTCTGTTCGAGGACAGTTAGTTAAATTTGGGAAATGATGGTCAAAAGACACAAGTTCTGATAATTTCTTAAAAATGTGAACAGTTGTGTTTAAATTTAGTTTTGTAATTTATCGAAAGGTTATTTAGGGTTACATTAAAAAAAAATTGTTAAGAAATTCGAAAATTTGTAGCCACAGTACTAAAAAGGTCAACAGGGGGTGTCAATTTTTTTCGGATTTTATATGAATGCCTATAATTTTAAAAGTACTCAAGATAGATTTTTTTTAGTATTTTTTTAGAATCCCTGAGCACCTGATCTATTGCCCTTTATCGGCTTATCGTTGACTGTTGGAACACCCTGTGTATATAAAACAATATTATTATTTATTACTAATGTTCCCGACATAAAAAAAAATTATACATATATTAAGAGAAACACTGATTATACATATATGATGGTAATATTCTAAAATCTAAATTATTGTAAATTAAACGAGATAGGCAATTTCTATTTTATTTTCTATGATCCACCAATTTATTTCTTTTCTTGCCTTATAGTATAGACTTGATCTAAGTTCATTTGGCGACATATTATAGAGCTCAGGTCCTACATAGTATATGTGTTTCTGATATGGGGTATGTTTAGGATTTTGTAAGATTACAAGATTTTGTGCAGTTATTCTGGTATTTAGCCCATAATCAATTTGTTTTCTTATAAAATGATGATTTATTCATTAACCTTTTAAGTTGCCTTAATATGAAGTTTCTCAAGTGAAAGCAGGTCGCTTTTCTTAAAGACAAGTTCTGTAGGGTATGATCTTCCATTTTTAAAAATTATCATTTCATTTATCCATTTCTACGGTATTTTTAATTTGAATAAAACAGTGCTTCCCGCACTTCCCCAGACAACCAAACCATCGTTTAAAATTAATTCAATTAAGGCAAAACAAACTGATTTTAATGTTTGCAATGATAAAATATTTCTTAATTCATAAAATCTAAAAATAAGCTTTCCTACTTTATCTGTTACATATTTAATTTGTGTTTTTCAAGAAAAAGTTTCATCTAAGTAAACTCCTAGGTATTTGGTACATTTTGTCTTTTTAATTTTATCATTACATTTACATAATAGTCCAAAGTTACAATTTGCTGTATTGGTGTATTTCAAGTGTCGGTATTCTTTTATTTTTTGTAGTGCAATCTGAACACATCCAGTTGCTTCTTTCCAGTTTTTACCACTGGCTATTATTGCCGTATCATCAGCAAAGCAGTAAACTTCAACTTCCTTCACCACTGACATTATACCGTTTATATACACATTAAATAGTAATGTCTTTTTCTCCCTTGTCCATATTTTGTAGTATTTTCTCAGTTACCCTGCAGAGTGCATTCTCCGTATTTGACCCTTCTCTAAAACCTTCTATTTTACTTATTGTGCTTGTCACAGCAATCGGCCCGTAATTATTTGTTAGTTTTTTATCGTCCTGCTTATAAAGTGGAATTATTTTGGTGCTTTTTAGTATGTCTTAGTAAGACTAGATTTATTAGGTGACATAATGGCTTCACAAGATAATGTTTAGATTTTTTAATCAATTGAGGAAATATTATCTTTCCCTCCCTTTACCCCATTTTTAAGTGATTTTATTTGATTGGGCACTTCTATGTCAGAAACAGAATTTAAGAAAACACTTAACAAATGTTTCGCACAATAGTCGTTATTTTGTTGAATTTTATCAGATAATTTTTTTGGAATATTAATTAAATAGTTAATTACCCTCTGCCTCCTTTATAACTTTCCACATTTTTTTGGGAACATGTACATTTTTTGTTTGTGATTTATAATACATATGTATAATTAGTTTGCTAGGAATTGTTCTATATAGTTGATATTGATTTAAGAAATTTATATTTTTTTTGTTTATAGAGCAGAGTTTCTTTAGTTTATCTCTATGCCTTATAGAGTTAATGAGTCCACCGTTAATCCACGGTTTAAGTTTTTTATTTTTATTTCTTATTACAATTAATTTTGTTGAACATTGAACCACATGTCTTACTTGATCTAAAAAAAGGTTTGCACAGACATTAATATCGTCCGATCTCATTCTGCTACAGATAAAAGGTTACCAATGTTATTGTAGTCAATTTACTTATAGTTGTTTTGTTTTTGTTCGACATTACTTGATTGTGTTTTAATGCTTAATAGGATGGAGACATAATTAATTTTCTTAATAGTATTTGGATTATCTGCAAATAGTGTTTTTCTAGTCTAGTTGATCCAATTATTTAAGAAATACATCACTTTATTCCCATATTCTACTAATTGTCAAACTGAGACAAAGATATAGAAATGAGAATACAACTTTTCGCCATATTTCTATATCACCCTTTGGTTTTCTTAATAGTGTTTGGATCATTTGCAAATAGTGTTTTTCTGGTCTAGTTTATCCAATTATTTGAGAAATACATCACTTTATTCCCATATTCTACTAATTCTCTAATTGAGACAAGATATATAAATGAGAATCCAACTTTTCGCCATATTTCTATATCACCGTTTGGTTTTCTTAATAGTGTTTAGATCATCTGAAAATAGTGTTTTTCTGGTTTAATTTATCGAATTATTTAAAAAATACATCACTTTATTCCCATATTCTACTAATTGTCAAACTGAGACAAAGATATAGAAATGAGAATCCAACTTTCCGCCATATTTCTATATCACCCTTTGGTTTTCTTAATAGTGTTTGGATCATTTGGAAATAGTGTTTTTCTAGTCTAGTTTATCCAATTATTTAAGAAATACATCACTTTAGTCCCATTCTTTACTAATTGTCAAACTGAGACAAGGATATGTAAATAAGAATCCAACTTTTCGCCATATTTCTATATCACCGTTTGGTTTTCTTATTAGTGTTTGGATCATTTGGAAATAGTGTTTTTCTGGTCTGGTTTATCCAATTATTTAAGAAATACATCACTTTATTTCCATATTCTACTAATTGTCAAACTAAAACAAGGATATATAAATGAGAATTCAACTTTTCGCCATATTTCTATATCACCCTTTGGTTTTCTTAATAGTGTTTGGATCATTTGGAAATAGTGTTTTTCTGGTCTAGTTTATCCAATTATTTAAGAAATATATCACTTTATTCCCATATTCTACTAATTGTCAAACTGAGACAAGGATATAGAAATGAGAATCCAACTTTTCGCCATATTTCTATATCACCCTTTGGTTTTCTTATTATTGTTTGGATCATTTGGAAATAGTGTTTTTCTGGTCTAGTTGATCCAATTATTTAAAAAATATATCACTTTAGTCCCATTCTTTACTAATTGTCAAACTGAGACAAGGATATATAAATCAGAATCCAACTTTTCGCCATATTTCTATATCACCCTTTGGTTTTCTTAATAGTGTTTGGATCATTTGCAAATAGTGTTTTTCTAGTCTAATTTATCCAATTATTTAAGAAATACATCAATTTATTCCCATACTCTACTAATTCTCTAATTGAGATAAGGATATATAAATGAAAATCTAACGTTTCGCCATATTTCTATATCATCGTTTGGTTTTCTTAATAGTGTTTGGATCATTTGCAAATAGTGTTTTTCTGGTCTAGTTTATCCAATTATTTAAGAAATACATAATTTTAGTCCCATTCTCTATTAATTCTCAAACTGAGACAAGGATATATGAATGAGACTCCAACTTTTTGCCATATTTATATATCACCCTTTGGTTTTCTTAATAGTGTTTGGATCACTTGCAAATAGTGTTCTTCTAGTCTAATTTATCCAATTATTTAAGAAATACATCAATTTATTCCCATACTCTACTAATTCTCTAATTGAGATAAGGATATATAAATGAAAATCTAACTTTTCGCCATATTTCTATATCATCGTTTGGTTTTCTTAATAGTGTTTGGATAATTTGCAAATAGTGTTTTTCTGGTCTAGTTTATCCAATTATTTAAGAAATACATCACTTTATGCCCATACTCTACTATTTCTCTAATTGAGACAAGGATATATAAATGAGAATCCAACTTTTCGCAATATTTCTATATCACCCTTTGGTTTTCTTAATAGTGTTTAGATCATTTGGAAATAGTGTTTTTCTGGTCTAGTTTATCCAATTATTTAAGAAATATATCACTTTAGTCTCATTCTTTACTAATTGTCAAACTGAGACAAGGATATGTAAATAAGAATCCAACTTTTCGCCATATTTCTGTATCACCCTTTGGTTTTCTTAATAGTGTTTGGATCATTTGGAAATAGTGTTTTTCTGGTCTAGTTCATCCAATTATTTAAGAAATACATCACTTTATTCCCATATTCTACTAATTGTCAAACTGAGACAAGGATATAGAAATGAGAATCCAACTTTTCGCCATATTTCTATATCACCGTTTGGTTTTCTTAATAGTGTTTGGATCATCTGAAAATTAGTGTTTTTCTGGTTTAATTTATCCAATTATTTAAGAAATACATCACTTTATTCCCATATTCTACTAATTGTCAAACTGAGACAAAGATATAGAAATGAGAATACAACTTTTCGCCATATTTCTATATCACCGTTTGGTTTTCTTAATAGTGTTTGGATCATTTGGAAATAGTGTTTTTCTGGTCTGGTTTATCCAATTATTTAAGAAATACATCATTTTATTCCCATATTCTACTAATTGTCAAACTGAGACAAGGATATAGAAATGAGAATCCAACTTTTCGCCATATTTCTATATCACCCTTTGGTTTTCTTAATAGTGTTTGGATCATTTGGAAATAGTGTTTTTCTGGTCTAGTTTATGCAATTATTTAAGAAATACATCACTTTATGCCCATACTCTACTAATTCTCCAATTAAGACAAGGATATATAAATGAGAATTCAACTTTTCGCCATATTTCTATATCACCGTTTGGTTTTCTTATTAGGGTTTAAATCATTTGGAAATAGTGTTTTTCTGGTCTGGTTTATCCAATTATTTAAGAAATACATCACTTTATTCCCATATTCTACTAATTGTCAAACTGAGACAAGGATATATAAATGAGAATTCAACTTTTCGCCATATTTCTATATCACCCTTTGGTTTTCTTAATAGTGTTTAGATCATCTGAAAATAGTGTTTTTCTGGTTTAATTTATCCAATTATTTAAAAAATACATCACTTTATTCCCATATTCTACTAATTGTCAAACTGAGACAAAGATATAGAAATGAGAATCCAACTTTTCGCCATATTTCTATATCACCCATTGGTTTTCTTAATAGTGTTTGGATCATTTGGAAATAGTGTTTTTCTAGTCTAGTTGATCCAATTATTTAAGAAATATATCACTTTAGTCCCATATTCTACTAATTGTCAAACTGAGACAAGGATATAGAAGTGAGAAACCAACTTTTCAACCAACTTTTCATATGTCAACGTTATTTTGTCAAAGGTTTATAACGAATTATGGACCCACCTTAATAAAATTCTCAATAACGTTAAAAGCTTATTATGCAATATTAAGTCTGTTTTATTAATTAAATTCTTTTTATTTCTTATATATTTTCCTAGTCTTTTAAGAGGAGTCATGGCATACAAGCCCAATATGTACCTTTTGGGGTTCAAGCAATATTCCTTCCTCTACCACTGCAACTAGGTTAAACCCTGCCCTAATTGTCTATAAATATCTGTGTAGAGATAAAGTTTAGTTAGGTCTAATACTAAAAAACCATTCAATAGAAAATGAATGTCATATTAATTTTTGAATTTCAAATATGGGATCAGACAGAGATGAATTTTCGAAAAGTCAACTAAATATACAACGGAATCTGAGCCACCCCCCATACAATAAGAATTAAATGAAAAACATTTAAAGCGTGCAAGTGACGTGACGAGACAGAAGAAAAGAGATACTAAACTAATTCAACGTTTCCCGTTTAATCTGTCAAATAAATCGTAGCAAATTCCCAATTAAAACGCTTTGAAAGCGGCATTTAACATCGCATCGGGGCAGAAGGAAAACGGGGGAGGAGGAAATACTGTAATCGAAACCTCTCTTTCTCACTGACGCGACCCGCGATTAAATCGAATTTAAATATTTTATTAAACGAACCGCGCTAAAATAGACAATAGGGCGCCACATTCTTGATAAAGTTTTCCCTCTTCCCTATAATTGAACGGCTTCGGAAAATTGTTTCGAGAAAGTCATTATCCTATATTCCGGGTCTTTACAGATTGCACTTTCCGAAGTATTTTCCTCCCTCCCTTTGCCCCATAGATGCAGGGCGATTTCCAACGGCGCTAAAAGTATTAAGTAACGACCATGGATCCTATTATGGAACCATTTAGTTTTTAGTGGATTTTTAAACGGGACCGCTTTAGTAATTTTTTTTCCCAGTTTATTGCTAATAGGATTTTTTAACTTGAAGTTTCGGAAACGTTCTCTGGACGTTCCCTATTAAGTATATTGAAAAAGTACGCGATAGAGTCTTAATTATCAGATTTAATTTCAGTTTAAATGTGGACGTTTCGATTTATATTAAGTCATCCTCAGGACACTGAAGTGAATAATGTTTTTTTTAACAAAACAAAAACATTCAACTAGTCACTGAGATGAAACAAATTAATTTTAAGTACATAAAAAACATTATGAAAATAAATGTTCCCTAAGTGAACAAAAATTAAAACAACAAAAAAAAACAAAAACCATTAAAATTACATTCTGGTACAATCAGTAAAAAAAAATCTTAAATATATATAAAATTTATTTTTTATATATTACACCTCTTAAATAAGTCTAGGTTTCTTTAGTTATAATATACTATCTCTCTCTTTATCACATGTTTTGCCATAAGTCTATCTTTCTCTTTTTTTGTACGATTTCTGTTTTTCTCGGATATTTCCGGAAGTATTCAAATTTTTAAGACATACAAGTTTTTATTACCTTTGGATCCTTTAAGTACCATGACATTTAAGAAGTCGCCGTATGTCACCTGTCATAGTTGTCAAATTTGACAGGTGATTTTTTTAAAAGAAATAAAAATTACATTTATCATAGTAGGTTGGTTCAAATTTGATATTTATGTATCGTAATGAGTGAAATAAGAGACACACTTATGGCACAAAAAAAGAATGCGTTTAACAAAGATGGAAGTAATGACTGTTTTAACATATAATAAAAAGTCAAAGAGACTCCATGTTTGTCTTATTCATATGTTTTGCCCTAAGTGTATCCTTGTCTAAAAAAGTGACGTCTTCTCACGTTGGGTCTTCTCATTTAAGTACCACGACATAAGATATTTGTTTAGTTGTTATATGTCATAATTGTCAAATTTGGCAGTCATATATTTTAATGGAAATAAAAATTACACTTATCACTCAAGGTGGTTCAAATTTCATATGTGTGTGTCATAATGAGCGGAAAAGAGATGCACTTATAAAAAAAATAATGTGTTAAACAAAGATGGATCTATTGACATTTAATTACCATAGAAGAAAAACTCAAACAAAACTTACCTAGGCCCATCTCTGTCGTTGATTCGTTTTGCCATAAGTTTATCTTCGTCTAAATGAAAAAGTGACGTCATGGAAGTTTGATTTTTAGAACTTTGGTTCACTAAATGCCATGATAGAACATTTATTTAGTTGTCATATGTCACCTGTCATATTTGACAGTCATACGTTAACAAAAGCTAATTTTTTTTTAATGGAAGTAACAGGTTGGGTCAAATTTGTTATTTATATGTCTCAATGAGTGGAACGGAGACAAACTTTTACATTTAATTTACACATAAGAAAAATCAAATAAAATTCATGTATGTCTATCTATGTCTTTATCACACTTTTTGCCATAACCCTATCTTTATCTTCTTATATGATTTTTGATTTTCTGGGGTATCTTCAGAAGTATTAGGCGTCATGGAAAATTGGTTTTTTACCCTTGAATCCACTAAATATTATGACATAAGACATTTGTTTTATTCACATGTGTCACCTGTCATAATTATCAAATTTGACAGTGATACAGCAACAAAAGGTGATTTTTTTTAATGTATCACTGAGTTTTAATGAGTGGAACCGAGACACACTTATGACACAAATAATGCGTTGTGCAGAGTGAGAGATAAAACTTTATATAACATATAAGAGAAAACCGAAACAAAATTCATGTATGTCCATCTCTGTCTTTATCACACTTTTTGCCATAAGCCTATCTTTATCTTCTTGTACGATTTTTGATTTATGACACATGTCACCTATCATAATTATCAAATTTGACAGTGATACAGCAACAAAAGGTGATTTTTTTTAATGTATCACTGACTTTTAATGAGTGGAACCGAGACACACTTATGACACAAATAATGCGTTGTGCAGAGAGAGAGATAGATAAAACTTTATATAACATATAAGAGAAAACCGAAACAAAATTCATGTATGTCCATCTCTGTCTTTATCACACTTTTTGCCATAAGCCTATCTTTATCTTCTTGTACGATTTTTGATTTATGACACATGTCACCTATCATAATTATGAAATTTGATAGTGATACAGCAACAAAAGGTGATTTTTTTAATGTATCACTGAGTTTTAATGAGTGGAACCGAGACACACTTATGACACAAATAATGCGTTGTGCAGAGAGAGAGATAGATAAAACTTTATATAACATATAAGAGAAAACCGAAACAAAATTCATGTATGTCCATCTCTGTCTTTATCACACTTTTTGCCATAAGCCTATCTTTATCTTCTTGTACGATTTTTGATTTATGACACATGTCACCTATCATAATTATGAAATTTGATAGTGATACAGCAACAAAAGGTGATTTTTTTAATGTATCACTGAGTTTTAATGAGTGGAACCGAGACACACTTATGACACAAATAATGCGTTGTGCAGAGTGAGAGATAAAACTTTATATAACATATAAGAGAAAACCGAAACAAAATTCATGTATGTCCATCTCTGTCTTTATCACACTTTTTGCCATAAGCCTATCTTTATCTTCTTGTACGATTTTTGATTTATGACACATGTCACCTATCATAATTATCAAATTTGACAGTGATACAGCAACAAAAGGTGATTTTTTTTAATGTATCACTGACTTTTAATGAGTGGAACCGAGACACACTTATAATATAAATAATGCATTGGACAGAGAGAAATAGATAAAAATTTATTTAACATATAAGACAAAACCAAAGCAAAATTCACGTATATCCATCTCTGTTTTTTTCATACGTTTTGCCATAAGTAGATCCTGCAATTTCTTTTTTTTTTCGCAACAGTTGACGATTTAAAAAAATGTCATGAAATGACATAAGACATTGTAACACCTGTCATAGCTGTCAAATTTCAATACAATATTAAAAGGTAATTTTTTATACACTTATGGCAAAAATAATATGTTCGACAGAGACGAATATATTGACACTTGTTTAGCCTATAATATAAAATAAAATTTAGGTATGTCCATCTCTTTCTTCTTCATTCATTTTGCCATAAGTCCATCTTTGTTTTTTTTACGGTTTCTTTACTTGTTACCTGTCATAGTTATCGAAATGTGAAATAAGTGGAACAGTGAACACACTTATAGTAAAAATAACGTGTTCGACTGAGATGGATTAATGGACAAGTATTTAATATATAATAAAAAAAATCATGCGTTTTGTCACAAGTCTCTCTTTGTATTTTTTCACAATGTATTGACAATTTTTTTTTAACAAATAATAAAAAAATCAGACAAATTGGATAACTGATATAATATAAGTTGTAATGAGTGGAATAGGGTTCACTGATAAATAATGATATTTATTACTAATATAATAAAAATCCAGACAAAATTCATGTATGCCCATCACTCTCTTTAACACACGTTTTGTCATAAGTCTCTCTCTTTTCTGTCCGATTTCAGTTTTTCTCGGATATTTCCGGAAGTATTCGGAGAATATCACATTTTTGGATCCCCTAGGTACCATAACATTTAAGAAGTCGCCATATGTCATCTGTCATAGTTGTCAAATTTGACACTCATAATATATCATCAAAAGGTGATTTTTTTAAAAGAAATTAAAATTACATTTATCACAGTAGGTTACTTTAAAATTGATATTTGTGCATTTTAATACGTAGAACACAGAACACACACTTATGGCAAAAATAATGCATTCGACAAAGATGGATATAATGAGATTAATTAAACATATAATAAAAAAGCAAACAAAATAAACCTCTGCTCTATGCCTTCAATTATACCCCTTCCTAATTATTTAAATTTGTTTATTTAACTTAATTATATACCTCCGAAAAACCTTTTATGTCCTCTGCTTATATAAAAACGGTTTTGTTGCTCTCTCCTCCTCTTAAAGCCCATTTAAAAAATTAATATACCCTAATTCGTTTCTTTTAGGCAAATCTAATTAAATCGACGAATTTCCCTTTCTTATTCCCTTCTGTTTGCTTTAATTAGTGCTGTACCTCTTTTTTGCTCTTCAAGGAATATCTGAGAATATTTTGTTTAGAAAATGAAAAAAACTGTACTGGAAGTTTTCTTTTCGGAAGAAACATCATTAAATTACTCCATAAACACTTAAGGAAGAATAATTTTAACCAGGATACAATTAAAAAAATCACTTCCCATATTAGTTTCACTATAAACATCCACCAATTCCATATTAAATAACCACAGCCCTAAATAAACTTGAAGTGAAAACGGCCGAAATCCGAAACCATTAACGAAACAGCCGTTAATGGAAAATTTAAAATTTGCGCCTCAGTTTAAACGGAACGTTTCGCTACCCATATGGACGGCGTTAATAATTTTCCTGCAGGAAATTTCCGAACCAATTTCATTATAATAAAGTTTAAAATTATTACGCGGATTTCGAAACGTGATTGCGTGTAATTTGCATGCAGTTTGATTGGAATTCAGCCTGGAGGGGCCGGCCCCCCCCTTGTATTAACTTTGCAGCTGACAGCGATATCATCGAAGATAATAGCAAGAGTTTGTTTGTAGGATAATGCTTTTAAATAGAGATGTGTAATTCAAGGCGATCCTGAGTGCTCTTTTAGAGCGGAAGTGTGGTAGAAATTGTTATGAAAAGTGCATTTTGGACCTATAATAGACATGAATATCGTATAGGAATCATGGACGATCGCTATGAAATTATGACCCTCGTCTATATAGGGTTAAGGTAAGTCAGAACAATAATAATTTAATGCGATCTAAAATGTTTCTGGAAAGTGAAATGAGGTAGAAGGTGAAAAAGTGCACTTTTGACTCATAAATCGGCATAAATGCTCCTCTGAGATCCAGAAAACATGGACGATCGCTATAAAATTATGACTCTCGTATATAGTCGGTTAAGGTGAGTTAGAACAATAACAATTTAATTTGATCCAGAAGGTTCCTGAAAAGTGAGATGAGGTAGAATGTGAAAAAGTGGACTTTTGACCCATAAATCGGCATAAATGCCCCTCTGAGATCCAGAAATCATGGACGCTCGCTATGAAATTATGACTCTCGTCTATAGTCGGTTAATGTAAGTTAGAACAATAACAATTTAATGCGTTCCAGAACGTTTCTGAAAAGTAAAAAAATTTATTTTAGTTCACTGGTATATTGGCTAAATTTAACTGGGTATTGGTATTCAATATCCGACTATATACTCTTATAATAGTAAATATTTCGAAACTACGATAGTGGTGGCCCCAAAGGTGTTCCGTATCGTTAAGTTCCGAAATCAGTTAGCAAGAGCGATAAATAACCGGGGTCGGCACAGTTCTTGTAATGGTCAATAAATTAGCGGCCGTATGCAAACGCGCCATCGTTGGCTTGCTTAAACCTCCCGCTCTAATGACCCATGGCGGAATCCCGGGTCGACCATGGCGAATTTCCCTCTGGTTTTGATCGAATCGATAACCATGTTGCCATTAGGTTAAAAAGTTTCGCTTTGTTTCTTGTAAAATCAATTTTTTTGTAATAAGTTAGCTATTTTATTGATTGAAACGTTACTATTTAAATACACGATCTCATAGGCTCATGGAAAGAAGAAGAATGTTGAGCTAAATGGTATTTTTCGGTGTTTTTTCATGGATTCTTGGATAACATAATTAAGCTTCTTCATGGCATTTCAATGGCATTTCCTCTTTAGCATAAGACCCTATGATATCTTTATATAGAAAAATTTTTATTACTCCATGAATATTAACTAGGAGACCCATTACTCTCAATTATTTAATGCAAATTTGCATTTTTTTCTATACCTGTTTCACTCATTATTAAAGAAATATTATTGGATCTTTAAGTATCTTTGCCTCAGTCGCTTTGTTTGTCAACGACCGTCGTTAAAATAACCATTTGTTTTAAGGTCCGATAATTAGTACAATTTATTATAAAATAAGGTGATAAACAGTACAAATATTTATAGAAATTTGTATCATAAGAAAAATTGAAAATTTGGTATATCGAATGTTTGGAAAACTATTTTTTGATTTTGTCCAGGTATTTGTACATATGACTGTTTTTATTTTTTCGGTTTAAATTTCTGGAATAACCGAGAGATTTGATGATTTTTAATTTCAGTTTTGATGCAAATCCCTGGAAGAAACATGAAATTTCTTATTTTTTTGCAAATGTAATATATGAAGATTTATTACTATTCACACAAATGCCAGGCAAATTACATAATTATTCCTATTTTCCAGCAACTCCAAGCATTTGGAAAAAAATAAAAATTTGGTAATTTTTACTTGAAATCCCAGAAAATTTTTAAAAAAATAATTATTTACTATTGTTAAATAATAAATTCCACTTTGCTCTAAATACCTGGAAGACATAAAAAACTTGAATGTTTTTAAAATGCAACTCCAGACGTTTAAAAAAAACTAAAAATTTGGTAATTTTCACACTTTTGTCTCAAATTTTTGAAGGAAATAAGAAATTCCAATTGTTTTAAGTAATTTATCCCAAATTCCTGAGAAAAATAATAAATATGAATAGTTTTAGACCACAATTCAGAAAAACATGAGAAATTTAAATAATCTTATATTTTTTCCAGGCATTTTTAGCATCAAAATTTAATTTTTTCATAGTGTGAAAATTTATATAAGAATACTTGACAGAAATAGAAAATTTGGTAATTTTTACTTTAAATGCCCGGAAAAGTTATTTCAGATTCTTATTCAGATTATTTTATTCTATTTCATTCATTCATTCATTCTATTTCAGATTATTTAGATTCTCATTCTTATTCAGATTATACAGAGAAAAATTATTCAGATTCTACAACTATTTAAAAGCCTTATTCAGTAGCCTGAACCAATAATACTGTTCTAAGCGTTTTTTGGTTCAAATGCTTGGACAAATCTGAAAAAAAAAAAATTCTCGTTTCTACAGTAATTTGCAAATTTGAGTATTTAAAAACTTTGCCCCCAAATTTCTGGAAAAAAGATTTAATTTTTCCCAGCTTTTTTAAGATCTTGTACCATAAAAAAAAAAAACGTTTCAAAAACAACCCCAAGCAACTTACCACAAATTTTGCATTTATATTGAACTTGAACCACTTTCAAAACTTCTTAGCGATGATTCCCGCTTTAGGTATTTTTAGTCAATTTAAATATAAAACTTTATAAAGAATATTCTTCAGCTTATTCTGTGGTTTTTTTCAATAGAACATTCTCTGTTAAAAACTTAGACTGATGATGTCTGTGTAGTGCGTGGACACTTGCCAATAAATTTACTTTAGCAAGAGGTAAGTCACTCTCAAAAAAAAAAAAACCGAAATCGTCCCATTTAAACATACAAAGCAATAAAAAAAACAGACAAGAGAAAATCCTACTTTTACCCCGGTAAAAGAAAAACGTCAGCTGTAGCCTTTCGCACTATCTGCTTAAGAAAGTGGGTCTATTATTAATTCATTAAGTTTTCGAGAGGTTTCGACGGGAGCACTGTTTAAAATAGCTCGTTTCAATAATAAATCTCCGGGCGCACGTCTTAAACCCCCCCAAAACTGCTTTTCTACTTATAACACCCCGCCGAGATAATAAGATTTCTTAAGAAAACCGAGCTAGCGCGCTTATAACGCTAGTTTTAAGAGTAATGGATGCTGGCGAAACTGGCAAATTTATATACGCGTTCTTTCCTATATAAAACACTGCTTTAGTTTATAATGTTTGCTATTGTAGACTTAAACTAACGAGAGAATCTATTTGGGTGTTATAATCTGAATTTTAAATTATTTCGGAGCATAACTTTAATGGATGTGACGCATGTTTGTTTAAAAATGTTCTAAAAGCGTTAATTGAGGTTTGAGTTAAACTGATTCGGGACGAACAATTCAAATTCACAGGCTTTTAACGCATAAATTCTGTCATCTATAAACTGATGTCAAAATACGTAAAATAAATATTTATGTGTCGATGATTCGGCCTTAATAAGATCGTTTTAAGAAGAAATCATTTAATACCTATTAAGTTAGTCACACAACACGTTTGTTTTATTAGAACCCCTATGCAACGATTTCCTTTTATATTATTAATGTTGAATTGCTTATAAGAATGTGTAAGTCGTGTCTGTTTCAATTATGCCTATAATTAAAAGGTTTTCTTTTTTTAGGAGTGTTTATATGGGATGTTCTATTGATAAGTGAAATAAAATAATAATAATCCTTCGGTTTTTTGTTTCTAAGAACGCGTACCTCGTAACCTTTAAAATTATGCAAAAAAAAAAGAAAAATGTTGAATTTTGTAATTTCTTCCAAGGATTTGGGACAAATCAATTAAAACACGTGGAATTTCTAATTTCTTGTAACAATCTTGGACCAAATAATATTTTTTTTGTATTTCTTTTAAGGATTTGAAGTAGAAATTACCAAATATTTTAATTTTGCGTTTGTAGAAATTTAAATCAATTTTTTGGCTAAAAATGGCTAGAAAATCATAAAATTTTCCTGGCAGCAGTACTCAAATATTTAAATTTTTCAGGCATTTAGCAAATTACTAAAGAAATATATGACAACGTACAGGCAAATATTTAGGCACTATAACTAATATTTGAAATATATAAAAAAAATACCAAATTTCCCAATTTTTCCAATCGCTTCTAGTTGAATACTAAAAAAATAACTGAGAAAATGAAAAAAATCATTTTTTTTCATTTTTTGGAAAGTAGGTATAGAATGCCAAGGAGTGCCTCGAATAAACCAAAATATTTAATTTTTTTTTGTTTCTAAATACGTGCACGTCGTAACCATTTAAATTATGCTTAAATTTATTTAAGCCAAACAAGCATTTCTTAATTTAAATACGTGTTTTTTTACTGAAAAATATATGGTAACCATATTAATTGTGAAAATAATTAAATACCAGTGAAAATCGGAATCTGGGGTTAAGTGTGAAAATATTTAATTTTTTTATTTCGACTAAGAACTTACAGCAGAATAAAAAAAAAACATTCTTATAGGCTTAAAAAAAATAATATTAGTTCTTATACCTTTCAGGCATTTGTAACAATCAATTAAAAACCATCGAACATATCTTTTATTTTAGGCATTTGAATCCAGATAGTAAAAAATGCTTAATAGAAAATTTAATTAAACAACTTCTCCATGTAGAATTGTGGCATAAAAATATATAAATTTCTTATTTTTCCCAGGTTATATTAGTTAAAACAAGTAAAATTTCTATAATATAAGTCTGAAAATATATATATATTTTTTTATAAGGATTTCAAGTAAAAAATGTTCATTTGTACCAAGCGTTGTGGCAAAAATCATAAAATATTAAATATTTAAATTTTTACAGGCACAGACATTTACTGAATTACTAGAAAAACAACTAATTTTTTTTATATCAATAAATATCTAGAATACCATAAGGCCAGATGAATTAATAAATAATATAATAAAATTGCTTGATAGCATTTTGTTACATTTCATCATTATTTCATATTTTCTAATTAAAAAAGTAATTAATTAATATATTTCCACTAAACTCTTAACAATCTATTACTGGGCATAAACAGTAAACTAGAATTTTTCTATTTCATGATATTCTCACAGCAATATTTCAGGAAAATGTATATATCAGAAGAAACTCATGCTATATACCCCATATCCCATTTATTAAAGTAAAATCACTGCCCCTAAAAATCATAAGCGTCATAACCTTAGCGTCAGTAATATTTTATAAATTAATTTAAAAAATATTTTTTAATATTACATCGACCATAACAAACCATATTTCCGTGTTAATTACATATAATATAACAATTTTAAGATAAGACAGTTCCTACATTCGAATGGTTGTAAAACAATTAAAAATTATCAAAGTCTCTTAGGCATTTGAACCAAATAAAACTAAGAAGAGTGATATTTTTCCAGGCCACAAATACCTGCATAAAATCAAAAAAATAACTAGATTTTCCTATTTTGCCAAGCACTGGTTTAGTTTAATACTGAAAACATGAGAAAATTTTAAAAAAAATTTGAGTTTTTTTAATTTAAGGGAAAAGCGTTCAAATATTCAAATTTTTCCAGGCATTTATAGCAAATTTAAAACTAAAATGTCTGGAAAGAAAATTAATCAAATTTTTCATATTTTTAAGTTCCGACCTAAAAATATTCAAATTTCTTATTTCTTCCAGGAATTTAAGTCAAAAGTCTAAAAAATAACTAAAAAGCTAAAAATAATGATTTTTTTAAATTTATATAAAATACAATTAAAAATCATCAAATCTCTGTTATTCCAGGCATTTGAACCAAAAAACCAAGACCAATTATATTTTTCCAGGCCACAAATACCTGGATAAAATCAAAAAATAACTAGATTTTCCTATTTTGCCAAGCACTGGTTTAGTTTAGTACTGAAAACATAAGGAAATTAAAAAAAAAAATTTAAAAGTGACTAATTTTTTTTAATTTAAGGGAAAAGCGTTCAAATATTCAAATTTTTCCAGGCATTTGTAGCAAATTTAAAACCAAAATACTTGGAAATAAAATTAATCAAATTTTTCACATTTTTAAGTTCTGACCTAAAAATATTCAAATTTCTCATTTCTTTCAGGAATTTAAGTCAAAAGTCTTAAAAATAACGATTTTTCTTATTTCTTTAAAAAAAATGAGACAAAAAGTTAAAAATAATGATTTTTTTAATTTATATAAAATACAATTAAAAATCATCAAATCTCGGTTATTTCAGGCATTTGAACCAAAAAACCAAGACCAATTATATTTTTCCAGGCCACAAATACCTGGAAAAAATCGAAAAATCACTAGATTTTCCTATTTTGCCAAGCACTGGTAGTTAAGTACTAAAAACACGAGAAAATTTTTAAGAAATTTTAATGTGGCGGAATTTTTCATTTAGGAGAAAAGCCTTTAAACATTCAAATTTTTCCAGGCATTTATAGCAAATTTAAAACTAAAATGCCTGGAAAGAAAATTAATCAAATTTTTCATATTTTTAAGTTCCGACCTAAAAATATTCAAATTTCTCATTTCTTCCAGGAATTTAAGTAAAAAGTCTTAAAATTAACGATTTTTCTTATTTGTTTAAAAAAATTGAGGCAAAAAGCTAAAAATAATTATATTTGTTTAATTTATATAAAATACAATTAAAAATCATCAAATCTCGGTTATTCCAGGCATTTGAACCTAAAAACCGAGACCAACTATATTTTTCCAGGCCACAAATACCTGGAGAAAATCTAAAAATAACTAAATGTTCCTATTTTGCCAAGCACTGGTAGTTAAGTACTAAAAACACGAGAAAATTTTTAAGAAATTTTAATGTGGCGGAATTTTTCATTTAGGAGAAAAGCCTTTAAACATTCAAATTTTTCCAGGCATTTATAGCAAATTTAAAACTAAAATGCCTGGCAAGAAAACTAATCAAATTTTTCATATTTTTAGGTTCTGACCTAAAAATATTCAAATTTCTCATTTCTTTCAGGAATTTAAGTCAAAAGTTTAAAAAATAACGATTTTTCTTATTTCTTTAAAAAAATTGAGGCAAAAAGCTAAAAATAATGATATTTGTTTAATTTATATAAAATACAATTAAAAAATCATCAAATAACGGTTATTCCAGGCATTTGAATCAAAAAACCAAGACCAATTATATTTTTCCAGGCCACAAATACCTGGAGAAAATCGAAAAATCACTAGATTTTCCTATTTTGCCAAGCACTGGTAGTACTAAAAACACGAGAAAATTTTTAAGAAATCTTAATGTGGCTGAATTTTTCATTTAGAAGAAAAGCCTTTAAACATTCAAATTTTTCCAGGCATTTGTAGCAAATTTAAAAGCAAAATGCCTGGAAAGAAAATTAATCAAATTTTTCATATTTTTAAGTTCCGACCTAAAAATATTCAAATTTCTCATTTCTTCCAGGAATTTAAGTAAAAACTCTAAAAAATTACCATTTTTCTTATTTCTTTAAAAAAATTGAGGCAAAAAGCTGAAAATAATGATTTTTTTTTTAATTTATATAAAATACAATTAAAAACCATCAAATCTCGGTTATTCCAGGCATTTGAATCAAAAAACCAAGACCAATTATATTTTTCCAGGCGTCAAATACCTGGAAGAAATAAAAAAGTGTTTTTCCAGGCAATTTATTTAAAAATCACCAAATTTCCCATTTTTGTTAAGCGTTCGTAGTTAAATCATATGGATATGATGCTCATATCCATTTAAGTTATGCATAAAGTTAAAAAAGTTGAAATATAGCAAAGAATGCTGGAGAGTCTATAAAGGCTGTTCTACCAATAAACAAAATATAATAATTCTGTTCTAATTTTAAATATTGTAAGTCATATCCATTAAAATTAGGCTTTTTTAGAATTTTTACTGGGAATGTGTAAAGAATTTTTAAATAAAATAACTATAACAATTCAGCTTATTGGATTATATTTAAAAAACTGTTAATCAAAATTATCCTCTAGGATACACATATTACTATTTTAGACGGATCAATTGTAAATCGAGATCAAGCATTTTAAGACCTACCTGTGACTACGATAAATATCTCAATGTGCCTTCATTTTTACTCTAACAAAAAGCGTTTAAATGGTAGGATCACCTTAAAAACACACACGTAAACCCTCGGGTACATATCATCATGCATACTCAAACAACCCCTGAAAGTTATGCGAAATGTATTAATATAGTAACCCAAAACTGGAGAAAAACGGCAACACAACACGCCCTCCGGCGAAACCCAAATGAAATTTGTCGAATTTCCCTAACTCTATTACTCTAATTGAATATTTGAGTCCCTCAGAGCTAATTCGGGGGAGGGCAGAACTTATTTTCGCTCACCTAAGGCTATGCGCGGCCCAGACCGACTCTGAATAATGAATACACTTCCGTGCAATCTTATTATACATTCGCTGCTGTCGCTTTAAAAATGTAAATTTTTTTCCGGGGTCTAATTTTCGTTCACTCTCGTTCATTCATTTTTAAAGCGGCGTTAATTCTTCCTTGTTCGAATTGATCCTCTCCTCTTTATGTTTTTTGTTACTGGTAACTATAGACAAGTAGTCTGGAGAATCTCTTATCAAAATTGTTTAATATAAAGGAGACACTTCTAAGGCATCTTACCATTCTCTCCTCGTAAGCTTACCTGAAACAAAAAAGAAAGACACAATTAGTAGAAAATTCCCCAAAAGCCTTAAACAATGTCGTTCACCCACCCACCCATGTTCTTCCTCCTTTTATAAATCCCTCATTCTCCCCCCCCCCGTTTAATCCCCGGTGTCCGTATATCCCTTTCCATTGTCCAAATATCAAGTTCCTTCGGGGAAAAACAATAATTCACGGGATTTTCTAATCGAAAGGCGCATATCCATTCGTAAATCACCGAGGGTGGTGGTCAAAGAGGACAGGGGGGAAAAGGCCATGCGCCGTCACTGTACCAGCTAATTCTGGACTCTCTCCTGTTGTATTATAGGGATTAGACGGCGATGCATTGACCGGAATTAAGGAATTAACCGGGGCACAATTGACACCGCCACCTGTATATATATATGTCGGGATTAGGATCTTGCATTTATCATTTCGGGATATCGATAACGAGGTTAAAAGGCTAATTCTCTTATGAGTGAGAAGACATTAGAATGAATAAGCTTTCGTAGCCTTGACACAGTAACTGACCTTGTTTTAATTAATTTAACCAGTCGCCATCTACAAAGAGTGGAGGCAACTATGGCGTTATGGAGGCTTACTCTGATAGAGGGCGCCGCATAATATCTTGTTGATTTGATATTGGATGACAACTATGACAGATGAGTTGACGTACGTCGTGAATCAGGAAGTATCAAATAAATGAATATATATTGAACCTCGAGCTGACAGAGGCTTTTTTTTATAAACTTAAGTTAACTATTGCCGCCATCTACACTCAAAAAAAGTAATTAAGATTTACTGTGATAGTTAATCTTGACTGACAGATGACAGTGGTGACAAATGATTTGTTAAATGACAACTATGACAGATAGAGTTCACACAAGTAAATGGGTAAGTAAAATGTAAAAAATAGGCTTTGATAGTCTATTGAATCCGGATATATAAATTAATGGAATATATTATGTAGAATCTTAAGCTAATAGAAACTGTCTTTTAATTTAAATTAACCAGTGCTTCTATTTACCTTCAAAAAAGGCAACTATAGTATAACCTAAGGTTTACTTTCATAAAGAGAAATATATAGTGTTTTCCATTTAATCATTAGCCATTTACACGCAAATGAAGCAACTTACTAATAACACAATTATTAACATTTACTTTGATAAAAAAGGCAGCATATCTTGTTTGACAAATGACAGTTATGACAACTGATTGCTTAGATGACAAGTATGACAGATAGAGATGAGGCAAGTGCTAAATGAGGAAATATTATTAATTTACACGTAAATGAATAGGTAATAGTCTTTTGAATGTCGAAATATCAAATAATGGAATATCAAAAATCTCAAGATGACAGAGACTTATCTTTTTAAAATTTAAATTATTTAGTGCTGCCATCTACATTTAATAAAAGTAACTCTTACGTGCAATTAAGGTTTACTCTCATAAAAGGTGAGATAATTAATTTGGTTGACAGATAACAAAAACTAACAGTGTATTTTTTTATTGGATGAATAATTAAATTAAATTTAATAAATGACAGTTGACATTTGATTTTTTCTGCGACAAGTATGACTTTTTGGATCTCACTCTTGATAACTGCCATCTATATCCTGGAACAGTAAATTTTACGAAATTGAAGTTCAATCTCATAGAGGGCGCCATTGATGGCACAAGAAGTCTTGGTTGACCAATGACAGTAATGGCAAGTTTAACAGATGACAACAATTACAAAGTACTTCATGATTATTGAGATTTTGCAGAAATAAATAAAATATTAAAAAGTGTAATTGTAAAGTTAGCGAAGGCATAATAAATCATATGACATTTGACAGCTGATATGACATTTTTGCTGACTGCCATCTATAGGCGAATAAGAAAGAGAGACCTCACTGATCTTGACAGATGACAGTTAACATTTGATATTTTATTTTACATATCTAGCTGCCATCTACAGCCTATAAGAACAAATATATAAAAAGTAGAGTTCAATCTGATATATGATGCTATCGATAGCATAGCAACAGTCTTGATTGACAAATGAGTCGTGACATTTGATTTTTCAAGTACCTTGAAGCAAAAAATGACCTTTATCCAGGCCCTTCGCGAAACCGCGGTTTAAGTTCCTTCAGACAATGTTAAAAAATTGTACTTATGAGCCTGGACTAATTGTATTCTTATATTAAGTGTCTGAAAGAAGCCCTTTCAGTTGCATACTCACAGTTTTAGATAACTGCCATCTATCGCTTACAAGAACAATTATCACGAAACTCACGTTCAATCTCCTAGAGGGCGCGATCGATGACACAAGCGGTCTTGGTTGACAGTAATGACGTTTGACAATCAAGATGACAAGAATTGATGATCATTCAAAGCATATTTTGAAAAAGTGAATGGAATAAATCCACCAATATTCAAAACTGTCCTCAAATGCTAATAAGATTAAATATACCACAATTAAAATTCACTAGAGGGCGCAATTAATGGAAAGGTTTGACAAATGACACGAATAAAGTTGAATACAATTAAATAAAACAAAATTGAGATTTTCTATGACAACTTTGACAGATGACAGCAGTTACAAAAGACTTCATGATTATTGAGATTTATGAATATATCATAATTGTCACTTAATTTGACAGATGACAACCATGACTAGCGCCGTTTACACTTTACAGTTTTATCATTATGATGACAGATGACAGTTAAAACGTTCAGATTTCAAGTGACAGCTGTGAGATTTAAAATGAAAATATAGGATGTTTAATCCATTGCTCCTTTCACACGTCACCTTATATATAATAAACAAAGAGCGAGATATATTCGCCTCTATCAAAGTAATACGTTACTTTGTTCAACGGGGGCGTTACACGACGAGTTTATTTTTAAAGAAAATTAGAGTTTACGATGCGATTCGGGTAATTTAAATAAACGTTTTCGAGTTCGCGCAATTGCGAAAATAGAACCTTCCTGGAAAATCCGTAAATTATTTTTTTGTTTCCAGCTTAAATATTTCGCGTGAAAATCATCTTTGTGGATAAATTCTTTGAAAAAATCATGTAGCAACGAACACTTTATATGCTTGCTCTGAGATACTTCTCAAATAATCATGTTAACCTATATTTCCAGACTAATTGGTATTCCGAATCCTCTGGAAACACGTTATCACTATTAAATTCTAAGGTGCTTTTCTTTTTTGTAATTAGGAAAATGATTTGCCAAGACACTTCCAGGCTCTATTCACCTCTAACAGGTTGGTTTTAGGGAAAAACAAGCTGTGAACGAGAACTGATCCTCAAAGAGACTATTGATTTCAGAATCCGATATCTCAAAAAAACTTATTGGAATATTTAAATGAAATAAAAAATTTAATGTCTACATCAATATTCTTAACAAATATTGTTGATATTATATAGGTTTAGGAAAAAATTTCAGAGATATTTACCATTTTAAGTAGTGGTGACGAAGGAGAACATTTTAAGGTCACCAGTTACTTCAAAGCCCAATATCTCAGAAATTAATGGGAATATTTTTGTGAAACAAGAAGTAGAATATTCACAGGAATATTTTTTACAACATAAGCTAGTTTGAGTAAAAATTCCAAAGATATTGAATGGTTTAAATAATGTCAATTGGGAGAGATCAATATACACAGAGCTCATTTTGGATTTTTATATTTAGTTTCTTGACCACTCTCCTAAAAATATAACTTTTTTGTAATAAGTAAAACAAACTATTTTTGTTCAAGGAATTTTTTTCCTATGAAAATTGTATCCTGTTTTTCGTCCCTTATCGGTCAAGAACACTTAGCAATGAACCCTTTATATGCTTGCACTAAGATTTTATTCAAAATATTATTCTAACCTACGTTTCCAGACTAATTGGTATTCCAAATCCTCTGGAAACACCTTATCACTAAAAAATTCTAAGATGCTTTTCTTTTTTGTAATTAGGAAAATGATTTGCCAAGACACTTCCAGGCTCTATTCAGCTCTAACAGGTTAGTTCTATGGAAAAATAAGTTACTGGTGATCCTTAAAGAGACCAGTGATTTCAGAGTCCAAAATCTTAGAAACTAATTGGAATATTTTCATAAAAAAATATTTGTTAATAAGAAAAGGCCAATTTAGGCAAAAAAAAAAATTTAAAATAGACCATCCGTGCCCAAGAAGAATGTTTGATTCAAGAAATTTCCTAAAAATTTCATACCCTTTTTCCTTCCCTTATCAGCCAAGAACGTTTAGCAATGAACCCTTTATATACTTACACTAAGATTTAATTCAAAATATCACTCTAACCTACGTTTCCAGACTAATCGGTATTCCAAATCCCCTGGAAACACCTTACCGCCATCACATTTTAAGGTTTTATCTCTTTCATTACGAAGAGTGGGTCATTACAAACCCACCCTTCGCAAAAAAACACAAAAAAATAACCCTACGAGAAGAACAAAAGTGCACCTGCTGGTGCGATTTTTTCTTTTTCTCCACCATAATCGAGTTCGTTTAAAATGCAAACTCTATTAACGTGCCACCACTGAGGGTCGTTAAAAATTTAAGGGGTGTGTGGAACAATCGAGGGTCAGGACCTGCACGAGGAGTCAAATTAAATTTAAATAAAAATAAACAGCGACTTTTTTTTTTCAGGGATAGAGGTGTAATAGCATTTGAAAATAAGAGAGAACGCACTATATGCTCCCTACTTTGTTAAAAAAAAAAGACAGAGCGTCAAGATGAACATATTTAAGGTATGAAATGCATACATTCGCATCCCTCTTTTTTTTTTTTTAAATGACTATTAACCACATCAGTACCTTAATCAGCGCTTAATTAAACGGGTCGAGTTAATAAATTGCGTAATTACTAAATGCATTTTAATTAACGTTCGTTAATGAGAGCGGAGTGTCAAGCGTAACTCGACGGTTTACTTCTTTCATAAATGGCGATGGTATTTGTAAGCCATTATATCCGATGAATGATTCATTAACATATGCGAGGAAATTCATTTATTCGTCAAGAAACTTATTAGGAGTTGGGAGCAGCCAGCATTATATTCATTAAGAAAAATGTATATTAGTTACATTAATAGAATTTGAAGAACTTACATCTATCAGCGGTTTTTGAAATAAATAAGCTAGAGGTAGTTAATATGATTATTAATAAATAACAACCTTTATTCATTCAATTACAGCATTAAATGAATGAATATTCATTAAGAAGTATTTAACTTAAAAACAAATTCGTAGGTTTTGGTGACTCTTTTCAGCCTTAGATTTATTAAATATTCATTAAAAAATATCATAAGTTATTCATTCAACTGCCAAACAAAAACTGTATTCAGCAGGATTTAAATAAATAGGTATTTGTTCAAAAATTACTAATTATTTTAAAAAAATATTAATTAATAAGATTTAAATAACTAACAGCTTTTAGCAGTTTTTGAATAAATGAATAAATGAGTTCATTAATAAAACATTACTTATTATACCATATTCAAATAAGCTTTTATTCAATAATTAATTCAATAAATATTTCGTAAAAAAAATGAATAATTAACACTAACATTACTATTTATTGGTTCATATTAGGTCTTAATTAAATAAATATTCATTAAATAAAATCACAGGTTATTCATTCAACTGTCAAGCAAAAACTGTATTTGAATAAATAAATGAATGAGTTTATTAATAAAACATTACTTATTATATATTATTCAATTGAGCATTTATTCAATAATTAATTCTATAAATATTTCGTAAAAATTAATGAATAATTAACAGTAACATTACTATTTATTGGTTCATATTAGCTTTCGATTGAATAAATATTCATTAAATAAAATTGTAGATTATTCAGTCAACTGTCAAGCAAAAACTGTATTTGAATAAATAAATATTCGTTTAAAAATTATTAATTTACTAATTTTTAAAAAACTAACATTCAACTGAGCATTTATTCAATAATTAATTAATTAAATTCTTTGCAAAAATTAATGAATAATTAACACTAACATTACTATTTATTGATTTATATTAGCTCTTGATTGAATAAAATATTCATTAAATAAAATTATATTTTACTCATTAGCAGCTTTTCAAAAGAGTATATATATTCGTTAAATAATATTATAGGTTATTCATTAAACTGTCAAGCAAAAACTGTATTTAAATAAATAAATGAATGAGTTCATAAATAAAACATTACTTATTATATATTATTCAACTGAGCATTTATTCAATAATTAATTCAATAAATATTTCGTAAAAATTACCGAATAATTAACACTAACATTACTATTTATTGGTTCATATTAGCTTTTGATTGAATAAAATATTCATTAAATAAAATTATATTTTACTCACTAGCAGCTTTTCAAAAGAGTATATATATTCATTAATGAAACATTACTTATTATATATTATTCAATTGAGCATTTATTCAATAAATATTTCATAAAAATTAATGAATAAATAACACTAACATTACTATTTATTGGTTTATATTAGCTCTTGATTGAATAAAATATTCATTAAATAAAATTATATTTTACTCATTAGCAGCTTTTCAAAAGAGTATATATATATTCATTAAATTTTATCATAGGTTATTCATTCAACTTTCAAGCAAAAACTGTGTTTGAATAAATAAATATTCGTTTAAAAATTATTAATTTACTAATTTTTAAATAACTAACGGCTTTCAGCAGTTTTTGAGTAAATAAATGAATGAGTTCATTAATGAAACATTACTTATTATATATTATTCAATTGAGCATTTATTCAATAATTAATTCAATAAATATTTCGTAAAAATTACCGAATAATTAACACTAACTTTACTATTTATTGGTTCATATTAGCTCTCGATTGAATAAAATATTCATTAAATAAAATTACGTTTTACTCATTAGCAGCTTTTTAAAGAAGCGTCAAAGAAAAACTGTGAAGTAGACTTTAAATGAATAAATATTTAGTCAAAGAAATTTAGACTCTTTTTTACAAGCTACTAATTTTTACTGAATAAATATTCATTCAAAAAAGCAAAAGCAAACTCCATGACAAATGGCTTATTTTATTTAAATAAATATTCGTTAAAACTTTCCTTTTATTCCTTCAATTCCAGATACTTTTTCGTAATGGATCTTTAGTAATTAAACAAAAAGTAAACTATGTGCATTTGTTTAGCACATGAATAAATAAATATTCATTAAGAATAATTCTAATGAAGCATTCAAAAAAGGTAAAAGAGTTATACTTATTCGGTTTATGATTGAATAACTATTCATTAACAAAATTCCTATTGGCAGCATTTGAACAAATAATTTCGTATGTATGTGGTTTCGTGCTATTCCGAATAAGTTCAGGGATTAAAAAAGTGAGTAAATGCTCAGCTCTTAATTAAATAATTATTTATTAAGAAATTTATTTAATAGAGTTTATTAGATTAGACTAATAAGTTTAGCAGCTTTAGAAGAAATAATTTCGTTATTTCTGCTTCTTGAGAACTTTTGAATGAATATTTATTCGTTTAAAAAAAGATTAATTAATTTCCTAAGGAATGAAATTAATTAAAAGATCAGTACTTAAATTTACAAACATTACATTACAATTTCGACTGAATAAATATTCATTAAAATATGAAAAAGTTACTTTACAATTTATTCGTAGCTTGGAGGTCTAATAAATGAAGGAGTTTAATAAGTATTAGCTGACTCACAAGAATTTTAAAATAAATAAATATTCATTAGGAAATATTCAATTTAAAGAGGACTAACAAGTTCAATCTGTGTGTATCTGTCCTCAAATAGTGTCCACGTATAATTAAATATATATTCCTTTAAAAAAATTCTATTGACAGTTTTTGAATATATAATTTCTTCGGTGGTATTTTCAAAAAGCGTTTAAAGGAATAACAGAAAAAAATCCAAAGATTAAAAAAGTGAATGTGAATTATTCATTAAGAAATCGCTCATTCACAGCTTAAGCTACTAACAAAAAGCAAATTTATACAGAGGTTTTTGAATGAATAAAAATTCGTACAGCATTAATTTAATTATTAATTTTTTTGTAATTAATGGATAGCTGTAACAAATACAAACTTTCTGCTATTGGCATTTAAGTAACTATTCACTAAATAGATATTCATTCATTCACAAATTTTTAAGACTAATTAACCATTAACCGCTATTTTGCAGCAGTATTTAAATGAATGATTATTCGTTATGAGTATTCCCTTAATTAGGATTTAATTATTCGTCACAAACTACTTATTTTGATTGAATAAATATTCATTAAAAAAATATATAAGTTACCTTATGTCATTTACTGATAAGTTAAAAGATCTAAATTGTTTGCTACTTTTAAAATGGTTTCGATTGAATAACCTAACAAATGAATCACAGTTTTCAAATTAATGAATAAAAACAGGATTTGTACTTTTCTAGTAATTTTTAAATGAATGATTTATCAAATGATTTCTAAAGACAGAATGGATATATTAAATTTTTTTCATTAGCAGCTTTTTAAAGAAGTGTGCAGTAGATTTTGAATGAATAAATAATTGATCAAAAAAAATTTAGACCCTTTTTTGCAAGCTACTAATTTTTACTGAATGCATTTTTACTGACTGCACAGACAAACTCCATTACAAATTCTTTATTTTATTTAAATAAATATTCGTGAAAAATTTCCCTTTATTCCTTCATTTACATATGCTACTTCATAATGGATCTTAAGAGGATAAACATTTATTAAAGCTACAAATATTATTACGACAATTAAACAAAAAGTTAACTAAGGGCTTTTTTTCAGTATAGGTATGAATAAATATTCATTAGAAATTATTCAACTTAAGAAATTTCATAGTTTTCAGGACTACACTTAAACTTCTGCTTTTCAGCCGTTTGTGAATAAATAATTTCCTCCCTGGAGACTTTTGGCAGCGCTTGAAAGAATAAATATTCATTAATATTAGTTAGTGAAAAAGCAGTTCGAGAACCACAAAATAATTACTAAATATTCGTTAAGAAATATTCAAGTAAAAAAGTTGTGAACCTGCTGCTGTTCAGCAGTTTCTTAACAAATGAATTCTTCGCTGGTGATTTTTTTCAGCTTCTAAAAGAACGAATATTCATTAAAAATATTAAAAGTAATTTTAATTTATTGAATAAATATTCGTTAAAAAATGTTCAATATTTTTAATTGTATCCTTTTATATTATTTGATTTTAAAATTATACGTAAAATTTCAAGAGATCAGAGCCGTCAAGAACTTTTTATTTACGATTATTTTCAAAAATTGTTTGTCCAAAGTACGGCACCAAATTATACGAAATCTTACTACATAACATAAAGTGTTTCAATCAAAATAATCAATTTTATCAAAAACTGTTTAATTATAGTATTATTATGCATAACTTTAATGTACACGATTGACATTTCTTTATAAGATCCAAGAAAAGCGCAGCATCAAATTTTATCACACATTATCATTTATTTGGCTTTAATAGGCTAATTTTGGATGAGGACAAACTGCACAATAAGAGTTATAGAAACAATATGCATGAAATTTTGGTCATCGCTTTATGAACCATTTTGGTGTAATTTCAAACTTGAAATGCATAATGTAAATGGATGAGATGGACTTTTTTCGTTTAAATAATTCATCAAAAAAAATTGGATTTAAATTGTCAAATTTACGCATTTTTTTCGTAAAAACAAATTATTTATTTTCGAGGTTAAAAATTGAATTAATACGAGCAAACTTTATTTTAAATTGATTATATTAAACAAAAAGTTAACTAGCGGCACTTGAATGAATGAATATTCATTAATAATTATTTAACTTAAGAAACTTCATAGTTTCCAGGTCTATATTTAAACTTCTGCTTAGCAGACATTTATGAATAAATGTTTTCCTTCTTGCAGACTTTTAGCAGCATTTGAGAGAATAAATATTCATTAAGAACACTAAAATTATTGTTAGGCAAGAAGCACTTCGAAAATCACAAAATAAGTAATAAATATTCGATAAGGAATGTTAAAGTAATTTAAGAAGGTGATGCTCAGTTTCTTTTGAATGAATAAATGCTCATTAACAATACTGTAAGAAATTTTAAATTCAGTAGTTCAGGTAATGATTGAATAATGGTTCGTTATAAATAAAATTCTTTTAAATGAATAAATAAGTTTAAAATAATTTAAAAAAAGAAGAGAATAGATCAGGCTATTTCTAGCATTTCTTTAACAAATAATTATTGTTTAAATTAATTATTAGATCAAAACGTACAGATTTTCCATTAAAATCTTAAATAAATAAATTCGTTAAGAAATATTTAAATTATTTTGAAGAAATCATTTATTCCCAGTTTCCTGAAGTAATAAGTACAGTCTGTATGTAAATATTATCGTCGCTCAAGCTTTTTAATAGTTAATAAATATATATTCATTAAGAATAACACAAATAAAGTGTTCAAATAAGGGTAAATTAATTATAATTATTTGGTTATTGATTGAATAACTAACTATTCATTAAAAAAATTCTTAGTGGCAGCATTTGATTAAATAATTTCGTAGGTATGTGGTTTTAAGGTATTTTAAGCAAATTAAATGAATGAATAAAAACAAGGAATTAAAGAAGAGTTGTTCACCTCTTAATTGAATAATTATTCATTAAGAAATTTATTTAATAGAGTTTTTTAGACTAAAAGTTCAGCACAGAACAGTTCTCGGGAGCTTTTGAATGAATAATTAATCGCTTAGAAAACGATTAATTCATTTCCTAAGGAGTGAAATTAATTAACAAATCAGTGTCATAGATTTACAGAATATATTCTGTAAATCTGTGTCAGTACTTAAATTTACAAACATTCCATTACAATTTCGACTGAATAAATATTCATTAAAATATGTAAAAGTTACCTTACAATTTATTCGTAGCTTGGAGGTCTAATAAATGAAGGAGTTTAATAAGTATTAGCTGACTCACAAGAATTTTAAAATTAATAAATATTCAATTTAAAAAGGACTAACAAGTTCAATCTGTGTGTCCTCAAATAGTGTCCACGCATGATTAAATATATATTCATTTAAAAAAATTTATATAATTTCTTCTGTGGTATTTTCAAAAAGCGTTTGAATGAATAATTAAAAAAAACTTCAGAGATTAAAAAAGTGAATGTGAAATAAAATTGAACAGTTATTCATTAAGAAATCGCTCATTCACAGCTCAAACTACTAACAAAAATCAAATCTATACAGAGGTTTTTGAATGAAAAAAAAATCGTAATTAATTTTTTTATTATTAATTGACAGCTGTAACAAATACGTGCATTCTAGCTATTAGCATTTGAGCAATTATTCACTTAATAAATACACATTAAAAATAAATATTTGTCTAAAAAAATTCAGTTTCAAACCATCATCTGCTATTTGGCAACAGTATTCAAATGCATGATTATTCGTTAAAAAAAATTAATAATACTTTCTTACTTAGGATTTAATTAATTATTACAAATTCATTACTTATTTTGAATGAATACATCATTCATTAGTTAGTTATGTCATTCATTGATGGCTCAAAAGATCTTAATTAATTGCTGCTTTTTAATGGTCTTGAATGAATAACCTAACAAATTAATTACAGTTTTTAAATTAAAAAATAAAAATTAAATTAATATATTAATTTTTCAATGAATAACGTTTTAAATAACATCTTAAAACAGAATGAATATATAAATATTTAGCATTTCTGGTGCTTCTTAGCAGCCTTTGAGTGAATAAATGTTTGTTAAACGAAATTCCGAAAAAATCAATTTTCTAATTATTCGGGTATTGCCACCTTTTTCCTGCTATATATATATTACTTAACAATACGACGTTTCGTCTTTTAGGTACCCTCATCAAAGTCTATTCTCTTCACATTAAAAGACAAAGAAAACGACGAAACTCCTAATCATTTTCCACTAAATATACCGTTGCAGTTTTACCTAAAAATAGAAGTTTCCATTTTAACGCGACGGTCTATTTTTACCCCCCATTTACGTCTTTACGCTAGAATTACCGCAACGTTATAAATGCTCATTGTATTTTGTTTATGTACAACGCCCGGTGAAATGTGGCACCTTTTATAACATGCAAATTTGCCCCAAGTATAAATGCAAATGGGGTAAATGCATGTTTTACTAAATAAACCCATGCAGAAGAATGTGGAAATATATAGATTATGGGAAGAGGGTAAGGGAATGGGGGTTGATTTATGCTAAACTGACTTCCTTTGTTCCCGAACCACATCAATAGGATCCTACTAATCAACCGGTAATTACTATATTATTAATGTATGGTTTCTAGGTAATTCCGTATGATCTCGATTAAATTTTGATTGTCATTTTAACATCGTCAAATCGGTCTCAAGTATAAAATGATCCAGGTAATAGGAGCCACAAATCTGGTGATCAAAAAACAATTTCATCTAAAAAAAGTATCATATATAGGAAAGCCTTAACGTGAGGTTTCTTTGATTCATGACCGGGATCTAAGGTGTATATGCATATCCCGTTTATAAATCAAACAAATATTCTCTCCAGAGACGAGCGTACCTTTCCCTTTTTCTGTCCTTAGCCCTGCGACCTATCAAATATTGACAGTCCTATAAGGATTTATGATATTGCAAAGCAGAAATATGTGCATTATTACTTTGCGAGGGTGTGTTTCCATTTATTATCAATGATCCACCCTATTTCCGGATATTTTGTTTTTTTCTTATTAAAAAAATATAATGCAAAGAGATTCAAGGGTGAAACATTATTATTTAGCATTGAATTATTTAAAATAGGTTATTTATTTATTTAATAGAGCATAAATCCTAAATTTCGCTACTTAATCTTCCTTGATTATTGCCATTTATTATTCGTCAAACTTTACGCAAAAAATGCGTAAATTTGACATTCTAAATTCAATTTTTTTGACTGAATTATTTTAACAAGAAAAGTCCATCTTATGCATTTCAAGTTTGTAATTACACCAAAATGTTTCATAAAGCGATGACCAAAATTTCATGCATATTGTTTCTATAACTCTTATTGTGCAGTTTGTCCTTATCCAAAATTAGCCTATACCTGATACTGTGCTTTTCTTGGATCCTTTAAAGGAATGTCAATCGTGTACATTAAAGTTATGCATAATAATACTTTTATTAAACAGTTTTTGACAAAATGGATTATTTTGATTGAAACACTTTATGTTATTTGGTAAGTTTTCCTATAATTTGCTGCCGTACTTTAAACAAACAATTTTTTAAAATAATTGTAAATAAAAAGTTCTTCAGGGCTCTGATCTCTTGAAATTTTACGTAGAATTTTAGGATCTAATATTATAAAAAAATTCTATTAAAAATATTGGAATTAATTCATAAAAATCTTTTTTCACAGAATGATTTTTAGAAATTAAGGTAAATATTCACGATCTGTCAGCTACGTAAGATTATTGTCAATCGATATAAATATTCCTGGATTTTTCATTGAATATTTATAATGTATCCCACAAAAAAATGCATAATTCCCTTAAGAATAATCAAAACTTACCCAAAGATTGTATTAAATCGTTAAAAAGGCTTCATTTTATATTTTGAAAGATATTTCAATTTGATATTTTGATCGGAATTTTTTTTTATGCTATCAAAGATGATTGGAAAAATTTCTCAATTTTTTTGGACTTTCAGTACAAAAAAAATCATTACTCTCTTAAAAATGGTCTAAAGTTGCCCAAGGTTCTACTAAATTATTAAGAAAGCTTTATTTTATGTTTTTAGATATGCTTTAACTTGATATTTTCATTGGACGATTTTTTGCAGGGAGTCAAAGATGATGATAAAAATTTCATTGAAAAATTAAGATATTAATTTAATTTTTATTCTTTAATTTAAAAACTGTAATTAATTTGTTAGGTTATTCATTCAAGACCATTAAAAGGCAGCAATTAATTAAGATATTTTGAGCCGTCAGTGAATGACATAACTAACTAATGAATATATATTCAATCAAAATAAGTAATAAATAATTAAATCCTAAGTAAGAAAGTATTATTAATTTTTTCAACGAATAATCATGCATTTAAATACTGTTGCCAAATAACAGATGATGGTTTGAAACTGAATTTTTTTACACAAATATTTATTTTTAATGAATAGTTATGAAGTGAATAATTGCTCAAACGCTAATAGCTAGAATGCTTGTATTTGTTACAGCTGTCAATTATTGATAAAAACCTCTGTATAGTTTTTTTTAATTATTCATTCAAACGCTTTTTGAAAATCCTACCTAAGAAATTATATATTTTTTTAAAGGATACTATTTGAGGACAGAGACACACAGAATAAACTTGTTAGTCCTTTTTAAATTAAATATTTCTTAATGAATATTTATTTATTTTAAAATTCTTGTGAGTCGGGTAATACTAATTAAACTCCTTCGTTTATTAGACCTTCAAGCTACGAATAAATTGCGTAAGGTAACATTTTAATGAATATTTATTCAATCGAAATTGTAATGGAATATTTGTAAATTTAAGTACAGATTTACAGAATATATTCTGTAAATATGTGGTACTGATTAATTTCACTCCTTAGGAAATTAATTAATCTTTTTCTAAACGAATAATTATTCATTCAAAAGCTCCCGAGAACTGTTTTAGTATTTTATGGAATTCTCCCATATTATTAAATGATGAATGAAATTTCGAGTAATTTTATGGCGTATGTTGGACAATAATTTTCAAGAAAATTGCACCTAAAAATTTCCTTCTTTTTAATTTTTGGAACCTATTTATCATGTGAAAAAATTATTCGACTCATTCCTTAACATAGATTTTCAATTTTTCTAAATCTTCACTTATTATATTTTTTTAAATGTAATTTAAGAGAGTTTTTTGTACTGAGGGTTTAAAAAATTAGAAAAATGATTACCATCGTTTTTCACAGTCTGTAAAAATTGCCCAATTAAAATATTAGTTTGTATCCAGAAATCTAAAATAAAGTTTTCCTAATGATCTAGTGGAATTTTGGGAAAATTTGGATAGCTTTTAAGAGAATTACAATTTTTTTTTGTACTGAAAGTCCAAATAAATAAAGAAATTTTTACATCATCTTTGACAGCCTGTAAAAAATCTTCCAATAAAAATATCAACTTGAAATATCCTTAGGAATATAATGTCAAGTTTTTCTAACAATTCAGTGAAACTTTGAGGCAATTTGAACAATTTTCAAGGGAGGTATGAATTTTTTTATACTGAAAGTCCAAAAAAAATATCAACTTAAAGCATATCTAGAAACATAAAATGAAGCCACATATTTACAAAATATATTTTGTAAATCTGTGGTACTGATTTGTTAATTAATTGCACTCCTTAGGAAATGAATTAATCTTTTCCTAAACGAATAATTATTCATTCAAAAGCTCCTGAGAACTGTTCTGAACTGTGCTGAACTTTTAGTCTAAAAAACTCTATTAAATAAATTCCTTAATGAATATTTATTCAATTAAGAGGTGAACAACTTAGTCAAAGTCACGTTTTTAATTCCTTTTTTTTTATTCATTCATGTAATTTGCTTGGAATACCTCGAAACCACATACCTACAAAATTATTTATTCAAATGCTGCCAATAAGAATTTTTTTAATGAATAGTTAGTTATTCAATCAATAACCAAATAATTATAACTAATTTACCCTTTTTTGAACACTTTATTTGTATTATTCTTAATGAATATATATTAATTAACTATTAAAAAGCTGGAGCGACGATACTGTTTACATACAGAATGTACTATTAGTTCAGGAAACTGGGAATAAATTAGTTCTTCAAAATAATTAAAATATTTCTTAACGAATTTATTTAATTAAAATTTTAATGGAAAATCTGTACATTTTGATCTAATAATTATTTTAAACCTTTGGAAAGCAAATTTTACTTTTAAACAATAATTATTCGTTAAAGAAATGCTGGAAATAGCCTGATCTATTCTGTTCTTTTTTTAAATTCGTAGACTTAACTTTATTTATTCATTTAAAAGAATTTTATTAACGAATCATTATTTAATCATTACCTGAACTACTGAACTTAAAACTCCTAAAAATGGACATCAGTTTTTTAAAAATTACTTAAACATTTCTTAACGAATATTTATTAATTATTTTGTGGTTTTCGAAGTGCTTCTTGTCTAATATTAATCTTAGTGTTCTTAAGGAGTATTTATTCTCTCAAATGCTGCTAAAAGTCTGCAAGAAGGAAATCATTTATTCATAAATGTCTGCCAAGCAGAAGTTTAAATATAGACCTGGAAACTATAAAGTTTCTTAAGTTAAATAATTATTAATGAATATTTATTCATTCAAGTGTCGCTAGTTAACTTTTTGTTTAATATAATCAATGTTAAATAAAGTTTGCTCGTATTAATTCAATTTTTAACCTCGAAAATAAATAATTTCTTTTTAGGAAAAAAATGCGTAAATTTGACAATTTAAATTGTCAATTTTTTTTGATGAATTATTTTAACAAAAAACGTCCATCTGATCCATTTATATTGTGCATTTCAAATTTGTAGTTACACCAAAATGTTTCATAAAGCGATGATCAAAATTTCATGCATATTCTTTCTATAACTCTTATTGTGCAGTTTGTCCTCATCCAAAATTAGCCTATTAAAGCCAAATAAATGATAATGTGTGATAAAATTTGACACTGTGCTTTTCTTGGATCTTATAAATGAAATGTCAATCGTGTACATTAAAGTTATGCATAACTTTTGATGGAAACACTTTATGTTATGTGGTAAGTTTTCCTATAATTTGGTGCCGTACTTTGGACCAACGATTTTTGAAAATAATTATAAATAAAAAGTTCTTGAAATTTTACGTAGAATTTTAAGATCTAATATTATAAAAAAATTCAATTAAAAATATTGGAATTAATTCATAAAAATCTTTTTTTACAGAATGATTTTTAGATATTAATAATTTATCAATCGAGATAAATATACCTGGATTTTTCATTAAATATTTTATAATCCGAGCTATGTATCCCATCATAAAATCCATAATTCCTTTAAGAATAATCAAAAATTCCATTAAATCGGTAAAAAAGCTTCATTTTATATTTTGAAAGATATTTCAATTTGATATTTTAATTGGAAATTTTTTTATATGCTATCAAAAATGATTGGAAAAATTTCTCAATTTTTTTGGATTTTAGTACAAAAAAATGCATACCTCCCTTGAAAATTGTTCAAATTGCCTGAAAGTTCTACTGAATCGTTAGAAAAGCTTGACATTAAATTTCTAAGAATATTTCAAGTTGATATTTTTATTGGAAGATTTTTTACAGGCTGTCAAAGATAATGTAAAAATTTCTTCATTTTTTTGGACTTTCAGTACAAAAAAAATCATAACTCTCTTAAAAATGGTCTAAAGTTGCCCAAGGTTCTACTAAATTATTAAGAAAGCTTCATTTTATGTTTCTAGATATGCTCTAAATTGATACTTTTATTGGATGATTTTTTGCAGGCAGTCAAAGATGATAATAAAAATTTCCTAATTTTTTTTGGACTTTCAGTACAAAAAAATTCATACCTCCCTTAAAAATTGTCCAAATTGCCTCAAAGTTCTACTGAATCGTTAGAAAAGCTTGACATTATATTCCTAGGGATATTTCAAGTTGATATTTTTATTGAAAGATTTTTTACAGGCTGTCAAAGATAATGTAAAAATTTCTTCATTTTTTTGGACTTTCAGTACAAAAAAAATCATAACTCTCTTAAAAATGGTCTAAAGTTGCCCAAGGTTCTACTAAATTATTAAGAAAGCTTTATTTTATGTTTTTAGATATGCTTTAAGTTGATATTTTCATTGGACGATTTGTTGCAGGCAGTCAAAGATGATGATAAAAATTTCTTAATTTTTTTTGGACTTTCAGTACAAAAAAATTCATACCTCCCTTGAAAATTGTCCAAATTGCCTGAAAGTTTCACTGAATCGTTAGAAAAGCTTGACATTATATTTCTAAGTATATTTTAAGTTGATATTTTTATTGGGCAATTTTTTACAGGCTGTCAAAGATAATGTAAAAATTTCTTAATTTTTTTGGACTTTCAGTACAAAAAAATTCATACCTCCCTTGAAAATTGTCCAAATTGCCTCAAAGTTTCACTAAATCGTTAGAAAAGCTTGAAATTATATTCCTAAGGATATTTCAAGTTGATATTTTTATTGGAAGATTTTTTACAGGCAGTCAAAGATGATGATAAAAATTTCTTAATTTTTTTTTGGACTTTCAGTACGAAAAAATTCATACCTCCCTTGAAAATTGTCCAAATTGCCTCAAAGTTCTACTGAATCGTTAGAAAAGCTTGACATTATATTCCTAAGGATATTTCAAGTTGATATTTTTATTGGAAGATTTTTTACAGGCTGTCAAAGATAATGTAAAAATTTCTTAATTTTTTTGGACTTTCAGTACAAAAAAAATCATAACTCTCTTAAAAATGGTCTAAAGTTGCCCAAGGTTTTACTAGATAATTAAGAAAGCTTCATTTTATATTTCTAGATATGCTTTAAGTTGATATTTTTATTGGATGATTTTTTGCAGGCAGTCAAAGATGATGATAAAAATTTCTTAATTTTTTTTTGGACTTTCAGTACGAAAAAAATTCATACCTCCCTTGAAAATTGTCCAAATTGCCTGAAAGTTTCACTGAATCGTTAGAAAAGCTTGACATTATATTCCTAAGGATTTGTCAAGTTGATATTTTTATTGGAAGATTTTTTACAGGCTGTCAAAGATAATGTAAAAATTTCCTAATTTTTTTTGGACTTTCAGTACAAAAAAATTCATACCTCCCTTGAAAATTGTCCAAATTGCCTCAAAGTTTCATTAAATCGTTAGAAAAGCTTGACATTATATTTCTAAGGATATTTTAATTTGATATTTTAATTGGAAATTTTTTTATATGCTATCAAAGATGATTGGAAAAATTTCTCTATTTTTTTGGACTTTCAGTACAAAAAAAATCATAACTCTCTTAAAAATGGTCTAAAGTTTACTAAATAATTAAGAAAGCTTCATTTTATGTTTCTAGATATGCTCTAAATTGATATTTTTATTGGACGATTTTTTGCAGGCAGTCAAAGATGATGATAAAAATTTCCTAATTTTTTTTGGACTTTCAGTACAAAAAAATTCATACCTCCCTTGAAAATTGTCCAAATTGCCTCAAAGTTTCACTAAATCGTTAGAAAAGCTTGACATTATATTCCTAAGGATATTTCAAGTTGATGTTTTTATTTAAAATTTTTTTACAGGCTGTCAAAGATGATGTAAGAATTTCTTCATTTATTTGGACTTTCAGTACAAAAAAAATCATAACTCTCTTAAAAATGGTCTAAAGTTACCCAAGGTTCCACTAAATTATTAAGAAGGCTTTATTTTATGTTTCTAGATATGCCTTAAGTTGATATTTTCATTGGACAATTTTTTGCAGGCAGTCAAAGATGATGATAAAAATTTGCTAATTTTTTAGGACTTTCAGTACAAAAAAATTCATCCCTTCCTTGAAAATTGTCCAAATTGCCTCAAAGTTCTACTGAATCATTAGAAAAGCTTGACATTATATTCCTAAAGATATTTCAAGTTAATATTTTTATTGGAAGATTTTTTACAGGCTGTCAAAGATAATGTAAAAATTTCTTAATTTTTTTGGACTTTCAGTACAAAAAAAATCATACCTCCCTTAAAAATTATCCAAATTGTCTCAAAGTTCCACTAGGCCGTTAGAAAAGCTTAACATTATATTCCTGAGTATATTTTAAGTTAATATTTTGATTGAAAGAATTTGTACAGGCTATCAAAGACCATGTAAGAATTTCTTTATTTATTTGGACTTTCAGTACAAAAAAATTTGTAATTTTCTTAAAAGCTATCCAAGTTCTTCCAAAGTTCCACTAGATCATTAGAAAAACTTCATTTTATATTTCTGGATACACTTCAAATTCATATTTTAATTGGGCCAATTTTTACAGGCTCTCAAAAACGATGTACAAAAAACTCCCTTAAATTACATTTAAAAAATGATAATAAGTGAACATTTGGAAAAATTGAAAATCTATGTTAAGGGATGAGTCGAATAATTTTTGCATATGATTAATAGGTTCCAAAAATTAAAAACAAGGAATTTTTAGGTACGATTATCTCAAGAAGTGGTTGTCCAAAATATCGCATGTGGCCCATCAAATTATTTAAAGAATCTGATAATTTAATATATATAATAAAACTTCAGTCAGAAGTGATAAAAAACATGATTTTTTTGCTTTCTTTTTTATTAAAAAAAATTACTCAATAAGGATTCTTTAGGAAAAATTACAAATATATTGCAAACAATTTAGGAAGGATACAATTTTATTAAATTATAAAATATATTCAAATAGCTGTTTTGATGGGAACTGCAAGTACTATTTTAGAGCTTTTTCTGGAAGGTGTGAGGATCTATTAAGAACCACTGTTTATAATTTTTGAGTAGTCTATACTGAGTAAGAAAACCTGAAAATGAAAAAAGAAAAAATTCAATATTTTTTGAAAACTATTTATTTTCAGAGACTATTATTTAACTCAGTTATAATCTTTCTCAGATTCCACTTTGACGATTGATCTGAGGCATAATTGTGTGGGGCATAATAGTCCACTCCATAAGCTCCAATACTACGAGTTTGGTCATAATGACTGTAAAACTGCTGCAGACTTATTTGGATGGTAGAAGTTAGTTTTGTCGTAATGTTGGATTCATTTTCTAAGTGTAGTTTTTTTGAGCTAAAATCCTACTCTGACATAACCAAAAGGTCCAGGGAAATATTCACCTCATTACATCAAAAATTCTTCAATCAAAACCCCATACAAACAACACTCTAACCTAATTAAAGGGGTCTATTCGTATCCCTTTCTAGAGCCCTTAAGACAAAGCGGTCTTCCTTCTGCTCTTCTCCTTTGCCGTTCTCGCATCGTTTAATAAGACCAAGTAAATCCCATCAGTTGGTCCGAAGGGTGAAATGGGGGGGGGGAGCGGCAGGGGTCTTTACCCTCCCCCCAAAAACTTCGAATTAGACCCTCGTACGCCACTAATCCCGACGGGGTCCCGATTAAAATGCAGTTAAATAACGCTAAACCCGCTCGTTTGTCAGGAACAATGGAAGACGGCAAAGCAAAGACGCCGCTTTACTTGTCTAGCAAGTTACATATTAATGACTGACATTGTCTGCTGCATTGTCGTTGCATTTAATATTATTCCAATTCCGGTGCTATTGTCCAAGAACGAGAGAGAGAGAGAGAGAGAGAGAGAAATTACCATCACCAACGAGAATATGACCTCTAATTACGTAGGTGGGAATTAGATTTTGTTTTGCTGTTTTTGTTTGAAATTTGGAAAATCCTGTAGCAGTTTTAGGTTCCATGCATTTCACTGTTTCGTAAGATTATATAGTAGTCGTGACGCGCGGACGGTACACGGCTTTAAAGCTTAAAAATCGAACGTTTATTGGTCTATGGGAACCAATTTCGTTGCCATCAGGTCATTTTGATTTCGGTAAAACGTTCAAATGCATGCATACGTTTACTAGATATATAACAGATATCGAACCTTTTTTATATAAAAAAGGTAAAAAAAAAACATAAGTTACCTACACCACTGCATTCTACGGAAAAAATCTATTAATTAAATCTATTGTCTAATATTATTCCGATAAGAACAGAGATACGAAGGGGGCAAGTCTTTCCAAAATGCCCTGAATTTTAAAATATAAGAGGGCTATTAAGATTGTATGAAGGGCAACTTTAGTATCTCTAAAAAGTAATACTAAAGTTCGTCTAACGTTAAAAATAACGGAGATACTAAAAATAATGCAAAAGTACCTAAAATGGTACAGCCTTCATGTTCCCTTAATCTTTTTAAGTGTCTTAAGGGTCTTTTTTCACAAATTACCCTATAGGTCCAGTTTCCTCTAATCTAATCGATCTTACTGTCATTTGATTAGCAGCAATTGCGGAACGCATGAGAGGGTAAATTTATCTTTTGCGGATCACCGATAAAATGAACGATCTCCGTAAAATAAGGGTCAGAGGAAACTATTTAAGAATTAATTAGAGATTGTTAAGCAGTTGAGTCTAACGACTACTTGTTTTTGAGGTATCATGCATTAGGTTTGAAATATTGTGCACTTGTAAATACCGCCAAATACCAAATTTCAATCAAATCGAACGCATAGGAAACAAGATTTGATAGTCACGTGACCTTAAAACTCAATATTTCAAAAATTTATTAAAAATAAATAATTACAATTAAATTATATTAAATCGCCATTAGATTTTTTTTTATCATTAGGACCCACTGTATTGGAATTTTTGTCTAGCAAAATGCCTTGTTTGGTCCACTGTGTCGCATAATCCACGGTAAATTCTTAAAACGTCAAAACTTTGCCGAATTATCACGGCTAAAAGAACCTACATTGGTAAAGGATATGCACATATTCGGATTGTCCAGAGTCTCTTGAATATTTCCATATCAATTCCTGAAAGTTTCGAGCCATTTTAAGCATTTTATCAATAAAATTAGAAAGCAAGTCCAAGTTACTTTGACGCCATGTTGTCGAAACCGCCGTAAAAGACGCCATTAAAATCGGGCGTAGACGTCAAAATCGACCATTTTCGGACGACGTTTTAGGGTATAAAAATAGGTTTTTACCTTATGATTTGTACATGGAAAAATAGTATAAAGCCTTAGGAACAGATTAACATCAATTCTGGACCGATTCCAATCGGTTTTAGTAGTTAAATGTCGATTATAAAAAGGGTCTTTTTTTGGTGTTTTCGTTGCCATGGAGACGCGGCCATGGGTGGCTTTGAGAAATAGAGATTTTTCGTGCTTGGGACTTTTTTGAAAAAAAAAACTTTTAGGGTACTTGTAAAAATAGCAAAAAAATTTAATTTTAGTATGTTATAGTAAAATGAATGGCGCATCCGCTCCATTGGTTTTGGTTTACTTATCACATACAGGGTGCGCACAATTAATTTCCAAAGTTGAAAAATGTTCAAAAATTCATAACTCAAAAACGGTTTTACTTAGAAGTGCGGTTGATATTGCAAAATATTCTCCTTATCGCACGCTACAAACCGTCCATAAGCCATTTGGCTCTAAGTGGCGCCACTAAAAAGTTATTGAAGCTGAAAAAAACAGGTGTAAAAAAGGGTATTTTTGACTGAGCACTGCTCACCCTGTATAATTGATAGCGTTAAACTTAATACGCTGTTTTGTTTGAAAAGAATGGAAGTTTAATTAATCTAAATAAAATTTTTCTAAATTTTGCACTATAAAAATCTTACACCGAAAAAACTAAAAAAAATCAATTTTTTAAGGTTTTTTGATTTTTCTCCCAAAAAAAATAATTTTTTAAAAAAATATCTTAATAAAATTTGTAGCTCTTACTAACACGAACATATCTTCTGTAAGTCATTATTTTCGCAAAGATACGGTTAAATCGTCAGAAATTAGAAAGCAAGTCCAAGTTACTTTGACGCCATGTTGTCAAAACCGCCGTAAAAGACGCCATTAAAATCGGGCGTAGACGTCAAAATCGACCATTTTCAGACGCCGTTTTAGGGTATAAAAAAAGGTTTTTGCCTTATGATTTGTACATGGAAAAATAGTATAAGGCCTTAGGAACAGATTAACATCAATTCTGGACCGATTCCAATCGGTTTTAGTAGTTAAATGTCGATTATAAAAAGGGTCTTTTTTCGGCGTTTTCGTTGCCATGGAGACGCGGCCATGGGTGGCTTTGAGATCCATCAGAGTGCAGGGTGATTTTTTTAACAGGGTGAAAAATTACTTTTAAGGTACTTGTAAAAATAGCGAAAAAATGAACTTTTAGTATATTATAGTAAAATGAATGGCGCATCCGCTCCATCGGTTTTGGTTCATCTATCGCATACAGGGTGCGCACAATTAATTTCCAAAGTTAAAAAATTTTCAAAAATTCATAACTCAAAAACGGCTTTACTTAGAAGTGCGGTTGATATTGCAAAACATTCTTCTTATCGCACGCTACAAACCGTCCATACGCTATTTGGCTCTAAGTGGCGCCACTAGAAAGTTATTAAAGCTGGAAGAAAACAAGTGTAAAAAAGGGTATTTTTAACTTTCAACTGCTCACCCTGTATAAATGATAGCGTTAAACTTAATACGCCGTTTTGTTTGAAAAGAATGGAAGTTTAATTAATCTAAATAAAGTTTTTCTAAATTTTGCACCATAAAAATTTTACACCGAAAAAACTAAAAAAAAAAATCATTTTTTTAAATTTTTTATTTTTCTTCCAAAAAAAACCAGTTTTTTAAAAAAATTTCTTAATAAAATTTGTACCTCTTACTGAGGCGAACATATCTTCTTTAAGTCATTATTTCCGGAAAGATACCGTTAAACCGTCAGAGGGGCTAGAATATCACACATGTCTAAAACTTTGGACGTTAAAAAAAAATACTTCCTGTATACTAAGAATAACCAAAAACTATACAGATAAGGTCCATCTCAACATTAATCAACAAGTTAAATCTTATAACGTTCAAAGAACCGTTGCGACCTGTAACGAATTTGCTTTAAAAAAATTGAGCAAAAAAAATTTGTTGACTTTGAAGCCGTTCCAGGACTAAATTAGATAAACAAATGAAAATTTGTAAACAATCAATTTGTAGCCTGATATTTGGAGATTATAAAAAAGTAAAAATTATTTCTCTATCCCAAATACAACCAAAGTTATAAGCACTTTTGTCCAATGGGTCCGAATTTTGTGCGAAAACTCCCCAGTGGGACAGACCCTCTTAAGAGCTCCGCTTATTATATGTATTATATACTATTTACACCCTCTGTTAGTAAATGTGCCAATCTGAGATTGCTCAATTTGTTGTAATATTAACTATTTACTAGATGTCATGCAATGTACCATTACCATTCATTCAATGAACTGTTTGTAATATATTTTAGAGTCTGATGATGGCAAGAACACGTGCCGAAACGCGTCTTAATTCATCTGCTACATTGACTCCGCTCCCCTTTTTTTCTCAATTAAACAATCCCCTTAATCGAATTCTATAAATTTTAGCGGGCAAACAAAAAAGCGGTCCCTTCGTGCGTCATTAGCTCAATTAACTCAAAAATTCGTCTCGGTTTAGCTCTGGAATACGGTCATTTTTCTGTTTGAGAGGGACGAGGGTAAAAATAGATTGGATCAGTTACACCAAACGACACTTTAACAGGATGACTGATTCCAAAGCAAGAAGAACAGCCATTAGGGCCCTTTTGACCGTGTATGGATTTAAGTGGAATTTGTTTGATGTGACCGGTCATGTGCGAGTGACAAATCCAGTCCTGAATTTTCTGGATCCACTTTTGAGCACTTTTTTTGGATCAAGACAGTGAAATAGAAGGAAATATTGGTCCAGTTGGAGGATACACTTTTCATAAAAAAAAACGAGTCAAGATGCAACCTAAAGATAATTCGTGCAGTAGAACCGGCATCGTTACTCCCCATAAATAAATCAAAGATAAAAGCCTCGTCTAAATTGTCTCATTTACCCTTAAGCTCGTAAATAACCGCCATAATTACCCCGTATAGTGTTCATATCTTCAGATTCAGCGATTTACGACATTCTAACGGTTGAATAAAAAAAAAAGTGGAAATGCGAGTAGAAACGTGCGCTCTCTCGTTTTGTTGTCGGCTCTATAATCGTCGCATCGGATGTGCCGACATACGTTCGCGGTCTTTTTTGTCTCTCGTCGTTTCTATTAGTGCTGAGACGTCGCAATGAAACATCGACGTTTTCCTAACCTTAAATTTAGAGCCCATTTTGGGACTCGGGAAAAAAATCGATACATAAATTAGAAATCTGAAACTTTGAGGTCGATATCTCGGCTTTTATAGGCACTATCGAGAAAATTCCAACGGTTTTGTCTTAGTTTCATCTTTCCAAATCCAACGAGACCAGCCGCAAGGTCGTAGCTCTCATATTAGCTGAGATATCGCATTTTTAGGCTCAAAAACGAGGTCGAAAAATGACTTTTTCCAAATTTTTAAAGTGCTCTCATTCCCTTAGTTCTGCTCGAATCCGGTTATAACCCGGTGTTTTCGTAATGTAGGTGATCTGAAGAAGACGCTGGTGTAGTTAGTTCGATTTCGCAAAAAATCAATTTTTGGTGAAAAAATTTGATACGGGGGGTATACCTGAAAAATGAAAAATCCCAAACTTTGGAGGTCGATATCTAGGCTTCTAAGGGCACTATCGGGAAAATTTCAACAGTTTTTTCTTAGTTTCATCCTTCCAAATCCAGCGAGACCACCCGCAAGATTGTAGCTCTCATATTAGCTGAGATATCGCATTTTTAGAGCCCATTTTTGAGCTCAAAAACGAGGTCGAAAAACGACTTTTTCCGAATTTTCAAAGTGCTCTCATTCCCTTAGTTCTGCTCGAATCCCGTTATAACCCGGTGTTTTCGTAATGTAGGTGATCTGAAGAAGACGCTGGTATGGTTAGTTCGATTTCGCAAAAAATCAACTTTTGGTGAAAAAATTTGATACGGGGGGGTATAGTCGATATTTAGGCTTCTGTGGGCACTATCGGAAAAATTCCAACGGTTTTAACCTAATTTGGTCCTTCCAAATCCAACGAGACCAGCCGCAAGACCGTAGGTCTCATATTAGCTGAGATATCGCATTTTTAGAGCCCATTTTTGAGCTCAAAAACGAGGTCGAAGAATGACTTTTTCCAAATTTTTAAAGTGCTCTCATTTCCTTAGTTCTGCTCGAATCCCGTTATAACCCGGTGTTTTCGTAATGTAGGTGATCTGAAGAAGACGCTGGTATAGTTAGTTCGATTTCGCAAAAAATCAATTTTTGGTGAAAAAATTTGATACGGGGGGGTGTACCCGAAAAATGAAAAATCCCAAACTTTGGAGGTCGATATTTAGGCTTCTGTGGGCACTATCGGAAAAATTCCAACGGTTTTAACCTAATTTGGTCCTTCCAAATCCAACGAGACCAGCCGCAAGACCGTAGGTCTCATATTAGCTGAGATATCGCATTTTTAGAGCCCATTTTTGAGCTCAAAAACGAGGTCGAAGAATGACTTTTTCCAAATTTTTAAAGTGCTCTCATTTCCTTAGTTCTGCTCGAATCCCGTTATAACCCGGTGTTTTCGTAATGTAGGTGATCTAAAGAAGACGCTGGTATAGTTAGTTCGATTTCGCAAAAAATCAATTTTTGGTGAAAAAATTTGATACGGGGGGCTGTACCCGAAAAATGAAAAATCCCAAACTTTGGAGGTCGATATTTAGGCTTCTGTGGGCACTATCGGAAAAATTCCAACGGTTTTAACCTAATTTGATCCTTCCAAATCCAACGAGACCACCCGCAAGGTCGTAGCCCTTATATTAGCTGAGATATCGCATTTTTAGAGCCCATTTTTGAGCTCAAAAACGAGGTCGAAAAATGACTTTTTCCGAATTTTCAAAGTGCTCTCATTCCCTTAGTTCTGCTCGAATCCCGTTATAACCCGGTGTTTTCGTAATGTAGGTGATCTGAAGAAGACGCTGGTATGGTTAGTTCGATTTCGCAAAAAATCAACTTTTGGTGAAAAAATTTGATACGGGGGGGTATACCTGAAAAATGAAAAATCCCAAACTTTGGAGGTCGATATTTAGGCTTCTGTGGGCACTATCGGAAAAATTCCAACGGTTTTAACCTAATTTGGTCCTTCCAAATCCAACGAGACCAGCCGCAAGACCGTAGGTCTCATATTAGCTGAGATATCGCATTTTTAGAGGCCATTTTTGAGCTCAAAAACGAGGTCGAAGAATGACTTTTTCCAAATTTTTAAAGTGCTCTCATTTCCTTAGTTCTGCTCGAATCCCGTTATAACCCGGTGTTTTCGTAATGTAGGTGATCTGAAGAAGACGCTGGTATAGTTAGTTCGATTTCGCAAAAAATCGATTTTTGGTGAAAAAATTTGATACGAGGGGGTATACCTGAAAAATGAAAAATCCCAAACTTTGGAGGTCGATATTTAGGCTTCTGTGGGCACTATCGGAAAAATTCCAACGGTTTTAACCTAATTTGATCCTTCCAAATCCAACGAGACCACCCGCAAGGTCGTAGCACTCATATTAGCTGAGATATCGCATTTTTAGAGCCCATTTTTGAGCTCAAAAACGAGGTCAAAAAATGACTTTTTCCAAATTTTTAAAGTGCTCTCATTCCCTTAGTTCTGCTCGAATCCCGTTATAACCCGGTGTTTTCGTAATGTAGGTGACCTGAAGAAGACGCTGGTATAGTTAGTTCGATTTCGCAAAAAATCAATTTTTTGTGAAAAAATTTGATACGAGGGGGTATACCTGAAAAATGAAAAATCCCAAACTTTGGAGGTCGATATTTAGGCTTCTATGGGCACTATCGGGAAAATTCCAACGGTTTTAACTTAATTTCGTTATTTTGAATCCAACGAGACCACTCGCAAGGTCGTAGCACTCATATTAGCTGAGATATCGCATTTTTAGAGCCCATTTTTGAGCTCAAAAACGAGGTCAAAAAATGACTTTTTCCAAATTTTTAAAGTGCTCTCATTCCCTTAGTTCTGCTCGAATCCGGTTATAACCCGGTGTTTTCGGAATGTAGGTGATCTGAAAAAGACGCTGGTGTAGTTAGTTCGATTTCGCAAAAAATCAATTTTTGGTGAAAAAATTTGATACGGGGGGGTATACCTGAAAAATGAAAAATCCCAAACTTTGGAGGTCGATATCTAGGCTTCTATGGGCACTATCGGGAAAATTCCAACAGTTTTTTCTTAGTTTCATCCTTCCAAATCCAACGAGACCACCCGCAAGATTGTAGCTCTCATATTAGCTGAGATATCGCATTTTTAGAGCCCATTTTTGAGCTCAAAAACGAGGTCGAAAAACGATTTTTTCCGAATTTTCAAAGTGCTCTCATTCCCTTAGTTCTGCTCGAATCCCGTTATAACCTGGTGTTTTCCTAATGTAGGTGATCTGAAGAAGACGCTGGTGTAGTTAGTTTGATTTCGCAAAAAATCAATTTTTGGTGAAAAAATTTGATACGGGGGGTATACCTGAAAAATGAAAAATCCCGAACTTTGAATGTCAATATTTAGGCTTCTGTAAGCATTATCGGAAAAATTCCAACGGGTTTAACCTAATTTGGTCCTTCCAAATCCAACGAGACCAGCCGCAAGGCCGTAGCTCTCATATTAGCTGAGATATCGCATTTTTAGAGCCCATTTTTGAGCTCAAAAACGAGGTCGAAAAATGACTTTTTCCAAATTTTCAAAGTGCTCTCATTCCCTTAGTTCTACTCGAATCCCGTTATAACCCGGTGTTTTCGTAATGTAGGTGATCTGAAGAAGACGCTGGTGTAGTTAGTTCGATTTCGCAAAAAATCAATTTTTGGTGAAAACATTTGATACGGGGGGGTGTACCCAAAAAATGAAAAACCCCAAACTTTGGAGGTCGATATCTAGGCTTCTATGGGCACTATCGAGAAAATTCAAACGGTTTTGTCTTAGTTTCATCCTTCCAAATCCAACAAGACAACCCGCAAGATCGTAGCCCTTATATTAGCTGAGATATCGCATTTTTAGAGCCCATTTTTGAGCTCAAAAACGAGGTCGAAAAATGACTTTTTCCGAATTTTCAAAGTGCTCTCATTCCCTTAGTTCTGCTCGAATCCCGTTATAACCCGGTGTTTTCGTAATGTAGGTGACCTAAAGAAGACGCTGGTATAGTTAGTTCGATTTCGCAAAAAATCAATTTTTGGTGAAAAAATTTGATACGGGGGGGTATACCCGAAAAATGAAAAATCCCAAACTTTGGAGGTCGATATTTAGGCTTCTGTGGGCACTATCGGAAAAATTCCAACGGTTTTAACCTAATTTGGTCCTTCCAAATCCAACGAGACCAGCCGGAAGGCCGTAGCCCTCATATTAGCTAAGATATCGCATTTTTAGAGCCCAATTTTGAGCTCAAAAACGAGGTCGAAAAATGACTTTTTCCAAAGTTTTAAAGTGCTCTCATTCCCTTAGTTCTGCTCGAATCCCGTTATAACCCGGTGTTTTCGTAATGTAGGTGATCTGAAGAAGACGCTGGTATAGTTAGTTCGATTTCGAAAAAAATCAATTTTATACGGAGGATTCTCGTTATTAGGCATGTCAACCTCTATTGTTCCCTGATCAACTCCTGTCCTGTCAACTGAAGCAGGGACAATTGACATTGACAACTAAATAGGTATGACAATCATCTATTGCAAGAAAAGTGAAATAATGGGAAGAGGGCATGAGTGTGTACGTAATTTGGGGGATTAAATGAATTTTAACTCAAAGCTGTATGTCTTTGCGCACAGACGCTACTGACGTTGACAACTTTGACAGTTCCATCAAGAAATTGACAGTGGACATTGACAAGAGGGTAGACTATTACAACGTTGCCAAGTATGAGGCAAAATCCAAGAATACAAGAACAAGTACAGCATCTAATTTGACCCAATTTCATCCTCATAGAGGGAAAAAAACCGATAAATTTGTATAAATTAAAAACAGGACCATATAGCCCCCTCCGTGAAATAAAACATGACAGCGTCATATTACGAGGGCTCTCGTCTCCCCGGGGGTGACTTTTTTATTAGACAAACCGCCTACGTCACGTATATAAATCAAAGGGATGTTTCCCGCGTACGAGAGTGACGACTATATGCGGCCTATTTTATTTATGGCTAATTTATTTCGACATTTATACACGAGGTTGGACGTTTACGGTAGTACAGAAAGTTTACTTTCATGAAGTTGCAAGTCGAGTTATCTTATTTATATAACGTGGCAACGTCGCCGCCCTCTATAGCGAATTCAAGGGTGTTTTAGGTCTCGTCATCCCTCTACAGTGAGAAGTGTATATGAACAAGCAAGCATTATTATTTATACAGTATTTAATAATTAGTCAGGGCTGTTCTATTAGGGAAATAACAGAGGGTTTACATGCATCTTTTAATGCTGCTAATAAATTAGTTGGGCGTATGAGTACGCTACTGATTGACAGCGTTGCATGTTATTTTACCTTGATGGCCGCCATTTTTAATTTAATTATCATTAGCGTGGGTTGTTTTTGTCTTTAAAATACGACTAAAACGCAATTTAGCGACTTTGATAGCTAGATCGGAGTAACAGTTTAATTACCAGTTTAAATCGAAAGAAGGCGTAAGGAGAGAAACGAAATGCAACGTTGCTAAGAAAGACGCGGGCAAAATTTGAATTTCACGAAGGCGCATTGGTTTGCGCAGAGGCCACGCCTCTTTAACACTCGACTAGGCTCGCAAACTTCCTTAGGCAACGTTGCCATACTTTATTATTTTACAGTGAAATTGATTTAAAAAATATCATTTGACTGTTGACTTCCTGAATGCTGAAAATTATAAAGCTTGGCAACATAGCGTCAGCAAGAGTAAATTAAACACTTATGTGTCGTAACTGACCCTTGGAAGGCCTTATATACTGTATATACTTTTAATAGGATTACCTAAATTACCGCACATGCTTCAAAAAAAAACACACTCATTTAATTAAAGGGCAGCAAAGGAAAAACCTCTCCCTAGTACACTTAACCACCCTGACCTGCGGTTTACGGGGATAGAATGATAAAGAGAGAGAGGGCAAGAGAAAAAAGGGTAACTAATGAATCATTATTATCATGAGCCTTTATATAGAATTGCCGGGGTTAGAAAGTTTCAGTAGGCGCATCATGGGGGGGGGGCGAAACCTCCCCCAAAGTAAACAGGGGCAAATGAAATAAATATCCTTTGATTTGGCGGGTTGTTTATACTGACTGACCTGTGCCCATATATCAATTAACGACTATCGTATATTAGTGAATTAATTAATTGACCCTCATTTGGGAACGAATTAGAGCAGTGCCAGCCCTCTCTACACCCTCGCAGCCTCGTGTTTTTTACGTGTTTCGTCATATAAGGGTATCATCAAGAAGTTTTTTGACGCATGGCTATGTTTGTTATGAAAGTTCTGAGGGCTCTGAGGGAATTTCGAAGGTCTGATATGGCTTCAAATGCTTTAAATAAGATGAATTTAAATATCTAAAAGGCCTGACAAAAAAATTTAGGCATTATTCAAGGGCATAGGTCTAAAATCATGTCGTCTCTTTTTATGCCAGGCAGTTGAACTATTTTGTTATTTACTTGAGATTATTCTTGAGTCATTAACTTTTGAGTTTGAAGTAAACAAAATATACTTGCTCAACTACCTACTGTAATAAGAAAATTAATATGCTAAATGGAATTAAAAAAAAGAGCATCAACCAGAAGCAGGACCCAAAATTGCCTGGAATAAGCAAATCAGTACAATGCATAATATATACAAATGACTAGAATAAAATAAATTCAAATGTCTAAAATGCTTGTAAGAAAAATTCCATTTAAAGTGGCTGCAAATGCCTGGAATTAAATCATAAATTACATTAAAATCCTGAAAAATTACAAAACTGATCAGCTTTAATAACCCATGACTTCAACTAGCAGATATGGCTGTAAAATGGCTTCAAACGCCTGGAATTTTATCAAAAATTATGCCAAATGCCTGGAATAAAATTTAAAAAATTACCATGATTTTAATTATTTCTAACTCCTTATTAAAAGCTATTGAATACCCCATAGGTCTAAAATCAAGTTGTTTCTTTTTATTCCAGGCAGTTGAACCATTTGTTTATTCCTTTGAGATTATTCCAGGCTGAATAATTGCAATCCTGTAAGTGAAAAAAAAGCCTGAAATAAGCAAAATTATTTTCATGTAACTGCCTGGAATAACACAATTAATAATCTGCCTGAGATTAAAAATTGTGTGCCTCAACTGCCTGGAATAAGAAAATCTATTTAATGCATATTGTGTAAAAATGCCTGGAATCAAATAAAATTCCAGAAATCGATGGGAATATCTAATGGGAATTTAAAATTGACTTAAATTGTATCAAAAAATCCTAAAATCTAATAAAATTGATCAGCTGAAATAAATAAACCATGACTTTAACTAGCAGAAATTGATGGAAAATGAGTTCAAGTGCCTGGAATTTTATTAAAAACTAAGGCAAATGTCTGGAATGAAATAATAAAAATTGACCATGATTTTAACTGTTTTAAAAGAAAACACGTGTTTTGCTTACCATCTTAACATCGTCAGGAAAAAATTAAACTGTCGGTGTTTTTTTACATCAAAGTTTAATTTTTTGGTCATTATTTATGACTTAATTAATTATAACGTATAAATAATGTTGGTGCCTTAAATTGAAGGTCCAGCACATGCTGAAGACCATTTTAAAATATCTTAAGAACTTTCACGTTTATGAGGCAAAATGTCTGCCCATATCAATTAAGGTCCATGGAGGTATGTATCAATGACTTAGGATAAGTCTAGGAGTTTATAATTTAAGAAGACGTTTTGAATCTTGAATTAAAGGTGAAACATGGGTCCAGCGAATGCTAAGGATCATTTTAATATATCTTAAGAACTTTGGAGCTTACGAGGCAAAGTGTTTGCTTATATCATTAAAAGACATATAAGGTTCATGGAAGTGGGTCTCGATGACTCCAGTGACACTCCAGGAATTCTTAACTTAATCATGAATTTAGAGCTATTAATAAATTCGTTAATTAATTATTTCAAGAATTTGAGTCATAATTTTAATTATTAAAGTGCCTGAAACTTACAGCTTGACTGCCTGGAATTGTAAAATCATTTAAATTGAAACGTCATCAATAAATTAATTATTCCAGGCATTTGAGGCATAATTTTAATTGAAGTGACTGAAATCTACAACTTGACTGCCTGGACTTGGAAAATAATTTAAATTGTAACGTCATTAATAAATTAATTAATTAATTATTCCAGGCATTTGAGTCATAATTTTAATTAAAATGCCTAAAATTTACAGCTCTACTGCCTGGAATTGTAAATTAATTTAAATTGTAACGTCATTGATAATTTAATTAATTAATTATTCCAGGCATTTGAGTTAATTTTAATTAAAATGCCTAAAATTGACAGCTCTACTGCCTGGAATTGTAAAATAATTTAAACGTTTGTAACGTCATTAATAAATTCATTAATTAATTATTTCAGGAATTTGAGTCACAATTTTAATTAAAGTGCCCGAAATTTACAGCTTGACTGCCTGGAATTGTAAAATCATTTAAATTGAAACGTCATCAATAAATTAATTATTTCAGGCATTTGAAGCATAATTTTAATTGAAGTGCCTGAAAACTACAACTTGACTGCCTGGACTTGAAAATAATTTAAACGCTTGTAACGTCATTAATAAATTCATTAATTAATTATTCCAGGCATTTGAGTCATAATTTTAATTAAAATGCCTAAAACTTACAGCTCGACTGCCCGGAATTGTAAATTAATTTAAATTGTAACGTCATTGATAAATTAATTAATTAATTATTCCAGGCATTTGAGTCATAATTTTAATTAAAATGCCTAAAATTTACAGCTCTACTGCCTGGAATTGTAAAATAATTTAAACGTTTGTAACGTCATTAATAAATTCATTAATTAATTATTCCAGGCATTTGAGTCATAATTTTAATTAAAATGCCTAAAATTTACAGCTCTACTGCCTGGAATTGTAAAATAATTTAAACGTTTGTAACGTCATTAATAAATTATTTAATTAATTATTCCAGGCATTTGAGTCATAATTTTAATTAAAGTGCTCGAAATTTACAGCTCGACTGCCTGGAATTGTAAAGTAATTTAAATTGTAACGTCATTGATAATTTAATTAATTAATTATTCCAGGCATTTGAGTCATAATTTTAATTAAAATGCCTAAAATTTACAGCTCTACTGCCTGGAATTGTAAAATAATTTAAACGTTTGTAACGTCATTAATAAATTCATTAATTAATTATTCCAGGCATTTGAGTCATAATTTTAATTAAAGTGCTCGAAATTTACAGCTCGACTGCCTGGAATTGTAAATTAATTTAAATTATAACGTCATTGATAAATTAATTAATTAGTTATTCCAGGCATTTGAGTCATAATTTTAATTAAAATGCCTAAAATTTACAGCTCTACTGCCTGGAATTGTAAAATAACTTAAACGTTTGTAACGTCTTTAATAAATTCTTTAATAAATTATTCCAGGAATTTGAGTTATAATTTTACAGTGCCTAAAATTTACAGCTCGACTGCCTGAAATTGGAAAATAATTTAAAATGTAACTTGATTAATAAATTCATTAATTAATTATTCCAGGCATTTGAGTCATAATTTTAATTAAAGTGCCTGAAATCTACAATTTACATTAAAGTTTAATTTTTTGGTCATTATTTAAGACTTAATTAATTATAAGGTATAAATAATGACCTTTTATTGAAAAATTCCATGAATTGAAGAAAACATGAATTTTTTCGAAATGCCTGGAATATATGTAAAATTAATTTAGAAAGTTTTAATTTTGAAATTCATCATTTATTTTTATTCCAGGCAGTTAAACCATTCGTTTATTCATTTGAGATTATTCCAGGCAGTTAATTTATGAGTTTTTTCGAGTCCTTCTAAACAAAAATGAATTCTTAAGTGAAAAAAAGCCTGAAATAAGCAAATACATATTTGTGTAACTGCCTGGAATAACACAATTAATATAATATAACACAGTCTGCCACAGGAATAACACAGTCTGCCTGAGATTAAAAATTGTCTGCCTCAATTGCCTGGAATAAGAAAATCTATTTAATGCATATTATGTAAAAATGCCTGGAATCAAATAAAATTCCAGAAATCGATAGGAATATCTAAAGGGAATTTTAAATTGATGCAAATTGTATTAAAAAATCCTAAAATCATAAAATAAATAAACCATGATTTCAAGTAGCAGAAATTGATGGAAAATGGGTTCAAGTGCCTGGAATTTTATTAAAAACTAGGGCAAATGCCTGGAATAAAATAATAAAAAATGATCATGATTTTAACTGTTTCAAAAGAAACGCACATGTTTTGCTTAGCATTTTAGCATCTTCAGGAAAAAATTACAGTGTCGTTTTTTTACATCAAAGTTTTGTTTTTTTGGTCAATATTTAAGACTTAATTACTTATAAGGTATAAATATTGATCGTTTGTTAAAAAATTCCATAAATTGAAGAAAACATGAATTTTTTCGAAATGCCTGGAATATATTTGAAATTAATTTAAACATTTTTAATTCTGAAATTCATTACAAAGGGTTTTATATATTTAAAACAATTATACAAAATATTTCCTTTATTAAAAAAAAATTAAATTATTTTAAAAGTCCTGGAGATTGTGGTAAAAAGTCTGGAAATTTAAGAAATTGATACAAGAAGCCTGAAAGAGACAAATCAGAATATTAAAAAAGCTTAAAGAGCCTGGAATATATAAAAAATTATTTCTGAAAATCTGAAAAAATTTAGCTCAACTGCCTGGAATAAGAAAATAAATAAAGTGCATAAAAATACAAAAAAAGGGTACCTGACTGCCTAGAATAATAAAATCAATTGAAATTCAAAATAATTTTTTTGCAATAAGTTATAGAACATCTTGTATGCTACGACTAGACTCTATATGTTAAAGCTCTAATAAATAGCTATTTAACTTCTTATGAAAAACCATTTAATGCCGCATGAGTCTAAAATCAAGTCGTTTCTTTTTATTCCAGGCAGTTGAACCATTTGTTTATTCACTTTAAATTATTCCAGGCAGTTGAGTTATTAATAAATGAGACAAAAATAAATCTTTAATTGAAAAGCTTGAAATAAAAAAAAACTTAATTAACTTAAGCAAAGTGCCTGGAATAAGAAAATCAGAAAAAAGAGTGCCTTGACTGTCTGGACTAATAAAATCACTCAAAAGGAAGTTGCTCCAAAATTATTCTATTAAAAATAATAATGGAGGACTGTCTGGAATTCGAAAATTATTAAAAAAAAACCTGATCCAAAATAATAATGCCAAAAATGTCAGTATTGATTATCTTTGGAAGTTTTTGGAATATTTTAAATTATAAAGCAAAAGGTTTTTTTTTTAATATTAATTTTTTAACCTACTTCCTATATCATCGTTTCATTTAAGTACGTCATAAAATGCTTTGAAAATTTAAAAAAAAATTTAAATACGTGTAAGAAATAAGTCATGATTTTAATAAAAACCTGGAAGAATATCACTAATTGTTAAACAAAAATTTATATACGTTTTCGAATTTCAAGCAGTCCTTCATATTCGTATATATCATCATGAAAAAAAATTATGTTATATATTATTCTCCTCCCTTTCCAAATCAATCACTGAACTAAAATTATATCAAAAAAATGCTAATTGCTTTTAACATAACACGAGACGAAAACAATAGCTCTCCTATAGCTACGCTACATTATTATTACAGCTACAAGGTTCCGCGTGTGTTAGTTATTTGGTAGTCAATACTACAAATTAATTAACTTGCTAACTAGTATAATAATTAGTCATCGCTAATAGGACAATGTACAGTAATGATATATTAAATTGCGACCGGTGCATATCAATCGGTACGTGTGTAGGAATTACGTTTCTGCTACGTTACGTAATAATATTGTTTTTTAAGGTAGTAATAATGCAAACCGTAAATTATTTTTTTAAATTCATTCACACAGGATTTATAAATTCAATTTAAAAGATAGAGAGTCAGTTAAGTTACATCAAAGTTGCGCAATTTTTTGTTTAATAAATTGCTCTTTGATTATTTTAAATAGTCCAAGAATTTTAGGAGATATTCGACGATGAATCCATATAAGAAATTTCAGTATTTTGCCTTTATTTAAAGGGTACAGTGATAGCTTAATTTTTTTCTAGGCTTGCTTAAAGAGGTACAAAGTTGATTATACTTATATTAAAGTTGGGCAATTTTTACTTAATATATTATGCGATGTTAATATTGGAAATATTCCTTGAATTTTCGGAAATATAGGAAGAATACTAAATATGCAAAAAATGGTACACAAACAATTAAAGTCTCGCAATTTTTTGCTTAATAAAATTCTGTTTTATTATCTTAAATATTTCATCAATTTTACTACATATCCGATAATTAGTGAAAAATTAATAAATATTTTATCCTTCTTTGATATTTGAACTATTCTAAGAATTTTAAAAACAAACTATATATTTTATTCGGATTAATTCCCTCAAAACTAACGTATTTTTGCTTAATAACATACTGCTTAAATATTGTATAAATTCCCGAAAAATCAACTAAAGTAAGAGGCAATGAACATAATTTTCCTGTTTTTCCTGGTTTTCAAAGGACCCTATTAGTAATAGAAAAAAGAAACCAGTTACCATGATAAAGAAGTGTAGAGCCATGACTGAACGGATTGCTGAATTTAGGGTTAAATTACAACTAAATATGAATATCAACAATATAAGAAAAATTAAACATTATTTCGACTGCATGAAATATTATATTGAAATATTTCAAATGTCTGGAAATTTATGAAGTGCTTGAATAATAATCAAAAAAATATTCCAGGCAGTTGAGGTATATTTTAAGTAAGAGACACTAAGTTTTTAGAATATCAGTGCTCAAGAATTAAAAAATGTATTTTTAACTGCCTGAAAGAAATTAAAAATTATTTCAACTGCGTGGAATATTTCAAATGTCTGCAAATTTATGAACTAATTGAATAATAATCAAAAAAATATTCCAGACAGTTGAGGTGTATTTTAAGTGAAAGCAACTGAGTTTTCACAGAATATCTGTTCAAGAATTAAAAAATACGTTTTTAACTGCCTGAAAGAAATTAAAAACTATTTCAATGGCCTGGCAATAATATATAGAATTATTTCAAATGTCTGGAAATTTATGAACTATTTGGATATAAATTGAATAAATATTCCAGGTAAATCAAGTGTATTTTAAGTGAAAGAAAGTTTTTCAGAATATTAGTGCTCAAGGATTAAAGAGATTTTTTCAACTTCCTGAAAAAAAATAAACATTATTTCAACTGCCTGGAAGAAATCATTGAAATATTTCAAATGTTTGGATATTTATGAACTGCTTAAATAATAATCAAAAAAATATTCTAGGCAGTTGAGGTGTATTTTAAGTAAAAGCAATTGAGTTTTCACACAATATCTGTTCAAGTATTAAAAAATAAATTTTTAACTACCTAGAAGAAATTAAAAATTATTTCAATGGCCTAGAGTATTATATAGAATTATTTCAAGTGTCTGGAATTTATTTTAAATGAGAGAAATTGAGTTTTTAGAAAATCTTTGTTCAAGAATTAAAAAATACTGTTTTAACTGCCTGAAAGAAATTAAACATTATTTTAACTGCCTGGAAGAAAATATTGAAATATTTTAAATGTCTGGAAAATTATGAACCGTTTGAATTTAAAGTTAAAGAGACTTTTTCAACTGACTAGAAAAAATTAAACATTATTTCAACTAAATCAAAAGAATACAACACAAAGTCTCGGTCTCAAAAAAATTATTTTATTTGTTAAAGTGGTGACATGGTGACGTGAGAATATGGACGACTTCTTTCAATTATTTCAACTGCCTGGAATATTATATTGAATTATTTCAAATGTCTGGAAACTGTGTTAATAATAATAAAAAAAATATTCCAGGCAGTTGAGGTGTACTTTAAGTGAAAGCAACTGAGTGTTCACACAATATCTGTTCAAGAATTAAAAAATACATTTTTAACTGCCTGAAATAAATTAAAAATTATTTCAACTGCCTGGAAAAAAAATTGAAATATTTTAAATGTCTGGAAATTTATGAACTGTTTGAGTTTAAATTAAAAAAATATTCCAGGCAATTGAAGTGTATTTTAAGTAAGAAAAATTAAATTTTTCAAAATATCAGTGTTCAAGAGTTAAAGAGAACTTTTTCAACTGCCTGGTAGAAATTGAAAATTATTTCAACTGCCTGGAAGAAATTATTGAAATATTTCAAATGTCTAAAAATTTATGAAGTGCTTTAATAATAATCAAAAAAATTATCCAGGCAGCTAAGGTGCATTTTAAGTAAGAGCAAGTGAGTTTTCACACAATATCTATTCAAGAATTAAAAAATAAATTTTTAACTGCCTGGAAGAGATTAAAAATTATTTCAATGGCCTGGCAAAAATATATAGAATTATTTCAAATGTCTGGAAATTTATGAACTATTTGGATAATAATTAAATAAATATTCCAGGTAGATCAAGTATATTTTAAGAAAGAGAAACCTAAGTTTTTCATAATATCAGTGCTCAAGAATTAAAGAGATTTTTTCAACTGCCTGGAAGAAATCATTGAAATATTTCAAATGTCTGGATATTTATGAACTGCTTAAATAGTAATCAAAAAAATATTCTAGGCAGTTGCGGTGTATTTTAAGTAAAAGCAATTGAGTTTTCACACAATATCTGTTCAAGTATTAAAAAATAAATTTTTAACTACCTAGAAGAAATTAAAAATTATTTCAATGGCCTAGAGTATTATATAGAATTATTTCAAGTATCTGGAATTTATTTTAAATGAGAGAAATTGAGTTTTCAGAAAATCTTTGTTCAAGAATTAAAAAATACTTTTTTAACTGCCTGAAAGAAATTAAACATTATTTTAACTGCCTGGAAGAAAATATTGAAATATTTTAAATGTCTGGAAAATTATGAACCGTTTGAATTTAAAGTTAAAGAGACTTTTTCAACTGACTAAAAAAAATTAAACATTATTTCAACTAAATCAAAAGAATACAACACAAAGTCTCGGTCTCAAAAAAATTATTTTATTTGTTAAAGTGGTGACATGGTGACGTGAGAATATGGACGACTTCTTTCAATTATTTCAACTGCCTGGAATATTATATTGAATTATTTCAAATGTCTGGAAACTGTGTTAATAATAATAAAAAAAATATTCCAGGCAGTTGAGGTGTACTTTAAGTGAAAGCAACTGAGTGTTCACACAATATCTGTTCAAGAATTAAAAAATACATTTTTAACTGCCTGAAATAAATTAAAAATTATTTCAACTGCCTGGAAAAAAAATTGAAATATTTTAAATGTCTGGAAATTTATGAACTGTTTGAGTTTAAATTAAAAAAATATTCCAGGCAATTGAAGTGTATTTTAAGTAAGAAAAATTAAATTTTTCAAAATATCAGTGTTCAAGAGTTAAAGAGAACTTTTTCAACTGCCTGGTAGAAATTGAAAATTATTTCAACTGCCTGGAAGAAATTATTGAAATATTTCAAATGTCTAAAAATTTATGAAGTGCTTTAATAATAATCAAAAAAATTATCCAGGCAGCTAAGGTGCATTTTAAGTAAGAGCAAGTGAGTTTTCACACAATATCTATTCAAGAATTAAAAAATAAATTTTTAACTGCCTGGAAGAGATTAAAAATTATTTCAATGGCCTGGCAAAAATATATAGAATTATTTCAAATGTCTGGAAATTTATGAACTATTTGGATAATAATTAAATAAATATTCCAGGTAGATCAAGTATATTTTAAGAAAGAGAAACCTAAGTTTTTCATAATATCAGTGCTCAAGAATTAAAGAGATTTTTTCAACTGCCTGGAAGAAATCATTGAAATATTTCAAATGTCTGGATATTTATGAACTGCTTAAATAGTAATCAAAAAAATATTCTAGGCAGTTGCGGTGTATTTTAAGTAAAAGCAATTGAGTTTTCACACAATATCTGTTCAAGTATTAAAAAATAAATTTTTAACTACCTAGAAGAAATTAAAAATTATTTCAATGGCCTAGAGTATTATATAGAATTATTTCAAGTATCTGGAATTTATTTTAAATGAGAGAAATTGAGTTTTCAGAAAATCTTTGTTCAAGAATTAAAAAATACTTTTTTAACTGCCTGAAAGAAATTAAACATTATTTTAACTGCCTGGAAGAAAATATTGAAATATTTTAAATGTCTGGAAAATTATGAACCGTTTGAATTTAAAGTTAAAGAGACTTTTTCAACTGACTAAAAAAAATTAAACATTATTTCAACTAAATCAAAAGAATACAACACAAAATCTCGGTCTCAAAAAAATTATTTTATTTGTTAAAGTGGTGACATGGTGACGTGAGAATATGGACGACTTCTTTCAATTATTTCAACTGCCTGGAATATTATATTGAATTATTTCAAATGTCTGGAAACTGTGTTAATAATAATAAAAAAAATATTCCAGGCAGTTGAGGTGTACTTTAAGTGAAAGCAACTGAGTGTTCACACAATATCTGTTCAAGAATTAAAAAATACATTTTTAACTGCCTGAAATAAATTAAAAATTATTTCAACTGCCTGGAAAAAAAATTGAAATATTTTAAATGTCTGGAAATTTATGAACTGTTTGAGTTTAAATTAAAAAAATATTCCAGGCAATTGAAGTGTATTTTAAGTAAGAAAAATTAAATTTTTCAAAATATCAGTGTTCAAGAGTTAAAGAGAACTTTTTCAACTGCCTAGTAGAAATCAAAAATTATTTCAACTGCCTGGAAGAAATCATTGAAATATTTCAAATGTCTCGAAATTTATGAACTATTTGGATATTAATTAAATAAATATTCCAGGTAGATCAAGTATATTTTAAGTAAGAGAAACTGAGTTTTTCATAATATCAGGGCTCAAGAATTAAAGAGATTTTTTCAACTGCCCGGTAGAAATTAAAAATTATTTCAACTGCCTGGAAGAAATCATTGAAATATTTCAAATGTCTGGATATTTATGAACAGTTTGAATTTAAATTGAAAAAATATTTCAGGTAGTTTAAGTGTATTTTAAGTAAGAGAATCTAATCTTTTCAGAACATCACTGTTCAAGAGTTAAAGAGACTTTTTTGATTGACTAGAAAAAAAATCACATTATTTCAACTGCCTGAAATAATAAATTAGAATATTTCAAATGTCTGGAAATTTATGAACTGTTTGAATTTAAATGGAAAAAATATTCCAAGCAGTTGGGGTGTATTTTAAGTAAAAGCAACTGAGTTTTCACACAATATCTGTTCAAGAATTAAAAAATAAATTTTTAAATAAACTGCCTGGAAGAAATTAAAGATTATTTCAATGGCCTAAAATATTATATTGAATTATTTTAAATGTCTAGAAAATTATGAAATGTTTGGATATTAATTAAATAAATATTCCAGGTAGATCAGTTATATTTTAAGTGCAAGAAACTGAGTTTATCAGAATATCAGTGCTCAAGGATTAAAGTGACTTTTTCACCTGCCTGGTAGAAATTAAAAATTATTTCAACTGCCTGGAAGAAATCATTGAAATATTTCAAATGTCTAAAAATTTATGAAGTGCTTTAATAATAATCAAAAAATATTCCTTGGTGTAAAGGATATTGAATAAAGGATTTTAAATAAGCATCAAAATTGGCAACTTTTTTATAATTTAACTTCGGACCTAGTCACACATAGCAAATAGGACACCCTGTATAACCAAATTTGTTGCTGTATATTCTTTGCTCTCTAAATATCGTCTTATACTATAATTACCTTCCTATATTGTAATTGGTGTGTTTGTAGAACTTTAGTTGAATAAATAAAATAAAATACAAATATCTAAACTATTCCAGGAACTTTCAGAGATATCTTTTTTAGACATATAGTTTTTTTTCTAGCCTTATTTAAATAGGTACAAATTGCATCGAATTACATTAAAGTGGCACAATTTGATGCTTAACATAATGCCGCTTTAATATTTGAAATATTCCAACGTCCTTCATAGGTTTTCAATAATCAATGTGTCAAGCTTCAGGAGTACCACCCTGCATAATAACACCTAAAACAGTAAATTTTTTTTTTCTCAAAAACGACATTGCGTCCAATTACAAACTGAACAAAGTGAAAAAGGTCACTAATTCCCACTCTGCCGGTGTCCCTTTTAGTATCGGAATAACCGTCAGTTTTGTTGTCGCGATGTACTGAAAATTAACTCGAATATGGCCATTTAGGCCAACTAAAAGCTTTATTAGGCCCCCGGAAAATGTTTTTGTTAACCGGAGCCAAAGGGATGGGGGGGGGGGGTTCGTTCGTTTGACATTCGCACTGTCCGATGCTTTTTCTGGTAATAACGGACTCCCTTTTCCCCCTCTTCACCCCTTGCCCTTTGAAACAAAATGCAGATCCGTAATGAAAAAGTCGATTTTATAATTGAAGTTTGCTTTGTGAAACTTAATACTTGTAGCACCCAAGCAACACATCATATATTATTTTCGTTAAATATATTATATTTGTTTAACGATTTTTTAGTAATTTTTTGGTTTTTTGTATATTTATCAACCGTATATTATGGTTAAGGAATATTTATTAAACTGTAGAAATCACTGTCTTTCGTCCATATTATCCATCCTAATGACCCTGTTTTTATACTAAATATTTATATGTAAAATTATATCAAATTTAAATAGTCAATGTTATTAAATTAAATATTGAATAAATATTTTGTGCAAAAACATTGTTTTTCATTAGTACAATCCTTGCACCCCCCACCCACCCCTAAAATTTTTCCAGTAAGAAATTCTTTAGAAAAATCACCGTTTTTCGTCAATAATATCCAATCTAATAGCACTGTTTTTGTATTAAATATTTATTAATATACATATATATAATTTTATCAAATTTAAATAAACAAACTGTGTTATTAGAGTAGATACTAATGATAAAAACCAGCTGTTATTCATGCATATTATTTAAGAAAACAGTGATTTTTGAAAACCATTTCTTACTGGTAAGCTGTGTGGGGTGGGTGGGGGGCTAAGGGTAGGTTTAACGAAAAACGTATTTTTTGTCAAAAAATAATTACCTGTGAAAAAAATACTTTTTATTAAAATTATAGGTGATAAAAATCTATAGTTTTTGAATCTATACTTTTCTCACATAACCTTAACGTTAACCTCGATCACTACACCTCAAATATATGATAAAAAAACCCCGATATCACATATTATATGCCACTGTGTAGGATACGATATACTTTTCATCCACGTATATATATTTTAGTGCAATAATGTAATATAATGCATAAAGAAATTTAGAAAAAAATAGAAAAGGCATTTACGTGTATAAAATAATAATTATTCCAAATAAGATATACAAATAAAGAAAATTGTTCAAAGCTAAACAAGGACCTTCTTGTTAAACGTGAATAACATAAATAACAAACGTGAATAACATTCCTCGACGTTTTATCCGAAATTAATCGATAAACTTATGTCTGGTGTAAACCAAAAATAAACGTTTATTGTGTGTTACTTGGGCGATTTGAAAGTAGATTCTAACTCTGTGTCTGTTTTCAATTTTTCCACGTCAATTAGTCAAAAATCAATTGTTAAAGACCGATTTAATTCCCATAGTATATGAACATTATCTCTTATTATATATAATTCGCCCCAGATGAAAAATGTATATAAAAGGGTTGAAATGTGTCAAGCGAACAGGGCGAAGCTGATGGCCTCCCAGCGTGACGTTTCGTTATTACAGCTGATACCAGAAGGATGGGGGGGGGGTCTTACTAATTTACGAAATTGAACCCGCTTACTAATCCACCCAGGGCATTTAATTTTCGGGTAATGGATTAAAAAACGTGCACGTTGCGACAAGGTTTATGGCTCGTTTTTTTTTTCAGTCAGATTATTCAACGTTAAAAATATAACGATTTAGGAATTTAGAGAAAACAAGGCAGTGGTTTTACAATTTTTTTAAGACAATTAAGGTTATTCGTCCAGGTATATTTTTTTTAAGCACTTAAAGCTATTTGTAATTTCGTAATATTGAATGTTAAAAATTCTAATTCAATTTGTTGATATATTTTATTATAATATACACTAGGAACATAAATCAACGCATTACTAACACATAATTAAAAATGATGCGTTGCAGATGTGAACTCTAAGAGTAACATTGAAAAAAATACAAAAGTGGGTTCAACATACTAGTATAAACAATAATATGTCTTCACCAAGAGACCCTATGTGTAGAAGACTTACCCCATTCCACAAAAAATAAAACGTAAAGCTATAGAAATTACGATAAATAGACAGCCATTAATTTATGTAAATTTTTTTATTGTCCCACGAGGCGACGCATTCCCAAGACTAAAAAAAAAAAGTCAACGTCAAAACTGTCAAATTTTCTTAATGTGAAGTCACCCTAAGATGGCCGCCGTCCGATATTTCGTTTTGACGTTAAGTTTCATGGATTAGTAAATTAATTGGAATTGACTTTTATTTTTTATTTGTTTAAGTTTGTAGTATTTTTGAAAAAAGGTCTTTATTTTTTGAGCCCTCGTTGGTCTCAACTTTTATATCCTGTAAGTCTTGCAACAATAGCGGGATCCAACGAGGATACAAAGAAATGACCTGAATTTAAATAACCCGTTAATTAAAATAATTTTTCACGGATTAAAAGCACAATAATAAAAAGTGTTTTAAAATCGATTTAATTTAATAAAATTCAATTAAAGTTGGTAAATATTTCAAATTTGTTGTCATGATGGTTTTAGCTCTCGTTGGTCAAATTTACAGTAGATAAAAGCATAGGCAGCCCACAAGTGACCAATGAGGATACAAGAAAATGACTCTTGTGACATAATACAATTTAAATATAAGAGTCCATACCTACCTACGTATACAATAGTAGTCAACGAGGGTGCAAAAAAATGACTTTTACATATAAATAGTTAAAAGGTAAAGTGTGTAATTAAAAATGTTTTATTTTTTAATAAGCGTAATATTTACTTATTTTAATGTATTAAGTTCCCAAATTAGTATAAAAACAGTCGTTAGTTTGAGCCCCTCCTTGGTCGCAGTAGCACACGAAAAAAAAAAGATTTTATAATTTAGATGAAAATTACCCGAAAAACTTAAATAGTTACGTTTTTCCGCAAAATTTACTTATCATAAGTCTCCTTTTTTTGGCCCTCGTTGGTCCCGATATTCACCTTAGGTCGCATGAAGTTTAGGCAACTTGCCATACGCGTATATAAAATGACCAACGAGAATGCAAAAAAATTGACTTGTAACACAATACAATTCAAATATGTTTTTTATATAATAATGCTATTGAGTTAAACCCTTAACCGTTAATAAATTAATTCTTATTAAATTTTGTTTATTGAAGTTTTTAAATATTTTTATATAAATTTGTATTACGGTTTTAGCTCTCACTGGTCTCATTTACATCATGTCTCATAGTGCATAGACAAACCATAAGACGTACGTGCGTACACAAAATGACCAACGAGGATGCAAAAAAATGACTTGTGTAATGTGAATATTTCAACACTAAAGAATAATTGTTAGTAAATCAAGAGTTTCAGGTAGTTCAACGTAATTTTGGATTTCTTTAGGCAGTTGCTGCAGTTTTTTAAGCCAAGCCATTTTTTTTAACTCCATCGTTAGTTCTGGCAACTTTTTATGTACTTTTCCCAATTTTAAAGTTTTCAATCTCGTTCCTTTGGTTTTTTTGTCACATGGTCCTGCTCCTTTTTGAAGATCATCTTTTAAATTCAGTTCTTTAGAAGGTCTTCTTGTGTTCTGTCTCCATCTTCATTTTCTTCCTTCAGGTCATCTTTCATTGTCTTCATTTTACTGATTACTGATAACTGATTTATTTGGTCATTTTTTACTACATATACAATAGAATAAGACAAGTCAGGAGAAAGAAACTGATAGTCCTAACTAAATTATTTAAAAGAGCAAAACTATTATAAATAAACCTAATTACACACATGTAAAACTTAGAAACTATAATAACCACAAAAGTACCAACAAACAAAGTACAGACACTGACTAGGCAGGAGTGACTTTTAGCATGTTGCTAAATTCGTTGATATCATAAACGACAGAGCTTATAATAAGCCGTTTTAGTTAATTTTTAAATGCATTGAAGTTATCTATTCGTTATAACGAAGTTGATTAAATAAGCTAATTCCTTCATAAAAGGGGGTCTTTTTAAAATAACCAAAGTTAAATTTTGGTAGATAAAGAGCATTCTTACATCTAACATGCTATTTATTAAAATCACTTACTTTGGAGAAATGTTCTTGATTTTTAAATATGTACAACAATAATTTAAATATATAAATTTCGGGCATTGTTAAAATATTATATTTTTTAAATGTTTCACGGCAGCACTCTGATCTGATCTATGAGAGGTCAAGAGAGGTTACTCTATCCTAAAGTACACACTCAATAGACCCTTCCTTCCTAGATGCCTTTACAAATACAATCTAGATATTTTGTCTGCATATCTCGTCAATTTGAGAAAGAAAAGATAGGTGTTGGTCTATTATGCATCCCAAAAACTTAACTGTATTTGATTTGATTTTAATTGAAACAGTATCCAAATGTACAGAAAAACGCATTCAATACTCCTATTCTCTCTAATATATTGTTATCACCACTTGACAACAAGAACCAGGCAAAATCTTTAAAACCTTTAGGAACCCATAAATAAAAGGATGACTATTTCTTTGGGTATCGGGTTACACAAATGGATCTAGGGCAACTTGAACCCAAATGAGGGACATTGACGTTACCGCGTTACGGCAAACTGGAACTGCTGGAAAATGACCGGTATGAGGTCAGAGACATCCCGAGAATGACCAGATCGCAGACTCCGTATGTAGGAGTGGCTGTTATCGACAATATTAAGCCTTGGATCTGGTTGTAAGGGTAGCAAACGGTGAGAGGTATCTGAAAATGACCCAAGAACTTATGTTAAGCATATTTCATCTTGGGGGCCGAGTATATTTGGTACCTTGGTATACTTGTGTACATTTTCAGAGATAAGATAGGTAAAGGTATGCTGGAAATGGCCGGGTGAACTAGTACAAGGTATTGTATGATGTTCTGTGGTGGTCGAGTTGAGGTTGAGCCAGGAATAGGGACTTTGGTATAGTCCCGGTATTCCGGATTAGTTCTGGAGCCTCTGGTATAGCTCGTACATTTCCAGGGGCTAAATTATTAGTCTAGCGCGGGCCCATATAGAGCTATAGCGTGTTATTTGTGTACGTACATTTTACCCATTTTTATGTTACTCTTGATGTTATTTTTCCTTGATTGTAGTATTATTTATCCCTGAATATTTATTTTATTTGCCTGGTTATTTTCGAGGTTATTTTACTCCTTTTATTACCCTTACATAAAGAAAATTAACCTTGAATATTTATTTTATTATAGCACATTTTTCTACGGTTACAGATTGAATACGACAACATATTATTTAGATATTTACAGATATATATAAGCTTATAAAGTCCTTTTCAGGAAATTATAAAGACAAGTACAGGACGAAAGCTGCTTCCCGTAACATAATAAAAATTATTTAGATAATTTGATCTACATAAATGCATATCGTAATAAAATTTTATTACTGCCCCCGAATCTATAATTTTCTTATATCCCGTTTTTCTGTTATACTCAGGTCAAGCTATGGTACTGGAGACTGTAGAGTGAGGTCACTCTAAAATCAGGATGGCCGAATGTTATCACCACTTGACAACAAGAACCAGGCAAAATCTTTAAAACCATTAGGAACCCATAAATAGGATGACTATTTCTTTGGGTTACACAAATGGATCTAGCTCACAGAACCCTATTTTAGCTTAATTTAGTCGTTTGCGTTTATATTAATATTTTTATTCTCTTCTGTCTTAATCTGATTTCATTGTAATAAAATCCGCGTGTTATTTAGAAGCCGTCTTAATTATTTTTGAGTTTTACAATATGCTTAATAAATATCGGATTAATCGTTTCAAAAGCTCTTTTTTTTATTACTAATTTTCATTTTTAACCTCGGATTTAATTGTCTTTAATAAATCTTCCTGTTTCTTGTCTCGCTCTTCTGGTCCCTAAAGAACAAGATGGTTGGTTATGTTTCTAATAAATACCTCCTGGGTCTCATTTTAGGTCTGTTATGCCACTGGAACAATATATATTATAAAAAAATAAAACAATTTATCAACCCTCTCGACTCCCAGGGGGTTGTAGTGTAATATCGATCGATCCGATAAAATGTATTTAGGCGGCATATCTATATTATACATAGTAAAGTGTATATATATATATATAGGGAAAAGCGGGTCCATCAATCAAAAAAGTCGCGTCTATCTCCCGGTAATGATTGCATCCATTTATCACATTGCAAAGTAGCAGCAGTCTCGCAGTTTTTATCGGACCCCCGGACTAAATGAGTACATTGAACGGAATGGAAAAAACCCGCGCGTTTCGAAATGAATAATGATCCCGGGGGGCCGTTGATACGTTCAAATCGTGAAAAATTGTTTATTTTTATCATCGTGATAAATCCGATATCGGTATGGGAGTTTCCTTAGGAAAGGAAAATAAGCGAAAATTATCGGGTAGACTACACAACACGATTTTCCATTTATGAGTTAAGTTCCAGTTAAATTCAAGTCTTGCTATCAGAAACTCATTTTTTTCCTAGACAAAACAACCCGTGAAGGATTCGTGTTTATGTGATATCCGATGTTAATTATTTTTCTTTGCTGCTGTAGCGTAAACAATCCGAAATTCTGTTTACTTTTCATAAATTATCGACTGATGATGATGGCTCTACCGGATATATAATTAACGGGGAAAATAAACGTTTCGCTGAATGGCATTTAGGCAAACAGGAGTGTCAGTTTTCGATGATGTTAAACCAATAAAGTTTACATTAAATGGGTCATATTAACATAATTATAATTGTAGCAACAATGGATCTTTATGAATACTTAATAAGCTTCTGACAGGTATTTACTATGGAGTCTGTTGTACGTTACAACTGGGAATTTATGCAACAGCCGAGTAGTTTCTTATATATTCCAGGCATTCGTAAAATATTATTAATTCCATCAAACCCTTAAAATTATTGTGAATATTAAATACAATAAATTTCATACTTATTGGACCAAGTGGCAACGTCGGATACTTGAATAAACATGCTTTCGAAGGCGTGGTTTGGGTTGCTGACCAATAGTGCTTGTTCTGATGAAAAAGTTGTAACGTTGCCAAGTGTCATGCGAAGATTATACTTAGACAGTTGTAGAACGAGGGCAAATGGTAAAATAAAATAAGAAATTAAAAGAACGAGAAATTTTTAAGGAAAATAAAGTAAACAAGGAAAGCAGTAAAATTTTAAAAAATTGCGAAAATAAATATTTTCAGTTTAAGTTTCGTTTTGAATCAATTTTCTTTTGAATTAATATTTGTATTATTCCAAGAATTTAAAGAAATTTGAAGCCTTAAGACACTTTTTGTGTTTGTTAATTTTTTTCCAGGCTTTCCCTTGCTTCTTCCTAAGATTTACAGCATCTCTCTAGGTTTTTGGGACACTTCTTATTTTACACTAATCATTTCTTCCAGGCATTTGAAGCAATTTTCTAATTTAATCCAGGAATTTAAACCTAAACTTATTGTATTCCTGGACTGTTAGAGACATTTAAGCACTATTTCCAGACATTTGAAGCCACTTCTTGTTTTTCTGAACGTTTAGAGGCAAGGTCCTCAATCAGTTTTACTCAATTGTTTTTAAATTTAAATTCACCATAAATAGATTCAGAGATATTGATATTTTGATTCTAGAAATATATTTTTTTAATTGTTTCAACTTCAAAGGCTCAATTCTTTATTTAAAAAAAATAGAATATTTTATAATAATATTTTTCAACATTGTCGAATATTTGAAAAATACCTGGAGGGTAGATGTATTCTTCAATTTCATCCACTCGAAAAAATCCTCCCTATCTTTAAAACCACATAAGTTAGAAGAGTAAAACCAACTTCAGCATATTAGGGAAATATCCCTCTACAACTGCTAAAAATAAAGAAAACATTCCTTTATAATCCTTTGTACAATTTATTTTCTAATCTTGCCATTGGTCTATTTTATTCACTTCTTCTACTCGCATGAGACCTTTACAGCACAGTGTCACCAGCAAATAAATATACAAAATAAGTCAATGGTAAAAAAATATAATTTTACCATACTGCAGAGATTTAAAACGAGGACAAAACATTAAAAAATAAAAATGATTTTTTATCATATATCTGGAAACGACCGTAATCAGTAGTAATCCAGTAAAGCTGAAACGGTTTGTAATGTGCCAAGGGCACGTGCACCCATCAAAGGAAATATAAGGGATGAAAACTAATCTAAATTTCCAGTGTGCTATATATATATATATACATACATATATATAATTCCTAATTAAACTGTTAAATACGTTTTCAAGTTGGACTGACAGGGGGGTACCCCGAAAGCATTATTTTCGCTCCAGATTTCGCTCGTTAAGGGGAAGGAGTTTGTTGAGTGTAATAATCGATGGCAATTATTCAAAGAAAACTAAAATTTCAAGTAAATAGGAAATTCTCACTTTCAGGTCCACTTACAATAGGTTACTTCCAGGTTACTTTATTAAATTTTTCTTGCAGTAGACATACGGAGTAAAAAAGAACCAACACAAAAAGCATTTTGTTTTACAAAGTTTGAAGCTTTTTTCACCGAGTTTACTTAACGCTATTTTAATTGTCTTTTAAGAATTCGAAGCAATTTTTTTTTGGCTTTATGAGGCACCTCTTGAACTGATTTTTTTCAAACCTATTTAAATTTTCTTCATATTTCCTGCTGCAGTAAACTTGAGAATATTAGCAGGGACTTTTAACACAACGAAATATAACATCTGGACTGCCTTTAAGTTTGGAAATCCAGTACAGTATCAAAGACCACACCTTAATTGCATTTATCTGATATTATTAGTGATGAAACCCCTATAGACTCCTTGAAAGTGACTATTTATTTAGTATATCTTCGAAAGAGCATCAAAGGATTAAGACAGAAGAAGTCTCCATCAGATATAACGGATTTCAAGCAGAAGTTCACGAATATCACGTTGGATGATATATTAAGAGTCCTTAGGATACGTGTTATTTTCCTAAACGAAAGTCACTTATTTATTTCTTCCAGGCATTTCAAAAAGAATTTCAAGCATATTTTATTCTTTTATATACTTTTCTGCATCCTGCAGACTCTCCAACAGTTGAGTAATAGCTATCTGCCTTTTTTCGAACAGCATCGACACTTTCACGAAAAACAAGGATTTTTTTTTTAAATTAATTAAACAACTAAAGGATATATATAGACTAGAGTGCATAGGATTTCCTATGTTATCTGACCTACTCTATTACGAGAATCAAGAAGAAAAAGGAAAGACCTGTGAGTATCGAAATGCGATCACATAAGTCATATTAAACGAAAATCGTTTTACAGAACACTATATTCCTGGATTAATAAACAATTTTTTGTTCTTGGTTCTTCCTAGAGGTTGAAGCCTCTTTTTGTATTTTTGCAACGCTTCTTACATCCCTGCACTTTTAAAGTTATTTATTTATTTCTTCCAGGCATTTGGAGCCTTTTTGCAGTTTATTCGAGGCTTAAAACGTTAATTTAATTTTCTTTCTAAAATTTGATGTATTTTTCTCATTTCTTTTCGCATTCTGGTTATTTTCTGGCATTTCTGTTTTTATAAAATAATTTATTCATTTCTTCCAGGCATTTCAAGCATATTTCCTGTTTTATTTTAGGTATTTGAGGTCATCTTAAAGTTCTTCCTAGAGATTGAAGTTCCTTTTTGTGTTGCTGGAACGCCTCTGGGCATCCCTGGACTTTTAAAGTTATTTATTTATTTCTTCCAGGCATTTGGAGTCATTTTGAGGTTTATTCCAGGCATTTGGCCCTAAATTAATGGTCTTTCTGACATGTGAATCCTTTTTTTGTATTCCTGGACTTTTTAATTGATATCTTAATTTTTCCAGACTTTTGAAGTTTCCTTCTGAAATTGAAAGCCACTTTTTCGGCTTTCGGGATATTTCTTGTTATCCCTGCACTTTCAAAGTCTTTTAGAGTCATTTTTTCCAGGTATGTCAAGCAATTTTTTATCTTATTCCAGGCATTTGAAGTCAGTTAACTTAAGTTTCTTCCTGGTATCTGAAGTCACTTGTATTCTTGAAAAGTTAAAGTCATTTTAATTTTCTTTCAAGGATTTGGTGTATTTTTCTCATTTCTTTTGGGTTTATTAGACACTTCTCAAATTCCTGGACTTTTAAAGTGACTTCTTAATTTTCGAACCTATTTTAGGGTTTTTCCTAAAGTGTGAGGCTAATATTTATGTTGTTGGAACGCTCTTTATATATCCCTGAACTCTTAAAATGACTTATTTATTTATTCCAGGCATTTAAACTCAGTTGTTCGCATTCTGGTTATTTTCTGGCATTTCTGTACTTATAAAATAATTTATTAATTTCTTCCAGGCATTTCAAGCAATTTCCTGTTTTATTTCAGGTATTTGAAGTCATCTTAAAGTTCTTCCTAGAGGTTGAAGCCCCTTTTTGTGTTGCTGGAACGTTTCTGAACATTCCTGGACTTTTAAAGTTATTTATTTATTTCTTCCAGAAATTTGAAGCCTTTTTGCAGTTTATTCGAGGCATTTGGCCCTAATTTAATGGTCTTTCTGACATGTGAATCCACTTTTCGTATTCCTGGACTTCCCAAACTTTTGAATCCATTTTAAGGTTTTTACTAAAGTTTGACACCACTTTCTGTGTTCTTGAAGCACTTCTTATATTTGTTCCAGGCATTTGCAGTAAATTGGTAATTTATTCCAGGCATTGTGGTATTCCTAAATCTTTGAAATGATTAAAATATCATATATTTCTGGGTTTTTAGAGCCATTTCCCAATGATTCCAGATATTTAAAGTTACTGGACTTGTAGAGTCATTTATTAATTTTTTCCAAGCATTTCAAGCAGGTTATCTTAAGTTTTTCCCTGGTATATGAAGTCACTTCTTGCATTCGCTTTAAAAATTCTTCCAGGCATCAACACTTTAGACCAAAAAAAGAGCGATTCAAATAATAAGGAAAACGTCCAAACTATACTAACAAAGAAATGGACTGATCACTTTTAAAACCTGTTGACTAAAAACAGAGAAGAATATTTGTTGAACACACCTAAGGATGTGATAGTGGAGGGTGATACAATTATGCACATTATTGACCAGATTGAATTACTTTAATTAGTTTTTCTAGTAGTTGGTTGTATCCAGTTAAAAAGCTTTTTATTGCGTTCTAGCATTCATGCAGAGTAAAAATTTAAAAAAAAACAACTTTAATGACCTTGTAACGACTTCAAACTACTTCAGCAACTCCTATTCAGATTTCCTCATTTTTATTTTTGGGCGCGGCCATTCAAATACATACTTTAATTAGTCCGCTCTGCTCTTTACAACTCATTTTCGGACTGGTTTTTATTTTATATCATAAAAAAGTGTTTTTTGTTGTTATTGTTGTAATATCATTAAGTCTATTCCTTTGTTTTCCTTTCCCACTTACTTTATGTTTATAGCGTGGCATCTCATAACCGTAAAACTAACCTTCATATTCAACCCCCCAATAAAATGGGTTTTCCATTATATCGGGTCGTAAATATGAAAATATTTAAGGGCACGAAATGTTGGTCGGGGGAGGGGGCATAACGATTTGCCAAACGAATATTATTCTTTGGATTCCCGGCTTTTGTCTGGAAGAAACCCTAGATAATTAAAGGGGTGTTTTATGGTTTGTGGGTGTGTACGTTATAAGGTAATTTACAGTAAGACTTGATTTTGTCAGAAATTTTGAAAAAATCATAATTAGACAGTGCTGAATGAGAAAGAGAGGCAGTTTAAAAATCTTTTTTTTTGCCTTAGAGTTATATAATGAACAGACTCTTTAACTGGGTATAAATACGAAAACAATGCTTGGAAATAATATAAAGTAATTTTTTCTTGTATTTCCAGACAGCTATAGTAATTTTCTATTTCAATTTTCTCGTATTTCCAGACAGTTGGAGTCATTGCCCAAGTCTAGTTATTGCAAGGGAGTCATTTGCTACTTCCAGTTTTTCGTTTCTAAACAGCTGAAATAATTTTTTTGTTACTTCTACTTTCAGAGTGATTTCATATTTTTTCAGGCTTCTAGAATTAAATGAAAATCTATTTTTAGGCAGTCGAATTGATTTCTTAATTAAAAAAGGAAAAACAACATTTTCCACGCAAGTCAGAGGAATTTCTAGGCACTTGAAGTCATTTTATCAATAATTTATAAAAATAAAGGAAATCAGGGAGTTTAGGGTGATTTTTTTTTATTTATTTCAGGCCGCCAAGGCTATTTTTGAAAATCACTTTTTTTTTAACTGCTGCAATTGCCTGGAAAAAAATAGGAAATACTTTGGAAAATTTGTCTTTAAATAGGAACCACCTCGCGACAACGTGAAAAAAACATCTTTCCTTTCTATATCGTTTAATTCATTTTTAGAGGTGAATTTTGCAAGAAAAAAAATTTATTTAAATGGATCAAGAGTCTTAAAAAAATAATTTTTGTGGTCAAATTATTTTTTTAAGACGCTGGTGATTTTTCGCCTGAAAAAGTAACTTTAACTGCCTGGAATAAACAAGACATTACCCTAAATTGTTAATTTAATTTTTTCCTTAATTTAGATAAAAAATTGTACTTAGATGCAATAATTTTTTTTATTTCCTCGAGCCATTTTTGAGAAAAAAAATTAAGCAGTTCATGGTAAATTTAAATTTTTTTTCCAGGCAGTTACTGTAGTTTCATCTAGAAAAACTGTGATTTTCAAAAATTGGTCAGGCTAGTCGAAAGAAATAAAAAATTACACTAAAGTGCTTGATTATTTTTTTTTAGTTCTATTCTAAATAAAAATACCAAAACCGTTTTTATGATTTTTTTTTAAAGTCGAATTTGCCAGAAAACTGACCTCAAGTGTCTGAAGTAAAAACAAATCAGGTAAGTCAAAGTAATTTTGTATTTTTTCCAGGCAACTGCAGCAGTTTTTTCCATAAGAAAAATTATTTAAAAAATTACTGAAAAAATTAAAAAATTACACTAAACTGCCTGATTTATTTTTTTTAATTTTACATTAAATGGCTAGTACCTGGAAAAGGATAAAAATTATACTGAACTGAAAAAAAAACGTTTTTTTTATTTCTGACCATCTTTTTTAATAAAAAATAACTTCGACTGCCTGAAATTAAATTCATTTTCTTGCTAGCCATTAAACTGTGAACAACAATGTTTTTTCAAATTGCTTAATTTTAAAGTCAATATTCCAAAAACAAACTTGGACTGAAATAAATAAAAGTCTTAAGTATTTCAAAGTCATTTCAACTTTTTCCAGGCAATTGAAGCAGTGTTATTTAAAAAAAAAAGAAAAAGGAATTTTCTAAAATTACCTTGATGGCTGCCTAAAATAAACAATAAATTCCACAAAACTTTAAGTGCCTTTAAGAAGAAAAAATTGCATGAATACAGTCTTGTTCCTTCGATATTGATCAACCTATTTATTTAAAACAAATTTTACTAGAAAAAACTCACTTCAAATGCCTGGAATAAAAAAAAAACTTTCAGGTAGGTCAAAGTAATTTTTTATTTTTTGCAGCAATTAATTCCAAAAGAAAAATAATTTTCAAAATTTGCCTTGGCTCCCTAAACTATGAAATTGTACACGAAACTGTCTGGTTTCTGTTTCTTTTTATTCTAAATAAAACGTATAGGGAAAAAAATAAGAAATGACTCTGATTTGTCTGAGAAATATTTTTTCTCCTTACAGGCCAAGGCTTAAATTACCTGAAATAAAAAGGAATCACCCTGAACTACGTGAAAAAAACATTTTTCCTTTCTATATCGTTCATTTCATTTTTAAAGGTGAATTTTGCAAAAAAAAAATTGATTTCAATGCATCAAGCGTCTTAAAAAAATAATTCGTAACGTCCAATTATTTTTTTAAGACGCTTGTGATTTTTCGCCAGAAAAAGTAACTTCAACTGCCTGGAATAAACAAGACATTGCCCTAAATTGTTACTTTTATTTTTTCGTTAATTTAGATAAAAAATTGTACCTACATGCAATCATTTTTTTAATTTCCTCAAGCCATTTTTCAGAAAAAAAAAATCAAGCAGTTCATAATAAATTTTAATTTTTTTCCAGGCAGTTACTGTCAAATTTCGACAATTCTCGTTTTATAATTTCCTTGGCCTGACATGTGGAAGTCACGAAACTGGTAGCCAATAAATAGGAATTTTCTGGATAATTAAGACTTTTTTTAACCCCTTCTTGTGCCCTAAAGAACTTCCGGAATATGGACAGGATTCTCCTTAAAATAGAGTTTGAGTAATTTTTTTTTGCTTGCACCCTAAATGTACTTAAACTTATCAATTTAACTTGATAGCTGACGTCTATGACATTTATGCTGTCTGTAATTTAATTTGACAAGATGGATGTCACTGGGAGAATTGTCTAGTGTTTTTATTTTTTTTAACAACTGACCTTATTGATGAGATTGCAATATAATTAAGTAACGTATATAATTAAATCACCTTTATTTATTATTCAAAAAACTATTTTATACCTAACAACTCATTAAAAAGAATAATATTGAATTAATTTAGAAATATAAATAAATAAAACAATAGCAGTTGGCAACAACAAATTTCACTTGAAAGTTGACATCTTTGATATTTGACAGTTCGTGTGTTTTTAATTAAATTTAACAGATGTCGCTATTGGCACGATGAAAATTGGCACCTTTTTGACATAATAGATGTCACTTAATGGTGACATATGCAGTTTGCATTTTATAAATTTTTAAACATTATTTACAGAATTTCTAAATAATGTATAGCTTAGCCTAAAGCTACTCTATATAACTAACCACTCATTTAAAAAAAAATATGACGTAACGTTGAAATACAATTAAATTTAAGATTAGCAGTTGGCAACAACAAATTATTCAACTTACTACTGACTTATGTGATAATGGATGTTATTTATTAGCGAAGTTGCCAAGTGTAGGTATACTTTTTTAAAAAGTTGATGCAAGGTTGATAATGATTGAAAATGACATAATATAGAAATATAATTAATTTAAATATTAATAACATCTGTCACTTTACAATTGACGTCTTTAACAGCTGACAGGATCCAAGTTAGTTTTGGCAGAGTTTGAGTGGACCACCGGATTTCTTTTGACAGTTGACTTTATTGACATTTGACAGGATCAAAGTGCCAGTGTTGCCAAGTGAAAGTCCACACGGTAAGTTTACAGTGTATGTATAGGTTTTAAGGCCTGATGATGCTTTGCTTATACAGGGCGAAACATGTAAAACCAATAAAATTTGCTTATGACACCGTGACTTTTTTATTTCTTGTTTGCTTACATTTTGTGCGGTTTTCTATTTCCTGATCTAAGTGAATAGCTAAAAAATTAGTATAGAAACAAATAAGAAAACATTATACAATTTCACACTAATTTTCTAAACCCGAATGAGAACTCCCATAAATTTTAATGTGGGCGAAATGAAATGTGACAGTAAAGAAGGGAAAGCATGAAAAAAAAAGAGGATGACACGATGTCCGTATTACGTTCCTGACATACGCCGTAAAGTATATGTGCGTTTTCCCATCAAACGTTTTGGGGAACAGATGTAACATAAATAATAACATTAAATAAAACGCCACTTCGCTGATGCTTTTATGGATTACTAGTGTTACACATGGAACGGGCCCGAAATTAAATTGAAGCCAGTTGTAATGGTATACTGCTGGTTTATGTCTCGGTTATTAAAAGATATTAATGCAGAAATTGCTTGTTTTAGTGTTTTTTTTTGGGTGTTTATTTTTGAAATAATAAGACCCCTCAAAATATCAACTTTTATATATCAGATTTTTTAGGTATTTTCACTCTTTATTTTAATATTAATTGATTAGCCAGAAATAGTATTTTTCTTTCCTAATTGGTCAAATTATACCCAAAAAACAACACTATATTCCCATACTCTCCTATTTCTTAGACTGAGATAGGGATATTATAAAAAGGTTATGTCATGTCTTGCCTCGTGTCTCATGTCATGTATTTATTTAAATACATGGCAATAACTAACATACAATTTGGTTTAATTTAATGATTTAATAGAGGAACCTTAATCCCATTGATTTTTTACCTCAAACTGAAACATTCTTTAGAGCCCTTAGAACTAAATAAAATACACATAGAAAAATCGTCTTTCTTTCTCCGATTAGAAGCGAGGAAAATGGCTGATCCAACATCCATCGAGTAAGAACTTTCAAAAACTTTAGAGTGCGTCTAAAAATACCGAACGAACGAATGGTTTACCCGCAAGATTGAATTTCTCTCTCTCTAACATTTTGTTATTTTATGATGTTTCCGTGTTATTTTTTGCTTACGGTAGTCGGTATAGGAAAAAGTTAATTCCGGCGACGCAACGTTCAATTATTATTAAAAATTCATATCGCGTTACACGAAATAACTGACAATTTAATATGTCAAGTCGCATACATTATCGTTCTTAATAATAAATAAGCGATCGGCTACCGAATTATTAACTAAGGTTTTGCTTCGCAAACGAAATTGTCTGTTATTTCTCGTTATATTCTATACTTCGGCTGACGTAGGTATATAATTATTTATCGGTTGGGAGTTGAATAACGTATCAAGAACAACTAACTTATTCTATTTGTATGTGATTTAAAGGAAATTCAACGTGTATCACCCGCAAAGTTGTCTATAACGGTCTTTGATATAGATGTCAATAATGTCAACTGTCACAGACGTTTTCAGCTGTCAAGTTCATTTATTTCGCTTACATTTATGTTATTTACCATGATACAGTACAGAGAAGCCAGTTTTGGCTCTAAAAATGCAGTCCTAAAAGTGGTTTTAGGTGTGACAGGTTTAAGATGCAATAGAGTCCCTAAAGAACAAACAATCCTTAGATATTTATGGATTAAATGTCCCTCTGCCCAAACAAGTAAAAGAATATCTCATTATCTATTAACTAAACTCGTTAATATATCTAGAATACATCTCCAACCTGTTTGAAAAGGTCAAATCATTACATATACCCCTTAGACTCAAAAAATTATAGAAATGTTAGCACTAGTGGTAATCCTGGCCACATCTTCAACAAATGTCACTACAATTAACGAATTTAATAATTAACCTAATGAAACTGTACTCATCTGTAAATAATGTTTTTATGCTTTGAAAAAAAAATGTATTATACTAGACTTAATGCTGCCAGTAAGTGACGAAATTTAATTAGGAATACATATATTCACTTGGCAACACTGGCACTTTGATTCCGTCAAATGTCAATAAAGTCAACTGTCAAATAAAATTCGATGGTCCACTCAAACTCTGCCAAAAGTAACTCGGATCCTGTCAGCTGTCAAAGGCGTCAATTGTAAAGGGACATATGTTGTTGCCAACATCCTAATGTTAAAACTAATTATATTTCTAGGTTATGTCATTTTTATTATATCTTTTTCAATCAGTATCAACCTTGCATCAACTTTTAAAAAAAGTATACACTAGGCCTGCTCATTGACATTATTATGTCAAAAAGGTCAAATTTAAGTCGAAACACATAGTTAGGTTTACTTGGCAACATCGATAATTGCAGCCTGTCAACTGTCAAAAGCGTCAAATTTCAAGCGAATTTTGTTATTGCCAACTGCTAATGTTTAATTTAATGATATTTCTGGGTTATGTCATATTTTATTTCAATGAGTGATTAGGAGGAAGAGTAGTTTAAAGCTAGACCTCGCCACTGAATTTCATCAACTTTCTTAGCTGTACTTTTTAAATCATATAAATAAAGGCACTATATTTCTATGACTATTATTAATATATAGGCCTTAAAAACATTTAAGAGAAAAAAAATTGAAAAAATATAACCAAAAAATTAATACTTTTACTTAGCAACATCGCTTATAAATCTCATCAATGTCATTTGTTGTTACATGTGTCCGCTGTCAAGTAAAACCTATAAAAACTGTAAATAATATTTTTAAATTTATAAAATACAGAAAACTGTATTTATGTTAAACAATGTCACCATTAAGTGACATCGATTATGTCAAAAAGGTCAGCTGTATAGTAATTTCATCGTGCCAATAGCGACATCTGTTAAATTCAATTAAAAACACACGAACTAGATCCTGTCAAATGTCAAAGATGTGAACTTTCAAGTGAAATTTGTTGTTGCCAACTGCTAATGTTGAATCTATTATAATATTTCTAGGTTAATTCATTATTATTCTTTTTTCTCAATAAGTTGTTAGGTATCAATATAGTTCTTTGAATAATAAATAAAGATGGTTTATTATTATTGTTATTACATTACTTAATTATACTGCAATCTCATCAATAACGTTAGTTGTCAAATAAAACAAACTAACATAATAATTGACCTAATCTGACTAAACATTTAAAAAAATGTTTTTATGTTTGTAAAAACCAACAAAATGAATACACTAGACAATTTTCCCATCGTGTCAAAAACGTCATCTGTCAAATTTAATTACAGGCAGCAGAAGTGTCTTAGACGTCAGCTGTCAAGTAAAATTGATAAATTTAAGTACATAACTCTATTTGTCTGTAAAGATTTCTCTAAATGAAAAAATATATACTTGCAAATGGCAACACCATACATAAATTTCATTAGTAACGTCAATTGTCTCAAGTAAAAGTGACAAAAATAATTAAATCGTGCACATCTGTAAAAACAAAAAAAAATTATCGTGCCAATAGCGACATTTGTTAAGTATAATTAAAAACACACGAACTGTCTATTTAGTTGCTAACCGTTTGCCAACCGTTTCTTTTTCCATGACATCGAATTTGACAATTGTCAAAGCTCGTATAACACTAGTGTTCTTTCTTTTCTTGTTAAGACAGGGTTTCAACATTTGTCATCTGTCATCAATCAGCATATTGACAGTATTTGTTTTCTCTTTTATTTCATGTATAAGACAAAGATGCCTCGAACTCGACTACTGTCAGCTATCAAACTTAGTATATTACCTATATTTGTATCTCCAGATTTATATAATGGCTTTATGACAGATATCTTTGATTTCGACGGAATTTCCATGTTCTAGAATTTTGTTATTACTAAATGTCAAAGCTTCAAGTATAAAAGGTGCATTTCTTCGATTGATTCACTCTTAAAATTTATTGTTTTTTTTTTTATTTTTCAATACATTCATCACTCAAGACCGGTGTCAAAAATATGGATTCAGAAATTGCCGTTGACCTGACATTGGCAGCATTATTTATTGTTATTTGATTTCTTTTAGTGGATTTATTTCTATATGTTTATTAGACTAGGGTCGCTTAACGCTTTGATATAGTTTGTTCCTTTTTAAAATTGGCGCCATTAATCGTAATGTCTTTTCAATTTTTATATTTTACTCTTTTTACCTGGATAATTTTTTGTTTACTTTCTCAATATATATATTTCTTATTTCTTTATAATATCTCATATTATATTATAACACATATTTTTTTTTTATTTAATATGCTCACGAGAAATACATAGAGATCTGTAATATTTGCTTTAATGACAACTAGGGTTATGTCAGTTAAATTATCTTTCCCAATTTTTATAAACGCATGGTCTATACAATTTCCTATTCAATACCAAAAGTATATCGGGGTCTGTAGTAGGAGATCGATTAATCGTCCCACGTTTATTTTGTTGGTCCTTATCAGTATACTTTTTCGAATTTAATTCTTCAAACAGAGAGAGACAGAGCAGGTGACAACTATGACAGCATAAGGTCGATTGGTTAATGAGACACTGTAACGCGTGTAACAAAGACAGTTGATGACAGCTGTCAAACTTGCCTCGGATGATTTTTCTTTTGCTCCTTATTTTCAGCATTAAAGAAATAAGACAAATAGTGACAGGATGAGGTCAATTGTCCAATAGGATACTGGAAGGTGTGCAACAAAGCTAGTTGACAGCTGTCAAATTGCGTATGAGATATATACATAAAATAAATGTGTCCGGTCCTGTCTTAAATGTACACGATAAAACAAAAAGAAACCCTTTACGCTTACTTAAACACCGGCCGACTGTAGAAAGGATTTTCAGTCGGCTTTTCCAAAACGACGACGGCCATAATGGCGTAAAGGAAATTCGAATTAATTATTCACAGTGGTAGGGGATTCTTATCGTTTTGACACTTCCTGCTCCCCTTTATACGTTCTGCACGAATCCGTATTATATTATGCACCACACAATATTCATTGTTTTTACGGGCACTATAGGGCACCGACTTACGTACAGAGAATTTCGGTTAAGCGGGGTCTTTGGGGCGATATATACCGGCCCTATAGAAATGTGTTTCTTTGAGTATATATGTGTACAAAAGAATGTTGCTTAAGCTATATTGTATGTAAAAATGGTTACCGCATTCTATTGAGTTTATAACACACGAGGAGGATAATAATTTCGCTACGTATCTTTTACGACTATGGGGGTCTCAAAGGAACATTTACTTCAAAAAATTGGTAAAATTTTTTTTGTCCGTTTTTGGATACGTACCGCATTTCATCTTTTAATAACTACTTTAATGGCCTTAGAATAAAATTAAAAAAAAACAAGCTTTTTTACCACAAACAGAGTTGTTGACAAAGCCTTGCTATAAACTAAAACAATCCTAATAAAATACAAATATCACAGACTACAGAAAGTCGTTCTTTAGTATAAATATGGCAAGTAGGCAATATATACATTGAAAATTTATCAATATTAAAACACATAAAAAATAAAATCAATTATAAGATACAAACTATTAATTCCAGATAATTACATTGAAATATTTGTCCAGCCTATAAACAAGCATTTGAGACTAACCATTTCTTTAGAAGGTGACTAAAGATTTTTGTACCTATGTGTTTTTCTCTCGTAGTGTGTCTAATTTTACCCAAATAACGTCAATTTATTCCGACCCTTTTCTATTTATTAGACTAAGATAGAGATATATAAATGAAAATTCGACTTTTCCACCTATTTTCTATATCGTCGTTTCATTTTCTAAATAGTGTTTGGATCGGCTGGAAATAGTGTTTTTCTCTCGTAATGTGTCTAATTATACCCAAATAACGTAAATTTATTCCGATCGTTTTCTAATTATTAAACTAAGATAGGGATATATAAATGAGAATTCGACTTTTCCACCAATTTTCTATATCGTCGTTTCATTTTCTAAATAGTGTTTCGATTGCCTGGAAATAGTGTTTTTCTTTCGTAATTTGTCTAATTTTACCCAAATAACGTCAATTTATTTTGATCCCTCACTAATTATTAAACTAAGATAGGGATATATAAATGAGAATTCGACTTTTCCACTTATTTTCTATATCGTCGCTTCATTTTCTAAATAGTGTTTGGATTGCCTGGAAATAGTGTTTTTCTCTCGTAATGTGTCTAATTTTACCCAAATAACGTCAATTTATTCCGACCCTTTTCTATTTATTAGACTAAGATAGAGATATATAAATGAAAATTCGACTTTTCCACCTATTTTCTATATCGTCATTTCATTTTCTAAATAGTGTTTGGATCGGCTGGAAATAGTGTTTTTCTCTCGTAATGTGTCTAATTATACCCAAATAACGTAAATTTATTCCGATCGTTTTCTAATTATTAAACTAAGATAGGCATATATAAATGAGAATTCGACTTTTCCACCAATTTTCTATATCGTCGTTTCATTTTCTAAATAGGGTTTCGATTGCCCGGAAATAGTGTTTTTCTTTCGTAATTTGTCTAATTTTACCCAAATAACGTCAATTTATTCCGATCCTTTACTAATTATTAAACTAAGATAGGGATATATAAATGAGAATTCGACTTTTCCACCTATTTTCTATATCGTCGCTTCATTTTCTAAATAGTGTTTGGATTGCCTGGAAATAGTGTTTTTCTCTCGTAATGTGTCTAATTATACCCAAATAACGTCAATTTATTCCGATCCTTTACTAATTATTAAACTAAGATAGGGATATATAAATGAGAATTCGACTTTTCCACTTATTTTCTATATCGTCGTTTCATTTTCTAAATAGTGTTTGGATCGGCTGGAAATAGTGTTTTTCTCTCGTAATGTGTCTAATTATACCCAAATAACGTCAATTTATTCCGATCCTTTACTAATTATTAAACTAAGATAGGGATATATAAATGAGAATTCGACTTTTCCACTTATTTTCTATATCGTCGTTTCATTTTCTAAATAGTGTTTGGATTGCCTGGAAATAGTGTTTTTCTCTCGTAATGTGTCTAATTTTACCCAAATAACGTCAATTTATTCCGACCCTTTTCTATTTATTAGACTAAGATAGAGATATATAAATGAAAATTCGACTTTTCCACCTATTTTCTATATCGTCGTTTCATTTTCTAAATAGGGTTTCGATTGCCCGGAAATAGTGTTTTTCTTTCGTAATTTGTCTAATTTTACCCAAATAACGTCAATTTATTCCGATCCTTTACTAATTATTAAACTAAGATAGGGATATATAAATGAGAATTCGACTTTTCCACCTATTTTCTATATCGTCGCTTCATTTTCTAAATAGTGTTTGGATTGCCTGGAAATAGTGTTTTTCTCTCGTAATGTGTCTAATTATACCCAAATAACGTCAATTTATTCCGATCCTTTACTAATTATTAAACTAAGATAGGGATATATAAATGAGAATTCGACTTTTCCACTTATTTTCTATATCGTCGTTTCATTTTCTAAATAGTGTTTGGATCGGCTGGAAATAGTGTTTTTCTCTCGTAATGTGTCTAATTATACCCAAATAACGTCAATTTATTCCGATCCTTTACTAATTATTAAACTAAGATAGGGATATATAAATGAGAATTCGACTTTTCCACTTATTTTCTATATCGTCGTTTCATTTTCTAAATAGTGTTTGGATTGCCTGGAAATAGTGTTTTTCTCTCGTAATGTGTCTAATTTTACCCAAATAACGTAAATTTATTCCGATCGTTTTCTAATTATTAAACTAAGATAGGGATATATAAATGAGAATTCGACTATTCCATCTATTTTCTATATCATAGTTTCATTTCCTCAATAGAGGCTGGATCGCCTGGAATTAGTCCCGAAAAATTATAATCGACTGCAGTTACCCCAACTACACAAGAAAATTATTATTTTAAGACCATTTAGGTTCCTAAAGGTGAAATGAATGAACTTTTTTGTGAATATTTATTTTTGTATTTGTGCAGAAGATACAAAAGGATGCACTAACATATATGGACCACCAGGGTCAGATCTGTTGTTCCATTTACAACTGACTAGAAAAAAATAAACATATCATCATAAGTCAACTATCTGGAAGAAGATTTTTAAAAAGAAATCTCTCAGCTACCCAAAACAGGAGGTTTTCTTTTGCTTCCACCGCATGGAAGAAAGACATTGGTTTATTCACTCCAGACAGTTGGAAAAAACGACGATGACGTAGTCAAAGATCTACCCACAAGAAAGTCATTATTTTATAGGTAGTTGAAAAACCCTTGATATTCAAGAGTTCACAAAAGCCAAAACAAGAAGATTCCTCTTCTAGCCATCATTCATCAATACTTTAATATAATGTTATGGTTCAATTCTTCATCTGAGTATCTTGATTTTAACAAATTGATCTCTGAAAGTGGAATGTATGGAAGTAGACGAAAACGACGTTATCAAAGAGAAAAACTTTATCCACTCATATTGACATTATTTTCTCGCTAAATAATAACGCAACAAAAAAACAATAGAAAAGCCTTTTATCTAAACGAAATTTCCCTATAGCCTCGACGATAATAATAGACGAGACCGTCGCGTCGCAAACTTATCCGTTTCTACCCCTTCGAGAGAAACCGTGTGCCCGAAATCATAAAAACTAAAAGCAATTCGAAATCTAATTTTTAGCCGACGAAGTTAAAACTTCGATGTCGGGTTTTGAGCGGGCACGCATCGGAAATTCCGAAACATTAAATCAAGTTTGGAAACTTCCGGCCATGTTCGGGCGGCGCGAGAGCGATGGGGTTAAAGGAGAAACTTTGCCTTAAAACCGTCGGAATAGTGAAATCATAATATGAAGGGGTCGTCGGGGAGGAGGAGGAGGGTTGTTCCATATTGTACCAAGCGCCATCCACAAAAGCCGAAACATAAATATGTTTGTGGTGTATTTTTGTTCGTTCAAAAACGGTTTTTATTAGGAACATAAAAGGTAATTTAAGGACGGATTGGGGCTCAAAGGGGGGCGGAAATTCGAGATGTATTTGAAATCTGATTTTCGATGATGGGAAGGCAATTTCATAAATGATGTTTACATAAATCTTACGAGCCAATTGACAAATGACAAGTGACTGTTTTGACAATTGACAATCTCGACGTTACTTCTAATTTGCGTTTTTTCAATCAAATTTGACATTGGATGTCACTTACTAGCGACCTTGCTTAGTACATACATTTTTTGACAGATGTGAGGAGTCTAATTAGATTAACGATTAAAATGGTCAGTTTTTTTAACAGCTGACGTATTTAACAATTAACGTTATGAATAACATTTAGTGACAGCGTTGCAAAGCACAAATATATATTTCTTGGTTACAATTTTGATTTTCTTAATGCTTGTATATTAACGGTTGGCAATAAGACATGGAAAGAGATAGTATAGATGACGTACGAACCTGGTGGTAAAAATGAAAGCTAATAGATGCAGAATGTCAAATGCTAATGTTAACTTTTTCTATCTTAGGTAAGGAGAGAGTCAAAAACCCAAAAGAGCTTACTAAAAAAAGCGTTGTCCTTTTTATTTGCCTTGGAAACAAAAGAAAGAGCATCAATAATTTATGAGCATTGACAGATGGCAGTACTTTGACAACAATTCGTTCTAACAGGTTGAAAGAGTGACGTTCCTTCAGAATTTCAACAAAAAACTATTTATCAAATCATCAAATACAGTCATCTGCTTCTACTTACTAAAACATTAAGGGTCAAATCATAAGACAGAAAATTAGTGATGACAAGTTATGACAAGAGAAAGGTGGAATATGGTTGCCTTTTTCTGGCTCAGGCCTAAAAAGAGAGAAGCGAAGAGTTGTCAAATCAGAGCGCTTAATTTAGTTAACAGTTCGGTCCTAATAACTACTATAATAGAGTAACGATAAATGTTCTTAGATCCAGGTATCTTTTCTTACTTTAGATACGGAGAAAGAGAGAGAGAGAATCGATGAAAAATGACTGGAGAAATGATTCCTTATTTGCATTTAAGACAGAGAGAGAGAGAGAGAGAGGATTGTCAATATACGAATTTTGACAGGTGACGAATGACAGTCGTTAAACTTGGTCGTCTCTCTCTCTTTAATGCATTATGACAGTACGTTAAAAACAATTTATTCTTATAGGTTAAAATAGTGACGTCTTATATATGAACCATGACTGATGAAAGTTGTTACATTTAGTGGTCTCTTTTTACTTCAGATACGATAACATACAAGTGAAAGTAAAAAAATAATTATTTGTCTTAAAGAAAGATAGAGAAAGGACTGTCAATGCACGAGTTTTGACAGGTGACAAATGACAGATGTGAAGCTCGGTGATCTCTCTATCTCTCTGCCTTAAATATGAAAAAAGAGAAGAAATATAACATACGAGTTATAACAGATGATGAATAAAAGTTGACGGGTGACAGTTACAAAATTCCGCGACGTTTTTCTACCTTAGACAAGGGAATAGAAACGTGCAATACCATAGGATGAACGGAAGGTGAGAAACCTGACAACTGTCAAATCCTGGAATTTTTCAAAAACGCTGAAATAGGTATCTAATGAAATTAATCAATGAATATGTGTACAAATTTTTAAAACTGTATTTTGAGTGGTTTTTGTGTTATGGCCATTTTCTGGATTTTTCAATGAAAAAAATCGCGTTTTTCAAAAAACAATTAATTTCTCAAAATCTTTTAATTTTTTTGAAAAACGCTGAAATAGGTGTCTAATGAAATTAATCAATGAATATGTGTACAAATTTTTAAAACTGTATTTTGAGTGGTTTTTGAGTTATCGCCATTTTCTGGATTTTTTAATGAAAAAAAAATCGCGTCTTTCAAAAAACAATTAATTTCTCAAAATCTTTTAATTTTTTTGAAAAACGCTGAAATAGGTGTCTAATGAAATTAATTAAAGAATATGTGTACAAATTTTCAAAACTGTATTTTAAGTGGTTTTTGAGTTATGGCCATTTTCTGGATTTTTTAATGAAAAAAAATCACGTTTTTCAAAAAACATTTAATTTTTCAAAATCTTTTATTTTTTTTGAAAAACGCTGAAATAGGTATCTAATGAAATTAATCAAAGAATATGTGTACAAATTTTCAAAACTGTATTTTGAGTGGTTTTTGAGTTATGGCTATTTTCTGGATTTTTCAATGAAAAAAAAATCGCGTTTTTCAAAAAACATTTAATTTCTCAAAATCTTTTAATTTTTTTGAAAAACGCTGAAATAGGTGTCTAATGAAATTAATCAAAGAATATGTGTAAAAATTTTCAAAACTGTATTTTATGTGGTTTTTGAGTTATGGCCATTTTCTGGATTTTTCAATGAAAAAAAACACGTTTTTCAAAAAAAATTTAATTTCTCAAAATCTTTTAATTTTTTTGAAAAACGCTGAAATAGGTGTCTAATAAAATTAATTAAAGAATATGTGTAAAAATTTTTAAAACTGTATTTTGAGTGGTTTTTGAGTTATGGCCATTTTCTGGATTTTTTAATGAAAAAAAATCGCGTTTTTCAAAAAACAATTAATTTCTCAAAATTTTTTAATTTTTTTGAAAAACGCTGAAATAGGTGTCTAATGAAATTAATTAAAGAATATGTGTAAAAATTTTCAAAACTGTATTTTGAGTGGTTTTTGAGTTATGGCCATTTTCTGGATTTTTCAATAAAAAAAAATCGCGTTTTTCAAAAAACATTTAATTTCTCAAAATCTTTTAATTTTTTTGAAAAACGCTGAAATAGGTGTCTAATAAAATTAATTAAAGAATATGTGAAAAATTTTCAAAACTGTATTTTGAGTGTTTTTTGAGTTATGGCCATTTTCTGGATTTTTCAATGAAAAAAAAATCACGTTTTTCAAAAAACAATTAATTTCTCAAAATCTTTAAATTTTTTTAAAAAACGCTGAAATAGGTGTCTAATGAAATTAATTGAAGAATGTGTGTAAAAATTTTCAAAACTGTATTTTAAGTGGTTTTTGAGTTATGGCCATTTTCTGGATTTTTCAATGAAAAAAAAATCGCGTTTTTCAAAAAACAATTAATTTCTCAAAATCTTTAAATTTTTTTGAAAAACGCTGAAATAGGTGTCTAATGAAATTAATTAAAGAATATGTGCAAAAATTTTCAAAACTGTATTTTAAGTGGTTTTTGAGTTATGGCCATTTTCTGGATTTTTCAATGAAAAAAAATCGCGTTTTTCAAAAAACAATTAATTTCTCAAAATTTTTTAATTTTTTTGAAAAACGCTAATATAGGTGTCTAATGAAATTAATTAAAGAATATGTGCAAAAATTTTCAAAACTGTATTTTGAGTGGTTTTCGAGTTATGGCCATTTTCTGGATTTTTCAATGAAAAAAAAATCACGTTTTTCAAAAAACAATTAATTTCTCAAAATCTTTAAATTTTTTTAAAAAACGCTGAAATAGGTGTCTAATGAAATTAATTGAAGAATGTGTGTAAAAATTTTCAAAACTGTATTTTAAGTGGTTTTTGAGTTATGGCCATTTTCTGGATTTTTCAATGAAAAAAAAATCGCGTTTTTCAAAAAACAATTAATTTCTCAAAATCTTTAAATTTTTTTGAAAAACGCTGAAATAGGTGTCTAATGAAATTAATTGAAGAATATGTGTAAAAATTTTCAAAACTGTATTTTGAGTGGTTTTTGAGGTATGGCCATTTTCTGGATTTTTTAATGAAAAAAAATCACGTTTTTTAAAAAACATTTAATTTCTCAAAATCTTTTAATTTTTTTGAAAAACGCTGAAATAGGTGTCTAATGAAATTAATTAAAGAATATGTGTACAAATTTTCAAAACTGTATTTTGAGTGGTTTTTGAATTATGACCATTTTCTGGATTTTTCAATAAAAAAATCACGTTTTTCAAAAAACATTTCATTTCTCAAAATTTTTTAATTTTTTTGAAAATCGCTGAAATAGGTGTCTAATGAAATTAATTAAAGAATATGTGTAAAAATTTTCAAAACTGTATTTTTAGTGGTTTTTGAGTTATGGCCATTTTCTGTATTTTTCAATGAAAAAATCACGTTTTTCAAAAAATATTTAATTTCTCAAAATCCTTTAATTTTTTTGAAAAACGCTGAAATAGGTGTCTAATGAAATTAATTAAAGAATATGGGCAAAAATTTTCAAAACTGTATTTTAAGTGGTTTTTGAGTTATGGCCATTTTCTGGATTTTTTAATGAAAAAAAATCACGTTTTTCAAAAAACATTTAATTTTTCAAAATCTTTTATTTTTTTTGAAAAACGCTAAAATAGGTGTCTAATGAAATTAATTAAAGAATATGGGTACAAATTTTCAAAACTGTATTTTGAGTGGTTTTTGAGTTATGGCCATTTTCTGGACTTTTGAATGAAAAAAATCATGTTCCTCAAAAAACATTTTATTCCTCAAAATCTTTTAATTTTTTTGAAAAACGCTGAAATAGGTGTCTAATGAAATTAATCAAAGAATATGTGTACAAATTTTCAAAACTGTATTTTAAGTGGTTTTTGAGTTATGAAAAAGAGGGATCCTTATGCACCAATATCTTATCGGCGAACTGACTAATTTGAAAACAGCCGAAAAATGTCAAATTTACATTACGTGATAAGGCACGTTATTACAAGAATTTCCATTGCTGACGTCTTAAAATATATCTAAATGTAGATTTATGAAGCTCCCTCCAACACTGGAAAAGTTATATACGAAACACGAAGGATATCCGCCATAAATTTAAAGGGAACGACAGATTTGCTGATGCAGGAGATATGTAAGATAACGGTGTCCCCGCTGCTTGTTTCGCATCTCTTTTATGGCCCCCCACCCCCGAATTTCTTTAAGGGGCGCGTTCAACGAAAATGTCTCCCTCTTGTTACGCGAATTACTTTTGGGGGGTACATTATCTCGTTTACCCCCCGGTTTAACTTTTCGAAAGTGGCACATTAATACGCTGCGGTCGTTTTTGTTATCGCGAAAATTGATCTGGGAGGGTTAATTTCGTTTTTTTTTTTCTTCGCTGAAAAATCTTCTTACATTTTTACCTAAAAGTATTAGGGCTCCTCCGCCTTGCTTCACGAGTTTCTCCTAAATGGCCCCATAACAAATATACGGACAAAATGTATGAAATCCAACCCACACTTTCGTATATTAAATATTTTAAGGTTGTATTATGGGCCCAGGGCCCCGGTTTTTCGGATGAAATTCCTCCTTCTCCGCCATAAAATCTTTAGAAAGGGTCGATTGCTGACATTTTATTAAGACATTAATGTGGGATACGGATGCCGCCATCAACGTCAGATATTTACGACTTTCTACTCAATAAAACGTGAAATTTTGGATATTTTATTAATTTAAAATCAATACACAAGATGTCAAAGCTCGTTCATTACCAGTATTCCCTCTTTACTTGTTTAAGACTGAATTTGACATCTATCATTACCAAACGTCATAAGTTATTGCACCTCTCTATTTCCTTGTCTAAGATATCTCATACGTCATCACTTGTCACAGCTCATACGTTAGGTCTCCTCTCTCTTTTCATGTCTAAGGCAGCGAGATAGACAGATGATTGAATTTAGTAATTTGCATTTGTCACCTGTTAAAGCTCCCATGCTGACAGTCCTCTTGTCATTTCTCTTAAAGAAAGATAGAGAAAGGACTGTCAATGTACGAGTTTTGACAGATGACAAATGACAGATGTGAACAGATCTTATTCTTTGACCTCTATCAATGTCTAAAGCAACAAGAGGTGACTGGATTCGAACTACTTCTCAGCTGTCAAAGCATATATATTCTTATCTAAGGTATGCAGAAAATTGCATCCTCATCTAAAATAAATAAATATTGCAGTCATCTGTCAACTTTCATTCATCTTCTTTCACGTCTTCAGAGAGAGTTTGACAACTATCGTTTGTCATCTGTCAAATATTATATGTTGACAGTCCTCTCCCTTTGTCTTTCTTCAAGGGAAATAAAGATTATCTTGTTTACACTTGTATGTTATCGGTCCTCTCTCTCTTCATATCTATGATAAAAAGAGACCACTGAATCTAACAACTTTCCTCAAAGTTTGTATATTACCTGTTGAAATACTGAATTATTATTGGTCAAGGTATTACTGCCAATAAGAGGTCATTATTTTAACCTGTGATTACGAATTATTTGCAACGTCTAAATAAAGGACGCATACAAGAGAGAGAAAGATACCATCAAAATTTATAACTATTACTCTCTTTGCTTATCTAAGACATGAAAAAATGGCAGGATTTGATAGATGTCAGCTTCCATATATCCGAAGTTTCTATTTCCTTGTCTAAGGTAAAAAAAGGTTGCGGAATTTTGCAACTGTCATTTGTCAACTTTTATTGATCATCTGTCTTAGCTTGTATGTTATAGTTCCTCTCTATTTTTTCATATCTAAGGCAGAGAGATAGAGATCGAGCTTCACATTTGTCATTTGTCATTTGTCAAAACTCGTATATTGACAGTCCTTTCTCTATCTTTCTTTAAGACAAATAAAGAGTTTTTTTAATTTCACTTGTATGTCATCGTATCTAAAGTAAAAAGAGACCACTAAATGTTTACACAACTTTTATAAGACGTCACTATTTAAACCTATAAAAATGAATTGTTTTCAAGGTACTATCACAATGTATTAAAAAAAAGAGAGATGACCAACTGTCATTTGTGACCTGTCAAAATTCGTGCATTGGCAGTTCTCTCTCTGTCTTTCTTAAAGGCAAATAAGGAGTCTTTTCTCCAGTCAGACATTTCTTATTGATCCTCTCTCTCTCTCTCTCCGTATCTAAAGTAAGAAAAGATAACTGGATCTAAGAACATTTATCGTTACTCTATTACACTACTTATTATGACGAAATTGTTAATTTTCTGTATAAATTTATTAATATTAGCCTTAGTAGGTAGAAGCAGATGACTGTATTTGATGATTTGTTATCTGTTAAGAGACTCTTAATAGCTCTTTGTTGAAATCATCATCTGACAAAGCTCGTACATTACTACTGTTCTCTTTAAAAATTTGACATATGTCAGCTCTGGTTTATTGCCCCTTTCTATTTCCTTGTCTAAGGTAGATCGAGATTGCTGAATTTCGCAACTGTCACTTGTCAACTTTTATCCATCATCTGTCATAGCTTTTTTTACTTTCACTTGTATGTTTTCGGTCCTCTCTCTCTCTTCGTATTTAAAGTAAAAAAAGAGACAACTCTATAAGAACACATTGTTTTCAATGTCAGAATCCATTCAAGAGAGAGAGAAAGAGATGATCAAATTTGACAACTGTAATCTGTTAAAACTCATACATTACCAGTGCTTTTCAGATGTAAGACAGAGAGATGGCCAAGTTTAACAACTGTCATTTGTCACCTGTCAAAATTCTTATATTGGCAGAGAGGACTGTCAATATAAGAATTTTCTACTAGATTCTCTTTCTCCCTTCCCTAATTGGTCAAGAATGTTACTTTTTCAACCTGTAAGAATGAATTGTTTTCAAGGTACTATCACAATGTATTAAAAAAAGAGAGATGACCGACTGTCATTTGTGACCTGTCAAAATTCGTGCATTGGCAGTTCTCTCTCTGTCTTTCTTAAAGGCAAATAAGGAGTCTTTTCTCCAGTCATTTCCTATTGATCCTCTCTCTCTCTCTCCGTATCTAAAGTAAGAAAAGATAACTGGATCTAAGAACATTTATCGTTACTCTATTACAGTAGTTACTGTTGATTTTCTGTATAAATTTATTATTATTAGCTATAGTAGGTAGAAGCAGATGACTGTATTTGATGATTTGTTATCTGTTAAGAGACTCTTAATAGCTCTTTGTTGAAATCATCATCTGACAAAGCTCGTACATTACTACTGTTCTCTTTAAAAATTTGACATATGTCAGCTCTGGTTTATTGCCCCTTTCTATTTCCTTGTCTAAGGTAGATCGAGATTGCTGAATTTCGCAACTGTCACTTGTCAACTTTTATCCATCATCTGTCATAGCTTTTTTTACTTTCACTTGTATGTTTTCGGTCCTCTCTCTCTCTTCGTATTTAAAGTAAAAAAAGAGACAACTCTATAAGAACACATTGTTTTCAATGTCAGAATCCATTCAAGAGAGAGAGAAAGAGATGATCAAATTTGACAACTGTAATCTGTTAAAACTCATACATTACCAGTGCTTTTCAGATGTAAGACAGAGAGATGGCCAAGTTTAACAACTGTCATTTGTCACCTGTCAAAATTCTTATATTGGCAGAGAGGACTGTCAATATAAGAATTTTCTACTAGATTCTCTTTCTCCCTTCCCTAATTGGTCAAGAATGTTACTTTTTCAACCTGTAAGAATGAATTGTTTTCAAGGTACTATCACAATGTATTAAAAAAAGAGAGATGACCGACTGTCATTTGTGACCTGTCAAAATTCGTGCATTGGCAGTTCTCTCTCTGTCTTTCTTAAAGGCAAATAAGGAGTCTTTTCTCCAGTCATTTCCTATTGATCCTCTCTCTCTCTCTCCGTATCTAAAGTAAGAAAAGATAACTGGATCTAAGAACATTTATCGTTACTCTATTACAGTAGTTACTGTTGATTTTCTGTATAAATTTATTATTATTAGCTATAGTAGGTAGAAGCAGATGACTGTATTTGATGATTTGTTATCTGTTAAGAGACTCTTAATAGCTCTTTGTTGAAATCATCATCTGACAAAGCTCGTACATTACTACTGTTCTCTTTAAAGATTTGACATATGTCAGCTCTGGTTTATTGCCCCTTTCTATTTCCTTGTCTAAGGTAGATCGAGATCGCTGAATTTCGCAACTGTCATTTGTCAACTTTTATCCATCATCTGTCATAGCTTTTTTTACTTTCACTTGTATGTTATCGGTCCTCTCTCTCTTCGTATTTAAAGTAAAAAAAGAGACAACTCTATAAGAACACATTGTTTTCAATGTCAGAATCCATTCAAGAGAGAGAGAGATGATCAAATTTGACAACTGTAATCTGTTAAAACTCATACATTACCAGTGCTTTTCAGATGTAAGACAGAGAGATGGCCAAGTTTAACAACTGTCATTTGTCACCTGTCAAAATTCTTACATTGACAGAGAGGACTGTCAATATAAGAATTTTCTACTAGATTCTCTCTCTCCCTTCCCTAATTGGCCAAGAATGTCACTTTTTTAACCTGTAAGAATGAATTGTTTTCATTGGACGAAAGAGAGAGAGAGAGAGAACTGCCATTTGTCGATACTCATAAATTATCGATCCTCTCTCTTGTTTTTAAGGGAAATAAAAAGGACAACGCTTGACTGGTTTTAGTAAGTTCTTTTGGGTTTTCACTCCCTCCTTACGTAAGACAGAGAAAGTTATGACCAATTTGACCTTTTGTCCTTATCATAGATTCGTATTTCATCTATCCTATCTCTTTCCATGTCTTAGACAAAAAGAGATGACCGATTTTGACAATTTCCAACTGTCAAAGCTTGTAAATCGTCGATCCTCGTTTTTTTTAAAATAAAAAAGGACAACGTTTGATAATGGTTATAAGTGAGCCTTCTTGGGTTCTCCCTCTCTCCTTACCTAAGATAATAAAAGACACTAGTATTCTCGTTTATCCAGGCCTCGTATTTTGTCTCTTTTTATGTCTTAGGCAAAAGGAGATGACCGAATTCGACAATTGCCAACAGTCAATACCAGTGTCTCTCTTTTCTTGTCTAAGGCAGGATTTTGACATTTGTCATTTGTCAGTATTCTCTTTGCAGAGTTCGTATGTTGCCATCATTTTTTTACTTAGTGAAATTGCAGGTTTGTTGGATATCTGTCACTTTTCTATTCACGTCAAGTTATCATCAACTTTGTATACTGCCATGTATAAGACAAAGAGCGAGATTTTGTCAACTGTCACCAGTCACCTCTCAATCTTCGCATATTTTTCTCTTTGTTTGTTTAGGTCAAAGTAAACCTTTTGACATTTGTCATTTGTCACCATACTTTTCATAGGTTATCTATTGTAAATCTTTTATATAGTCAAAAAAGAAAGAAAGAGAGAGATGCCTGGAATTGAAACTCTTGTGATCTGTCAGGTTTTTTGCCTCATTTTTCATAAATAGTATCATCAACCCTCTATATTGTCATGCGTAAGACAAGGAGCGAGATGTCTGTAATTTGACAGCTATTAAACCATGTATATTTTTAATTAATTAATTTTGTATGATTATAATTATCCTCAACTCTATAAGACAAAAAGTGATATATCTTTAATTTGACTTGTATCATCTTTGTTGCTGTGTCTAAGGCAAAGAGAGACATCCATATTTGACATCTGTCATATGTCAGATCATGTCACTTTTTCTTAGACAGACATTTTGTTTTAAACTTTGACAACTCTCGGGCTATATGCAAATGTTATTTAAGTGGATCTATACTAACCGGATTAAAGTTAAAACGTGTACTCAGGGAAATTTTCAAATTTTATTCACTAAGAGGGGCCAGCGGTCTGGTGTGCTCTCATATTTAATCAAATACGGGCCTGGTGTCATAATAAAAGACACGCGTTTTTAATATTTTAGCATAACAAACATCTTGCTCAAGAAAAATCCATTTGTCGTCTCTTAAAATATAATAAGATCCATCAGGTACGAACGGGACCCGCTAAGAATACATAATAAGCCCCCGAACTGAATTAATATGCCGTCTTAGCGCGAGGATGTTCTGTTTATGGAATATTATAATAAAGGAGTTACAGGACCTGTCAATGTCACAGACAAAGAGAAAACTTTAATTTAAAAATGCCAAAATGGGTTCTAATTAAAAATTAAATTTTTAATTACGTTTCGAATTTCCCTTTGGCTCCCGATAAAAGCGTCAAACTGAAATATTAATTAGATGATGTTTTAGCCTTTTTAGAAAAACCAATTAATAATTATTTTTGCGCCTCAAGTTTAGTGCAAAATGTACCGTTAGAGCAGCTGAACTTACCTAATTGAACATACATCTTCGGCCTGACGTTCTCCTGCCAAGAACCGAAACATCCCGGCCAAACAAATCCAGTTAGCACAGCCACCAAAAGAACACCCTGCATTTTCTCTTCTCCTTCTTCAACCAACAACCAAAAAAAAACAAAAAACAACCCCTTTCTATCCAAAAATCATTACATTCCTCTTTTTTAATCACAAAATAACCACCGGTACAGTTATCACAACATATCGTCGTCGTCCAATGGCACTCCCGCTCACCCGATCTAAATTAATTTTTTTTTTTAAATCAAAATTTCTGAACGACACGAAGATGCGCGTTGCGACGCCCGCGTGACGTCGATCGGGAACAAACAGACGCCTGACGTCGACTGGATAAGGGAGAAGCGACGCACGTCGTCGCGACGGGTCCAGCTGATGACTATCCCTACTCCCGACTCGATCCGACGACGGTGGCGCCGGGAATCTGCAACGGGAAAAGTGCGAAATTAGCGTCGTGTGTATAAAAGGGAGCACAGGGATGATTCCAGAGGGAGGAAGGGAGGGATGAAAGGGAGTCATTTGCATGACTGTTGTTATACGGGGTGAAATTTGATATTTTTGAGTTTTTTTTTTGTTAATTTAAGAGGTTAAGAGCAGGAGTTAATTCGTGTGGATGGGGTGAAAATGTAGAGAGTTTTAGCGCTTATATTATCATTTTTATATATGAGAGAAATTATTTTATAGCGATCGTCCACGATTCCTGTGACGCACATTTATTTAAAGCCCAGAAATAGGGTCAAACCTTCACTTTTCCACTTTCTACCTCGTTTCACTCTTAGGTAACGTCCACGATCGCTTTGAAATGATACTTTTATGACGTAATTATCATTTTTATGGACGAGAGAAATCATTTTATAGCGATCGTCAACGATTCCTGTGATTCACATTTGTTTAAATGTCCAAATATAGGGTAGAACGTCCACTTTTTCACTTTCTATCTTATTTCACTCTTAGGTTACGTTCACGATCGCCTTAAATTAATACTGTTATGATGTAATTAAAATTGTTGTAAACGAGAGAAATGATTTCATAGCGATCGTCAACGATTCCTGTGACTCACATTTGTTTAAATGCCCAAAAATAGGGTTAAACGTCCACTTTTCCACTTTTTACCTCATTTCACCTTAGGCAACGTCCACGATCGCTATAAAATGATACTCTTATGACGTAATTATCATTTTTATAAGCGACAGAAATCATTTTATAGCGATTGTCAACGATTCCTGTGACTCACATTTGTTTAAATGCCCAAATATAGGGTAGAACGTCCACTTTTTACTTTCTACCTCATTTCACTCTTAGGTAACGTACACGATCGCTTGGAAATGATACTTTTATGACGTAATTATCATTTTTATAAACGAGAGAAATAATTTTATAGCGATCGTCAATGATTCCCGTGACTGACATTTATTTAAACCCCAGAAATAGGGTCAAACCTTCACTTTTCCACTTTCTACTTCATTTCACTCTTAGTTTACGTCCACGATCGCTTTGAAATGATACTTTTATGACGTAATTATCATTTTTATAAACGAGGGAAATCATTTTATAGCGATCATCAACGATTCTTGAGACTCAGCGCTCAGGAAACTACTTAAAGTAATTTTAGGTAAAATAACGTCAAAAAAACCTAAAGTACCTGGAAAGAACCTGTTCAAACGCCTGAAACAAATAGAATATTATTGCAAATTTAATCAAAATATCAAAAGTTAGTAAAAAAGATTTTAAATGCCGAGAATAAATATCAATGAATTAAAATATAAAAAATGTATATGAAACATTTAAAAAGAAAATATAAATATAAAATGACAATACCTGGAAGAAACTTGAAATAACTCCAAATGCCTGGAAAACCCGCAAAATTATTCCAGTAGTTACTTTTGATGTATTTTTGTGTTTCCACGAACAAATATATAGGGTGTGCAATTTAAAATTAACTTCTCATACAGTTCCTTATGAAGATAAATATAGTGAAATTTTCAATTACCACCCGTCGTTTTCTTTACATAAAAGTTATGATCTTGTGGTCAAAAGCCTTTGGAAAGTCTTAAAATATACCTATATACGATAACTGTTTAGTCTCAAAACCATTTAAAATATTTTCCACTGAGTCAAGGAATGCAGAACGAGGGCAAGTTTGATAATCATGCTTTAAATCAATTAATTTAATCGAGTTACTGTGATAGAGATATAAAAAATTTTCCAAGTCTGGAAATTGTGTTTTTCTGGTCTCTAATTACATAAAATAATTGAAAGTTTTGATGAGGTCAATGATTCAACTTTACCTCAAAAAAATCGAACTTCCAGGGCACCAAAATCACTTAAAATAAGCCAACAATTCTATTTTTAACCGGCCCAACCTCAATGTTGATAATACTATACACAAACACGTTATTAAACAGGTGTAATTTTTACAAACAAAAATCCCTTATCTCAGATATCCGTGCAGATAATATCGTTGAAATTACACAACACAGTAAACATGATATTTGGAAATAATAATATTATAACCACACATACTGACCAAGCTCCCATTACTTGCGATTATTCATATATGGGTGACTCTCTTAATCTATTCTCAAGTAAAATATTTATACACCATAAATCAATTTAATGAATTCAAATCTATGCGTCAGAAGTTCTTCGGAAATTGCTTTCCCCCCGAAGATGTTGACCTCTCTGTTGACAATTTGAGGGTTATGATATGCGGTCGGGCATGTGTATTTATTTGGGGGTTGTTTCTCGCAATATTTCACAAAAGTTACTTTATTGCTGCCCTAAAAGTACACAAAAAAACACACTGGTTTTTATTGAGAGAGGGATGCACTAGAAGGGAGACGGAGACTTTTTTTTTAATATAGCAGGAATGGACTTAGAATAAGCGAAATTAGTTGCAGAATTTGAAGAGGAGGGTATGGTCTTGGAAGATATTGGTTGGAGTATTTTTTCTTTTTTTACTGGAATTTTATATTCGGGGCTTATTTTTAATGAGTTTTTTTGTAATTAAATTATTTCCTTATATACAAATGACCTTTTTAATAAAATCTTTTATTTCTTTTTTTTTTGATCTTTTCTTTTACCAATAAATAACATCAATTTCCTACAGTATTTCTACATTATTTATACGATTTTTAATATTGATTCTTATATAATTTTTATTTTATTACTCTTCACTTATTTTTTTATTGCTCACTATTTTTTCATATAGTTTCTCTCTCTCTGAAGTTTTACCACTCTTCATTTCATTAATCTAATCTTATTATAAATTTAATTTTAGTTCAAAGTGCAATCAACGTTCTTACAGTAATTTGTGTTGGTTTTCTAAGGATATGTTATTAAATTAAAATTGGATATATATATATATTTTTTTTTTCTGCAAAAAACATTGTTTTTCATCAACACAACCCTTACCCCCCCACCCACCCCACACATTTACCCAGTAAAAAATCCTTTTGAAAAATCACCGTTTTTCGTCCATAATATCCAATAAAATAGCACTGTTTTTGTATTAAATTTTTATTAATATATATTAATAATTATAAAATAAACAAGCTGTGTTATTAGATTAGATATTGATTGTCATGTCATTGGAGTAAAACATCATCACTGACATCTATGATCCACTTTGATTAACTTCACCCATGGATTGCAATAGCATATGCCTACTTATATTGATTAAAAAGGATAAACGTCAAAGCTGTCATAGTTTTTAATTACCATCACTGCCATCTATGATTGTTTTCAAGCAACAGTTGCTGGATAGATATAGGAAGCATCAAATATCGGTACTGTCATAATTGTCAAAAATCATCACATTACTCCTAAATTAATGAGGATATGACTAGCCTCAATGTTAAAAAGAAAAATCTTTACATCTGATATACTTGTCAAACATCGAAGGCTAGAGCTGTCATAAATTTTGAAACATTAATCAACATTATGAAATGCAAACGAGTTGCAAAGGAAGAAGAAGATGACGTCAAAAATTATATAATCGTCAATTGTCAAAAAAACGAATGATTGTCAACTTAGATTGATTACGTCATACTTTAGAACTGTCAAACATCAGATATTATCATCACTGTCATTTATGGGTTTTATTTAACAACGCAAATAAGCAGTTGGTAAATATGAGAAATGTCAAACTTTAGAACTGTCATAATTGTCAAACTATTGAGATTTATTACGTTCAAAGAGTTTAATGGATTAATTACATGCGTGAAGTTTAATGACATTTATCAACGTATGCTTACAGAATTCAAAATGTGAAAGATAAGAAGAAACTTCAAAACTATCATAGTTGTCAAATATCATCACTATTATCTATGATTTTTTTCATTCATCATTAAAGCAAATAAATGGTTGCTAACATGAATATGAGAAACGTCAAGTGTCATAATTGTCAACAATTATCATAGCACTCCTAGATTATTCACGTCTATGGGGTTTAGGGATTGGCCTAACGTCAAAATTCACATTCTTGTTATTTGTCATTCTTGTTAACCGTCCAACATGAATAATCCCAGTTTTTATTTAAAAGATTGAATAGGCTCAGACGGAGAAGAAACGTCAAATGTCAAAACTGTCATAACCTAAATTAATAAGGTTCATGAAGTTAAGAAGAAAGAGAAACGTCAAACATTACACAGACACAGATCCATGTAAGAAAACTATCAGAAGAACAAATTATTATTAACTGAGATCGATTATGTCAAATGTCAGCACTATCATATTTCACAAAACTTATCGTTGCCTACTGAGATTGATTAGGCAAGTATTAAAACGTCAAACCTGGTAATTCAAAATCGGTCATAGTGGTCAAATATCAGCACTGCCATATATGATTTATTTTTAACATCAACGTAAATAAGCAGTTGCTGACCTGTATATGAGAAACGTCGGAACTGTCTTAATGCCAAATATTGTCACAGCACCCCCAGGTTGTTTACATCTATAAAATACACAGGACTAACGTCAAACTTTATATTTGATGTTTGTCATTCTTGTCAAACATAAAATGTCATAATTGGTAAACATCGACCAAAACAAACAAATAAACAGTTCTTATTTTGAAAAAATTAATAGGCCCATGCGGTTAAGGAAAGTTAAGGAGAAACTTCATGTCAACATTTTTATAATTATTATATTATCACTAACTATAAAAGTCCATGAAATTAGGAAAAAGGAGGAACGTCAAACGTTATAGAACTGTCATATTTGTCAAAACTTATCACACTCCCTATTGACAATGATTTGGCCCGTATTAAAACGTCAAACGTGGTAATTCAAAATCTGCCATAGTGGTCAAAAAACATCATTGCCATCTACATTTTTGAACGTTCGTGTAGCAATGTTCGTGAGGAAACTCACGTAAAAACCTCGATCTCGAGTCTCTTACTAAAATTTTTTGAGTTATTGAAAGATGTAATAGAACAAACAGTTTTAAACATTCAGATCTCAAACTCATGGTAAGATTTATTTTTAAGGGAGGCACTCACTTTAATTCACACCAATTTCTCAGTGCATCTCTCCTAACTTAATAAGGGTCTTTCACCTCATAAACCCAACGCTCAGTCACTCTTCATTTGCATTTCCTTATACGGCGTCGCATTTTTTATTAAGCAGACATACACACACAAGTCTACGTGTGTAGTTTATTACGTTTACGAGGTGGTACCCAGTTTTATGCGGTGCCACAAAACTGTCAAAATCGTTTATAGACTCCTACACGAATAGGAGCCGCTCCCGACGGGTGAGATCGTATAATATCTCAGTTGTGTCCAAGGTGCGCCTGAGATTATCTTATGAGTCAGTATAGGATTGTCCATTTATGATATAAAACGATTTCTCATTTGTCGACGATTGTCCAATTATGATAGATGGCAGTAATGAGTTTTGTTGTTTCTCCTTCTCCTAAGTTTCGTGGGTATCATCAAACGAGTTGGCAGCAAGACGTTAATGATTTAAAAAAATCATACATCTAAATGATGATATTTGACAACTATGACAGATTTGCCCCTTAAGACGGTGACGAACATTTAACGTAGTCGATCTAAGTTGACAAACATTTGCCTGTTTGGACCTTTGCAATTACGTGTTTGACAATGCTAGACTTTGGATGTTTGACAAGTAAGACAGCTGTGAAGTTTGACGTTGGACCTACACTTTAACTCCATAAATGTAAACAGTAACCATTGAGATCTGGGTCGGTTAAATGGAGACAAAGTTGCGCAATTTGGAGCTTAATAAAATGACGTTTAAAAAATTTAAAAATTCCGGATACTGTCAAAATCGTTTTTACCCTTTACAGATTTTATTTAAAGAGATATCGGAGAACTAAAAACAATTTTTCATTGCAGTTTTTAGGCTCTACAACATGACGCAAAAAAAAATAATCAGACGTTTCGTTTTTTTTTTTCGATCATCATCAACTTTATTTTTTCTTATGGGCCCGCATTGGATTTTCTAATTTTTAAAAAGTTCTTATAAAATTTTATTAAGTTTAACCGCCTTAGTCATAGTTTTTAATTATCATCACTGCCACCTATGATTGTTTTTAAGCAACATTTACTAGATGGATCTAGGAAACGTCAAATGTTGGCACTGTCATAATTGTCAAAAATCATCACACATCACTCCTAAATTAATGAGGATATGACTAGCTTCAATGTTAAGAAGAAAAAGGGTTAACGTTAAACTTTACAGCTGATATACTTGTTAAACATCAAAGACTAGAATTGTTATAAATTTTAAAACATTAATGAACATTATGAAATACAAACGAGTTGGAAAACGATAATATAATTAAGAAGAAGAGACGTCAAAAATTACATAATCATCAATTGTCAAATGAAGCAAATGATTGTCAACTTAGATTGATTACGTCAACCTGTAGAGCTGTCATCTTTATCAAACATCAGATATTATCATCACTGTCATTTATGGGTTTTATTTAACAACGCAAATAAGCAGTTGGTAAATATAAGAAATGTCAAACTTTGGAACTGTCATAATTGTCAACAATTATCACACTTGGGATTTAAGGATAGGATTAACGTCACAACTGTTATTCTTGTTAAACGTCGACCATGAATAATACCAGTTTCTATTTAAAAAAATGAGTAGGGTTAGACGGAGAGGAAACGTCAAATGTCAAAACTGTCATAACCTAAATTAATAAGGTTCATGAAGTTAAGAAGAAAGAGAAACGTCAAACAGTACACAGACACGGATCCATGTAAGAAAAAGAAAATGACGTCAAAATTATCAGAAGAAGCAAATTATTATTAACTGAGATCGATTATGTCAAATGTCAATACTATCATATTTCACAAAACTTCTCGTTGCCTACTGAGATTGATTAGGCCTGTATTAAAACGTCAAATCTGGTAATTCAAAATTTGTCATAGTTGTCAAATATCATTACTGCCATCTATGATTTGTCTTTTTAAATAAAGTCGGTAGAAAGTAAAAACGATTTTGACAATTTTCGATTTTTTTCGGATAACTCCGGAATTTTAAGATTTTTTTAAACGTCATTTTATTAAGCTCTAAATTGCGCAACTTTGCCTCCGACCCTGTAACTCTTACGGTTTCCGAGATTCCAATGGTCACCCTCGAATTTGGGACACCCTATACACTGACGATTTTTGACAATTAAGATATTTGGCGTTTCCTATATCCCTATTAGCAACCGTCTAATTACATTGATGCTTGTTTAACATAGATATTTGACAACTATGACAATATTGACCTTTCGCCTCTACCTTAATCTCAAGAATTTTTTTTTTGAATTTCCAAGGTTGTGAGTCATAAAAAAAAAGAATTTAAAAATGCACGTCACCCTAATATTTTCATAACGAAAATGACCCCATATTCCACCCCTGTAAATTAAGGGTAGTAACACGACGGTATACGAACCATTAGGAGTCCATTGGGGGTTAGGTAACAATATAAGTAAACTCGTGGTGTGTACATACACTTTGTCACAACGAGACATTTTTGTTAAGTAGCGTTATCCCATTCTGACGCATTGTTGCGTGAAAAAAGGGCATTTTATAGGGGATCGAGGAGCTGCTAATAGATTCTTCCGTGCTCACTATGGGGCAACGATAATGTTAGTTATAATAAGAAAGGGAGAAATCTGATACTCTCAATATTAGTTTCCCTTAATAGTAAAATTGCTTTTGACATTTTTGGTGCTCTCTCAGTTTAATCTCGTTGAATTTTTAAACGTGACTGGCATATTCAGCTAATTCCTCCCCTTGTTCCTCCTCCAACCCCTTTTTAAAAACTTTTACTTGTTTCTCTATAAAGTTACCAGGAGCGCCTCTGGTAATAGAGTGTAATTTCGTTTTGATAGGAAATTCATTTTTGTTTGCTAGGAGCGACGTAATGAAGTTAGAAAAGCTATTTTCCGCGAAAAAAGTGAAACGTCTTGTTTTCTCTGTTCGTCATCGTTCGTGATCGATTCGGAACATATTAGACATCCTTTGGTAGGAAAACTTAGTTTTAGTTTAAAGTGAATGTTTATTCAGAATTTATTTGATAAAGAAAACAATCCTTCTAATAGAACAACCCAGTCCGAATGGAAAAATCCTTAAAAACTTAAATGCTACGGGTCAAAATATTTCAAGTTTTTATAAAAATGTATAGTTTTATGGTGTTTATATAATTTAGTTAAAAAATTGTCCAAATAACTGAAAAACTTTTTGAGTTATTTCACTCGTAATGGTAGTCACATCTTTGGGTACCTAACACAAATAGCTGAGTAATCTCATGTAAGAACCTTGATGACTCAAAAACTGCCTGTCAAAACATTTTGATGTGTTTTGAAAAATTATAGAGTGAACATTTATGTACCAATAATGTGAAAATAACTTAAAAACTTTCCAAGTTATTTGACTTTTAATAATAGTCATATCCTTGGACAGCCAACACAAATAACTGACAAATCTCATGTAGAAGACATTATAACTTAAAAAATTCTTATCAAAACCCTTTGAGTTATCAGGAAAAATTATAGAATAAACATTCTTGAACATTTATGTACCAACAATGTTAAAATAACTTAAAAACATTCTAAGTTATTTGACTTTTAATGAGGTCCAGTCTTTGGAAATCTTACACAAATAACTCAGAAACCTCGTGTAAACATCTCGATAACTCAAAAACTTATTGTCAAAACATTTTGAGTTATTGTGAAATGTTATAGCATAAACATTTTTGAATATTCGTGTACCAATAATGTGCAAATAACGTAACAACTTTCTGAGTTATTTAATTGTTAATGGACTCATATCCTTAGAAAAGCAACACAAGTTACTGTAAGAACGTTGATTGTACTTTGAACTAAAATTCAATTTATAATAAGATTAGATTAATGAAATGAAGAGTGGTAAAACGAACGATATAATAACGTATAAGAGAAAGAAAATATATGAAAAAATAGCGAGCAATAAAAAAATAAGTGTAGAGTAATTTAATAACTGTTTATTTAAGTTAGATATAATATAAATTTACTATAAAAACAGCGGTACTAGATTGGATATTATGAACGAAAAACGCTGATTTTTCAAAAAAAACATTTACTGGGTAAATGTTTGGGGTGGGTGGGGGGGGGTAAGGGTTGTTGATGAAAAACACTGTTTTTGCAGAAAATATATATTCAATATTTATTTTATTAACACTGTTTATTTGAATTTTTGATATAAGTTTATATATAAATATTTAGTATAAAAGCAGCGTTATTAGATTGGATAACATGGACGAATAACAGTTATTTATTTCACGATATGCCTTGATTTCGAGGAATAAAATAGAGTTTTTTCACGTTTTACTCGAACACCGTCAGGTAATGTGAGATAGATGCAATAACTATAGATTTTTTTATCACCTATAATTTTAAACTATTCAGCTAAAGCTATTAGTTTAATCTTAAAACACTTTTTAAAATAAAAAGTAAAAATGGGGAAACGGTTACAGATAGACAAGGTGTAATAAATGTCATTCAAGACTTCTACAAGGACTTGTATACATCAACCCTGCCTACACCAAACATCGCCTGGCAAGAAATTCGGAACGTTGGATCCGAAGATATACCAGAAGTAAAAAGAAGCGAACTAAGAAAGGCCCTGAAACAAATGGATTGTCTCCTTTTAAACAAATGTATTAGCGAAGAGAAAATACCGGAATCTTGGCAAAATGCCGAGGTTGTTTTAATCTTCAAAATAGGGGACAACACCAATATTGCAAACTATCGACCGATCAGTCTTCTTTCACACTTGTACAAGCTTCTCACAAAAGTTTTGACCAACCGGCTGACAAATAAACTTGACTTCTATCAACCAGTCGAGCAAGCAGGATTCAGGAAGAAATTTAGTACAAATGACCGTCTACAAACCGTCCGTACTCTAATAGAGAAATGCTCCGAGTATAACATATTACGAGATTACGAGAAGGCGTTCGATTCTGTTGAGACCTGGGCTGTCCTGAACGCAATGGACGAGGCAAGAATTGACACAAGATACTCCAAACTTATAAAACAAGAAGAACAATCAACAAATAAGATCAAGATAGAAAAGGGGGTCCGCCAAGGAGATACTACACACAGAAAAATCCCGATGGATTTTTTCACATTTTGTTGCGTAAAAAAAAATGTTTAATTTTAATACACAATTGTTAGATAATATCTCACAGTTCTGTATAAAAATTCTCAGGCATTTTCGTATATGTTTTAATGTGTATATTTCATACAATTATTGCATATTAAATTAATACCCCATAAGTGGATATTAATTATTAAAATAATGTGTATAAATATTCCACATTTTTTTTTTTTAATCCAATGCAGTTTGGTAAAAAATCTAATAACCAAGTATATTTTTACTACAATTTTTAATTAATTTTTTATTCTGGCTTGTGTTGATTTTATTTACAATTGTGTAGAATAAAAAAGATTCTTGCTAATAGCCCTTCACAATTATTGAATTTTAAAACATGTATTGTGTAGATATAATACACAATTGTGTATAAAGGAGGACGCGCCCGACGCCCTTGCCGCATTCAATATTAAACAGTTGTAAAGGTATGCATCAAAATTTGCAGTCGATTTAAAGTTGTTAATTGAAAATGATTTAATAGGATATTTAAAAATAAGCCCAATCAGCATAAGTTCCAATTTTATTTATTTAAATAACATCGTGATAATAACACGCGTAAGGAAAAAGGAAACGTAACTTTTTTAATTGGCGGTGTAATCTTTAAGATAAATTTGATTTGGCAGCATTGCTATAATTCCCAGTGCCACAGGTGTTCAACTGTTCATTCTTCAGTCCTTCAATCAACCGGCCGGCATGGCATTAATTCGTTTTAAGGTTTTTTCGTTTCGTTAAGTGTTAAAATTGCATAAGAAAAAAATGGATATATTCGTTGAAGATAAACTTAAGGAGCGGGGTTTATTGGACCAACTCCAGAAGCAGTTTGTAGGTAGGTAATTAGGTAAGCACCATATTTTTTTTGCATTTACTTACTGTATACTTTGGAATTTACTGGATATTTTAATGTTTAGCCAGGTAGCTGGTACCCATTTAGTTTTTCAGTGATAACTGATAACTTTACTTATAGAATGGATAAGTACCTGCTATGTACCTATATATACCTGTAGTTATGTACCTGTAAATAAAACCCTTAGCTTAAAACTATATGTTGTTAATATGTAGGTATGTACCTACATAAGAATTTTCATTAAGTTCCTAATTACGTGCCTATTAGGCATTTCTATTTTCTTTTAAGTTTTTTTCGTTTTGTTGTGTCATTTATTTTTATTAAGTGATTTTGAAACAAATTGATGAAGGACGATTTAAAACGATCATCATTCAATCATTTTGATTTCCATGGGATATGAAAATCCGGTATATGTAAACATGCCAAAACCTTAGTTATTGTAAACGAACCACCCTATAGTCAACACATTTTTAAATTCTACATAAAATGTTAAAAATGTTCATGTATCATAATGTCATACTTGTTAACTATTTTTTTAATATAAGGTGTTGAAAATGGCACTTTTTAATTTAAACTTTTTAAATGATGTCTAAGATTTTTTCTATTTTTAACAGAATTAGCTCTAAAGCCTCCTTAAGTTATGAAAAGTGCAATTTTCCACACCATGTGTTAAAAAAATTGATAGCAGTAAATGATTGTTGTTTTGTTAACAATTACCCGCCTGATATACTGTAGATGTTAAGTAACTACATACATACATATGTACAGGGTCATTTTTTATATTTGCGAGCCCATATACAAAGGTTAATAATAGTGATAGAGAAAAACTTTTTATACAAAAGTTGCGTACTTTTTTCCGTATTATCTTTTAGAGTTGTAAAAAAAACAAAAGCGCGTAGCAAAGTCGATAAAACAATAGCAAGTTGATTTTTTTAAATGAAACTCTATATATTTTCTGCCAAATCGAAAGATCTTTTTTCCCTGATTTTAATTTTTGTTTTTTTTTACAAATCTAAAAGATAATACGGAAAAAAGTACGCAACTTTTGTATAAAAAGTTTTTCTCTATCACTTACATTACCCCTGTTTATGGGCACGCAAATATAAAAAATTACCCTGTACATAAATGTATGTGTTTATTAGCCTTATTTAAAATAAGTTCTTAAGTTCCTATTTGCGTTCCTAATGTGTATTTGTAATACTACTACTAAAGTTTTTTTGTTTTGTTGTACAGATTATGTGTACTTTTTTAAAAGGTATTTAAATAAAAAAATGTTTTTTTAAAACAATTGAATTTTTTTACCCTACCTATGCAACTAAAATTTTTATAAAACATAAATGTTAGAGTACTTGGGAAAAACAGTCAATATGGAAAAAAGTCATAATTTGCTTAAAATTAAATAAGTAAATTAAGTAACACGATGGGAAAAAGTAGGGTCTAACGTTTGATAAAAAGAAAATAAGTCAAATTAGGAAAATACATATTCAATCTGTATTTTTCTAATATGACTACTTTTCTTACCAAACGTTGGGCCTCACTTATTTCCCATTTTTTACAAGACTTATTTTATTTTAATCAAATTATGACCTATCCTGTTTTTTCCAGGCGCCCTAGAATTTATTATTTCACAGATTTATGACGAAATTCTTTAAAATGTCTTTTAAATGTTTAAACAATTTGTTTATTTTTTTTATACAAATATATTGATTATTTTTAAATTTGTATGAATATAAATATAAAACATTGTAATAAAAAACTCCAATTCTTATGTTAATTTGATATACAACCCTAAAATAAGTAACCTACACTATATTTAAATTTATAAAACAATATATAGTATTATTATACACAATTTGTAATAAAATTTTATAGTTCAAATGAAAGAAAATAAAATATATTGTAAAAACAACCTACACTAACATGTATTTAAAATGCACAAATTGTGTTTTTTTCCTGTACATACCATGTTAAAAAAACACTAAGAGTTTGCTTATTTACTGAACAATTATATTAAATAAATATAAAATATTGTCGAATTTAAGTACACAAATAGTGTACTATATATACAATAAAATAAATCAAATTGATACATAATTTGTTGATTATAGAACCACAGTTGTTTAAACACAATAGCATAGAGAAATTCTACACAAATTGATTCTGTACCATTTCCAGAATCAAATTGTATGTAAAATCTATACAATTGTTGAATTTTTATTCACCTATTTTTAAGAGTGTATATCCCCTAAGCTCTTCATGATAGCACTGGAAAGCTCGTTTAAAAAGCTGCCATGGGGAAATAAAGGTATCAACGTAGATGGAACTCGACTAAGTCACCTTCGATTTGCTGATGATATTGATGTCATTAGTGATGACATCAGCGAGCTAAAAGATATGTTGGAAGAACTGCAAGAAACATCAAAACAAATCGGACCCAAGATGAATCTAAACAAAACCAAAATAATGACCAACGAACAAACAGTAATAACTATAGAAGGCCACGCTCTCGAAAACGTCGAGGAATACATATACCTGGGCCACGCAGTCAGACTGGGAAAACAAAACCAAACAGCCGAAATATCCCGGAGAACAAGACTTAGCTGGGCAGCATTCGGAAGACTAGGATACATTTTAAAATCCCAAAGCATCCCAATTAATCTTAAGCGGAAAGTCTACGAGGCTGGCATATTACCCGTTACAGTATATATGGACTCGAGACGATGACACTGACAAAGAGGAGCGCAGAAAGACTCAGAGCAACCCAGAGAGCCATGGAGCGCGCCATGCTGGGAACTAGCTTAAGAGACCACATTAGAAACGATGAGATTCGAAGAAGGACAAAGGTAACGGATGTTATGAGAAGAGTAGCCGAACTAAAATGGAGATGGGCAGGTCACGTTGCAAGGCAAGACCCATCTAGATGGACTAACAAAATGATGCAATTGTGCAAAATGAGCCAAGAGCCACAAAAAGAAATGCGGGACGACATCCAACGAATAGCAGGGAGAAACTGGCTCCAAACTGCCCTAGATAGACAAACATAGAAAGCACTGGAAGAGGCCTACATTCAGGAGTGGATAGATACAGGCTAGAGAAGAAAGAAGATAATCTTAAAAACCTCTTTTTTCTCAGGCAATTATTTTCTGCAAAAAAAAACGTTTTTCATTAATACCCTTAACCCCCCACCCACCAGTACACAACTTACCAGTAAAAAATTGTTTTCAAAAATCATGGTTTATTCCAAAATACTACGCATGAATATCAGCTGGTTTCGTCGTTAATTTCTAATCTAATAACACAGTTTGTTTATTTAAATTTTATATAGTTATATGTATGTATATTAACACATATTTAATACAAAAACAGTGCTTTTATATTGGATATTGTGAACGAAAAACAGTGATTTTGCAGAGTTAAAAAAAACAGCTGTAATGAGATTTGACAATCATGACAGGTTTCACATCACTCACATTCATGTAAGTAACTGTTTGTTTGCCTCGATGTTAAAAATAATACATAGATGGCAGTGATAATATTTGTTAAGTATGACAGTCCTGACGTTTTTTCATTATAATCTAGTAGTTATATCTTCTTCCAAGTTGACAATTTTTAATGTTTGGTCTTTGACAATTTTGACAGTCCTATGATTTATCCTCATTTTCTTGACTACATCAAGCTCGGTTAACAGCGATGCCAATTCGAACTATTCATAAATTATCATCCCACAAGTCAGTTATGAGTTGATGAGTGTTTCTGTACTTTCCTGTACTCTTCTCAATTTTTATTTGTATTGTGTGTGTTGTACGATTTTATAATGACGTAACACTTTTCCCTATTTTATACTTTATTATGTGCTTATACTAATTTAATTCCTGTCACACAGAGTGGCTTTAGGAAAAATGTTAATACTTCAGTCACATTGTCTAATGTTACAGATCACGTAATGAAAGTTTGAGATAAGAATATGAATAGTTTTTTGGTATTTTTAAAAGGCATTTGACACCATCAATCATGATTTTGTTACTGGCTAAACTCAAATAGTTTGTTTGATTTAACAATGATTCTTTTTGTCTTTTGCAATCATATTTAACCAACAGAGCAAATAAATATTACTTGTGGTGTCTCTCAAGATTCAAACCACTTTGCTTTTCATAATTTATACATCTGATTTATTAATATTGTTGATATATTATTGTAAAATGCAAGTATTTGTTGATGACACTTTAAAAGGGTTATAGGGAGGCTCAGTTGCGCATCAATCAAGTTTTAAAAACGCCACTAATTTATCAAAATTTTTCAAAAATAATTTCTAAGATTCTGTCACACTTTTTTGTAATAACACGTAACAATTATAACGTATAATATGGCAACTAACGCGATTATTAACATAATAAAATTCTAATAAACCCCTTATGGGGATGAAGCGTTTTTCCGGTACAATTGAGGGAATAACAGTTGGAAATTGCCCGAATTGGCCGATGGGAAACTGCAAGAAAGCCATTGTGACACAAGAATAAATTTAAAAATCCAATTCCTCGCCCGATATCTTAACTAGAAATCTCTAAATAACCCGAACGTACCAATCAGGCTAATGGTACTTATATAGAACGAGATACAATCGGCTGTCGAATTAACCAAATAAAATCAGTTCGTTTTTTGGACGCCCTCGGCATGGCAGCCTAATACGACCATTATAGATAAAAGTGCTTGTAATATGGTTGTAAAAGGGTTTTTATAAGATAACTCAATCGGAATCAATTTTTCGAAAATGTCTTTTAAGCGATTTATAACGGATCGCGTTTGTATGGGAGGAAAGGATATATTATTGTAGCTGTCTTAATATATACAATATATATTGAATTTCCGCTGGTCACAATGGAAAAATTACATCAGAAAACGAAACGACGAGACTTTCCATGAATTGATTAATGAGAAACAAGAAAGTGACAGTGGCGGGCGAAGGAGGGCGCGCGCCACTGCCGACGCTTAGCGCTGGACTTTCCCTATTGATCCCGAAACTGTAAAAGCCATTCATAGGAGAGAGCATAGCACAGTTACATTGCGGATTCTCCTCTCCCTTTACTGGGAGTAAGGACCCTACAAGGCCAGGGCCGGATTATGCAGATTATAGAGACGTTTTTACTCCGCATTCTGTTTATTTTTTTTATTAAAGTTTCTATAGTGAATTAATTGTTTATTTGGATAATTGTGTGGATTACCTCGCTCCTACTTAAAAAATGGAAAAAATTACACTAAAACGAAGGCTAGATTCAATTTAATTTATTAGACACGTATTTTAGCGTTTTTTGAAAAATATACCGAATGAAGAGAAAAAAATATTTTTTAAAAAATGTATTATTTTTTTTCAAAAAAAATTGAGAAAATCACCATAACTCAAAAACCAGGGAACCTACAGACTTGAAAATTTGTATGCGAGTTCCTCAATTAAATTCATTAGACACCTATTTCAGCGTTTTTTGAAAAATATACTGGGTGAAGAGAAAAAAATATTTTTTGAAAAATGTATTAATTTTTTTCAAAAAAAAATTGAGAAAATCACTATAACTCAAAAACCAGGGAACCTACAGACTTAAAAATTTGTATGCGAGTTCTTCATTTAAATTCATTAGACACCTATTTCAGCGTTTTTTGAAAAATATACCGGGTGGAGAGAAAAAAATATTTTTTGAAAAATGTATTAATTTTTTTCAAAAAAAATTGAGAAAATCACTATAACTCAAAAACCAGAGAACCTATAGACTTGAAAATTTGTATGCGAGTTCTTCAATTAAATTCATTAGACACCTATTTCAGCGTTTTTTGAAAAATATACCGGGTGGAGAGAAAAAAATATTTTTTGAAAAATGTATTATTTTTTTCAAAAAAATTGAGAAAATCACTATAACTCAAAAACCAGGGAACCTACAGACTTGAAAATTTGTATGCGAGTTCTTCATTTAAATTCATTAGACACCTATTTCAGCGTTTTTTAAAAAATATACCGGGTGGAGAAAAAAAAATATTTTTATAAAAATGTATTAATTTTTTTCAAAAAAAATTGAGAAAATCACTATAACTCAAAAACCAGGGAACCTACAGACTTGAAAATTTGTATGCGAGTTCTTCAATTAAATTCATTAGACACCTATTTCAGCGTTTTTTGAAAAATATACCGGGTGGAGAGAAAAAAATATTTTTAGAAAAATGTATTAATTTTTTTCAAAAAAAATTGAAAAAATCACTATAACTCAAAAACCAGGGAACCTACAGACTTGAAAATTTGTATGCGAGTTCTTCAATTAAATTCATTAGACACCTATTTCAGCGTTTTTTGAAAAATATACCGGGTGGAGAAAAAAAAATTTTTTTTGGAAAATGTATTAATTTTTTTCAAAAAAAAATTGAGAAAATCACTATAACTCAAAAACCAGGGAACCTACAGACTTGAAAATTTGTATGCGAGTTCTTCAATTAAATTCATTAGACACCTATTTCAGCGTTTTTTGAAAAATATACTGGGTGGAGAGAAAAAAATATTTTTTGAAAAATCTAATTAATTTTTTTTTTTCTTAAATTGAGAAAATCACCATAACTCAAAAACCAGAGAACCTATAGACTTGAAAATTTGTATGCGAGTTCTTCAATTAAATTCATTAGACACCTATTTCAGCGTTTTTTGAAAAATATACCGGGTGGAGAGAAAAAAATATTTTTTGAAAAATGTATTAATTTTTTTCAAAAAAAATTGAGAAAATCACTATAACTCAAAAACCAGAGAACCTACAGACTTGAAAATTTGTATGCGAGTTCTTCAATTAAATTCATTAGACACCTATTTCAGCGTTTTTTGAAAAATATACCGGGTGGAGAGAAAAAAATATTTTTTGAAAAATGTATTAATTTTTTTCAAAAAAAATTGAGAAAATCACTATAACTCAAAAACCAGGGAACCTACAGACTTGAAAATTTGTATGCGAGTTCTCCATTTAAATTCATTAGACACCTATTTCAGCGTTTTTTGAAAAATATACCGGGTGGAGAGAAAAAAATATTTTTTGAAAAATGTATTAATTTTTTTCAAAAAAAAATTGAGAAAATCACTATAACCCAAAAACCAGAGAACCTACAGACTTGAAAATTTGTATGCGAGTTCTTCAATTAAATTCATTAGACACCTATTTCAGCGTTTTTTGAAAAATATACCGGGTGGAGAAAAAAAAATTTTTTTTGGAAAATGTATTAATTTTTTTCAAAAAAAAAATTGAGAAAATCACTATAACTCAAAAACCAGGGAACCTACAGACTTGAAAATTTGTATGCGAGTTCTTCAATTAAATTCATTAGACACCTATTTCAGCGTTTTTTGAAAAATATACCGGGTGGAGAGAAAAAAATATTTTTTGAAAAATGTATTAATTTTTTTCAAAAAAAAATGAGAAAATCACTATAACTCAAAAACCAGAGAACCTACAGACTTGAAAATTTGTATGCGAGTTCTTCAATTAAATTCATTAGACACCTATTTCAGCGTTTTTTGAAAAATATACTGGGTGGAGAGAAAAAAATATTTTTTGAAAAATCTAATTAATTTTTTTTTTCTTAAATTGAGAAAATCACCATAACTCAAAAACCAGAGAACCTACAGACTTGAAAATTTGTATGCGAGTTCTTCAATTAAATTCATTAGACACCTATTTCAGCGTTTTTTGAAAAATATACCGGGTGGAGAGAAAAAAATATTTTTTGAAAAATGTATTAATTTTTTTCAAAAAAAATTGAGAAAATCACTATAACTCAAAAACCAGGGAACCTACAGACTTGAAAATTTGTATGCGAGTTCTCCAATTAAATTCATTAGACACCTATTTCAGCGTTTTTTGAAAAATATACCAGGTGGAGAGAAAAAAATATTTTTTGAAAAATGTATTAATTTTTTTCAAAAAAAATTGAGAAAATCACTATAACTCAAAAACCAGAGAACCTACAGACTTGAAAATTTGTATGCGAGTTCTTCAATTAAATTCATTAGACACCTATTTCAGCGTTTTTTGAAAAATATACCGGGTGGAGAGAAAAAAATATTTTTTGAAAAATGTATTAATTTTTTTCAAAAAAAATTGAGAAAATCACTATAACTCAAAAACCAGGGAACCTACAGACTTGAAAATTTGTATGCGAGTTCTTCAATTAAATTCATTAGACACCTATTTCAGCGTTTTTTGAAAAATATTCCGGGTGGAGAAAAAAAAATATTTTTTGGAAAATGTATTAATTTTTTTCAAAAAAAAAATTGAGAAAATCACTATAACTCAAAAACCAGGGAACCTACAGACTTGAAAATTTGTATGCGAGTTCTTCAATTAAATTCATTAGACACCTATTTCAGCGTTTTTTGAAAAATATACCGGGTGGAGAGAAAAAAATATTTTTTGAAAAATGTATTAATTTTTTTCAAAAAAAATTGAGAAAATCACTATAACTCAAAAACCAGGGAACCTATAGACTTGAAAATTTGTATGCGAGTTCTTCAATTAAATTCATTAGACACCTATTTCAGCGTTTTTTGAAAAATATACCGGGTGGAGAGAAAAAAATATTTTTTGGAAAATGTATTAATTTTTTTCAAAAAAAAAATTGAGAAAATCACTATAACTCAAAAACCAGGGAACCTACAGACTTGAAAATTTGTATGCGAGTTCTCCATTTAAATTCATTAGACACCTATTTCAGCGTTTTTTGAAAAATATACCGGGTGGAGAGAAAAAAATATTTTTTGAAAAATGTATTAATTTTTTTCAAAAAAAAATTGAGAAAATCACTATAACCCAAAAACCAGAGAACCTACAGACTTGAAAATTTGTATGCGAGTTCTTCAATTAAATTCATTAGACACCTATTTCAGCGTTTTTTGAAAAATATACCGGGTGGAGAAAAAAAAATTTTTTTTGGAAAATGTATTAATTTTTTTCAAAAAAAAATTGAAAAAATCACTATAACTCAAAAACCAGGGAACCTACAGACTTGAAAATTTGTATGCGAGTTCTTCAATTAAATTCATTAGACACCTATTTCAGCGTTTTTTGAAAAATATACCGGGTGGAGAAAAAAAAATTTTTTTTGGAAAATGTATTAATTTTTTTCAAAAAAAAATTGAGAAAATCACTATAACTCAAAAACCAGGGAACCTACAGACTTGAAAATTTGTATGCGAGTTCTTCAATTAAATTCATTAGACACCTATTTCAGCGTTTTTTGAAAAATATACTGGGTGGAGAGAAAAAAATATTTTTTGAAAAATCTAATTAATTTTTTTTTTTCTTAAATTGAGAAAATCACCATAACTCAAAAACCAGAGAACCTACAGACTTGAAAATTTGTATGCGAGTTCTTCAATTAAATTCATTAGACACCTATTTCAGCGTTTTTTGAAAAATATACCGGGTGGAGAGAAAAAAATATTTTTTGAAAAATGTATTAATTTTTTTCAAAAAAAATTGAGAAAATCACTATAACTCAAAAACCAGGGAACCTACAGACTTGAAAATTTGTATGCGAGTTCTCCAATTAAATTCATTAGACACCTATTTCAGCGTTTTTTGAAAAATATACTAAGTGGAGAGAAAAAAATATTTTTTGAAAAATGTATTAATTTTTTCCAAAAAAAATTGAGAAAATCACTATAACTCAAAAACCAGGGAACCTACAGACTTGAAAATTTCTATGCGAGTTCTTCAATTAAATTCATTAGACACCTATTTCAGCGTTTTTTGAAAAATATACCGGGTGGAGAGAAAAAATATTTTTTGAAAAATGTATTAATTTTTTTCAAAAAAAATTGAGAAAATCACTATAACTCAAAAAGCAGGGAACCTACAGACTTGAAAATTTGTATGCAAGTTCTTCAATTAAATTCATTAGACACCTATTTCAGCGTTTTTTGAAAAATATACTGGGTGGAGAGAAAAAAATATTTTTTGAAAAATGTATTAATTTTTTTCGAAAAAAATTGAGAAAATCACTATAACTCAAAAACCAGGGAACTTACAGACTTGAAAATTTGTATGCGAGTTCTTCAATTAAATTCATTTGACACCTATTTCAGCGTTTTTTGAAAAATATACCGGGTGGAGAGAAAAAAATATTTTTTGAAAAATGTATTAATTTTTTTCAAAAAAAATTGAGAAAATCACTATAACTCAAAAACCAGGGAACCTACAGACTTGAAAATTTGTATGCGAGTTCTTCAATTAAATTTATTAGACACCTATTTCAGCGTTTTTTGAAAAATATACCGGGTGGAGAGAAAAAAATATTTTTTGAAAAATGTATTAATTTTTTTCAAAAAAAATTGAGAAAATCACTATAACTCAAAAACCAGAGAACCTACAGACTTGAAAATTTGTATGCGAGTTCTTCAATTAAATTCATTAGACACCTATTTTAGCGTTTTTTGAAAAATATACCGGGTAGAGAGAAAAAAATATTTTTTGAAAAATGTATTAATTTTTTTTTTTTTTAAATTGAGAAAATCACTATAACTCAAAAACCAGGGAACCTATAGACTTGAAAATTTGTATGCGAGTTCTTCAATTAAATTCATTAGACACCTATTTCAGCGTTTTTTGAAAAATATACTGGGTGAAGAGAAAAAAATATTTTTTGAAAAATGTATTAATTTTTTTCAAAAAAAAATTGAGAAAATCACTATAACTCAAAAACCAGGGAACCTATAGACTTGAAAATTTGTATGCGAGTTCTTCAATTAAATTCATTAGACACCTATTTCAGCGTTTTTTGAAAAATATACTGGGTGAAGAGAAAAAAATATTTTTTGAAAAATGTATTAATTTTTTTCAAAAAAAAATTGAGAAAATCACTATAACTCAAAAACCAGGGAACCTATAGACTTGAAAATTTGTATGCGAGTTCTTCAATTAAATTCATTAGACACCTATTTTAGCGTTTTTTGAAAAATATACTGGGTGAAGAGAAAAAAATATTTTTTGAAAAATGTATTAATTTTTTTCAAAAAAAAATTGAGAAAATCACTATAACTCAAAAACCAGAGAACCTACAGACTTGAAAATTTGTATGCGAGTTCTTCAATTAAATTCATTAGACACCTATTTCAGCGTTTTTTGAAAAATATACTGGGTGAAGAGAAAAAAATATTTTTTGAAAAATGTATTAATTTTTTTCAAAAAAAAATTGAGAAAATCACTATAACTCAAAAACCAGGGAACCTATAGACTTGAAAATTTGTATGCGAGTTCTTCAATTAAATTCATTAGACACCTATTTTAGCGTTTTTTGAAAAATATACCGGGTAGAGAGAAAAAAATATTTTTTGAAAAATGTATTAACTTTTTTCAAAAAAAATTGAGAAAATCACTATAACTCAAAAACTAGAGAACCTATAGACTTGAAAATTTGTATGCGAGTTCTCCAATTAAATTCATTAGACACCTATTTCAGCGTTTTTTGAAAAATATACCGGGTGGAGAGAAAAAAATATTTTTTGAAAAATGTATTAATTTTTTTTTTTTTAAATTGAGAAAATCACTATAACTCAAAAACCAGGGAACCTACAGACTTGAAAATTTGTATGCGAGTTCTCCAATTAAATTTATTAGACACCTATTTCAGCGTTTTTTGAAAAATATACCGGGTGGAGAGAAAAAAATATTTTTTGAAAAATGTATTAATTTTTTTTTTTTTAAATTGAGAAAATCACTATAACTCAAAAACCAGGGAACCTATAGACTTGAAAATTTGTATGCGAGTTCTTCAATTAAATTCATTAGACACCTATTTCAGCGTTTTTTGAAAAATATACTGGGTGAAGAGAAAAAAATATTTTTTGAAAAATGTATTAATTTTTTTCAAAAAAAAAATTGAGAAAATCACTATAACTCAAAAACCAGAGAACCTACAGACTTGAAAATTTGTATGCGAGTTCTTCAATTAAATTCATTAGACACCTATTTCAGCGTTTTTTGAAAAATATACTGGGTGAAGAGAAAAAAATATTTTTTGAAAAATGTATTAATTTTTTTCAAAAAAAAATTGAGAAAATCACTATAACTCAAAAACCAGGGAACCTATAGACTTGAAAATTTGTATGCGAGTTCTTCAATTAAATTCATTAGACACCTATTTTAGCGTTTTTTGAAAAATATACCGGGTAGAGAGAAAAAAATATTTTTTGAAAAATGTATTAACTTTTTTCAAAAAAAATTGAGAAAATCACTATAACTCAAAAACTAGAGAACCTATAGACTTGAAAATTTGTATGCGAGTTCTCCAATTAAATTCATTAGACACCTATTTCAGCGTTTTTTGAAAAATATACCGGGTGGAGAGAAAAAAATATTTTTTGAAAAATGTATTAATTTTTTTTTTTTTAAATTGAGAAAATCACTATAACTCAAAAACCAGGGAACCTATAGACTTGAAAATTTGTATGCGAGTTCTCCAATTAAATTTATTAGACACCTATTTCAGCGTTTTTTGAAAAATATACCGGATGGAGAGAAAAAAATATTTTTTGAAAAATGTATTAATTTTTTTTTTTTTAAATTGAGAAAATCACTATAACTCAAAAACCAGGGAACCTATAGACTTGAAAATTTGTATGCGAGTTCTTCAATTAAATTCATTAGACACCTATTTCAGCGTTTTTTGAAAAATATACCGGGTGGAGAGAAAAAAATATTTTTTGAAAAATGTATTAATTTTTTTTTTTTTAAATTGAGAAAATCACTATAACTCAAAAACCAGGGAACCTATAGACTTGAAAATTTGTATGCGAGTTCTCCAATTAAATTCATTAGACACCTATTTCAGCGTTTTTTGAAAAATATACCGGGTGGAGAGAAAAAAATATTTTTTGAAAAATGTATTTTTATTTATAAAAATATTGTTATCAATAGACCTTCTTCTATATAAAATGTCGATCATCTGTCCATCTTTTGACATATTCAAAAAAAATTCATTACTTCAAGAAGTGTTGCTACTATAGAAAGGAACTCTTCACAATTTAATAGTATATTATGTATAAATCCGATTAAGAAAGCGACGAATAATTTTTTCAATTCAGAAGCAAAGGAACCTGAATGAATCAGTGAAACTTCCTTTCCAAGTCCCACCCTGTAATCCCTCGACATAACAAAACAAATTAGTAATGAGGCCGTTCCGTTATTACATCTCCGAGGAGGAAGAGAGAGTGTATCAATTCAGCGCAAATAGAGGCGAGCAATCCGAATTCGACGAAAGTATAATAATCTCTGAATAATGTACTAGGATTCGGATAGTTTTCCACGGATTAGTCCACCCCATTCCCTCGGCTTTTTGACTCTTGTATATGGGGAAAATCGCACACAAAGCAGAGAAGATAACCTTCAAAAGGATATGGGGGTGCTTCTTGTGCCCTCCGAAATGAAAAAAGTTCGCACTAGGGGGCGAGCGAAAGTAGGGCAAGGGAGGCACCCGAAACTGGAGGCCCAAACGGAGAAGAATAACGTAATAGGGTAATTTATGGAAAAATTGTTTCGTTGCATTATTTCCTGCAGATCCAGTAGAACGGGTCGTTCCTGGAGCCCTATTTTGAGCTAATGAACATTTATTTGTAAGCTTAGTAAAACAATCATCCAAGTATAATGGAGCCTGGAAATTTAACATCATGTTTAGTTGCGTTTTAGTGAGGTGAAATTATTCTTTTTTCCAAGCATTTGAAGTCACAAAATGTTATTAAAACTGGAATTTGATGGGGAAAAAACTGGTCTCCTCAAAAGTCCCTTTATTTAAATCCATTAGTGTCCTTATCCCTTCCCCCCTCCTCCTCACTCTGTTTAATACAATAGCCTCAATTATCGTTTGGCATAACAACTGCGTGTCCCCCGTATCGGCATTTAGCTTAGTTCCCCCAATTCCGACTGAAGTAAAAAAAAAACCGTTAGTCCTCATCAGAGAATGGCCATATTGGATTATTTCTTGTAAAGACATAAAGCGTTACGCGCCACTGGGCCCTTTATGCGAATTCAGTCTGTAAATTAACACTGGGACCATTGCTTTCTAATGTTTACTTCTCGTGCTTTTTGTGGGACTTAATTGGGGTGGTTGGCCTATCCAGAAGTAGTTCGAAAGATTCTGGAGTGTAATGCAGTCACAGGTTTGGCTGAAATCTAAAGTTGGTTGCTCCTAATAAAATCGACAGTTTTCGGTGCCTCATAGAACAAAAGTGGGCAAATATTTAAGCTTAAGGTCAGATAATAAGTCAGTTTTAAGGATTTATAGGAATAAAAAATTGAAAATGAATAAAATAATGATGCTTCGAAAGTTGATGTCTCACAATAGACTGCAAAGATAAAAAAACAGGTAGAGGAGCTGCGTCAACGACTTGAAATCCAGTTGGGTCAAAAGATACAGTAGAAGTTAGACCCTTAAAGAAATCTGTAAAGCTAAAAATAATTAGCAGAAACAAAGAAGTGTAGTAAGGGCCCTAATTAAGTAATAATTAGTAAAAACAAAACATTATTTAGTACTTCCAGGAAATCAAAGTAAAAAAGTCCTTTCAGGCAGTTTTGCTTATTTTTTTATGGCTGTTTCCAGGCTATACAGGAAGCGGTAAGTAATTTCAACTATCTGGGAAAGCGCAATGCCTGGGAGTAGAAGAAAATTCAGTAAAAGCAACTAAAGTGATTTTTTACCCTCAAGAAGTGGAAGAAACCATGCAAGGTATGTCAATGTCCATGTGACTTTAATTGCTTGAAAAATCATTCGGTTGCCTGGAAGTAAAAAAAAATCCTTTCAAGTTCTTGTTAATTTTTTTATAGTTCTAAAAGAAGAAATAAATAATTATTTCAACTGCCTGAAAAAAAACCTGCAAGTAATAAGGAAATAAATGACCAGATGATCAGCATGAAACCAATAGCTTAAAGGGCTTAAAAATTACGTTAAACATGTTGGGAAATGCAGCAAAACCACTGATCCTTGAGATTATTGAAGACAACCCTCATGAATTTGAGTTAGAAACAGTTTTTCAACAAGATGGGGCACTCGAGGGCCTACCGAGTGGCCAGCCAGATCACCCGATCTTACACCTTTGGACTTTTCTTAAAGGGGGTACTTGGAATAAAAAGTCTTAAAAGTATCTTCGATCTTCGTCAAAGAATAATTGATGTTGCCACTTTCCAAAATGTTCGCGAAGAGTTCTCCTTCAGATTATTTTACTGTATTGAAGTTAAGGGGGTACATTTACGTAAAATTGAATTATTTTAAATGAAAATAAAAATGCGAAAAATGAGATTTTGAAAGGCTGCCATTTTGCTGCGGGTAAAAGTAAAGACTTAATATTCTAGGACATTCGCCTTGTCCGATCACACTTTTCGTAACGCATTCGCCGGCTTACTTACATTTAACAAGAAAATGACTTCTACTGCGTGTAAGAAAAATTTTATTAATTGTTTAATTGAAAGTAATAACGTCATTTTATTACACTGATAGTTATTCCATTAGTTGTTCTATGATGGCGCTATTTTGACAGCTGGAACTGTCATTGCCATTAAGCGGCTCGATTTGCAAGTCTACGTCACGGCCTTGTGTGACGACTGACGTCACTAGTTCTGGCAAATGGAAGGCAAGAAATTATTTCAATTATTTGCTGTAATTTTTATTTAATTTAATGAACTTATTTAAACGCATTCAAAAAGTCAGAGATATATGTATATACTCTCTCTTGCACCTACAGTAATATACGAACCGTAACTCTCTCTATCTCCGCTAACTCATATCTCCTTCTCAACTACCGTTCGCCTCGTCCGATCACACTTTTCGTAACGCATTCGCTAGCTTACTTACACTTAAAAAGAAAATGACTTCTACTGCGTGTAAAAAGGATTTTAATAAGCTTTAAAATAAATGTCACATTTTGCAATAAAACACATTGACATATGTCAGTTCTGGTTTATTGTATCTTTCTATTTCCTTGTCTAAGGTAGATAAAGATCGCTGAATTTCGCAACTGTCATCTGTCAACTTTAATCATCCGTCATAGCTTTTTTTACTTTCACTTGTATGTTATCGGTCCTCTCTGTCTTAAGTAAAAAAGAGACGATTAAACGTGATTTTTTAGTCATATAGTTTTCTTTTTATGTCTTAGCTTGTTTCATTCCAAGGTAGAAATATATGAGTATATTTGATGATTTGTCAGCAACTCTTAATTTCTACCTATACAAATACTTAATTTTTATTGGTCAAGGTATTATTTCCAATAAGACGTCACTGGTTTAACCTATAAGAACAAATTATTTTCTATGTTAGAATGCATTAGAGAGAGAGAGAGATGATCAAATTTGACAACTGTAATCTGTTAAAACTCATACATTACCAGTGCTTTTCAGATGTAAGACAGAGAGATGGCCAAGTTTAAACTATCATTTGTCACCTGTCAAAATTCTTATATTGACAGAGAGGACTGTCAATGCAAGAATTTTCTAGATTCTCTCTCTCCCTTCCCTAATTGGCCAAGAACGTCACTTTTTCAACCTGTAAAAATGAATTCTTTTCAATGTGCTGTCATAATAAAGGATGGATGAAAGAGAGAGAGAGCTGCCATCTGTCGTTACTCATAAATGATTCATCCTCTCTATTGTTTCTAAGGCAAATAAAAAGGACAACGCTTGACGACTGATTAAAGTAACTTCTCTTGGGTTATCATTCCCTCCTTGTTTAAGACACAAAAAGTTATCAACAATTTCACATTTTGTCCTTATCATAGATTCGTGTTTCATCTATCCTATCTCTTTCCATATCTTAGGCAAAAAGAGATGACCGATTTTGACAATTTCCAACTGTCAAAGCTTGTAAATCGTCGATCCTCTTTTTTTTTCAAAACAAAGACGGACAACGTTTGATAATGGTTATAAGTGAGCCTTCTTGGGTTCTCCCTCTCTCCTTACCTAAGATAATAAAAGACAGTAGTATTTTCATTTATCCAGGCCTCGTATTTTGTCTCTTTTTATGTCTTAGGCAAAAAGAGATGACCGAATTTGACAATTGCCATCAGTCGAAGCTAGTGTCTTTCCTTTTCTTGTCTAAGGCAGGATTTTGACATTTGTCATTTGTCAGTATTCTCTTTGCAGAGTTCATATGTTGCATAATTTTTTTACTTAGTGAAATTGCAAGTTTGTTGGATATTTGTCACTTTTCTATTCACGTCAAGTTATCATCAACTTTGTATATTGCCATGTATAAGACAAAGAGCGAGATTTTGTCAACTGTCACCAGTCAGCTCTCAATCTTGACATATTATCAGTTTGTTTAGGTCAAAGTAAACCTTTTGATATCTGTCATTTGTCACCATACTTTTCATAGGTTGTCTATTGTAAATATCTTATATCGTCAAAGAAGAAAGCAAGAGAGAGATGCCTGGAATTAGAACTCTTGCGATCTGACAAAATTTTCAATTTCAAAACTAACCAATTTGATCAAAGCGCCAATCCGAAAAAACTGCACACTAACCCAAGTTTGCACTCGGTTACCCATTACTAACCCTTTGTCGTATCCAGATAAACTTTTCCAGACAATCAGGTTCTACCTTTATGGTTTCCCCGCTTAAATTCCATCCCGTTTATTAAAGTGACGACGGTAATAAACGAGAACTGAGCCGATTATAGTTTATATGAAAAATGAACACGAACAAAAACCTTAGGACAAAAGCGTCCACGGTTTATCCGGTTTCTGGGTCGTATAATACCGTATAACGTCGACACCGAAGGACGGCCGCCCTTCCCTAATGTGAACATTTTTTGCCAATTAAAGTTACGAAAGTTCGGATATTACACCCGCAAACTAAAACTAGAAGTATCAAGTTTTAATGTAATATCCTCCTCGAGAATCTGGGAAACTTTGCTCTTATCGGTTTAGCATTTTGCGGTTTTATCGTGTCGTGGTTTTTATCATCAACCCTTTTTGGCTGACTACGTGCGGAACGAATATTTTTCTTATATTTATTAGGGAGTTTTATTAAGGCAACAATAAAATTTTTTTGGAAATTTTGAGGATTTTGGGATTATTATTAATTTTATTCCAGGCAGTTGAAACTAGCTTTTTCTTTATTCATTTTAAGGGATTCAAGTCGATTTTTATGCTTTTCGAGAGCGTTAAGAGTAGCCCTTCAAGAGTTTAGGTTCATGCAGTTTCTTAAACGCAAATACATTAGGACAACCAACTGCATACTATATACTTATTAGCATTCGTGTATTATCTTAGAACATTGAAAGGCTAGAATTAGTATTGCCCTATATAGTAAGTAAAAACAAAAAGTCCTAAATACTGAATTTACAATATTATAGCAGATTTTTAGGTTGATACAAAGATAACAATGAACAGAATAAAAAATAGGTTTAAATTTTGAAAATATGCAAAAAATCACTTTGCATTACAAGTTTTATTCCGTAATATAAGAGATTTAATAATAATAATATTCATTGATGCAAAATTTTAATTACAATTCCAAATTAATTACAACATTATAAATATCTATGGCCCAACTACTTAGGATTGTGAAATAATTAAAATTTAAACCTCATTTTTAAATTAATTAATATAGTCGAGTTACAATTTTAATTAAAATACTTGATAATTAAAAATTGACTTACTTATACCTCTTAACTACCTGGAATTGTAAAATTATTCCAATTGAAATGTCATTAATAAATTAATTAATTAGTCGAGGCATTTCAGGCACAATTTGACTTAAAACACGTAAATTTTAACAATTTATTACTCAAATGCTTAAAATTGTAAAAAATCTTTGTACCTGGAATTGTGAAATAATTAAAATTTAAACGTCATTTTTAAATTAATTAAGGTAGTTAAATTATAATTTTAATTAAAATACCTGTCAATTAAAAACTGACTTACTTATACCTCTCAACTACCTGGAATTGTAAAATCATTCCAATTTAAATGTAATTAATAAATTAATTAAGTAGTCGAGGCAATTCAGGCACAATTTGACTTAAAATTTGAACAATTTATTCCACCTGGAATTGTGAAATAATTAAATGTTAAACGTCATTATTAAATTAATTAAGGTAGTTAAATTATAATTTTAATTAAAATACCTGACAATTAAAACCTGACTTACTTATACCTCTCAACTACCCGTAATTGTAAAATTATTCCAATTTAAATGTCATTAATAAATTAATTAATTAGTCGAGGCAATTTAGGCACAATTTGACTTAAAAACACTTAAATTTTAACAATTTATTACTCAAATGCTTAAACCAACCCAACCCAACTACCTGGAATTGTGAAATAATTAAAATTAAAACCTCATTATTAAATTAATTAAGGTAGTCGAGTTACAATTTTAATTAAAATACTTGATAATTAAAAACTGACTTATTTATACCTCTCAACTACCTAGAATTGTAAAATTATCCCAATTTAAATGTCATTAATAAATTAATTAATTAGTCGAGGCAATTCAGGCACGATTTGACTTAAAATAGTTAAATTTTAACAATTTATTACTCAAATGCTTAAAATTGTAAAAACATCCATGTCCCCAACTACCTGGAATTGTGAAATAATTAAAGTTTAAACGTCATTATTAAATTAATTAAGGTAGTAGAGTTACAATTTTAATTAAAATACCTGATAATTAAAAATTGACTTACTTATACCTCTCAACTACCTGGAATTGTAAAATTATTCTAATTTAAATATGATTAATAAATTAATTAAGGAGTCGAGGCAATTCAGGCACAATTTGACTTAAAATAGGTAAAATTTAAACAATTTATTAGTCAAATGCTTAAAATTGTAAAAAATCTATGTACCTGGAATTGTGAAATAATTAAAATTTAAACCTCATTATTAAATTAATTAAGGTAGTCGAGTTACAATTTTAATTAAAATACTTGATAATTAAAAACTGACTTATTTATACGTCTCAACTACCTGGAATTGTAAAATTATTCCAATTTAAATGTCATTAATAAATGAATTAAGTAGTCGAGGCAATTCAGGCACAATTTAACTTAAAACACTTAAATTTTAACAATTTATTACTCAAATGCCTAAAATTGTAAAAAATCTATGTCCCCAACTACCTGGAATTGTGAAATAATTAAAATTAAAACGTCATTATTAAATTAATTAAGGTAGTTTAATTACAATTTTAATTAAAATACCTAACAATTAAAAATTAACTTATTTATACCTCTCAACTATCTGAAATTGTAAAATCATTCCAATTTAAATGTCATTAATAAATTAATTAAGTAGTCGGGGCAATTCAGGCACAATTTAACTTAAAACACTTAAATTTTAACAATTTATTACTTAAATGCTTAAAATTGTAAAAAAATGTATGTACCAACTACCTAGAATTGTGAAATTTATCCAACTTAAACGTCATTAATTAATTAGCCTAGACGACTAAGGCGAAATCTTAATTAACATATCTGACATAAAATTCTATGTCCCAACTACCCCTAGAATTATGAAATAATTAAAATTAAAACGTCATTTTTAAATTAATTATTACTTAGTCTAGGCAGTTGAGGTATAATTTTAATTACGAACAATTTTTTAAAAATCTCACTCAAAGTAACTCAGTTGACTGGAATTATAAAATAATTCTAATTTAAATGTCATAAATAAATGAATTAATTAGCCGAATCTGTTGACATTCAATTTTATTGCACTTTTAACAAATCTATGGCTCAATTGCCTGGAATTGTAAAATAATTAAAACGTCATTAATTAATTAGTCCAGACAATACAAAATTTGAATTGATTTAGATTTTTTTTTCAAAATTTCCTAAAAATGATTGGTTTTTCTCGTTAAAATTTGATGAGTCTTTTCCTGATGAGTAGGTAATTTATAAACAATTAAGCCCCTCAAAGAGGACTTTTCTTCAGAATCTCTGCTTTTTTTCAGAATTCCTTTATCGTCAAAAAATTTATTCAGAATCCATTAACGCCATCGCGGTGTGCACAAATAGAGTTATTCGTTGTAGACCAATAACGCACGTATACCGCGGATATAAGTCCTAAATAAGCCATACAAGATGCAACGTGTGTTTCCTACCTGCATTTCCTTTGTTCAAATATGCATAAGCAGAAGTGACAGATGGCGGCTATATGGATTTATGTAACTTCGGAACGTACGAGCGAGCATATACCGCAATTTTTGCCATCATACACGGGTAGAAATTTCGTTTTTTTTTTGTGGCACATATTGCGCCATATTGGTATTAATGGGAATTTTTTTCTGGCCAAGATTCGTTCTTCGAAAAATTAATTGGTTTTAAAACTATTGACGCTTTCTTGGAACGTAAAGGGGTGAGTAATTATTTTAGCATTCCTGGAATAATATGGGGAGTAATTAAATCATTTTTTAACGAGGGTTAGTTCGAGGAATACAAGCTTTAAAGATTCTGAGAAAAAATGTAATTTAGAGTGTCAAATGGTTTTTTCAATTTTAAAGAATGAATCTGATGATGATGAATCTGTTCAACTGAACTCATTCTCGTAGGTTTCATTTTTCTGGGTATTTTTTGAACTAGGTAGGAACAGAATCACAAACAAATATTGTCGAAAATATCAATTTTTCTATAAAGAAAAACAAGTTCATTAAAAATCCCTTGTAATTTCCTTAATTTTTTAGAAATTTTCTTGAAAATTGGTTCATAAGGTGGGGTTTTTAAATCTAGATGAAAAATGCATCTTTAGAAAGTTTCAAAAAGTTAATTATTTTAGAGTAAAGGAAGTTTCAAGGCATAAAAAGTTATTTTTATTGGTTAGAACGTAGTTTATAATTGGAAGTTGAAAATGTTACAAAATTAGAGAGAATTTGATAATTGGGATATAGATTCTTCTAATAAAGTCATTTGACAACTATTTCAGCGTTTTTTTAATTTTTTTTTTAATAACTCATATTAGTCCTGGGCATTAAATATATTTTCTTTAAAAAAAAATTGAAATTTCAAGGGACAAAATGCCCATATCTCCGAAACCCTGAGGGTTAGAGATTTAAAATTTTAGATATAAATTCTTCTAACAAAATCATTTAATACCTATTTCAGCGTTTTTTTCAATTTTTTTTTTAAATAACCCAAATTAGTCCTGAAATTTGAAAATAATTTCTTTAAAAAAAAAATTGAAATTTCAAGGGACAAAATGCCCATATCTCTGAAACCCTGAGGATTAGGGATTTGAAAATTGGGATGTAGATTCTTCTAACAAAATCATTTGACACCTATTTCAGCGTTTTTTTTCAATTTATTAAAAAAATAGCATAAATTAGTCCTGGAAGTTGAAAATATTTTCTTTCAAAAAAAAATTGAAATTTCAAGGGACAAAATTCCCATATCTCCAAAATCGTGAGAGTTATAAATTTGAAATTTCGTATAGAGATTCTCCTAATAAAATTATTTGATACATATTTCAGCGTTTTTTTCAATTTGTTAAAAGAATTGCACAAATTAGTCCTCGAAGTTGAAAATATTTTCTTTCAAAAAAAATGAAAATTTCAAGCGACAAAGTGCCCATATCTCCGAAACCGTTAGGATTAGAGATTTGAAATTTCGAATATAGATTCTTCTATTAAAAACGTTTGACACCTATTTCAGCGTTTTTTTAAATTTTTAAAAAAATAGCACAAATTAGTCTTGGAAGTTGAAAATATTTTCTTTCAAAAAAAATTGAAATTTCAAGGGACAAAGTGCCCATATTTTCGAAACCGTGATGGTTAGAGACTTAAAAATTGGGATATAGATTCTTCTAATAAAATCATTTGACACCTGTTTCAGCGTTTTTTTCAATTTATTAAAAAAATAGCACAAATTAGTCTTAAAAGTTGAAAATATTTTCTTTAAAAAAAAATTGAAATTTCAAGGGACAAAATTCCCACATCTCCAAAATCGTGAGAGTTATAAATTTGAAATTTCGTATAGAGATTCTCCTAATAAAATTATTTAATACCTATTTCAGCGCTTTTTTCAATTTTTTAAAAAAATAGCACAAATTAGTCCTGGATGTTGAAAATATTTTCATTCAAAAAAAATTGAAATTTCAAGGAACAAAGTGCCCATATCTCCCAAACCGTGAGAGTTAGAGATATAAACTTTGGAATATAGATTCTTCTCATAAAATCATTTGACACCTATTTCAGCGTTTTTTTAAATTTTTAAAAAAATAGCACAAATTAGTCCTGGAAGTTGAAATATTTTCTTTCAAAAAAAATTGAAATTTCAAGCGACAAAGTGCCCATATCTCCGAAACCGTGAAAGTTAGAGATTTGAAATTTCGGATATAGATTCTTCTAATAAAATTATTTGACACCTATTTCAGGGTTTTTTTTCAATTTATTAAAAAAATAGCATAAATTAGTCTTAAAAGTTGAAAATATTTTCTTTAAAAAAAAATTGAAATTTCAAGGGACAAAGTGCCCATATCTCCCAAACCGTTAAAGTTAGAGATTTGAAATTTCGGATATAGATTCTTCTAATAAAATTATTTGACACCTATTTTAGCGTTTTTTTTTCAATTTATTAAAAAAATAGCATAAATTAGTCTTAAAAGTTGAAAATATTTTCTTTAAAAAAAAATTGAAATTTCAAGGGACAAAGTGCCCATATCTCCCAAACCGTTAAAGTTAGAGATTTGAAATTTCGGATATAGATTCTTCTAATAAAATTATTTGACACCTATTTCAGCGTTTTTTTAAATTTTTAAAAACATAGCACAAATTAGTCCTGGAAGTTGAAAATATTTTCTTCCAAAAAAATTGAAATTTCAAGGAACAAAGTGCCCATATCTCCCAAACCGTGAGAGTTAGAGATATAAACTTTGGAATATAGATTCTTCTCATAAAATCATTTGACACCTATTTCAGCGTTTTTTTAAATTTTTAAAAACATAGCACAAATTAGTCCTGGAAGTTGAAAATATTTTCTTCCAAAAAAATTGAAATTTCAAGGAACAAAGTGCCCATATCTCCGAAACCGTGAAAGTTAGAGATTTGAAATTTCGGATATAGATTCTTCTAATAAAATTATTTGACACCTATTTCAGGGTTTTTTTTCAATTTATTAAAAAAATAGCATAAATTAGTCTTAAAAGTTGAAAATATTTTCTTTAAAAAAAAAATTGAAATTTCAAGGGACAAAGTGCCCATATCTCCCAAACCGTTAAAGTTAGAGATTTGAAATTTCGGATATAGATTCTTCTAATAAAATTATTTGACACCTATTTCAGCGTTTTTTTAAATTTTTAAAAAAATAGCACAAATTAGTCCTGGAAGTTGAAAATATTTTCTTCCAAAAAAATTGAAATTTCAAGGAACAAAGTGCCCATATCTCCCAAACCGTGAGAGTTAGAGATATAAACTTTGGAATATAGATTCTTCTCATAAAATCATTTGACACCTATTTCAGCGTTTTTTTAAATTTTTAAAAAAATAGCACAAATTAGTCCTGGAAGTTGAAATATTTTCTTTCAAAAAAAATTGAAATTTCAAGCGACAAAGTGCCCATATCTCCGAAACCGTGAAAGTTAGAGATTTGAAATTTCGGATATAGATTTTTCTAATAAAATTATTTGACACCTATTTCAGGGTTTTTTTTCAATTTATTAAAAAAATAGCATAAATTAGTCTTAAAAGTTGAAAATATTTTCTTTAAAAAAAAATTGAAATTTCAAGGGACAAAGTGCCCATATCTCCCAAACCGTTAAAGTTAGAGATTTGAAATTTCGGATATAGATTCTTCTAATAAAATTATTTGACACCTATTTTAGCGTTTTTTTTTCAATTTATTAAAAAAATAGCATAAATTAGTCTTAAAAGTTGAAAATATTTTCTTTAAAAAAAAATTGAAATTTCAAGGGACAAAGTGCCCATATCTCCCAAACCGTTAAAGTTAGAGATTTGAAATTTCGGATATAGATTCTTCTAATAAAATTATTTGACACCTATTTTAGCGTTTTTTTTTCAATTTATTAAAAAAATAGCATAAATTAGTCTTAAAAGTTGAAAATATTTTCTTTAAAAAAAAATTGAAATTTCAAGGGACAAAGTGCCCATATCTCCCAAACCGTTAAAGTTAGAGATTTGAAATTTCGGATATAGATTCTTCTAATAAAATTATTTGACACCTATTTCAGCGTTTTTTTAAATTTTTAAAAACATAGCACAAATTAGTCCTGGAAGTTGAAAATATTTTCTTCCAAAAAAATTGAAATTTCAAGGAACAAAGTGCCCATATCTCCCAAACCGTGAGAGTTAGAGATATAAACTTTGGAATATAGATTCTTCTCATAAAATCATTTGACACCTATTTCAGCGTTTTTTTAAATTTTTAAAAAAATAGCACAAATTAGTCCTGGAAGTTGAAATATTTTCTTTCAAAAAAAATTGAAATTTCAAGCGACAAAGTGCCCATATCTCCGAAACCGTGAAAGTTAGAGATTTGAAATTTCGGATATAGATTCTTCTAATAAAATTATTTGACACCTATTTCAGGGTTTTTTTTCAATTTATTAAAAAAATAGCACAAATTAGTCCTGGAAGTTGAAAATATTTTCTTCCAAAAAAATTGAAATTTCAAGGGACAAAGTGCCCATATCTCCCAAACCGTTAAAGTTAGAGATTTGAAATTTCGGATATAGATTCTTCTCATAAAATCATTTGACACCTATTTCAGCGTTTTTTTAAATTTTAAAAAAAATAGCACAAATTAGTCCTGGATGGTGAATATATTTTCTTTAAAAAAAAAAAAATAATTTCAAGCGACAAAGTGCCCATATCTCCAAAACCGTGCGAGTTAGAGATTTGAAATTTCGGATATAGATTCTTCTAATAAAATCATTTGGCACCTATTTCAGCATTTTTTTTTAAATAACACAAATTAGTCCATAATTTATTTTTTTATTGAAATTTCAAGGGACAAAATTTCCATATCATATATAAAACCTAGAGGGCGACTGTGAGCATCAATTCTGCACTCTAATTATTCAAAAACATATTTCGAAGTCTTCGTTTTTAGAATCTTGACGCAAAGTGCATTAATGTGAAGTTTTCTTCAGTTATACATACTAAGCCATTTTAATTTACGTATGTAATAAAGGTGAAATGTGTCTACGGATGCCATAAATTAAACGTAAACATGAATTCTCTACTTTTCGAATTCTTCCAGATTCAAAACTAACTAGAGAAGGCCCATAAACCCGTAAACAATATCACAGTAATTAAAATGGGTTAGCACTAAAGAATAGCAAAGTAATTTTTTTTTTATAGTTAGACACACTTGCAAGGAAAACCATACAAAACCAGGTATTCGCACATTGTCAGTTTGAAGATTAAGCCTTTCCTATGCAACATTCTTTTTAACTTTATTTGCAAAAATTAATAAAGTTCGATTTAGAAAGATTAATGTTCGAGTGATGACTGAGGCTTGACAAATTGCTTTAAGGTCAAGACTTATACGCTCGTTAGCAATATCGACTTCACTGATATTAGAAGAACTATACAGCTGAGTATCATCAGCGTATAAATGAAAATTTCAAAACTAAAGATTATTAATAACGTTCGAGGTATAAGTTGTGTAGAGCAGTGGACCCATCCGTGAATTAATTTATTTATTGAATTACAGTGTCAACGGCCACAGGGGCCAATTATAGATACCACCTATAATATGTACTTACTACTCTAAAATGAAATCCAAATATAATATTAGCATAAAATATACAATGCACCTAATAATAAAATATTTTTTATAATCTATAATATATTTAAGTATTTACAACTACCCCAGTTATATTATCACATAATATCAACTCTGAGACTGAGAATCAAAAAGTCTAATCACACAATCTATACAGTTATATCTAGCTATTCTATTTTATTTGTGTATTAGTGAGTTCTTGTTTATATTTGTTCTAGAACAATTAAGTTGAGAATTTTTTCTTTGTGTGGTATTACCAACATTAATGAAGAATGGCAGCATTGCCATAATTTGAGGAGCATCAATTTTATTTGTCAAAATTTTATAAATGTACTCTAGGGATGTTTTAATGCACCGATTTTCTAGGGATAATCTGTTAAATATTTTCAGAAGCAAACTATAACCTTATTCAGAATAATATCCAAATCTCTTAAAAAAAGTATATTTTAATAAGATCCAGACGTCATATTGTTGAGACCAAATTATGCTTCCATATTCTAACTTTGGTAAAACCAGACTATCAGTTTTTGGCAGTTTTAATAACGAAACCCATTATTTTGTGTGCCTCATTAATAATGTGATCGGTAAAAGCTAAATTACAGTCAACAATCACACCTAAATCGCTTTCATTGCTGGAGTGTTCAAGCTGGGTACCGCTAATATTGTAGCCATACTTAATTATATTATTGTTAAGTATCAGCGACATTGCTGCACATTTATTATTATTGAAATGAAATGAGTTTGCATTACGTCAATTAACAACCCTATCTAAATCATTTTGCAGAGAGATGCAATCACCTAGAGAGGTAATTTCCATGTAAATCTTAAAATCATCTGCATAAGGTAGTTTTTCTGAATCATTAGAAACAGAAGGAATTTTATTCATGGCAACCAAAAATAACAGAGGTTCCAAATTGGAACCTTGGGGAACTCGTGAGGTACTAGTGTAAATATCAGACCTGAATAGGAAGAAATTAACTGAATTAAATCTATGGTTACATTATTTTCATAAAGAGAAAATGTAACTACAGATTTGAATTGATCATAAGACAAGTTATTTAGGTGCAAAACTGTGGAATATGATCATGATAATGAAAATAATGAATCCGCTCATAAAAAGCGAATGTACACAATCAATTACGCCCCAAAAAAACCCCTCTATAAAAAACCGGGAGGATTTTCATTAAAACTTTCTTGTTTCGAGCCGATTTATCCGCGAAGTGATGCGTGATATATTCGGGGGGACAAAAAGATTACTTTAGACGTGATTCCGGTGGGGCGGTAGGCACCACCGGATCACCCTCGAGAAAGAGCAGAAACTTTTAGGAAAAAGGCATTTTATTACAAAAAAAAAAAAAAATAAACCGAAACGAAAACGTCTTAAATGGAGCTTGGGCAGGGAAGGCGGAAGAGGAGGAGGAACAGTAAAAAATCCAATATATCCTTGAGGCAAAAAAGGACGGTTTTCCGAAAAAAGTTTAATTTTTAAAGTCACCAATTTTCGTTTCATCTCTTAACTCGTGAAAGTTGACCGATGACAAATTATGAATTTTAAAAAGGTCATGTGAAGTGTTTATTCATACATATGTATGTTAAATTTTATATAAAAAAAACAAGTACGCCGCTGTTTTTTTGAAATATTTTGTTAATTTTCAATAAAATAAATCCCTTGCATTTTTGCGCTCCGACGCGCCGTTTTCGTGCAAGAAAAATAAAGTCCATACAAGGATCCTTTAAAACGTTTTTTGTGTCACAACGAAAATTTTTAATATAATTATAATAAAAAAATAAATAATTTAACTAAATAATAAACAACTTAAAAAGAACAATTTAAGCAATAAACAATAAAAAACAATTCAAACCAAATGCTCAAAGTGTCCTCGTCCAATTTATACAAAATCAATTTATTTAGAAATCCCATTGATATATCTTTCTCTCTTGCATTTATAGAGTTCTTATGGGAAGTACTAGAAGGAGTCATCCATCGGACATATGCGAGTCCGATACCTCATTTTAAAGGCAATTAAAAATACTTTTTAAAAATGAGAAAATTTAATATGGCACCCATAAGAAAAAATAAAGTTGATGATGATCGGAAAAAAAACGAAACGTCGGATTAATTTTTTTTTGCGTCACGTTGTAATACATAAAAAGTGGCAATGAAAAACTGTTTTTCATTTTCCTATATCTCTTTAAAAGTCGGTAGAAGGTAAAAACAATTTTGACAAATTTCGGTTTTTTTTTGGATATCTCTGGAAGTATCCGGAATTTTACACGTCATCTTATTAAGCTCCAAATTGCGCAACTTTGCCTGCATTTAACCGACCCTGTAACTCTTACGGTTTCCGAGATTCCAATGGTCACCCTCGAATTTGAAACACCCTGTACACACTTTGTTATTATTATTATTATTATTATTTATTTTATGGAGATTACCGTGAAAAACATTTTCGGGAAATAAAAAAAACTAATAAAATACTACTAATAAGTGGCGTACCTATTTTTTTATAAAAAATTTAACGTAGATGTGCTGCAAGTCTGCCCCTGGACAAGTCAAATTACTTGCAAATCCTCACCACCTCTATCATTTAAAATTAAAAAAACTAATTTAAATAGCTTGAAGCCTTTTTAATACAGAGGGAAAAAAATACACTGTATTTTAGAAACGAGGCACTCTGACCATCGATGTCCTATATCAAACTACTTTTATAAAAAAAAGAAAAGAAAAAGACGTAGGGCAGACTCGTTCAGAGCATTGAGATTCGCGTCTTTAAGGCCAAAGACCTGGCAAAGAATCCACATGTCATCAGTGAATCAAAAGATTCAGCAGTTCCCGGATAAGAGCACAAAACCCTTAAAGGGTCACCTGAAACTGTTAAACTCTACGATACTCCAAAATTATAAGAGTTGCATTACAGTAGCGCAGTCTTGACTACTTTATGCAGGGCAGTGGAGCCCTTTAATACTGCCCTGAGACAAGAGCCTTAAACCAACAAACAGGTAATAAAAGTTTGTAAGTACACACAACCAAACTTATATGGAATCACCCAGTAATTTATTTAAAAAACATAGTCATTGAGGATTAAAGGGCACTTTTTCAAAACCAAGTTTATTAAAAAAAATAATAAAACTGATTACAATTTTCATAATAATAGAACAAAAAACAAAAAGTGTAGATTTCTATAAAAATAATTTTTCTGAATATGACAAGTTAATTTAAAATTAAATGTTAATAATCAGTATTGCCACCTCTAGCATCGATGCAAGCACGAATTCGACGAGGCATGCTATTTATCAAATTGTCAATGTCTTCTTGGGGAACATTTGTCCATTCCTCTAAAACCGCTTGAATAAGTTGCTCAGTGTTACCAGGAGCATTCTGGCGAGCTCTAATCTTTCTTTTTATCTTATCCCATAAGTGCTCTATAGGATTAAGATCCGGTGAGCAAGAAGACCACTCTAAAACGGCAATACCTTTCGTTTCTAAGAAACATTTTGCATTTCTGCTGGTATGTGGATGGGCATTATCCTGCATAAATAAAAAAAATTGCCAAAACCACCTCGCCAGAGCCTAACTACAGGTTGCAATACCAAATCTACATACCTTTGACCTGTTAGGGTTTGTCGAATTGGAATTAAAGGAGTTCTTTCACCAATCATAATTCCACCCCAAAACATTACAGTACCTCCTTTGTATTTCGGGATAGGTTTGGCAGCACGAAGTCTAGCTTGTCTCCCTCTACCTCTTAAAATGCGAATCCGCCGGTCATCGGATCGTAGTCCTATTCTGGTTTCATCCGAACATAAGACATTTTTCCAATTTTCAATATCCCAATTTTCATGCTCCAAACACCAATTTAAACGGTCAATTTTATGTTGCCTTGAAAGTTCTGGAACCCTTAACTGTCTTCTGCTAAATAATTCCCGAGCGCGAAGTCTTCTTCTAATAGTTTTGACAGAAACACTCACACCCGTAGCTTGTAAAAGTTGCCTTTGAAGCTCTGGATGAGATGTTGTGGGATTTCTTCTTGCTATTTGAGCTAAAAAGCGATCCTGCCCTTCAGTAGTTGCTCTTTCACGACTTCTCCTTGGTCTGTTTTTTAAGGTTCCCAATTCCAGAAATCTTGAATATGTTTTTGAAACAACACCTTGTGTAACCCCCACCGTTCTAGCTATCTGCCTTTGTGACATGCCTTGTTCTGCCAGAGCAATAATTCTTCCCCTCTGAACTTCCGATAGCCCAATGTATGGCATTCTTGTTTAGTTTTCAAAAATAAATAAATTATAAATTTGATGCGACTTGCAAGTGAAACAGTAAAATCGACACTGCTAGGTAAAACATTATTATTTATTATTAATCTGCCTGTCCTTGAGAGTAAATACTTGTACTTTTTTATTGCTTGCAACAAAAAATATCTTACTAAAATATTTCGTATTAATACAAGGTGATTCCATATAAGTTTGGTTGTGTGTATACCAATGAAGCATTAATCTCTGATACATCGACGAACTATGAACATTTTTGTCAAGAAAAAAACATAAATGTACTACCCATGACTCACTTTTACTATAGTAGCAGTTAAAATCAAATGGCGACGAATTGGCGTACCTAGATGAGGAGTTTTTATTTTCATTTATTATAGCAAATAACTAAAAGAAAAGGGCCCTGACTCTTGAGAAATCAAATATTTGACAAAAACAGCCTTTTGACCACCATAAGGTTTGAAAAACAGATGATTTTCAATAGTAAAGAAATAGTTCTTACTTGCAGTGGAGTTGTAGATACAAGAACCTTATGGTAAGATACTGTAGCATCTTTGACTATTTGAAACGTGCCGCACCATGGGAAAAAAGGCGATTTAAGCCGATCTTTGCACAAGTAAATACCGTTATTGTCATAACATTATATCAAGGGACAACCGTCGGCATAAACGTAGAATAATAAAAACTTATTAAGAAATCTATAATAATTATAAAATATTTAAAAATTATAAATACTATTTTTCGAAAGGGATCTTTTGAAAGGCAAATAATAATAATTATTTTTTTAAAATAGTCAATAAGTTAACTCACTAGATTTTACCATTAAATATTTTAAATAATTCTGGAATCAAAAGGGAAATAATGGTATATTCATTTACTACTATGTTCTAACTTCATAAAGCAAACCCATCATATTTTAGTATAAAATAGCAATGTGAAATGCTACTTTTTTTTTCATTTAGAAAGTAAACTTACTATGTTTTACCATTGGAAAACGTCTCAGTTTTTTACTTTACTAGGAAATTCCACAGGCCCAGAATACGCTTAAATTTAGGAATTTTGCAGAGTTTTTTTACTTTCAGTCAGTAAATAAGATTAACGCAAAAATTTTTTTTTAAAAAAATGAGTTACTAGGTCCTTTGGACGGGAGACAACAATGCGATCGAGCGAGGTTGCGATGTTGTTGCCTTTTTTTCTAATATACTTTACCTGCATTCGTTTTTGAATGTTGACTCCTTTATAGAGCATCTTGCTTCATATTTTATTAAAGAGGAATAGTATCGTTATTTCTTTTGCCATTTGGCATCATTGCATCAGAGATGTTTCAAGCAAACAAACTGCACATAGTTCCACGGTAATGCTAATTCTACCCTTTCAATGTTCTAAGCCCTATTCTATTAAGTTTGCTAAAATTATGTTTTAAAATGTAATAGATTTAATTAGTTCCTTCCGATCTTGTATGAAATGTACATTTAAGAGGTTGCTTATTGCACACACGCTATATAATAATAATGTGTTTATTATGTAAATCATATAAAACAATCCGATACATATTAATTTTGTCATTGACCTACAAAAGGGAGCCAAAAAAAATTAAAAGAAAGACATCGGGTTTAGCTTCGTTGTATTTTCTTTATAAGCTTTATTAAGTGATACCATGGTATAATAGCTCGTTTTTTTTGTAGTGTTGATGTTTGCATAACCTTACGGTTCTTCCCCCAATTAAAGTTATATAATTTGAATTAAATTTACCTGTCATTTGAAAATAAATTTTAAAGCTTTTATTTGACCCTAATTTCCAGAGGCATAGCTTTTATACAAGACTTATAATTCGTAGATACTTGGGTCTTTATTTTATGCAGTAGTTTTATAGTAAGTATTGTGTGGCCCTTTACTTAAATTCTATAGGGGTGTTTTAAGGGTAATTTGGTCACTGGCGCCCCTGAGCTTTATTTTATTTACTTCCTTTGTTTTAAAGAACTTGCACGACCACTCTCCGCGAGATAGGCTAGCCCAGCACTCTTTTCTTGTCCACCCTTTTATATTGCATTTAATGTTGACCTATGGTAAAAAAAAATATGGGTGGTAGGACCACATCACAAAAGTTAAAAAGGCGCAAAACTAAAGTGACGATAAAGTAACTTCAGCGCGGTATATATGCCTTTTGTAGACAGGTTTTATTATGGAATTTAAAGCGCAACTCGACATCCTGATACAACCCTAAACTTTTTCAAACTTCTTCACAAGATAAAGAACCTAATCTTATGGTTATAAAAGATTCAACACTCTCCTTGTTTCTACCAAAAATCATATGTTTTGATTTAGATGGGTTAATAAGAAGATTATGACTATTTGATCCTCGTTTATGACTTTCTCTGCATTAATATATTCAGATAGAAGAAAAGAAAAATAAAGTTGTGTATCATCGGCATATTGGAGTACCTTGCAGAATTTTAGGCAATTAGTGAGGTTATTAGTATAAATATTAGAGTAATGCCATCTAATGTTTCAACAAACTGAAATCTATTTGAAAGTACAATTGCGTGCTCAGAAAACCCAATAAAATTTAAGATTGAAGAAAAGAGTTCATGGTTTATAGTGCAAATGCCTTAGAGAAGTCTAATAGAATTAAAGGCGTGCATTTGCCGTCATCTGCAGCCCTAATTGTATCATTAAAACCAGATTGGTACGGAGGGAAAATTTTATACAGATTTAAAATGTTCCTATATTTGTATAAACATTATTTTTTCAAGAACTTTGGACACGCTTGTAAGGATACTTATCGGCCGCAAATCATCAAGTCCTGAAACTGCAGTTTTTTTTGGGCAGAGGAATAACCCGGGAAACTTTCCCACATTCTGGAAAAACAGAATTCAATAAGCAGGAATTCAAAGTGCAGCATTTCAAGATTAATCTCTGAGTCGGTAGCCATTGATTTTACTTCAAACAGATATTTTTTGACGTCCGATATAGTGACTGTCCTAAAGGTAAAGAATGATTCAAAGCAACATTTCCTATTATTTTTGTAGTAATTATATAGTGATTAATTGATCCCGGTGGTTTATTATTTGCTGAGAATTGTAAGAAGTGTCAATTTATAGAATCAGGATTATTAAGCGTGCCAGGAATAGAATTTTTATTTTTTTTATTGCAAATGCTTAAATGATTCAATTTCCTCCACAATGCGCGAGAATCTCTTCCACAATTATCAATTCAAAACATCTCTTTTTCTCATTTGCTATAGCGATATTACTAGTCGACCAAAGTGTCTTGGCCTCTGAGATTTGGATGCGCGGTGACAAAACCGACGGGAGCTCATTTAAAGTGGTGCTCTCGTAGTGTTCACATTGTTTACTCCGCAATACCTATACTCACTCGGCAGTAAATCTTTATTAATATTTTGTGAGGTGATATTAAAACTTTTATAGTTCAAAATGCCCTTTCAAACTAGTTTAAAAAATAAAGTTCTTACCGGTCAAAGTCGGGAAATAATTAGCAGTTTGTTAAATTTTATGCAAGCAGAAGCTGTAGCTGGAGAAGTTTCAATTCCTCTCGAAAAGGTATGTATGTATACTATTAACTTATTATTATTACATTAACTTAACTTATTATCATTGTTTTTTACGCGACTGATGTAAGAGTAAACAATTAAAACAAGTTACAAATTATGACCTTTGATCCCACGAAATGTACGGTATTTTTTATAAGGGCATCAAAGTTTGGATTAAATTTGTAAAGGTTATTTTGATAATTTTTTAAATTGAGAATTTGATTTTGACTAAGGCGGTCACTTTTAAATGATAAAAATAATAATTTTTGATTTAAGGAAATTGTCACTTTATATAATGTATCTATAAATTTATAATGTAGGTATATATGTACATAGGTATGTACCTACGTGTTATGAAATCATGATAAGGATTTTTATGGTTATTATATTTTTGTACATAATTTAAAATGTTTACTTTTTAAACAAATATGTAAATATATGTATATCTAGGTTTTTACCTAAAAAGTACCTACCTAGGAGAAGGTAGTTTGGTAATATAGGTTAGGTACTTGTATTTAAGGTAATCAGCTTAACACCCCTTAATAACACGCAATTAGAAAATCCTTTTTATTGATTTGTTCCCTTAGATTAAAATAATTTGATATTTACCATTAGATCATCTTCAGAAAACTTAAGAAAATCCAATTAATACATATTTACCTGGCCTGGTGCGCCTTTATTTATAATTTTATAAATTTTTGTATAAGCTCGTATTTTTACCACGTGTTAATGCAACAGCAAAGTATTTTTTCCTTATGTGTAATTGTTTGGCAGATTTATAAATTAACTTTTTTTTTATAGGTTCAAGAACGCGTTGCAGCAGCAACAGGGGTATCAATTAGAAGTATTCGACGAATTAGAAAAGAGGCAACATTGGTTACATCAGGCCAATCAACATCGTTTTCAACACCTAACAGAACTAATAAAAATACCAAAATTAAAATTCGCTTGGACGACGCAGATTTGGGAATTTTGCGAAGAATAATCATTAACCACAATTTCACAGAGACGACAGTTCCTAGATTAAAAACAGTACATGCAAAATATGTCGCAGATACTGAGTATCAAGGATGTAAAGAGACTCTGTGTAAGGAAATGCATAAAATCGGTTTTCGATGGAATAAATTTAGGAGCAATCAAAGAGTGCTAATGGAGCAGCAACCCATCAGGCTGCTAAGAATAGAGTTTCTTAAAAAAATGCGTCAGTACAGAGAAGAAGGTAGTAATATAGTATATATGGACGAGACATACATTCACTCAACGCATACTCACTTAAAAGGTTGGAGTGATAACTCTTTGAAAGGCATTAAAAAAACAACAGGCAAGGGACCACGTCTCATTATAGTTCATGCAGCTGGCGAAGATGGTTTTGTCCCAAATGCGTATATTAGATGGAAATCCAACAGCACAAGTGGCGATTATCATCACGATATGAATTATGATAACTACAAAAAATGGTTTCAGACAATCTCGATCCAAACCTAAAGCAAAGGTCTGTTGTGGTAATTGACAATGCTCCATACCACAATAAGCAAATAGATAAAGCACCAACAACAATAACAAAAAAAGCAGAAATGCAACAATGGTTACGTTTAAGGGGTATATCATATGACGATAACATGTTAAAGCCGCAACTATATCATTTAATAAAACTGCATAAACCCAAATATAAAAGATATAAAATAGACGAGCTTTTCAATGCAAAAGGTCATGATATGCTAAGATTACCTCCATACCATCCAGACCTTAATCCCATTGAATTGGTTTGGGCTGAATTAAAACAATTCGTTGCCAAAAAAATGTTAATTTTAATTTCAATGAGGTAATTAAACATTGTGATGATTTCTTTAGAGAATTCTCTATTGACGAATGGAAATCAAGATGTGAACGAGCAAAACGATTTGAAAAAGAATTTATTTTAAAGGAACCTACAATTGATATAGCCATAGAAAAGGTTATAATTAACCTTAACGATAGCGATATTGAAACAGACAGTGATTACTCTAATGAGTCGGATAAACCAGAAAGTGACTTATCTGAAATAGACGAACTTACTGATAATGTTGAAGAACAAGCTGTGGAAAATAAGAATCTAACAGTTGACGATGATAAAACGTACCTTAATTTATAATTTTTTTTATGTATAAATTTATTAATGAAATATTAGATAGGTATATTGCATTTATTACCATTTACATAACATAATTTAATTTTATAATAAGAACATTTTTTATGTATTATGTCTATATAAATTTACTTATAATGTATTAATATGTATATAATTAAATATATGTATCCATACATAATGTGTACAAAATGTAGGAAATACATAATAAATAAATATTGGTAAATATTAGACTGGATTTAATTTAGGATTATTAAATAAAGTAATATAAATACCTTTGTTATAATTATTCTTTTATTCTATTAATGTATTCAAAATTTTTATCCTAAGTAATTTCCGTCAAGGCTGGTACACACTTGGGACACACACGCATTGGTAAATATATTAATTCATACGTTCATTTACTATTCATAATATAATTTAATTAAAACAAAAATTAAATAAAATTTTAAGCGCGTCAAATATGCTGGATGTAAACGTAGTACATGAGCCTCGATTTATTGATTTGTATGTTTTGCATCTTCCTCGCACCCTGACTCTTTCACTTCTTTATTTGCGCATCTCAGAGGCCAAGACACTTTGGTTGACTAGTAGTTTGATTTCTAATATGTTTAAAGTATTCCCAGTGCCCTTTCGTACGTGTTTTCTTATATTTGCTAAATGCTTTATTCTTTAGTTTAATCATGGCTTGTATATTATCTGTCAGCCAGAGTGGTTTAGCTTTTTTGAAAGTTACCTCCTTAAGCGGCGCTAGCGCATCAAAAATATTAAGTATAGTTTTATTGAGATATTGAATTCAAGTAAACAATATTATCGGATTGTGAAATTTCCAAAAAGTATTTAAGTAAGTCTTCATTAATACGTTTAAGATTCCTGAAGTTTACAGTTTTACTGTCCGATCTATTACTATCTAAAAATAGAGTGCAATAAATCAAAAAATGATCTGAAATGGCGACATCAACGGTGCCAAAACTTTCAGGCTGAAGACCTTCTGAAATCAGTATTGATGTGGCAGTTACTTGAGTAGGGCTGGCTCAAACTAAAAGAAGACACGCTATGATAAAATGCTGAAAAAGTGCACTATCCAAGTCTAATAAATGTATGTTTAAATCTCCCCCACATATAATTTCAATGACATTTACTATCAATTCTGACAACGTCTATAAATCCTCGAAAACAGCTATAGATCCGGAAAAACTCCTAAGGCGTACCTTCTCTTATTAATGTCTACTCCAATAGTCCAAATCTGTTCTAAACTCTCGTGGAATCGTGTAGATTAAACGAACGAAAATTCACGTTTGCCAAAATTTCTGATGTATGTACATTAATCAAACGAAATTTTTTTTTTGTTTGTCAGTGGCGTTTTTCGAGTGTCCCAAGAGGAACGACAAACAACCCGGTCCAGCGACGATAAATTAGCAGATATGCCAATGAAACTAATTATCAATTTGACGTATGGGGGATATATATGCTCGTTTATTTTTATGCGTTTATTTCGAAAATATGTTTGAAAATTCACCGTTTGCAGGGCGAGAAGGGCATCGGCTTGTTTGATGATTAATTGACGAAATCGATATATACGGTCGCGCTTTTTTTTTGTCCGGAATTTTCAAACTGACGCATGCTGTGTATCTATAATAATCTCTCTTAAAGGTTATCGCGGTTGACACCGATACCACATAAATAAAACTCTGATTCTTGAAATGCGTCTGTATAAATAAAGATTAAAAAGGCATTTTTCCCGTTTAATCGCAGCAAATGTTGGTTTAAAGCCACAGTCGGTTTAATCTGTTGATCTGCAAAGTTCAATGCAGTCGGTCAAGCGTTGCAGGGTTTTTCGCCAAAAGGGACATAATTAGTTGCCATTCAGGGTTTGTTGCAAAATGGGGCTCTTTTCAGAGTTCGGCAGCCAGGCAGATGGCTTTATCTCCTATATAACACCACTTTATATTCGCTTTTATATATAGCAATCGCAGTGGAATTCACATAAAAAGGTATAAACATAACGCATTAATAAACCACTTAGATCATTGAAAGGTTAGAATTAGCATTGACATGGAACTATGGGCAGTTTGTTTGCTTGCGACATATCTGATGCAATAATGCCTTATGTAAAAATGGCAAAAAAACACACTTTATAATATCATAAAAATTTGTCAATTATTTCGACAAGCGCAAAATAATACTATTCCCCTTTATTAAAATATGAAGCAAGATACTCTATAAAGAAGTCAATAGAATAGTCAGGTAAAGTATATTAGAGAAGAGGGCAAAAACATCGCAACTCGATTGCATTGTTGATTCCACCAACACAAGTCTCCCGTCCAAAGGACGAAAAAAAAAACATCTAGTAACTCATTTTTTTATACTAGGTATTTCTTATCGACTGAAATTAAAAAACTTAATTCAAAGAGGGAGAAACTGTTTTGATTGAACCCATGGAAAACTGCAAACTATATGGTCAAGGAATTTTTCCAGCCAAGACGTTATCTACGCAGAAGAAATCTACTGTTTTAGTTCGAATGGTAAATTTAAAAGGATATGATCAGCACCTGAAACAAGGAGAGAACATTGGCGTATGCTCCGAAGTAGTGACAATCATGAAAAATACTGATAGAAGTCGTTATTCAAACAGACCTTTTCCTGTATGTTTACAAAACCTATTTGAAGAATCTTCTGCCAATTTAACCATAGACCAGTGTAGTAAATTGTGACGTTTTTTTGAAGAAAATCAAGATTAAATTATTAAATTATTATTAACTTTTAAACAAGCACCTCGAAGAATTCCGATAGCTAAACAAGGAGAAGTTTCCTCAATGCTTCAAGAAATGAGGACACAAGGAGTGATAGAACCTTCTCAGAGTCCTTGGACATCTCAGTTGTCCTAGTGAAGAAAAAGAATGGATCCACTAGATTTTGTGTAGACTATCGGCGACTGAATGACATTACCAAGAAAGACAGCTATCCCCTACCAAGAATTGATGACACCCTGGACACGCTATCAGGTTCACAATGGTTCTCAACACTCGATCTAAAGAGTGGATATTGGCAGGTAAAGATGCACCCAGAAGATAAGGAAAAGACCGCATTTTCGACTGGAACAAGACTTTGGCAGTTTACAGTAATGCCCTTTGGACTCTGCAATGCTCCAGCTACCTTTGAGAGACTTATGGAAGCAGTTGTACGTGGAATGACTTGGGAATCATGTTTAGTTTATCTGGATGACGTCATCATACTGGGAAAAACATTTGAAAATCATTCAAAGAATATTCAAAAGGTATTTGTTAAACTGCGAGAGGCCAACCTGAAGCTAAGTCCTAAAAAATGTTGCTTATTTCAAAAAGAAGTTCGATACCTTGGCCATGTAATATCAGAAAAAGTGTGTTCCCGAATTTCGTTACAATTATTGTATTTTATTAATTATTTTCGAATTCGTTTGATAACAGAATTAGTTTATTTAAAATGTTTAATGGTAAAATCTAGTGAGTTGACATATTGACTATTTAAAAAAAATAATTATTATTATTTGCCTTTCGAAAAATTTTACTAGGTTCATCCGTAGTTAATTCATGAACGCAGTTAAGGAAATTGGCGGGGATTCTTGACGTAGTGCTGTTTTTCCATTTTCTCTTCTTGAAAACTGTGCTATTTATTACTCGTTAGCAATCAGTAGAGGTTATATAGATTGTTTGGAGTTATCTAACGGCTTTTGGTGTAAAAAAAAGTGAATTAAACAAAAAATGTCGGACAGGAGAAAGCTTTTGGATACTTTAAAAGAAAAAGTGTTTGTACATGAAAACAGGAAAGTTTTTTTCCCATTTTGAGATATGATTCAGGTGCAAATTTTATTGAATTGTAATTTAGAGCGCCGGTAACAGGAAGATGCTACCCTATCCAAGGATCTTCGAATCACTAAAATTAATCCCATTAGTATCTTAGGTGAAACACACATTGATCTTCCTGTGGAAGACCAAAGATTGTAAACATCTAAGAAAATTTAAAAGAAACCCATCTACAACTTAACCTTACTTTTTCGTTTCTAACGAGGTTAAATTTTGATTTGTATTTTTAGGAATTACAACCTATGTAGCAATGAATGTCAAGGCGACATTTTTGTGTAGAAAGTATAGTTTCATTGAGCTGGAAGGAGACGAATTTGAAGAAACTTCGATCTGCTCGGTTGTGGTATATTATTAAAATTAAAGTCGAAATTATACCCATTTGTAATGACGTAATTTTTGTTTATCTTTGTTTAGCATATTCCAAACAGCGGCGACAACAAACTTTTGAAAAAAATTGTTCATCTTTTTTATACTAGGTTATGTAAAATATCCGTCACTGTCAATCAAAAATATTGGTTTGTCAACTTGTTCTTGAAAGTTATTTCGAAAAGTGTTAGATAATGCCTAAAAAAAGATATGCTAGGTATAATGAACAATCACAGCTGATGATTTTAAATATATTGGCTTTTTTTCAACTGGAAAAGGAACAAGTCCGAAACGGAATTTCAAATTCTTCAAATTGAGAATGTGATAGAGCGAGCCGCAGATGCAACAAAATTGAGCACAACAACGATCGCAAATATAAAGATGAATGGGATAAAATCAGATCAGGATTACGCAGCCCGTATATCTTCTAAGCAAAAGACAGCAAAAACCAAAATTACAACATATTTGAAACATAGAATTCGGGACACAATTGAAGAATATGTAATATTGGCAACAATAAGAGAAAAGCTCAGGGAAGAAATTGAATATTTTGAGTTTTCCATTGACTCCTTAAGAAGATGGATCAATAGTATAGGCTTCAAGTGGAAAAAATCAAATAACAGAAAATATTTGATGGCCAAATATTGTTCATAAAAGAATCAATTTTTTAAGGGAGTATATCAAAAATAGAAATGTAGGTCCGGAAGGTTTTACTCCAGTTTTCATTGACGAGACGTGGATTTTTAGCAAGGGATCATTTTGTAGTTGCTGGCAAGATGACACCAAGCACACGGATTCAAGGAAAAACAATGAAGGTAAAAATTATCTGGTTATCTTTTTAGATTTTCTTTTTGAATAAAAACTATTGCCCTTGTAAGGGCCCTCTAATTTCATAATTTCATAGTTTCATATAATTTCTCTCTAAGACAATATGAGGGAATTTAACTCCATACACTACTCGTATATGCATGGAACATTACTTATTAATTATATTAAATGTACGTTCTGGAAGAATGATTTCTAAAAGAAGAGAATTGAATTTTCTTTTAATTTTAAGGTCATCGTTATATCGTGGTCCACGCCAGAACCAAAGATGGCTTCATCAAGGGTGCAAATTTAATATTCAAGAGTGGATTAAAGACGGGAGATTATCATGATAATATGAACAGGAAAAACTTGTTTAAAACTCAGCTGGTTCGAAATCTTCCCCCAAAGTCATTTATAATCACGGACAATGCAAGATACCATTCTGGTTTATTAAGAAATCCCGAGAAAATCTTGGACAAACCAGAAACTGACCGAATGGTTGAAGAAAAAGAATATTGGCTTTCCAGAAAAAGCCATGAAAGATAAAATATGGAGTATTGCACGCAGAAACTGCCCTAGTGAAAAAAAATACTTCCTTGATGAATATGTTAAAACTTTAGGACACAAAATTTTGCGACTGCCACCATATCATTGCCAGTTTAATGCAATTGAATCTAAACGAAAATATGATCAATATATTTCCAATTTTAAGGGGTCACCTTCAGAAGTTCTGACTACATGTGAAAGGGTAATAAACGAAATTTCTATAGATCATTGGCAAAAATATGTTTTTCATACAGAAAAGGTAATTGAAAAGGCTTGGGAGGCAATACAAGTGTGTGATGCCTATGACATTCTGCCACTTGTGATTACGACTGACGAAGACAATATCTCTGATTTCAGTTCTGACTCTGACAATACTAACGAGATTGCTTAAGCTTTTTTTGTTCTAGCTAATTTTATTTTATGATCGTCGTTTAAGTATTCAATCATATCGTTGCAATTTCATTAACTTGGTAATGTGGCAATATGGCGTGTTTTTTTTTTGAGTTTGTATGTTTTATTTTTTGGAATGGTATTTTCATTTTAATGTGTTAATATATTCCTTCAAGCAGCATTTTTTTTCATGAACAAGTAAATTAAATTGTCAAGATTTAAATTTTTCCCAGTGAGTTAAAATAATTTTATACCATTATTCAGGGAATGAAAGTATATACACGAATATAAAAATATAATAATATGCTGCTAAAATAAATCATTTGTTAATTTCTGAACGTATAAAAATACATAGCAGACTATTAATTTCTGAAGGCGATGGTAAAGTTCCTAGCCTAATATTGATTGGTAAAAATTCTACGCCATACGTTTTTTCTCACCTGGATGACGTAACTACAAATGGGTATAATTTCGACTTTACTCTGTAGGCTAGGTACACCGTTTTTCATTAAGGCATCCCTTAGCCCCCCACCCACCCCACACAACTTACCAGTAAGAAATTGTTTTGAAAAATCAATGTTTTCTAAAATAATACGCATGAATAATAGATGGTTTCGTCGTTAATATCTCTAATATTATAACCTAGTTTGTTTATTTAATTTTGATATAATTATGTATACGTATATTAATAAATTTTTAATACAAAAACAGTGCTATTAGATTGGATATTATAGACGAAAAACGGTGATTTTTTAAAAGAATTTCTTACTGAAAAAATATTTGGGGTGGGTGGGGGGTGTACGGGTTGTGTTGATGGAAAACAAAATTTTTGCAAAAAATATATATTCAATATTTAATTTAATAATACTGTTTATTTAAATTTAATATAATTTTATATGTAAATATTTAGTATAAAAACAGCGTTATTAAATTGGATAATAAGGACGAAAAACAGTAATTTTTCGCAAAAAAATTATTAAATATTTGAGATGTAGTAACCGAGTTTAAAAACTAGATAATATTCATACAAAAATATCGTTTTTTATTAACCTTACCCTTGCCCCCCCACCCACCCCACACAACTTACCAGTAAGAAATTGTTTTCAAAAATCATTGCTTTCCAAAATAATACACATGAATAACAGCTGGTTTCGTCGTTAATATCTATAATCGTATAACCCAGTTTGTTTATTTAATTTTGATATAATTATGTATATGCATATTAATAAATTTTTAATACAAAAACAGTGCTATTAGATTGGATATTATAGATGAAAAACGGTGATTTTTTTAAAGAATTTCTTACTGAAAAAATATTTGGGGTGGGTGGGGGGTGTACGGGTTGTGTTGATAGAAAACAAAATTTTTGCAGAAAATATATATTCAATATTTAATTTAATAATACTGTTTATTTAATATTAATATAATTTTATATATAAATATTAAGCATGAAAACAGCGTTATTAGATTGGATAATAAGGACGAAAAACAGTAATTTTTCGCATAAAAATTTATTAAATATTTGAGGTGTAGTAACCGTTAGAGTTTAAAAACTAGATAATATTAATACAAAAATATCGTTTTTCATTAACCTTACCCTTACCCCCCCCACCCACCCACACAACTTACCAGTAAGATATTGTTCACAAAAAATATTGTTTTCCAAATTAATCCCAATGAATAATAGCTAGTTTCGTTGTTAATATCTATTATAATAACACAGTTTATTTATTTCAATTTGATATAATTATATATATGTATAATTATAAATATTTAATACAAAAATAGTGCTATTAGATTGGATGTTATGGATGAAAAACGGTAATTTTTTTAAAAGAATTTTTTACTAAAAAAATATTTGGGGTGGGTGGGGGGTGTACGGGATGTGTTGATGGAAAACAATATTTTTGCAGAAAATATATATTCAATATTTAATTTAATAATACTGTTTATTTAAATTTAATATAATTTTATATGTAAATATTTAGTATAAAAACAGCGTTATTAGATTGGATAATAAGGACGAAAAACAGTAATTTTTCGCAAAAAAATTATTAAATATTTGAGATGTAGTAACCGAGTTTAAAAACTAGATAATATTCATACAAAAATATCGTTTTTTATTAACCTTACCCTTGCCCCCCCCCACCCACCCCGCACAACTTACCAGTAAGAAATTGTTTTTAAAAATCACTGTTTTCCAAAATAATACGCATGAATAACAGCTGGTTTCGTCGTTAATATCAAATCGTATAACCCAGTTTGTTTATTTAATTTTGATATAATTATGTATATGTATATTGATAAATTTTTAATACAAAAACAGTGCTATTAGATTGGATATTATAGACGAAAAACGGTGATTTTTTAAAAGAATTTCTTACTGAAAAAATATTTGGGATGGGTGGGGGGTGTACGGGTTGTGTTGATGGAAAACAAAATTTTTGCAGAAAATATATATTCAATATTTAATTTAATAATACTGTTTATTTAATATTAATATAATTTTATATATAAATATTTAGCATGGAAACAGCGTTTTTAGATTGGATAATAAGGACGAAAAACAGTAATTTTTCGCATAAAAATTTATTAAATATTTGAGGTGTAGTAACCGTTAGAGTTTAAAAACTAGATAATATTAATACAAAAATATCGTTTTTCATTAACCTTACCCTTGCCCCCCCACCCACCCCACACAACTTACCAGTAAGATATTGTTTACAAAAAATTTTATTTTCCAAATTAATCCCAATGAATAATAGCTAGTTTCGTTGTTAATATCTATTCTAATAACACAGTTTATTTATTTCAATTTGATATAATTATATATATGTATAATTATAAATATTTAATACAAAAACAGTGCTATTAGATTGGATATTATAGACGAAAAACGGTGATTTTTTAAAAGAATTTCTTACTGAAAAAATATTTGGGGTGGGTGGGGGGTGTACGGGTTGTGTTGATGGAAAACAAAATTTTTGCAAAAAATATATATTCAATATTTAATTTAATAATACTGTTTATTTAAATTTAATATAATTTTATATATAAATATTTAGTATAAAAACAAATAATATGGACGAAAAACAGTAATTTTTCGCAAAAATTTCATCAAATATTAATATAAAAATACCGTTTTTCATTAACCTTAACCTTAAACAAAACACCCCCCTTGCCCCTGTGCCCATATTGAACTCAAACAAAGTTGTTGTTTATTAATTCTAGTCTTTCAATGTTCTAAAGTTTAACGTATTCAAGTTTATATCACACTAAAATAATAATAAATACAAAAGAAAACACAAGACCAATAAATTACAAATAAATTACATATCTACAAATGAGTTTTATTATTTGGGTTTATATTTACGTAATTTGTACAGTATAATTAAGAGAACTATAATTAAGTTTTTATTAGTTTTTTTTTAAAGCTTGCAACTGTTTAAGCATTTTGTAATATTAATAGGTAATTCATTAAATTCTTTAAAGAAGTTAGCAATGGCAAATTGAGTGTAAATAAGTCATGTAATAATGACTACGGATTATACTAATGTCTAGAATAAAACCAATTCTAGATATTTGAAAAGTAAGGGATTTAAATAACAAATTATAAACCATATGAAGAGGTTGGTTAAAGTAGGAACGTAATTTATATTTACAGACCCCCCTTTGAAAGTTGTAATCTTTTTTTGGAAAAATTAGAATCTTCGGGGTTATTTTCGAGTGATTTTAACATAGACTTTCTGAATCAGTACAGATTATGTTTGCTCAAATATAATTTGTCACTGTACTATCTGACCATGTAGCTGTCCTATTTTATATGTCAATGTTTAAAGCCCAAGATCAAACAAAAAACAAACGTGGCAGACTTGAAATTTGGGTCTCTGTGCCAAAGAACTTAATAAATAAATAGAGCTCTAAACGCAGATAATAAACTAAACAATGTTCACTTTCCCATCTTAAATAAATTCAATGAAGCCTTCCCAATTGTTACTAAAAAAATTAAATGAAACAACTCATGGTATACCAGGGGGCTAAAAGTTTCAGGGAAAAAAATATGAGAGCCATGCGTCACATACGTAAATTTGCTATGGATTCATTTCTGGTCTATTTCAATAAATATAGGAGGATTTACAGAAACACTATTGCTCTTTCTAAAGCTAGAAGAATTAATGAGGCGCCAAATAAATCAAAAGAATCATGGCATATTGATAACGAGTTAATGGGAAAAATCCGCACAACTCTTTAATTGGATTCCAATTTACATGCAGATACACTGAAATTTTAACTACTGTAATATTGCTTCTGAAGTTACCAAGGATGTTTTTAGTAGATATACAGCTCAGGATTGTCATTTAATTTTGTATACTATTTTGACTCTGATTAATCAGTGTAGAAACCATCGTACCTGTAGGCAATTTAAGTGGATTATCATAAGTAGAGCAGTCATAAGTGGAACTTTAACAAAATAATTATTTAAGTGATTAGCAATATCGTCATTTGCATTCTTAACACATCAGTTCATTATGCACACACACGTGTGACCGTAAAGCATGTACTGTTTGTAGTCGATGTTTAAGGTCTGATGATGCTCTTAATATGAACGAAACACGTGTAACCTACTGTTAGAATTAATAAATACTTTTGAGACCGAGACTTTGTGTAGTTCACTGTAGATTATTGAATTTAGGTCTCTTTGAGAAAATGGACGACTTCTTTGAATTTCTCGAAGAAGTCGTTGTAATAGCTGTAGATCTTCTCATTTATTAGAGTTGTAAATAATTTGTCAATTCATTGATCGACGAACAAGACTATAATTCTTAGGGTCAGGAAAGCCTTTCATTCGGAGGGATCTTTAAGGATTGTCATAGGATCTTTTAAGTTTCTAGTGAAGGAGTCAGCGAAATACTCGCAGGTAATCTAAAAATTATGAATTCCGTCTGCACCTTGCATCTTTCAATTCTGCGTTCTGTTTATAATGCAGTTTGTCTGTGTTTTTACTGATGCTTTAAACTCTGTATTGCCAGTATCTCTTCCCAGCACGTTGCAGTCTTGTTGAAGACCAGATGGTCTAAAGGGAAATAACTCACCTGATGTTCATCATTTCTTTCAAGCCTGCTGAAGTTCAACTCGCTATTTTACTCCTTTCGTTTGATGAGTTCGTTATATCTTCTCAATCTTGCCCTAGATTAGCTTCTTGGTATTTAGGTGTCGACTCTATTGCAGCCTTCTTTACATATCCTTGGTCTTACTGAAGATTTTCTTTTAGGTATTCCCTAATCATATCGGCTTTTGCTCTTGAGGTACTTGTGTGATATTTCTGATTGCACCTTCTACATCTTATGCAGAATTGGCAATTTAGGTTAGGTCTCTCTTGGAGAAGTTGATGTCGTGCCTGTTGCTGCTCGTAACTAATCAATAATTATTCTTATATGATGTTGTCAAACAGGCTTCTAGTAGTTGTCAATTCACGTTATTTAATTGCCATTAACATTTGCTACTGGGGGTTTATTCAACTTTTATTATACTTCGTTGGCTGCTGCAGGCACGTTAGTAAATCCCCGGAAAAAAAATTGTTTATTTTAATATGAACCGTTTTGCTGTGGTATATGGAGGATTGGCCCTCTCTCCTCCTCCCTCTACACCCTCGATCTCACATTCGCTTTTCCAGCCGACGGAAGTGGAAACATATAAGCGGAAAATTGGAAAACATGAAAAGCTCCTCTATTAATAGAAAAATGCAGGCAGGATGTGTTTGTGCGCATCGTTGCTCTTTTTTGCTTCTCTAACACGTTCGGGTTGATATGGAGCAGTCCGTATTCCTAGAATAGGGAGTGCTGACCCAAAACGTGATCGTGTAGTGAACTCTGGTTCAATCTGGATAATTATGAAGTGTGTCGCAATAGCTGGATAATGTGGCGGGGAAAGACAATTCTTCTTATACCCGAAAAACGTCATTTTATTCCCATCCTCTTCTATTTTTTAGACTGAGATAGGGATATATAAATATGTTCAATTGTCCCTTGCACTTGGCTCGCTGTGTAGAAATAGTTTTGTTAAATTATTTCTATGTATTAAAAATGCGTTTAAAAGAATGTTTTCAGGCCTTGTAAAAAATGCGCGTCCTGCATAGCAGACGTAGCTCGCCCTTAATTCGCAGAACAAGTAGTGTAACGCAAACAGAATCGCTAAAGCGTCTTGTACCGTCCACCACAATCCCGCGTTTAAATTATTAAAGGATTAAAATAAACTTTGAATTTGATATTGAATAAAATAAACTTTTTACCTGAATTAAATAAACTTTTAAAATTCATTAAAAGCTGGCCAGGCCAGCTAACGCGAGTGAAAAGGCGGTCCAAGTGAAAATCAGGTAAGGTTTAAAATCACGTTCCTTTTTTATTAATAAAAAATGTGTTTAATAATTATTTTGAAACAGAGGACATCAGTCCACATTTCTTAACAGTCAGCTAAAATATGTAATAAAAGTAAAATTAACGATCAAAAAATTAATTCGATTTTTCCACCTTTTTCTATATCATCCTTTGGTTTCTTTAAGAGTGTCTAGATCTTCTGGAAAGTGTGTTTTTCTTTTATGGTTTGCCAGATTAAACAAGGAAAACATCACTTTGTTCCAATACTTTTCTAATTCTTAAACTGAGATGAGGATACATAAATGAGAATCAATTTTTTTTAACCTACTTCCTATATCATCGCTTGGTTTCTTTAAGAGTGTCTGGATCTCCTGGAAATTGTGTTTTTCTTCTATGATTTGCCAGATTAAACAAGGAAAATATCACTTTGTTCCAGTAGTTTTCTAATTCTTAGACTGAGATGAGGATATACCAATGAGAATCAATTTTTTTAACCTACTTCCTATACCATCGCTTGGTTTTTTTAAGAGTGTCTGGATCTCCTGGAAAGTGTGTTTTTCTTTTATGGTTTGCCAGATTAAACAAGGAAAACATCACTTTGTTCCAATACTTTTCTAATTCTTAGACTGAGATGAGGATACATAAATGAGAATCAATTTTTTTTAACCTACTTCCTATATCATCGCTTGGTTTCTTTAAGAGTGTCTGGATCTCCTGGAAATTGTGTTTTTCTTTTATGGTTTGCCAGATTAAACAAGGAAAACATCACTTTGTTCCAATAGTTTTCTAATTCTTAGACTGAGATGAGGATATACCAATGAGAATCCATTTTTTTAACCTACTTCCTATATCATCGCTTGGTTTCTTTAAGAGTGTCTGGATCTCCTGGAAATTGTGTTTTTCTTTTATGGTTTGCCAGATTAAACAAGGAAAACATCACTTTGTTCCAATAGTTTTCTAATTCATAGACTGAGATGAGGATATACCAATGAGAATCCATTTTTTTAACCTACTTCTTACATCATCGCTTGGTTTCTTTAAGAGTGTCTGGATCTCCTGGAAATTGTGTTTTTCTTTTATGGTTTGCCAGATTAAACAAGGAAAACATCACTTTGTTCCAATAGTTTTCTAATTCTTAGACTGAGATGAGGATATACCAATGAGAATCCATTTTTTTAACCTACTTCCTATATCATCGCTTGGTTTTTTTAAGAGTGTCTGGATCTCCTGGAAATTGTGTTTTTCTATTATGGTTTTCCAGAATAAACAAGGAAAACATCACTTTGTTTCAATAGTTTTCTAATTCTTAGACTGAGATGAGGATATATCAATGAGAATCAATTTTTTTAACCTACTTCCTATATCATCGCTTGGTTTTTTTAAGAGTGTCTGGATCTTCTGGAAAGTGTGTTTTTCTTCTATGGTTTGCCAGATTAAACAAGGAAAACATCACTTTGTTCCAATACTTTTCTAATTCTTAGACTGAGATGGGGATATACCAATGAGAATCAATTTTTTTAACCTACTTCCTATATCATCGTTTGGTTTCTTTAAGAGTGTCTGGATCTCCTGGAAATTGTGTTTTTCTTTTATGGTTTGCCAGATTAAACAAGGAAAACATCACTTTGTTCCAATAGTTTTCTAATTCTTAGACTGAGATGAGGATATACCAATGAGAATCAATTTTTTTAACCTACTTCCTATATCATCGCTTGGTTTCTTTAAGAGTGTCTGGATCTCCTGGAAATTGTGTTTTTCTTTTATGGTTTGCCAGATTAAACAAGGAAAACATCACTTTGTTCCAATAGTTTTCTAATTCTTAGACTGAGATGAGGATATACCAATGAGAATCCATTTTTTTAACCTACTTCCTATATCATCGCTTGGTTTCTTTAAGAGTGTCTGGATCTCCTGGAAATTGTGTTTTTCTTTTATGGTTTGCCAGATTAAACAAGGAAAACATCACTTTGTTTCAATACTTTTCTAATTCTTAGACTGAGATGGGGATATACCAATGAGAATCAATTTTTTTAACCTACTTCCTATATCATCGCTTGGTTTTTTTAAGAGTGTCTGGATCTCCTGGAAAGTGTGTTTTTCTTTTATGGTTTTCCAGATTAAACAAGGAAAACATCACTTTGTTCCAATACTTTTCTAATTCTTAGACTGAGATGAGGATACATAAATGAGAATCAATTTTTTTTAACCTACTTCCTATATCATCGCTTGGTTTCTTTAAGAGTGTCTGGATCTCCTGGAAATTGTGTTTTTCTTTTATGGTTTGCCAGATTAAACAAGGAAAACATCACTTTGTTCCAATAGTTTTCTAATTCTTAGACTGAGATGAGGATATACCAATGAGAATCCATTTTTTTAACCTACTTCCTATATCATCGCTTGGTTTCTTTAAGAGTGTCTGGATCTCCTGGAAAGTGTGTTTTTCTTTTATGGTTTGCCAGATTAAACAAGGAAAACATCACTTTGTTCCAATAGTTTTCTAATTCTTAGACTGAGATGAGGATATACCAATGAGAATCCATTTTTTTAACCTACTTCTTACATCATCGCTTGGTTTCTTTAAGAGTGTCTGGATCTCCTGGAAATTGTGTTTTTCTTTTATGGTTTGCCAGATTAAACAAGGAAAACATCACTTTGTTCCAATAGTTTTCTAATTCTTAGACTGAGATGAGGATATACCAATGAGAATCCATTTTTTTAACCTACTTCTTACATCATCGCTTGGTTTCTTTAAGAGTGTCTGGATCTCCTGGAAATTGTGTTTTTCTTTTATGGTTTGCCAGATTAAACAAGGAAAACATCACTTTGTTCCAATAGTTTTCTAATTCTTAGACTGAGATGAGGATATACCAATGAGAATCCATTTTTTTAACCTACTTCTTACATCATCGCTTGGTTTCTTTAAGAGTGTCTGGATCTCCTGGAAATTGTGTTTTTCTTTTATGGTTTGCCAGATTAAACAAGGAAAACATCACTTTGTTCCAATAGTTTTCTAATTCTTAGACTGAGATGAGGATATACCAATGAGAATCCATTTTTTTAACCTACTTCTTACATCATCGCTTGGTTTCTTTAAGAGTGTCTGGATCTCCTGGAAATTGTGTTTTTCTTTTATGGTTTGCCAGATTAAACAAGGAAAACATCACTTTGTTCCAATAGTTTTCTAATTCTTAGACTGAGATGAGGATATACCAATGAGAATCCATTTTTTTAACCTACTTCCTATATCATCGCTTGGTTTCTTTAAGAGTGTCTGGATCTCCTGGAAAGTGTGTTTTTCTTTTATGGTTTGCCAGATTAAACAAGGAAAACATCACTTTGTTCCAATAGTTTTCTAATTCATAGACTGAGATGAGGATATACCAATGAGAATCCATTTTTTTAACCTACTTCTTACATCATCGCTTGGTTTCTTTAAGAGTGTCTGGATCTCCTGGAAATTGTGTTTTTCTTTTATGGTTTGCCAGATTAAACAAGGAAAACATCACTTTGTTCCAATAGTTTTCTAATTCTTAGACTGAGATGAGGATATACCAATGAGAATCCATTTTTTTAACCTACTTCCTATATCATCGCTTGGTTTCTTTAAGAGTGTCTGGATCTCCTGGAAAGTGTGTTTTTCTTTTATGGTTTGCCAGATTAAACAAGGAAAACATCACTTTGTTCCAATAGTTTTCTAATTCATAGACTGAGATGAGGATATACCAATGAGAATCCATTTTTTTAACCTACTTCTTACATCATCGCTTGGTTTCTTTAAGAGTGTCTGGATCTCCTGGAAAGTGTGTTTTTCTTTTATGGTTTGCCAGATTAAACAGGGAAAACATCACTTTGTTCCAATAGTTTTCTAATTCTTAGACTGAGATGGGGATATACCAATGAGAATCAATTTTTTTTAACCTACTTCCTATATCATCGCTTGGTTTCTTTAAGAGTGTCTGGATCTCCTGGAAATTGAGTTTTTCTTTTATGGTTTGCCAGATTAAACAATGAAAACATTACTTTATTCCAATACCTTTCTAACTCTCAGATGGAGATGAGGATATATAAATAAGAATCAACTTAACTTTCAAGTTATTTTAAACTTAATCTAAGGTACATAAAGCCATTCCTATCTGAAAATTATTTCCAGACGTTCGATTCCTTCCTTCCAAAATTAAAAAAATGTGTTTGAGTACCTGGAAAACCTGATTTTATGCTATGGATAGGTTAAAACCTCATTGAAATATGCTTAAATGTCAAAAGGTTTTGAAAACATTCACTGCAACTTCAACTGCATGTAAAAGTAAAATTGCTTCAACTGCCTGGAATAGTCCGAGAATTTCATTTGCTTTAAAGGGTATGAGAGTATGCTATAATAATACTTTTCGTCCTTTCTTTTTTTATATACGATGCAATACGATTTTTAAACGTGTTGGTTTCTTAATATTTACATTGGGTTTTATTGTCATAATTATATTTAATATAGGAAACATACAATACAATTTAACAATTGCGAATATATCAAAATAATTATCAATAGTAACGACCATTAAATAGTCTAAAGTAGAACCATATGGTGGATATTTAAAAAAAAATTAAGTATTATTGGTGAATGAATGCTCTTTCTGCTGAAATGTTGCAAAATTGGAGATATTTAAAGGGTCAATATATGGAATCGGGTGGAAAAACGATCATTATTGCACAAGTCGCGGCCAAGTATTAAATTATGCGACAACAGTTAAATTTTTGCCACAGCAGCAGCAACAGCAGCTGCACGAAAATTTAATAATGCAGTTTTAAAAATGCCGTTGTTATTTTTTGTCACGTTTTTTCGCCGTTTTAATTGGATGCTTTTCCAATTTGTTTTTTGCATATTTTCGTCGTTTTCCCCCGCGTATCGGTCCATAAAGGGCGCCCGTTAAGTGAAAATGTGTTCGGCCCGTACACTGCCGAAATGGAATGAAATGTTTCTTTCTTTTTTGCTTTTTTGTCCTTTTTGTTTCTTTCTTTTGTTATTATCTGGGATGAATATGAATTTTGTATTGTTAACGGGTTATACGGAGGGTGTTAAAGAATTCATTTTAATTTGAGGAGCAGTTATTCGAGTAAAAGCGATCCAAATACTGGTTAGAAAATGAAACGATGATATAGGAAGTAGGTTGAAAAAATTGATTCTCATTGGTATATCCCCATCTCAGTCTAAGAATTAGAAAAGTATTAAAACAAAGTGATGTTTTCCTTGTTTAATCTGGCAAACCATAAAAGAAAAACCCACTTTCCAGAAGATCCAGACACTCTTAAAAAAACCAAGCGATGATATAGGAAGTAGGTTAAAAAAATTGATTCTCATTGGTATATCCTCATCTCACTCTAAGAATTTCAAAGATATTGGAACAAAGTGATGTTTTCCTTGTTTAATCTGGAAAACCATAAAAGAAAAACACATTTTCCAGAAGATCCAGACACTCTTAAAAAAACCAAGCGATGATATAGGAAGTAGGTTAAAAAAATTGATTCTCATTGGTATATCCTCATCTCAGTCTAAGAATTAGAAAACTATTGGAACAAAGTGATGTTTTCCTTGTTTAATCTGGCAAACCATAAAAGAAAAACACAATTTCCAGAAGATCCAGACACTCTTAAAAAAACCAAGCGATGATATAGCAAGTAGGTTAAAAAAATTGTTTCTCATTGGTATATCCCCATCTCAGTCTAAGAATTAGAAAAGTATTAAAACAAAGTGATGTTTTCCTTGTTTAATCTGGTAAACCATAAAAGAAAAACATACTTTCCAGAAGATCTAGACACTCTTAAAAAAACCAAGCGATGATATAGGAAGTAGGTTAAAAAAATGGATTCTCATTGGTATATCCCCATCTCAGTCTAAGAATTAGAAAACTATTGGAACAAAGTGATGTTTTCCTTGTTTAATCTGGCAAACCATTAAAGAAAAACACACTTTCCAGAATATCCAGACACTCTTAAAAAAACCAAGCGATGATATAGGAAGTAGGTTAAAAAAATTGATTCTCATTGGTATATCCTCATCTCAGTCTAAGAATTAGAAAACTATTGGAACAAAGTGATGTTTTCCTTGTTTAATCTGGAAAACCATAAAAGAAAAACACACTTTCCAGAAGATCTAGACACTCTTAAAAAAACCAAGCGATGATATAGGAAGTAGGTTAAAAAAATTGATTCTCATTGGTATATCCTCATCTCAGTCTAAGAATTATAAAAGTATTGGAACAAAGTGATGTTTTCCTTGTTTGATCTGGAAAACCATAAGAGAAAAACACAATTTCCAGGAGATCCAGACACTCTTAAAGAAACCAAGCGATGATATAGGAAGTAGGTTAAAAAAATGGATTCTCATTGGTATATCCTCATCTCAGTCTAAGAATTAGAAAACTATTGAAACAAAGTGATATTTTCCTTGTTTAATCTGGCAAACCATAGAAGAAAAACACAATTTCCAGGAGATCCAGACACTCTTAAAAAAACCAAGCGATGATATAGGAAGTAGGTTAAAAAAATTGATTCACATTGGTATATCCTCATCTCAGTCTAAGAATTATAAAAGTATTGGAACAAAGTAATGTTTTCCTTGTTTGATCTGGAAAACCATAAGAGAAAAACACAATTTCCAGGAGATCCAGACACTCTTAAAAAAACCAAGCGATGATATAGGAAGTAGGTTAAAAAAATTGATTCTCATTGGTATATCCTCATCTCAGTCTAAGAATTATAAAAGTATTGGAACAAAGTGATGTTTTCCTTGTTTGATCTGGAAAACCATAAGAGAAAAACACAATTTCCAGGAGATCCAGACACTCTTAAAGAAACCAAGCGATGATATAGGAAGTAGGTTAAAAAAATGGATTCTCATTGGTATATCCTCATCTCAGTCTAAGAATTAGAAAACTATTGAAACAAAGTGATATTTTCCTTGTTTAATCTGGCAAACCATAGAAGAAAAACACAATTTCCAGGAGATCCAGACACTCTTAAAAAAACCAAGCGATGATATAGGAAGTAGGTTAAAAAAATTGATTCACATTGGTATATCCTCATCTCAGTCTAAGAATTATAAAAGTATTGGAACAAAGTAATGTTTTCCTTGTTTGATCTGGAAAACCATAAGAGAAAAACACAATTTCCAGGAGATCCAGACACTCTTAAAAAAACCAAGCGATGATATAGGAAGTAGGTTAAAAAAATTGATTCTCATTGGTATATCCTCATCTCAGTCTAAGAATTAGAAAACTACTGGAACAAAGTGATATTTTCCTTGTTTAATCTGGCAAACCATAGAAGAAAAACACAATTTCCAGAATATCCAGACACTCTTAAAGAAACCAAGCGATGATATAGGAAGTAGGTTAAAAAAATTGATTCTCATTGGTATATCCTTATCTCAGTCTAAGAATTAGAAAACTACTGGAACAAAGTGATATTTTCCTTGTTTCATCTGGCAAACCATAGAAGAAAAACACAATTTCCAGAATATCCAGACACTCTTAAAGAAACCAAGCGATGATATAGGAAGTAGGTTAAAAAAATTGATTCTCATTGGTATATCCTCATCTCAGTCTAAGAATTAGAAAACTACTGGAACAAAGTGATATTTTCCTTGTTTCATCTGGCAAACCATAGAAGAAAAACACAATTTCCAGAATATCCAGATACTCTTAAAGAAACCAAGCGATGATATAGGAAGTAGGTTAAAAAAATTGATTCTCATTGGTATATCCTTATCTCAGTCTAAGAATTAGAAAACTACTGGAACAAAGTGATATTTTCCTTGTTTCATCTGGCAAACCATAGAAGAAAAACACAATTTCCAGAATATCCAGACACTCTTAAAGAAACCAAGCGATGATATAGGAAGTAGGTTAAAAAAATTGATTCTCATTGGTATATCCTCATCTCAGTCTAAGAATTAGAAAACTACTGGAACAAAGTGATATTTTCCTTGTTTCATCTGGCAAACCATAGAAGAAAAACACAATTTCCAGAATATCCAGACACTCTTAAAGAAACCAAGCGATGATATAGGAAGTAGGTTAAAAAAATTGATTCTCATTGGTATATCCTCATCTCAGTCTAAGAATTAGAAAACTACTGGAACAAAGTGATATTTTCCTTGTTTCATCTGGCAAACCATAGAAGAAAAACACAATTTCCAGAAGATCCAGACACTCTTAAAGAAACCAAGTGATGATATAGGAAGTAGGTTAAAAAAATTGATTCTCATTGGTATATCCTCATCTCAGTCTAAGAATTTGAAAGGTATTGGAACAAAGTGATGTTTTCCTTGTTTAATCTGGCAAACTATAAAAGAAAAACACAATTTCCAGGAGATCCAGACACTCTTAAAAAAACCAAGCGATGATATAGGAAGTAGGTTAAAAAAATTGATTCTCATTGGTATATCCCCATCTCAGTCTAAGAATTAGAAAGGTATTGGAATAAAGTGATGTTTTCTTTGTTTAATCTGGAAAACCATAAAAGAGAAACACGCTTTCCAGAAGATCCAGACACTCTTAAAGAAACCAAACGATGATATAGGAAGTAGGTTAAAAAAATTGATTCTCATTGGTATATGCTCATCTCAGTCTAAGAATTTGAAAGGTATTGGAACAAAGTGATGTTTTCCTTGTTTAATCTGGCAAACTATAAAAGAAAAACATAATTTCCAGAAGATCCAGACACTCTTAAAGAAACCAAGCGATGATATAGGAAGTAGGTTAAAAAAATTGATTTTCATTGGTATATCCTCATCTCAGTCTAAGAATTAGAAAACTATTGGAACAAAGTGATGTTTTCCTTGTTTAATCTGGAAAACCATAAAAGAGAAACACGCTTTCCAGAAGATCCAGACACTCTTAAAGAAACCAAGCGATGATATAGGAAGTAGGTTAAAAAAATTGATTCTCATTGGTATATGCTCATCTCAATCTAAGAATTAGAAAACTATTGGAACAAAGTGATGTTTTCCTTATTTAATCTGGCAAACCATAAAAGAAAAACACAATTTCCAGGAGATCCAGACACTCTTAAAAAAACCAAGCGATGATATAGGAAGTAGGTTAAAAAAATTGATTCTCATTTATATATCCTCATCTCAGTCTAAGAATTAGAAAACTATTGGAACAAAGTGATGTTTTCCTTGTTTAATCTGGAAAACCATAAAAGAAAAACACACTTTCCAGAATATCCAGACACTCTTAAAAAAACCAAGCGATGATATAGGAAGTAGGTTAAAAAAATTGATTCTCATTGGTATATCCTCATCTCAGTCTAAGAATTTGAAAACTATTGGAACAAAGTGATGTTTTTTATTGACATACTCAATTTCCTCTTATTTATATTTAATCCTAGGTAAGTCCTTACAGCCGCATAATAACGGATAAAGTTAGAGGTAATAAAAAACAATTAAGTACTTCTTTATCTCCATGGCCTTTATTGCTACCTTAATATTTTTATAGTAAGTGTCTCCATCATTGTCTGCACCGTCTTAAAACAGCATTTTTTCCACGTCAGCTGACCCTTTAAAGTAAAAATATCAACAGATATCATTACGTTGGACGTATATTGAACGCGTGTTATGCGGATCACGCCTTAGCTGTCAAGTGACAACTTGAAATGTGACATTGATTGACGTTTTAAAGATCGGCGGCACATGTATGAAGCTTGTATAGGACGGATCGGAATCGTCTGTCGGCCATCTTGATTGGCAAAATTGACAGACATGACGTTGTTGACATTGACTAGTGGAACAATATTTGTCATATCATTTGGGTTTCTTTTTCAATGTATGCCATAGACGTGGGTTGGTTTGATAGGGTTTTATTTTAAGGATCTTAAATTAATTATTTTATTTTCCTAAAAAGTGTCTGTTATAAATAGCAGGCTTCTGGAAAATTCGGTCCTGCACACGTGAAAATAATACTGGTAATAAAATAGCCAAGTATCCGGGTAAAACGAGAAAAATTGCGCTTTTTCAATGAGACACAATGGCCGCCAAGAGAAGACGAAATGCAAATTTAAAATAGCGCCGCAATGAATACAAAGTAGCATTCATCAAACTGGCTCCCCGTTTTGTTGGGAGTAGTGGGACTTTGTTTGGCACCCCATGAGAAATTTCTACTTCTAAATATTTAACAGTACGGCGGAAAACCGCAATTTTGTGCGGGGAGGATGAGGAGCGTTATGCAATGAGTCGACTTATCGATATACTGCTGCACTTCCGGCAATTCCGATAAGTTATCACCGTCAAAAACATGATAAAATATTCTGTTTAGTTCAATTGTTACATAAAGAATTTCAAGGTGGTTTAACGGTTTGTCTGAACCGATGAGGTCACAGTGTCTGAGGTCTAAAACAGGGAAGTCTTCAATATATGGGAAATCAGAATTTCTAACCTCACAATAATTAAACGAACATTTAAAGGACGTTCAATGTTTCATTGATAGCTTGGCAACAATCCTGGGTCCTTATATTTGTTGCTAATTTTAAATAGCGGGCGGCGTCCATTTTTAACATAAACGGAAATGTTGTTAAAATTCCTCGTTTATTCGTTAAACAAATATTTACAATGGGTTAACCTTCGTAATACAAATTTCCGTTGCTCCTAATGTGCACATTTGTCGACCATTAAAAGGCGGTTATTTCCATGTACTTAATTTATCGACTTTTTATTGCATACCATCATGGGTGATTAATATAAGCATAATATATTTTTACGCAATACCGTGTATCCTAGCTAGTAGCTTGAATAGGTCACTGTCAACTCTTTTTTTTTTGTTGGGCGCCAAAAATGTGCAAACAATAATTTACGCCTCTAACCCACAACACATAATTTTAACGATCTGTGAAAACGGTAACAAAAAATTACCAGGGGTACTAAACAACGGGCAGGTTGAAGGTGTCTCTAGACATTTTTATGGTCCCCGGTTATGGTTCGTGAGTCAGTCGACTGAATCAGGAATAATTTTCGTGTTTTTATAGGGGACTTTTATGAGGTAATAAAATTAGAATGACAAGATAAGAGCCGGAAGATCGGTAAAGGGCATTAGACAAATTGCCCGCGATTGACTCTTTAAAGGCGCGAAAGTGTGAGTGGGAGTACTTCGGATACCTGAACGTGGGAGCGACGAAGTTTATTGAGTCATTTGTTGATTAGTTGATTTATTTCTGTTTTATTTGTATAATAATTTGTTCTTTAACTGCTCCTGACAGGCACGATGAAATTTTGTGTGCTTAGACCAAGCATGTATTTTTTGAAGAAGAATAATTCTAACCTAAAAATATAGCATGTCTCTTAACCTTATACTGACGTAATGGTGAAATCTTCTTCTTTTTTTTGTTTGGGCATTTCCCTCATTTCTTAAAGTCTAAGTCTAAGTAAGAAAAAGAAGAAGAAGAAGAAGAAGAAAAAGTGCCTTAACCTAAAAATCCTGCCCTCTCTGGACTTCATTGACGTACTAAAATTCTTTTTCTCTTTTTGTTTGGGCATTTCCCTCACTCCTTAAAGTCTTAATATCCCTTATTTTCATACATTCTTTGCCTCATTTCCCTTCCTATTTAAATGCTTAAATATTCATGTAAAAAAAGAAGAAGAAGTAGAAGTGCCTTAACCTAAAAATGCTGCCCTCTCTTGACTTCATTGACGTACTGAACTTCTTCTTCTCTTTTTATTTGGGCCTTTACTACTTTTCCTGCAATTCATCATACATACGTGAATGAAGGTAAGAAAGGGCAACATTTTTTAGGTTAAGAGTGAGTAAGTTTTATAGGTGAATTATCAAACCAGTTGTAATAAAAAAAGGACATTTCTCCATAAGACGTCGCCGCCGTCGTCGTCGTCGTCGGTGCCAGACTTAAACGAAGACGTCGCGGCGCCCATCGGACTATATTTCACCTCTTCGGTGTTTGTGTGGAAAAATGTTTGAGAAACCCCATCCCGTTTTCGGTAAGTGTACATGGGGATCATTGAGTGAGTGGGGTGTTAGTAATATCTTAAGTGAACTCGCGTCTTTATTGAAAGGGGCAATAAAACGATATTCGAGCTTTTCGATAAGGGTTTGAAATAAATGCGAGTGTACTTTTTGTCGATATTGTTTTAAATTGAATGAACAGTGCTGTCTAGCGGGAGACACTGAACTAGTGTCCATAGTGAGGGTCTGAGCTAGTTCTCTGTTATATTCGTGTTGGTTATATAACCTAGTTTTTTTGTGAGGTTAAGTGTAATAGTGAAAAATGTTTAGTAACACCCTAAACATTTTTGAAAAATGGCTAAAACGGGTTAGAAACGCTCAATTTAGTCCAGGAACATAAGTGCAAATTTTAAAAATTTTATTTTAGCTAGTTTTTGAATTATAGGCAAAAAATTTTGAAAAAATCATCACTTGTCATATATTCACTTTTTCCTAAACATCCTGTACATTTTTCGAAAAATGCTGAAACAGGTGTCCAATCAAATTAGTCCGAGATTACGTGTGCAAATTTTCAAATTTTTATTTGGTATAGATTTTGAGTTATGAGTATTTCGTGAAAAATTATTGGAAAAACAATTTCTTTCCTCAAAAATTTACTTTTTCTTAACACCCTGTACATTTTTCAAAAAACGCTGAAATAGGTGTCCAATCAAATTAGTCCAAGAGTACGTGTGCAAATTTTCAAAATTTTATTTGGTCTGGATTTTGAGTTATGAGCATTTCGTGAAAAATTTTTGGAAAAACAATTTCTTTCCTCAAAAATTCACTTTTTCTTAACACCCTGTATATTTTTCAAAAAACGCTGAAATAGGTGTCCAATCAAATTAGTCCAAGATTACGTGTGTAAAATTTCAAAATTTTATTTGGTCTGAATTTTGAGTTATGAGCATTTCGTGAAAAAATTTTGGAAAAACAATTTCTTTCCTGAAAAATTTACTTTTTCTTAACACCCTGTATATTTTTCAAAAAACGCTGAAATAGGTGTCCAATCAAATTAGTCCAAGAGTACGTGTGCAAATTTTCAAAATTTTATTTGGTCTAGATTTTGAGTTATGAGCATTTCTTGAAAAATTTTTGGAAAAACAATTTCTTTCCTCAAAAATTCACTTTTTCTTAACACCCTGTACATTATTCAAAAAACGCTGAAATAGGTGTCCAGTCAAATTAGTCCAAGAGTACGTGTGCAAATTTTCAAAATTTTATTTGGTCTGAATTTTGAGTTATGAGCATTTCGTAAAAAATTTTTGAAAAAACAATTTCTTTCCTCAAAAATTCACTTTTTCTTAACACCCTGTACATTTTTCAAAAAACGCTGAAATAGGTGTCCAATCAAATTAGTCCAAGGATACGTGTGCAAATTTTCAAAATTTTATTTGGTCTAGATTTTGAGTTATGAGCATTTCGTGAAAAATTATTGGAAAAATAATTTCTTTCCTCAAAAATTCACTTTTTCTTAACACCCGTTACATTTTTCAAAAAACGCTGAAATAGGTGTCCAGTCAAATTAGTCCAAGAGTACGTGTGCAAATTTTTAAAATTTTATTTGGTCTGGATTTTGAGTTATGAGCATTTCGTGAAAAATTTTTGGAAAAACAATTTTTTCCTCAAAAATTCACTTTTTCTTAACACCCTGTACACTTTTCAAAAAACGCTGAAATAGGTGTCCAATCAAATTAGTCCAAGGATACGTGTGCAAATTTTCAAAATTTTATTTGGTCTGGATTTTGAGTTATGAGCAATTCGTGAAAAATTTTTGGAAAAACAATTTCTTTCCTCAAAAATTCACTTTTTCTTAACACCCGGTACATTTTTCAAAAAACGCTGAAATAGGTGTCCAATCAAATTAGTCCAAGATTACGTGTGCAAATTTTCAAAATTTTATTTGGTCTAGATTTTAAGTTATGAGCATGTTGTGAAAAAATTTTGGAAAAACAATTTCTTTCCTCAAAAATTCACTTTTTCTTAACACCCTGTACATTTTTCAAAAAACGCTGAAATAGGTGTCCAATCAAATTAGTCCAAGATTACGTGTGCAAATTTTGAAAAATTTATTTTCTGGATTTTGAGTTATCTTCGGCGTTTTTAATCATATACGCCTCAGATATTAAGATACAAACGTGAAATCGCGTTTTATTTAGTCAAATTAACCAGAAATCCAGAAATCATAAAAATTTGAATTTGCCGCCCTTTTCACCCACTAGCTACTATTAAGGACGTTAGGTGGCGCCACAGTACAACCATATAATGACAATCTCACCGACAGTCTCCAATAGTGTAAAATGAATATGCAGTCTCTCCTGTCACGTGGAATTTGAGGCCTTTTTTTGATTTTCACGCAAGATGGCGTACGTTAAAATGCGACGTTGCCAGACCGGGAAATTTCTATGACCGAACAATAGCGTATTATTCACGTAACAGACGGAACAAATCCCCGATATAACTTGACCTTCCGGGATCGGCGGATTTCGGTCCGGAGGCCAGTTTTCCATTTTCCGGTTTCCAAAAAACCGGATCGGGATCAAAAACCGGAAGCGTGCTGCCCCCCCTCGCTTCCCCCGAACTCGCCGGTTCGCTTCGAATTAAAGCGGCTCGCTTTCATGGTCTCGTCGTGCTTATAAACATAAAACTTTCATGGAAGAAATTAAAAAAGATGAAAGGGGATGCGGTCCTTCTATATCCACCTTTCGAAATTAAAAGTGGCGGTTTTTTAGCTTTTTTTAGGGGGTTGTGTGTGTTGCTTATACATTTATTAATTATTTCTATGTATATGTATGAGCGAGCAAAAACTCGTTTTTAATATGCGATCCGTCAATTTAAAATTTACATTTTTCAGTCTAAGAAAGAAACACTGAATACGTAATTTTTTCAATCATGCAAATCGCCCCTTATCTGTCATCTGTTTTCACTAGCGACAAGTGACAAGTGTCTTGTCAATTCAGTCAACTTATTTGACAAGAGTTTATTTAATATAGGCGGCAAATTTGAATTTCTTGAACTTTATTTAGTTTGTGTTCGTTCAGGAGCTTGTAATAAGATTTTTTTTTCAGAAGTAATATTATAAATAAAAATAACCCGGGATCAGCAGCCTCGTGTTCAGGACATACCACAGGACACTATTTGATGCAAGAAACTTGGCAACCTCGGAGTGTGTTTGTGCAAGTAGAAGCTCCTCAGGCTGTTGTTGCTTAAATTTGGCGACACTGTATAACATACTAAGTCCAAAGTGAGCTAATAAAAGCACTAAGGTTACCCGGGCAAATTAAATGAAAATTATAACCTACACCCCCGTAAAACTTTCCATAATACTTTATTAATTAGCTGACCGGTATAACCTGAACTAAATAACAAATACACCGCCCCGAGGTCTCCATGCAATCATCTAATTGATGTTAATAATTAAAAGGGATGGAATTAGTTTAGGGTTACCTGCCGCACCATATAATTAAGGGTTTGTCCATTTATAGGGTTGTGATTTTTTATTAATAAAGCAAAAGCTCGTTTATCGTTGTTTTAATTGAATACGCGCGTCTCATCGTTAAATGTCGTAATGAAAATGTTTTTATGGCGGCTAAAATCGCGTCGATTCGATCGCGATTATCGCCCCTTCCCTCTCCCTCTCGCAGTAAAAAAAGGGTAATAAAACGACAAAAAGTTTAACCGGTGACCATATGACGCGGCGGGCAATGGGAAGGGGGCGGCGTTTGATTTTTTTTTTTTGTAAATTGATGCCCGAAAGGAAAAACCGCTGTTTAAATCGGTCGGAATTGAATTGTCGCTTTTAATTAATCAAGCCTTTGTTGGAATTGATATGAGAAAATAAATCAAGAAAATTAAAGGCGACTCCTTAAATCCGACAACGTTGGAATGTAAATGTAAATTTAGCCGTCAATGTGTATACGTCAACGTCAATCCCCCGTGAAGAGTCAACATAACCTCATAATTTGATAGTGTGTGAGTTGACAGGTAAACGAGGTGGATCCAAGGTTGCCCAAAAGCAAAGCTAAGCATGTGCTACTTGCACAAACTCACTCCGAAGTTACCATAATCCATGCATCAAATAGACCATGGTGTGTCTCGAATACGAGGGTTACATTTAGTAGTTAATTACGTTTTATTAGTTCACTTGTGACGACAACAGCCTGAGAAGGATTTACTTGCGCAATGCCAAATTTCATGCCTCAAATCAACTGGATATACTTGATTTGCTGGGTTCGGTTCCTAGCTCCGATAAACCTCTTTTTTATTTATTTTTTTTCAGTACAAATTACTTAGTTTAAATAAATTTCTTTAGTTATAATAAACCTAGACTTAGTGTCCTGAGGATGACTTAATATAAGTCGAAACGTCGACATTTAAGCAAACAGGTTTCTGTTTTATTTCTGACCCCACCCAACAACCCTCCGCAATATTGAAGATATTGGGTCACAAACACGAAACTGAAAATATTTAATTTTATATCTGTATTGATAATGGTATTTAAAAAAATATATAATTTTTATTACAAGCCGCTAAGTGAGCAAAAACTAAATAATGATCCGCAAATTCAAATTTGCCGCCTATGCCATGTCGATCAATTTGACATTTCAAAACTGTCACCTGTCACGCACTTGCGAAAACAGTTGACAGGTAAGGCGTGATCCGCGTGTTTATGCGCTCATTAGGATTTAAGCATATTTGTGCTGTTCATATTATTTGTTCACCTTAATTTCAATGTGTTTTAATGAAATACAAGTTTTTTAAAACGTTCTGTAACAAGAACATAACTCGCGCAACGTAATTATTTCGATGTATACATACTTTTAAATTCCGCTTTTTAGGGAGTCAGGTAACATGAAAAAAATACTGTTTCGAGATGATACAGACGGTGAAATGTAATTTTTGACATTGACAACGGAACTGTCATTTGTCATCCGAAATTTGGACGACGTGTAGAAATGTCTATAGTCAAATAATCTTGACGCCATTGGCTGGCGTTTGTACATAACCTCTAAAAAGTCAATGACAATAGTGAGCTACGCATAGTTTTTTTCTCTTTAAAAGTTTTGAACTGTCTCTATGAGGTGGCACCACATGTAAAAGAAATTATCCTACAATATTGGGAGTCCTATAGTTGCTATTAAAATAAAACACCTTCATCTACACATGTAGACAGTTTACATTGTTGAGACACACAGAAAGAGCTATTTTAATGGATATTGGGAACTGTCAATTATCTTAGGTTAAGAAAACTGTAAGTTAGGTTACGTACTTTTTGGGCATGAATGAACGTTTTTGTCATTAATTTACTAAATGATGCCCACGTGTATGAAGCTTGTGTGGTGAAAATCAGAATCGTCTGTCAAATTTGACAGGGAGCTGACAGACAGTTGTTGACATTGACTGATAGAACGAAGTTACCATAATCCATGCATCAAATAGACCATGGTGTGTCTCGAATACGAGGGTTACATTTAGTAGTTGATTACGTTTTATTAGTTCACTTGTGACGACAACAGCCTGAGAAGGATTTACTTGCCCAATGCCAAATTTCATGCCTCAAATCAACTGGATATACTTGATTTGCTGGGTTCGATTCCTAGCTCGATAAACCTTTTTTTTATTTATTTTTTTTCAGTACAAATTACTTAGTTTAAATAAATTTCTTTAGTTATAATAAACCTAGACTTAGTGTCCTGAGGATGACTTAATATAAGTCGAAACGTCGACATTTAAGTAAACAGGTTTCTGTTTTATTTCTGTTGTAGGGTGGGGCTACAACCCTCCGCAATATTGAAGATATTGGGTCACAAACACGAAACTGAAAATATGTAATTTTATATCTGTATTGATCATGGTATTTAAAAACATATATAATTTTTATTACAAGCCGCTAAGCGAGCACAAACTAAATAATGATCCGCAAATTCAAATTTGCCGCCTATGCCATGACGTCGCCACATGCCATGTCGATCAATTTGACATTTCAAAACTGTCACCTGTCACGCACTTGCGAAAACAGTTGACAGGTAAGGCGTGATCCGCGTGTTTATGCGCTCATTAGTATTTAAGCATATTTATGCTGTTCATTATATTCACCTTAATTTCAATGTGTTTTAATGAAATACAAGTTTTTTAAAACGTTCTGTAACAAGAACATAACTCGCGCAACGTAATTATTTCGATGTATACATACTTTTAAATTCCGCTTTTTAGGGAGTCAGGTAACATGAAAAAATACTGTTTCAAGATAATACAGACGGTGAAATGTCATTTTTGACATTGACAACGGATCTGTCAATTGTCATCCGAAATTTGGACGACGTGTAGAAATGTCTATAGTCAAATAATCTTGACGTCATTGGCTGGCGTTTGTACATAACCTCTAAAAAGTCAATGACAATAGTGAGCTACGCATAGTTTTTTTCTCTTTAAAAGTTTTGAACTGTCTCTATGAGGTGGCACCACATGTAAAAGAAATTATGCTACAATATTGGGAGTCCTATAGTTGCTATTAAAATAAAACACCTTCATCTACACATGTAGACAGTTTACATTGTTGAGACACACAGAAAGAGCTATTTTAATGGATATTGGGAACTGTCAATTATCTTAGGTTAAGAAAACTGTAAGTTGGGTTACGTACTTTTTGGGCATGAATGAACGTTTTTGTCATTAATTTACTAAATGATGCCCACGTGTATGAAGCTTGTGTGGTGAAAATCGGAATCGTCTGTCAAATTTGACAGGGAGTTGACATTGACTGATAGAACGTCATTTGTCATTGTCAAACTATTTGAGTTTGTACCTATAATATATTTGTGTTCTGTGATGATGCCATTGAATTGCCGAGTTTAATTTATTAAAAGTGTGACGCAGAAAACAATGACAAATGAAGCACAGGTACAAAGACAGTAGATAGTTTTTTAACTCGACGAACGATCTGTCAAATTAATGTAAATAGGGCACCGTACATTTACTCCAATTCTAAGGAGGTCATAACCTCAAAGTGTACCCACTTGACGATTTAATTTATAATAGTCCGCCATTGATTGAAGACATGTGTAATATCACGCTCAAGCAGCCACATTTACGATATTGAATCAGTTCTTTTTACATTAGAGAGATAATAAACCGGGTCGCTTTTATTTCGCCGACAATATTATTATTATTATTGTCGGAATAAGGCCTTTAGGCGAGTTATTCTATGCTGGACGTGTATATTAGATATTTCTCGCAGCCTTACATGGAGAAACCTAATGATTGATGAAGAGTTTTTTTTCCTTTTATTGTGGTCGGATTTAGATTGCAGGATTGAGTTTTGTATGTGGTGAACTTTGACCTGGGCGAGAATTACGAAAATACCGACACGATTCCGTTCATGCACTATTTCTTGCCGCATTACAATTTCCTTATTTATTATGTTATTTAGATGGCGCTTGAATAAAATCTCTCTTTCTTTATCGAATGTTTAATCATTTGTCAACTTAATCTAAGCCTTTTCAAAAATATTACAGCATATAACACCTGTTAAAGCAACTCCTAATCTGTATGTACATAAACACTCCTTACCTGTTCATTCATTAAATAAAAATGCACCGCCGATAAGGTTCCACTTATAACAGGGCCACTGTGTTTTGTGTGTCAAGATAAAAAGCGGTGAAATACCCCGAGTTATCGATAATAAACAGTTCAAGGCTCAATATGGAGTTTTAAACTTCCCGCCAAATGGGGTTGTTTGTTTTTGGTAAGTGTCAAATTTGAACCAATGAGAATGTTTATTTATCGTCAAGGTCAGCGGCCATATTGAAAAGATTTGTTTGTGAAGGGGGCTGGGGTGAAGGGAAACTGAAATGGTGAGAATTGCCCTTTTACAAAATAATTTAAATAATAATAATTCATAAAGCCCCACACACACACACACATCTCCAATTAATTTAATTTAAGCCCCTAAAAGTCTTTAGAATCAGGAAAGTCCCATAGAACGCATTATACCTACCCGGGGTAATAAATGCCACGACCTTTTTTAAAGACGTACTGTTTAAAATTTAAATTTATGCGGTTCTGGTGCGGCAATGTTTTACCATATATCATTCTTTCCTTCCGATGTATTAAAATAAATTATGTGACCGCCGGACGGGGACATTTCAAAACGGATCAAATGTATATTTTTTTCGGACTGGTTTGGGATCCCAGGTGCATCGCATACTGTATAAATATTTTGTCATGTGGCCTGGCACTCTGGGGGTGGTTTTGTGTCTATATTAACCCCCACAAATATTCAGTGCCATACTTGCCTATATTTGACAGCTGGTTGATTTGATCTGTCAACTGTCACTGAGGTGTCATGTTTGTCATTGTGACAGCTGATGAGTAACTTGTTGCAGGTTATGTACAGCGTTGAAAAAAGAGCGCATATATATGCTCAAGCATAATTATTATAATCAGCTTATTTTTATAAAATCTTTAATGTGTAGACTTCATAATTTTAGTTGGTTGGGTTAAATGTCTGTCAACTGTCATAATTTTTGTCTCTTTGACAGCTGACAATTAAATGATTTTTAGGTAAGTACAATTAAGAAAGCGGCAAATATAAATTATTAAGCCTCTTTCAGCCTGTGCTGAACATCTTGTTTATAATAAAATATATTGTTGGTTTTAGATTTAATACTACTAATATAATTTGTTTCTATTTTTAACGGATTTTTGCAAAATTGCATTTTATTTTTGACGTTTAATGAAATGACAGGTCCAGCTTTCAAAATCGCCCTCAACAATTCGGCGGCATTTTTAAAATAAATTTTTTAGGAGAGGAAAATTTATTAAATTTGCTGTAAAATTGTTTATAAAAACTAAAAATGCAAAATCAAAAAAAAAAAACGATTTTTGACCCAAAATTTACAGGTGCAGGGAAATTCTCTAAAAAATGGTTTTAATTTTTTTTTGGAAAACCTATGAGGCTGAGAAAAAAACTGTTTAATTAAAATTTTTTGGGCCTGAGAGGAGCTACAATTTGCAAAATATTTCACAATTTTATCTATTACCATTTTCGAGAAAATTCAGGAAAACCCATTTTCATTATTTCCTAATTTTCTCTGGAACTATGAGGAAAGTTGGGGTTTTTACAATTGCGTTGGATTCTTTGTAAGAATGCCTAAAGAAAAGCTAGAATCCCTTTTTGCCCTAAATAGCATATTAAAGGAGCTATGGGCGATTCTTTGAAAACAGCTCAAATTTTTTGAAAAATCGAAATTTTCAAAAAATGAGAAAAAAAAATTACCACGAGCTAAAGCATTAAATTATCATCAAAAAACCCTTATAACATTTTTTTCTAAGGTTCACAATAACGGCACAAACATTTTTTTAAAATTAAAATTACTCAAAAAATTGCTGTAACTCAATCACAAATCCGAAGATCTAAGAGACCGCTGTGAGTTGAAGACTCAGACACTTCGAACAAACGTCAATGTCATTGTCACTTATTTCTGTCACTTTGACTTAGAGAAAAGTTACATTATTTATAGGCAACCCACACACGACTCTTTGTATTTCAATTTCATTCCCTTTTTTATTATTAGTCCAGACAAATTTTACTAGCGACCCCTAAAGGCAGAAATAAAAATGTTATAATGAACCTGACAAATGACAGTTGCGAACAAACGTCAATGTCATTTTCTCTCTCTCTCTCTCTCTCTCTTTCTTCAGCCTAGTTTCCCTCTTTCCAGGGAGCATCATCTTAGCAGCTTTGCCTTTCAAGAACACTCTGGATCGTCTGGAAATTTAACTTTTTTAACGTACTTGGATCAAATACAGACAGGAGACAGTTTCTTGATTTCAGATGGATATTTATTCCGAATTAGGGATTAAAAGTCACTCGCCTCGTCTTTTTTCAAATTTCATTCGCTTTTTGACTATTTGCAGGGGAAATATTTGTTAGCAAAGGTTTAAGACAGAAATATAAACCAAACAGGCAGAGAAAAGAAAACAAATAAATCAACTTTAAAAATAAACATGACAAATGACATAACAAACGTCAATGTCACTGTCACTTTGAATGAAAACACTCACTCTTTATAGGCAACCCACTCACCTGGTTTTTTCTCAATTCCATTACCTTTTTAACTATTCCTCTAGGAAATAATTGTTAGCCAACGTTAAGGGCTTAAATAGAAACGAAACAGGGACAGTTACGAACAAATGTCAACTTCAAAACAATAATATGGCGGCAAGTTACCTTACTAATTTTATTTTTTTTGACCCATATGACGATATAATTTTTCTAGGTTCCTAGTTTTTGCATAAAATGTTGTTCAAGGAAAATTAAGTCCCACTGTTGGGCGCCACATTTCTTGCAACTTTGAACCAAAAAAAAAATAACTAAAAAATAAGACATTTATTTATTAAAAAATAATTACATTTAAATTGTAAAACAACATCGTCATTACTATATAAGGGACTCGTAAGAAGGACAGGGAAGGTTCTACGTTGGGCGCCACAAACCTTAAAAAAATCCATACATAATTTAAATAAAACATCAACAATGCCACTGTAGCACCCCTATAATGAATTTCAAAGGAGTATAAATAAATTAACCCCCAATAACTACTGCATAGGGTGGACGACAGTGAGCAAACTCGGCAAGAAATGAGATATAACCCCTAAAAAATAACAACACTACCCTCGTCTACAGCAATCTACTTACTTAAATCAAGTGACTGAAAGGCCTGGAAGAAGGATAATATCCAAAATACTTGGGTGAACGAGAAAAAAACAAACGGAACCACACTATAATATAGTCACCCAAATACAGGCATGTAAACAAACGCACTTTTCAACCCAAAAGAGACAGACACTCGCCGAACTAACCGATGGGGGATTTACCAAACGATTTAGACAAGAAAACGTTTTGTTTCTTTTTTTTTTGTCTTTCTTGTTTCTTTGGACGACGCGTACTCGACACACAAAAACGCACACGATATTTTCGTTTCTAAATTATTTAACGTTAAACGGGACACATTGCCAGTGCATATCGACGACGCGTACGGCGCTTGCTCGGTGTCGCGGGGGAGAGGGCCCCGGGGGCCTTCGGGACGACGCTGAAGAGAGACAGACCGAGATCGAGAGAGAATTGCCGCGGCTGCCGTGTGCTGCTACTTACCAAGGCAAAAACAAGAAACCGCATTGCCAAGTTGCCAGACTGTTGAGGAATTCGGTTTGGTTGAGGAATTTTCTTCAGGGGGGGAGTCAAGTCAAATTGGAGTAGTAGCATCCAGATGAATGTCAAGAAACTGACGAAATCCGGGTCAAAGCGTTAAATAATCGACTGAAACAACAAACAAATTTATTGGTGCCATAATTAAAGTCTTATACAGGTCAAAAGACTATGACAAAGAAAAATTATCTATAAATTTATACAGGGTGTTTGGTTCACCGACATCTTCAAGATTTGATTTTATATGTAATAAACAGGAAAAGATATTTACCTATTTTATTGGGCATTACATCATTATATTTGGGATTATTAACAAATACCAAGAGATGGTTCTGCAAGCAACAACAAAATATGAGCTAATATCACAGTTCTATTGGAGGTAGTAGAAAGTTCAAAAAAGCGCGGTTAGGAAGAAGACAAAAACTTTGGGATCATTTAAAATCAAATGCTCAACTTCAACGGAAGCAAAGCGATACCAACTTAATTTAGTAAAATAAATGAACGTGTAAAAGCTGCCAGACAATTACCAAATAATTAATTAATAATAAAAAGCGATAGCGTACAATATAAGTTAAAAAAAATATTAATTAATCTTAAGGAATTTATTTGAATATTTTAGAATAAACGTGACAACTGCGCTTTCATTTGAGAAATGTCTTATAATGTAATATAAGACATACGTTACCGAGTAACGTAACTATGCCATTAATAAGAGAAAAAGAGAGAGATGTAACAAAATGAAAGTATCAATGTACCTATGACTTAAAGAACTTGTTCAGCGTTGTTGCCAAGCCAAGGATTTCAAGAATTTAATATTTTCAAACTCAATAAGGAACTCACTAAGGAAACCCCTATTGGTCTTAAGAAATTAAGCTCCACTCCTTGGAATTTATTTATGAGGGTACCTAAATTATAAGGCTCCGTTGCCATATCTTTTATATCAAATCTCCCCTCGCTATCACAAAACGAATGTTATCTTGTATAGAAAATTTTAGGAACATCTTAAATTTAAATCTAAATCGAACATCTGATATGTCCTCAGGTAGTAAACCCTTTTACCTTTTTTCCTCATATCTCTCCATCTCTTTCATACAACACGGGACAGTTGTACAGCACATGACCCTTGGCTATTCTTCTTTAATGAAGCAATTCTTGTGGCAGAAGGTGCGGCAACGTAGCCGCAATGAATGAACGATGGCGCGTGGGTCAAAACTTTAATATTCAAGAATAATAAGCGTGTGTATATTGGCCAGTGGAGTGCGGACAATAAAACACACAGTGGAGTAGTGAGTGAGCGAGCAGGTTAAAATAAAACAGGTGCATAATATGAGCGACTCGTTTATTAAAAGAATAATTAATTAATGTCACTTATGTATGTGTATTAAAAACTGTACCTGTATAAGTCTTTTAAATATGAGTAAATTTTAATTTAAAAAGTGTGGTTATGTCAGTGATGAGCAGGCCTAGTTCGCATCCTTGCCGTGGCGCTGCAATCTTGATATACTTTATTCTTGCTATTAATAGTTGTAAGAAAAAAGTATGTAACAGGCAAGAAATGAACACACAAGTTAACCACCCTTTATTTATACAATTCTATAAGGAAGTAAACAATAAGTAAGAAATCAAAAATGACATGCCAAATCACGAACAAACGTCAATGTCATTGTCAGTCCCTTCTGTCACTTGAAATGAAATCGTACACTTTCTATAGGCAACCCACTCGCCTCGTCTGTTGAAGGCTAAAGGCAAAATTAGAAAGCAAAGTGCAAACTGAGGGGTAAAAAGGGAACCAACAAATAAAAATTTTAAAAAATAACAAGACATATGACAGTTGGAAACAAACGTCAGTGTCACTGTCACTTGAAAAGTAAAATTAGACTTTTTATAGGCAACTCACTCGACCCGTCATTTTTCCTTTTTAACTATTAGTTTATAAAATGTTTGCTAACGAAGACCTAAAGGCGGTAATAGAAATCAAACAGGAGGTTAACAGGGAACAATTAAATACAAATTTAAAAATTAACATGACTCGTGACAGTTGCGAACAAACGTCAATGTCATTGTCATTTGAAGTGAATACTAATACTTTTTATCGGCAACTCACTCGACTCATTTTTCAATTCCATTTCCTTTTTAACTATTAGTTTACAAAATTTTTGCTGATGAAGACTAAAGACGGAAATAGAAATCAAACAGGAGATTAACAGGGAACAATTAAATACAAATTTAAAAATAAACATGACTCGTGACAGTTGCGAACAAACGTCAATGTCCCTGTCATTTGAAATGAATACCTACATTATTTATAGGTAAACCACTCGCCTCGTCTTATTTCAATTTCATTCCCTTTTTTGATTATTAGTCCAGAAAATGTTCGCTAGGGAAGGCTAAATGCCGAAATAGAAACTAAACAGGGGGTAAAAAGGGAACAGAGAGATAAAAATTTAAAAATAAACAAGACAAGTGACAGTTATGAACAAACGTCAATGTCATTGTCACATGAAATAAGCATTGCCAACTCGCTTCGTCTTTTTTCAATTCCATTCTCTTTTTTGACTATTAGCCCAGAAAATGTTTAGCGAAGCCTACAGGGCGAAATAGAAACCAAATATGGAACGAAAAAATAAAACTGACAGATGACAGTTGCGAGGAAACGTCAATGTGATTGTCACTGCTCTCTGTCACATTTTTTATAGGCAACCCACTCGAGTCCCTTTTTCTTGAATCAATATAATTATTTAATATTCATGGGTATTAAACGTTATCATGAAATCGTGAAATTAACTCGACCCGTGTTTCCCACAGTAGTGATTGTTCATGAGATAATTTTTGCCCCTCGTATGAGGACAAAAAACAAACAGTTGATTGTGAGCGCCATCTGTGACGGTTAATAAAACTAAAAAATATTCCAGATATAATGTCTGAATGGTGCGTGTTTTTTTGCAAAGGTCTTTTTTAAAGTCGATTTTCTCGTAAACGACGCTTCCTACCGACATTAACTAAGAATACCTTTTTTACATTAAAAATGCCAAATTTTAATAATTTCGTGCCAAAACCGCAATAAAATAAAACGAGGAAAAAATAGAACCATTTAAACCCTCAGCACTTACCTTTGAATATCTCATATGTTAACCATTTAACTCCTGAAAAATTCTGATTCTGCTAATCAAAAAAGGTCCAATAAAACCAAAACTATTCTCAGAAAAAACCTTATTTTAATAACAAAAAAATAAACCTAAGTACTAACACACCCATTATAAATATAAATAGGTATATTTATGCACATGAAACTTAGCTATCCGAGTCACTATCCTCCTGGACCGAACTGGAGCTTCCTTTCTCCTCCTTGCACTGTATGACATACCTTTGGGCCACATTCAACGGTGGACTAAATCCCTCAGGATAAGAGGGATCCTCAAAGAGTAATTCGTAGTCATCTACATGTGTTTGTGGTGGTTTATTTATAAGGGCTTTGTAGAAGCAAGTGGTTTGTGGAAATAGGGCCATCACTACAAAAGAAGATTTTAACTTAATAGCATGTCAAAGTGTTTGATCCATCTGGGCATGATCAGATCAATAAATAAAAAAAATGGTGATGTGAGGTTATCTTACCTAAAGTCCCTTTTTGAAATAGGGCCTCCGGATTAGTCTCCGGACTAGCCCTCATTAACGGTAAAGGAATAACCCTTCTCTTGCTCAAAGTGTGTCTGTCTTTCTGATTTTGCTCCTTCAAAATATCGTCCACTTTGTATTTCGAGGTTCTCGTATTGTAACTGACAATTTCTGCCAAAATCCACATCTCTTCTTCTCTCCCTTTTACTAGGGCTGCCACCATATCGCCTACCTAAAAAATTAAAATGGATTAAAAAACCCCCTTTCCCAAAAAAGAAAAAACAAATGGTACCTTTCCGACATAGTTCTTGTCTTGTGGCACTGCCCCACATAATGGGGGAACTTTCTCACCAACTTTACCGACAAACAGCGGTAAAGTCTGAGCGGAGGTTTGTAGCATTTTCATCCAGGTGCCTCTCCTTATGGATTCTTTATTGGCCGCAGAAGTTCGGGCCTTAAAATTATTGACAATAAGATTTAGGAAATTTTAGCAAATCGGTTTTCTCGTACCTGGATCCTTCTTTCATTTTTAATTTGCCTGATTTCGTAAATTTTTTGTAAAGCTTTTTGTATCGCTTCCCTTTCGGCATCTGTGTGGACCATGGCAGCTTTTATAAGTGACTTAGATTTCTATAAAAATCAAATCACTGTAGTTTACATTATAGTATAGTATGCTCAGTATAACTTATTTAATAAATAGAGAGTTTATAGAGTTATTACCTGGGAGTTTTGGCCTTTTTCTTCAGCGCTATACTTTTGCAAGTTGGCAATGCTTTGCTCGCATGAACCTCTTTTCTTCTCGATGTCGTGAATGCTCCCGAACAATGACTTGAGCCTCTCTTGCACCTGCTGGGCGGCTATAGCGTCAGCCGTGAATGGCATTTTGTAAAAATTTACTTAATCGAATGGCCGAGTACCAAGAAACCAATACCAAAGCGAAGCAAATCTAGATAGATAAAGGGTGTGCTGGAGAAAAGATATTTATTATTTATGAGGAAGGCAACTTACGAATTTGCCCACAGTTGTCGGACGTAACTTCAGATTAATTAGACCGAAAAACATTAAATTCACACAGGCTATATATGTGAAATATTAGTTTATTTATTGATTTATAGGAAAAATAGTGTGGTGTAAACAAACTTGCTATATGTAAACAGCTTGACAGTTGTCAGTTGGACAGGTGGCTTACGTCAAAGCTGTCACATTGACGTTCCAAACAGAGTTGCCAAGTCTAGTTCAGGTTTATCAAAGAATTTTATTATAATCCTCGGTGAAGACATGAGGTATGCTAAGAAAATTATATTATAAATGCCTTAAAAGTGTTTGCAAGAAAATTCCTTGTATTTAGACTCTTTTTTGATTAAATAAACCAGAGAAAAGTAGATTAGACGACGTTTGGCAACGTGGTTCGTTTTCATCCCCCCCCACCGCTAAAGTTTCATGTGTCACATTGTCCGCCATTTTGCGAAGCGCGGGTAAAGCGAAGAAGACCGGTCGGTAAACTTGTAAATTTTATAAACAGAAAAAATAAAATAGCAAAATACTTAAAAAAATACTAAAAAAAAATAAATAGTAACGTGTCTCCAGGTAAGTGAAAAAGTCCGATATGGGAGTAATTGCGTAAAAAACCTTCGGAGGCGACGGCGTGCGTTTATAATAGGGAACAGGGGCCCGGGAGCCCCGTTATTAGTTTTATACTCGCTTAATTGACGAATAAATTGATTTAAGTGCGGCGTTAATTTGCCCGTTAGCCTCTTTTGATTTAGTCATATTTTGAATTGGTGATAACCTACATAATTGTTGTTTACATATGTCTTAACTTTTTCCATGGGTGGCTTCAAGTAAAGGTTTCATTAATTTCAGATTTTAGCTCAGTTCATGTGTACTGTTGGTAAGCAATTTATGATTCACAGGTTAGCTTCCAACTTTTACAATTCTATTTGGTCTGAATAAAGAGTGAGAATTCCTTCGATACCATAGAAAGTGTAGCATTAAATGATGAGAGTGAGTTGGTATCATGTCAGCATGGATCAGAAAGAAATTAAGACCCAAATTTCACTCTTACTCCTTTAATGACTATCGAGCTGTAATAAATTGTTTCCAGTAGGTAACGGACAAAGGTTTAGGTTTCATCATCAGTGATTTTCATGAAAATCAATTGTTTAATTTCTTTATAACATACCCGCAATTCAGATTAGAATAGAACCATTTAATGGCATTCAGGAATCACATTTACTGATGGGGTAAGTTTTTTTTTAATTTCTTGCCTTTTGATTATAATTTTGTTTGATCCGATAATGCTTTTTTTAAGATGAAACCTGTAATCATGAAACATTACTGAGATACTGTAGGTTTTGTATACATCCCATTTTTTCTCTCAGTTTTGTATTTTCATATGCCTGATTATTTATTTATTGTACACATCATAAACACCAATTAGGGTAATTACAAGTAAGGGAATAGGAAACATATGTAATAAAATTTAACAAGATATCTAGTGAAAATAGTTAAAGGAAGTTAAAAAATGCTAAAACTAAACCTAACCTAAGATGTGAAATGCTTCAAATTCTTAATCAAGTTGTGTTAAAAATATCAATGGTTTAGGATTCTTAGATTTACTTTAGGAACATTTATGCTTATATATTTAACTAAATAATTTTATATTAACGGTTTGGTAAATAAACACCACTTGTTGATTTTTCTAATTTGACAAACTTTTAATATTGAATTTGTCCAACAAGCTTCTATATGAGACCATAAATGGGTATGCATTATTTTCTTTAAAGTAAAGATACATATCTGGGAAACCACTTTCGAACTTTCTCAATGTGATCTATGAGCTGACGGCATCCAGATTTGGGAAGTATGTTCCAAATGTGTCAAAATCTAAAAATTGTGTACAATTTTAATTGAAACCAATGAGAGTCTTTAAATCAATCAACCGATAATTTCACATCACACAAATTTTATAGCCCACATAGGATCTGTAATCACTTCAAAGCTTGTTCATGTATGTTAGGCTTTATTAAGAGTTGTTGTCGAGATTTTCAGTGCACTGACTCTATTTGACTGTATAAGGTTCATGTATGTGTGTGTGCGCACCTTTCCTACAGTATCCATCATATTGTGAGTTTAGCACAAATCTTTTATATAGACATATAGCATACAGGATAAATCCATTAATAAGTCAAGGAGGTTTTAACTATGGATTTAAGTTGGCAAGAACAGGAAGTGTGGAGAACCATGACTCTCTAATGCTGACTTCTTTGATGCACCTTGCAGATTCAGGAGAAATATTAAAACACATAATATATCCTGACTTATTTTGTTTCTTTACCTCACTTTTTATGGGTACTACCAAATCAAATTAAAATAGAGGATCTATGTTCATTGTGTTTCTGATGCATTTTCAATAGGCAATGTTTTAGTCATAATGAATACTGTGATGGAAAGAACCCTTTGCCGTTATCTTCTTTTTCCAATTAAAAAGTTTACCACTTGACTTCCAATCAATTCAATATTCAATTTCTGGTACATTTTGCCTGTTGAATATGACCAACAAAGAGCAAATTCATGTGATTCTTCCACGATGAAATGAATGCACAAAAACCTCCAATAGTGTTCACAAACTGCCAAAGTTGATCATCGATTCTTAACACAGAAAATGGCGGAAAACGACGAAGTGGACGCGAGCAACGCGATGAACAGCGACCTGGAAAATTTCGATGAAACCAACGGGATCCACGAGGAAAACTTATTAAACGACGCGGACGGAGATGGTGGGGCGGCGGACGATCCGGAATTGGAGGCGATCAAAGCGAGAGTGAGAGAAATGGAGGAGGAGGCGGAAAAGTTGAAACAGTTACAAAGCGAAGTCGACAAACAGATGAATATGGGCAGTCCGCCTGGAATGAGTAAGTTTTAAAAACATGAGTAGATTTTAAGAAGTATAAAGGTTACAAAAGTCTTTATCTCCAAGAAAAATGCATGTAGGTCACTTAGATAAATGTATTATGCATTTCGGCTGTTAAACAGCCATCATCAGATACTAAAATAAATAAATACAGGTAATTTAAGACAATTTTAACAAAGGAGCTTATTCGCTATAACAATACCGATTTAGAACATTACAAAAAACATATGTTGACTATATAATAAACCATTACTCATAGTAAACCCAACACCCTTGAATCTTATCGATTTCTTACTTTCTTTGGCAATGTCTCTTCTAGTGTTGCACAGTGTTTTAAGTCCAATGAATTTGTCACTAAACCTAATATTTGTTTTAAAACCAAAACTGGGTTGTCTGATCATGAGGCTGTATTATGTTCCTTTCTTCTAAGTGAAAAAAAGTGTACCTCAAGAAAAGAAAGTGGGGAAGGTTATTCACTAGAAAAAATTTCTGTAAATTTAAAGAATGTTGTAGTTCAATAGACTGGAATGGTATTATACTTGACAACGGTGATCCTTTTGAGAATTTCCATTCAAGTTTAGTGGATGTTTTTGAGTCAACTTTCCCCATGTAGCAGGGGTCTCTTAATTTCTGGTAAAAATCTTCGGGGTTTGCACTCCATAAGAAAGTTTGCTCTAGACAACTCCAGATTCATATCCTACTTTAATAGATATCGTAAAATTTACCGTGATACAGTGAAACTGGCAAAAAACTTATATTACTCAAGTAAAATAAACCAATCAAGAAATAAGTCTAGAGAGTCTTGGAAAATTGTTAATGACTTACGAGGTGAACGTGGGAACCCTTCCGTTTCTAATAGCACGATGTCGGCCGAAACACTCAATCATTTTTTCCAGGCTGTTGCTTTGGGTCTATTAATATTATTGCCTCAGTCTGTTAGAGATCCGCGCTCATACACAACATTAAGGTGCCTGAAACATTTTTCTTTGGACCAACAGATTCTAGTAAAATAATGGAAGCTCTATTCTCAAGGAAAAAATAAGAACTCTTCTCTATGGGATGGGCTGTCACTAAAGCTCCTAATAGCGCTACCAACCCTTGATTCTTTGGCTGAGGTGATAAATGTTTCACTTTCAAGTGGGTCCTTTCCACATTTACTTAAAGATGCCTTGATTATACCCTTATTTAAGGGTGGAAATCATCAGCAAATTTCAGACCCATAGCCCTGCTTCCCACGCTTGGCAAACTTGTAGAGAGATTGGTAAAAAAACTAGGGTGATTTTCTGAAACGGCCTAATGTTCTTGACCATCAGCAATTCAGATTCCAGACGAAACTGGGTACATGTGATGCTATTTTCAATTTTTTGGAGAGTCTGTACATGGGTGCGGCTGCGGCGTTCTGTGACTTATCTAAGGCGTTTCGATTGTGTGAGTCACAAAATACTGCTGCAGAAGCTAAAATATATATGAGTTTAGGGCAGTTGCTCTTGATTGGTTCCATTCTTACCTATCTGGAAGAATACAAAGGGTATTCTTTGACAATGATATGTCATCCTGTCTGGATATGGATGCGGGTGTACCCCAGGGTTCTGTTCTTGGACCAATATTGTTCCTGCTATATGTCAATGATATCTCTCAAATTCCAATTAGGGGCAAATTTACTATCTTTGCCGATGATACAACATTACTTTGGCATGACACTGACACCAAGAGGTTAAAGAATATGAAAACGAAAATGGAATTTGAAACAATAAGTCCTTTTTAATAATTAAAATTTGAAAATCATATCTCCTTTTTTATTAGAGTAATAACACATTCTATGGGACTTGATGTGGCTAAAATTGCCTACCATGCTCTTATTGAGTCTCATCTAAGATGTGTTTTGGGGTGTGTGCTCTCAGTATTTGTTCAGCTCTCTAATTATTTTGCAAAAAACAGTCATACGCTACATGTGTGTAGCTCCCTTTCGTAGCCCCTGTAGGCCATTATTTTTAAAACACTCTGTCCTGACATTGCCTGAGACTGTTCGTCTTATCCACAAAAAATATCGCCATCAGCTTGGGTTACAACCTCCGAACAACCTTCTCTTTACCTCTGCCTATCCCAAAAAGTGAGCAAATTAAGTCCTCTATTGTGTACAGGGGGCAGAAGGCTTTTTAACCACCTACACCTTTATATAAGGCTAATAAATTGTGAAAAAACGTTTTAGGAACGACGTGTTTTCTGATCTGGAAAAAGAAACTGCAGATTAACCTTATGGATGTTAAACGTGGGTTTTATTTAAATTCAATATTCGTAGACTATCTTCATGAACTTCGTATGATGGTGCTAAACTATTTAATTAACCATGTAAAGTAAGTAACGAAAAAAGTAGAAAATAGCCTACAAATTAAATCTGTGCGAACGTAAAATGAATAATGACAATTCTACTTTACATGAGATCTTGTGATAAAATATGGGATGCTTTGGTATCTAATTGAGATACATATTAGTCAGAACTTTTGAATCTGGGTCAGAATATTTTGTGTTTCACAAAGATTTTTTATAGTTTCAACAGAAATATTTACACCTATGTCTTGCAGAACGATCATTGGATTATGATCATTCGACCACTTGGTCTAGGCCTGTTTCTAATTTCAAATATCTTTCATAGTTCTTTGAAATATATAGTTATCAAATTTTGTCCTAAATAATCTATAAAATGAAGGTTAGTTTGCTTATGATTCTGTGGCAAAGTAAGATTGTTATGCATATTACTCCTGGTACCTTACATGGGAATGCGTAATTTGTTTTTTTTTTAAATATCACTACTATGTACAAAAGAACATACTTTTTCTATATAAAGATGCTTCATATCGCTAATATTAGAGTTGTATAGTAGCTTAGTTGAGTAAAGTCTATTTTTTATAAGGTAAGAATCAGAAGGTTAAGAATTATATATATTAGGAAAAATATAAAGAAACTTTCACTTGTTAAAGCATTTTATGCTCTAGACGAGTTTTTAAATACAACTTTTTGACGGTGAAGAGTTTTGCGTAGCGTGAAATGACTTCTTACTACCTTTTCTTTGGGTGTGTTCTACAGTGACCGTATAAATTCGATAAAAATTAGAGACATGATTTTTTGAGAAAACGCTCGGACCCGTCGATTTTTTATTTTAAGTTGCGCCTTATTTCACATAAATTTTTGTATACAGGGTGGAACAAAAAAAAAGATATCACGTCATCGGTCAGTTTTTTAAATGGAATGCTATATTTTTTATTGCATTTATGAAATATAGGCGAAATTCTAAGCAAGTTTTGTATATTTATTTATTTATTTATTTCATGTACTTTACAGAAGTTTACTAAGTAAACGGTCCTATTACAAAGTACATACTAATGATAATAATAATAATAATAATACACTAATAATAATAATAAAGATAACAAATGTTTTAAAAATAATTCAAAATAATACTTAATACTAACTTAATCTGGCCAGCACTAACTATAAAATTATATCTAACCGACACTTGAGTTCAGCACAACTTGTATTAAAAATATCAATGCTTTCTTGAATTCTGTTATAAGTTTCACACAAATTAAATAATGGTGAACTCAAATGTCTATTATTAAGAGCTACATCCGACATATAAAATGTCTTACATCTTCTAGTAAGATACGCTGGAGCATTCACACTCAACCTTGAAAGAAATGTAGGATCATTTATTTGCCCATTTATTGTTTTATATAGATAAATAACTGCAAATTTTTGCCTCCTCTTATCTAATGATTGGAGGGCATATCTTTCGCGTAATGTCGTGGTTGACACCTCACGGTCATATACCCCCCTTTCTCTAAAATAGATATAGCGGAGCATTTTATTTTGCACCCGCTCCAACGTATATTTGTAACAGTTATAATATGGCGACCACACTATACATGCATAATCCAACAAACTACGTACAAATGAGACATGCAACTGCTTGAGACAGGAAACACTCACGAAATCCTTAGTACTTCTGGCAATAAATCCATACATTTTGCATGCCCGGTTTGCCACTTCGTTTACATGTAGATTAAAAGTCAATCTTTTATCAAATAACACACCCAAATCTTTAATCTTTTCTACTCTAGTCAATAGACTATCTTGTATTTTATAAGGAAATAATATATCTCTTTGTTTTCTATTATAAGACATAACTACACACTTATTGACATTAAAATATAATCTATTTTCTATTGACCATTGTACAACATTATTTAAATCGTCTTGTAGCATTCTACAGTCATCTATGTTATTTATTTGATAATATAATTTAAGATCATCAGCAAACAGCGAGCATGTAGCATGAGTTACTACTTGCGTCAGAGAGTTAATAAAAAGAAGAAAAAATAATGGTCCCAAATTGGAGCCTTGTGGTATGCCAGAAGTAGGAGTAAATGGTCGCGAACTATGTCCCCCAATCACAACTATATGTCTACGGTTATACAAATAGGACTCAATAAAATGCACCAAATTATTATGAAAACCACATTCTCTATCTAATCTATCCAATAATATTTTAAATGATATCTTATCAAAGGCTTTTTCAAAATCTGTGTATACAATATCCATTTGACCTCTCTGATTCAGCACATCAGATATAGTTTGAGTGACACTTAATAAGTTGCTTACAGTTGATTTAGCTTTTAAAAATCCGTGTTGAAATATTGATTTGCTAGATCTAACAGTACGATAAATAGTTCTAAAAATAATGGTTTCAAACACTTTAGCTGGTGCTGAGAGCACAGCAATAGGTCTGTAATTTTTTATTTCACTTTTATTGCCTTTCTTAAAGATTGGACATATTTTTGCTACTTTCCAAGCATTGGGAAAAATTCCTGTTTTAAGGCTTAGATTAATCAAAAAACATAATGGGTAACTTAATATATCACAAAATCCCTTGTACAAATAGCTTGGAACATTATCTGGACCTATTGCTTTGTTCTCTTCTAATTTCTTAATAACATCAATTACATCATCTATATTTACATTATTTAAAATTATTTCCGGTGAATAAATATTTTCTAATGTATTCGGGTTATTACCCTCTTCCCTCGAATAAACACTACTAAAATAGTCACTAAATGCATTACATATTTCTTCACCAGAGTTAAATTCCGAATTGTCCATAAACATTTTGTTGGGTATATGCACAGATCCTTTCTTATTATTTATATATGACCAGAAAGATCGAGAGTCTACACTGATTTTGTCTTGTATTGCCTTTAAATATTTTTTGTGGGCGGTATTTATATCCTTTTTAATTTCAACTCTAAGTTTTTTAAATTGAAGATAATGATCTTGATTTTTGCTTAATTTGTATTTTTTCCAAGCTTTTTCTTTGAATTTTAGTTTATTTATAATATTTTTTGTAAACCAAACAGGATATTTTTTACATTTTTTTCCGCCTTTAGGAACACATATATCAAAAATTGAATATAAAGTTCTATAAAATTCATCAATTGCTTTATTAATATCAGTGTGAGACTCCAGAAAGCTCCAGTCTATTTTTAGAAAAAGGTAATAGATAGATAAAAAGTCAGCCTTGCGAAAATTATTCCTTGACGATAAAGATGCCAACTCTTTTTGATTACTATTACAGCACAATGACAAGGATACTTTAAGAGTAGGGTGGTGTTTATCTTCTTTAACAAAACAAAAGTCACTTCTTAAAACAGTACAGTTACTTTTTGTAACCACTACATCTAGTATATGATTTAAGCTATTGGAAACAAAATTGACTTGTGTAGCATCATAAAAATTTAAAAGTTGCAAAAATGTCTCTACAAACCTGTCTGACTCTCCTGTTTGGTAATATCGATTAAGATTTGTGATATTTAAGTCACCTATAATAATAATGTCAGAGTCAAACAGATATTGCTGTTTTTCTAGAAAATCATATAATCTTTCATACGAGTTAAGAGTACAAGATGGTGCTACATATAATGTCAATAAATACAAACATTTACAATTTTCCTTTGTAAGTTTTACACACAAAAAATCAATATTTTCATCTATAAATCCTGTGTCAACAGTACTTACACAGAAATTATTTTTGGATGCTAGTAAAACTCCACCCCCTCTGGTTTTTCCACTTAGTTGAAAATCCCTATCAACTCTAAATACATTAAATATATTTGGAAATATTTCACAATCATTTACAGAGTTATGCAACCATGTTTCGGTTAATATTACAATATCATATTCATCAGATGTAGTCGAAATGCTCTCTAAAAACTCATCTATTTTCGTATTTAACCCTCTTACGTTCTGATATACAATATTTAGTGTCTTAGGTTCACTTACTGTCACACTTAGTTTCTCTGGTTCCTGTTGAAGCCTCTTCGAAAATTCTGTAATACTATGTATAACACACAATTCTGTATAACACACCTTATCTTTTTTCGAATTTATGCGGAACTTTAGGCGGTCACTGTATAATGCTTTGTTAACAACGGATTATGTTACGTAACAATAAAGCTATTTTTTTTGACTTTGACTTTCACTTTTGACTATAGCGAGTCCCCTAAACATGTCCCTGGAAGAAAAAATGGAAGTGGACAACAGGAGCGTGTACGTGGGCAACGTGGACTACGGTGCGACCGCCGAGGAACTCGAGCAACACTTCCACGGTTGCGGCTCGATCAATCGAGTCACCATATTATGCAACAAATTCGACGGACACCCGAAAGGATTCGCTTACATCGAGTTCAGCGATCGGGAAGCGGTCCAAACCGCAATGGCGATGGACGATTCGTTATTTCGGGGCAGACAAATAAAGGTTAACCACGATTTCTTCTTAACAGCCCCGTTTTTATTTGGCCGGAAACGTGTTTTAGTGTGGTGGATTTTAGGTTATGGCGAAACGGACGAATAGACCGGGCATATCATCTACGAATCGACCGCCGAGGGGTCGGGGAGCTTCGACTTTCCGGGGCAGCAGAGGGAGCAGGGGCGGCATGTACGGGGGTGGATGGAGGCCGACACGTAGACCGAGGTTAGTGAGTTTAGTGGTGGTCTTGTAGTGTCCAAATTGGAGTGCGAGTTTTTTATTTGATATGCAATAAAAAGAAAAGTTTGCACTCCGGTTGAAAAGTAGAAACAACTGCACCTGATAGATTTATATAGTAAAATCAAAACAATTTCCAATTTACGTCATATCCCTTGAGTGACGACACGGTTTTATTAATAAAAATAGCATATTGCTAACAATTTATAAATAACATTGAATAAAAAAATGTCGTAGTTTGGTTATTTTTGTCTATTTACTGATGAAAATAACTTACTTATTGTTAACAATTTACAATAAAAATATCTGACATCGAAATAAATTTGTAATTCTTATCAAGTAATCTGGTCAGGAAATTTTACAATATCATGACTATATTTTTAGGACCTACATTTAAAATGTTTGAATTTACAGTAAAAGTCGCGAATAGTGACGTCGCTTATAAAAACAAGTCGCTTATTACGACGAAATCTGGGAAGTTTGGTTGGTTTTATACACTACCGCTCAAAAGTATTTGCCCACATATTATTGACTGTTTTAAAAGTTATAACTAAAAATAATAAACCCGTCAGTTATTCTTATGAAACGGTTTATTTATAACAAAAAGAATATAAACAATACATTTTTCAATTAATTAAATTTAAGAAAATCAAATTTTGGATTCATCTACATGTCCGCCTCGATTTTTAATAACACCCAACTAGCAATTTTAGTTACGGCTACAACATTGTTTGACTATATTACTTGATTCAAGTAATAAATCGGTAACTGGTACCAAAAAAAATATCTTATAAGTTTAAATAACTGCCAAGTAAAAAATAGTAGTAAGAAATACGTAATATTAACTTAATACTTGACTATATAGTAATTATTACTTTGCGGTAACTCTGATAGTAGCTGATACCGCTTAGCGACCTGACCTAATTACCTTTACAACGTCGTTACTATAAAGTAGAAAATATTGGTCGGTGGGACGATTAAATGGGAACTTTTAAGTAAGCGCGATCACAAAGTTAAATTTCAAGTTCGTGCGACTACATAGGAACATCAAAATATTACCACGCATTTGAAATAATATTATCAGTAACAAGACCGAAATAGTTACCCTTATTTCTTCTTTAAAGTAATATTTACCACCTTGGCTATTAAAGCAAATTACCTTTAAGTAATTATTTCTACTATGCAGTAAAATATATTTTATAGTAGCATTTTTTTGAAATAATTTACTTATTCTTAAGTCATTTTTACTTTGAAGTAACAAAAGAAACTTCTTGGTAACTATAACAACAATTCGCCATATTTTTTTAAATTATTTGACTCCATTTTTTGAAAAGGTATTGCACGATTTTATGAATTTGCTAAAATCGGACTACTTTTACATTTTATGCAATTTTTATTAAATTATAGACTTCTTATATTCATAGGAGTAAAGAGGAGTGAAAAAAATTATCTACCTTCTTTAAAAAATTAAATTTAAATATTTAGACTTGGTATATTTTTTTGTTAAAAACCATTATTTTAATGAGGCGTTCTTTATTTTCATCCTATATTGCCTATGTTTAACAGTAAAATTTGCTTCGTTTACATTTTTCCACTCCGGTAAGTATATTAAATACATATCAGCTATATTAAATACAATATGAAGTAGATTAACCCCGATACAACGCCATCACTTAGAATAAAGACGGACATATAAAATTATTTGTGTTGACAAAGAAAGAGAATCAAAATGTTTGCATAATATTGTCTCAGGAACTTCTTAGTAACTAGCACTGCACAATTACTACTTTATGACATCCCGAAAACCACTATGGGACGTGAAAAAGAAGTTCCCGGGACGATAGAATTACGTATTTGCTACAGCAAAATCATTCCCAATTTTGGTAAAAAAGTGGTAACAGAACGGTGCCAGAAGCGGTTCCCGCGACTAGTAACCACAACTCTAAAGTATTCTTTATAGTCGGGATTACGTAGCTGTTGCCAAAAATGCTAGTTGGGCAGCTTCACAGAGTTTCGGTAGTCTTCTAATTAATTTGTCCAAGGTTTCCTGAGGTATCTTGTGCCACTCTTCTTGGATGATCCTCTACAAGTTTTTTTTTTTGATGTAAGGCATGATTTTCGCACTTGTCTATCCAGTTCATCCCACAGTAATTCGATAGGATTGAGGTCCGGTGATTGTGGGGGCCATACCATAACTTTCAGAAGATGTTGCCTTTGTAATTGACCTAAATATTGCTTGCACAATTTCGACGTTTGCATTAACAAGGTGATGACAACATTGAAGGAGATATCGACGGGTATAACATATCTAGTCTTGATTTTGAACTTGATGATATTTAATGATTTTTCTTTTGTAAGGATCTGTTGAATTTTATTAATATTTTAATAATACATAATAATGCAGAAAGCAACCAACCCCAAAAAAAATGGCTGTATTTTTCAAAATATTGAACAAAATATTTTTCTCTTAGTTTCACTTTGTTAAAAATGGGATATTTTGCCGAATAAAAATTTAACAAATAATTTTTGAATTATACTGTAGTGTATACTATTAAATTACTGTTAACAAAATGATTATCGTCATTTATACGAATTGATTGTGCGATTTCGTGAATTGTTTTTTTAAAAACAAAACCTTTGTATATTAAATTTTTCGAAGCACACTTTTTCATTTGCCATGAAAGTGCCGATGCCTTTAAATAGCCGATGCAAAGAACTTGTAGCTTCCATAATCAGTTATTTTGAACGAGAACTTGAACATAATGCCCCATTATTACCCTTGGTAGCAGTAAAATTTCAGAATTAAATCGTACGTATAAAATGTCCAATGTTAGTGCAATTTTAAAGACCGTTAAAAGTAATGAACTATTAGAGATTTACAAATGTGGAAACTTTGGATTTAGGGGCGATTCGTGAGACTATTTATGAAATGTACGAAACTAGTAAGTATTGACAATTTACTGATTATTAATTGTTATTAACAAAAATAATCGGTGTTTTAGAAAGTTCTTAAAAAGTGTTTCTGTAAACGTTTGGAATCTTTTCTACTCAAAGAAAATTTTTGTTAGTAAATACCAGTTTGGATTTAAAAATTCCTTTTATACGGTTACAGAATACTCTACTCCCATAATTCGTATTTATTTATTTGTTCAAAGCTGTAGTTTTCTTATATTCTTAGTTTTTAGTTAATTGTCGATTTTTTATTGTTTTTTCTTAAGGCCTTTTAAAAGTTGTATGTTTAGGTCTTATAGTTTTATTATCCGATACTTATTTGAATGAGTCTATGGAAATAAATATTTGAGTATTGAGTGATTCTGAGTGATTTTTTTCGATCAAATTATTTGTATTACTCTGTATCTTATAACCACGGTCAGAATAATCTTTCTGATAATACACTACGTCTTTTTTTTTTCAAATAAAATTATGTATAGTTGGATCAATGGATTTTTGCGTTCACGTCACTAAACTATCATTCAACTCAACATAATTATTTCTCATCCGCTCTCTTTCTAATTTAGACAAATCAAATGAGAAAGACCACAGAACGTAAGTCTTCAAAATATTCGGTTCAAAAGTTTAGATATTAAAAAATTAACTTGTTTTTTTCTAATGAAGAAAGGAAACCACGGCTTGTAAATAAAACAAGTTTTAATTTAGAATTTACTGTAATAACACCTCATGTTTAGTACATTTTGTGGAAAGTTCAAGTTAAACACGGTGGTGGTTCTGTGATGGTGTGGGGTTGTTTCGGAGGATCTGCAGTGGGCGATCTAATTAGAATAGAGGGAATTCTTCGAAAAGAGGGTTACAAAACAATTTTAAGTGACAATGTACTTCCTTCTGGTATTCGAATAATTGGGGAAAACTTCATCTTTTAACATGACAATAAGAGACAGGCAATTAACCAAGGAGTGTGAATCTATTAACAAAGTTATTATCAGGGAGGAAGAGAAATTATTGACTCAAAACGTTTCATGGTAAGAAAATGACAGGTTTTGATGATTGTTTTTGATTGGAGGATTACGATGACTCTGTTCGCGACCCCAATTACGAAGCTTTAAGTGATGAATCTTCTAGCTCAGATTATGAACCAATATTTTCAAAACATGTCGTTGCTGATAGTGATTTAACAGAAACCACAATATTACAACTATAAGGGGAGAGAAATTAGAGCAAAAGAATTTATAAATTGCACTTTAAAATGTGCCTAACATGTAGTACCTGTCGAGATACGAAAGTTAAAGTTTGAAAGATTCTGGTCATTAGGGTCATATGATTACCAGGTAAATTTTATCGCAGCGGGAGTACAGCAGCTTCCGAAAAAACGTGTTTATGGTAGAAATCCAGAAAAAAGAAAATTCTCCAGGACCTATAAAATACAAGACAAAGTGGTATGCCGTGAAATGTTTATTAAAACGTTTACAACATTTAGAGTTAATACCGCCCTTAAGAAATGTAGAGGTGAAATTTCTTTAACTGACCAAAGAGGTATTAAACAAGGAGGGCAAAATAAACTTTCAGAGGCGAAAATTCAGGAGGTGATTGAACAAATGAAAAAAATTCCGAAACATAAATCTCACTATCGCAGAGAACAAACAAGCGCTGAATTTTTGCCCCCGGAAATGACAATACAGAAAGTGTACGAGATGTATAGCCAAGAAACTGAAAAACCTGTAAGCATGCCATCCTATAAAAAGATATTTTACCAACGATTTAATTTAAAATTCAAGACACTCAAAAAAGATACCTGTAATAGGTGCGATAGATTGAAGATACAAATTGATAACGAATTAGACTCGAAAAAAAAAAGAAAGCATTCAAAAAGACGCAGAAAATGCTCAATATTTAACACGTGACTTTCAGTTGGCCAAAGAAAATTAAAAATATGAGTGCCTTACATTTGATTTAGAAAAAACATTACCTTTACTAAGAACACCGACAAACATTGTATTCTATAAAAGGCAGCTCTCGGTATACAACTGTGGTATTCATAACAGAAAGCAAGATCAAGGGATTCTGTTACGTTTGGGCTGAAGGCGTTGCAGGAAGAGGGGCTCAAGAGCCTGCCTTCTTAAACACATAAATGCTCACATAGAAAACAGCGTCCAACATCTTATTCTCTGAAGTGATTCATGCGGTGGACAAAACCACAATATTAAACTAACTCTTATGTTAAAAGCTATCTTACATGAATCATCTACTTTGACTGATATTACCTAAAAATTTTTTATGTTCAGGCCACAGTTTTTTACCCAATGACTCTGATTTTGCTCGAATTGAGTCGGCATTAAAAAACCAGCAAAGATTGTAGTATCTGCCCTCCGAATATGTAAAGGTAATGAAACAATGTCGAAAAAAAAAACCTTTTGTGGTAACGGAAATGAATAGCTGTGATATGATTGAAAAAAAAATCGTCAACAGAAAAACAAGCATCGACGGACAAAAAATAAACTGGTTAAAAATAAGATCGATTATATTAAAAAAAAGGTGAAACATTTCTGCTTACTGTTCAGCACGATTCATTTGAAGCATCTGTACACAAGATTGATATTAAAAAGAAGGAAAGAAGGAATAGAAGACTTTTTTTAATGAGTACGCTATGGCCCAATGGTAAGATGAACGCTGCAAAAAAACTTGCAAATATTAACGAAATGATGCATCTTATCCCATCAGATTGCCAAGGTTTCTACAAAAAAATATATTATTGTTATTTCCTTACTAGTACATAGAATTTGATTATTTGTAAAGTCCAGTGCAACGATATATTAGAATGGTCACCCGTCAAAACACCAGCATTCCACCTGCCAAACAATGTCATCCACCTTCTATTTACATGGTTTGGCAGGTGGAATGCTGGTGTTTTGACGGGTGACCATTCTAATATATCGTTGCACTGGACAATAGTATCACTTACTTTTTCATTTGTTTCAGAGGAGTTTAGTACTTTGTCCGTTCTTATTTCATTAAAACAACAGAAAATATATTATTAATTTTTATTTAAAAAAATTCTAAAAAATAACACACTTTTTACTTATAAAATATCATTGAAATACTCAAATTTTTGAAAATTTATCACTAGCCAAAATACACAAAACAACAATATAATTTTTTTAAGGTTATGTGAAGATTCCATAACGCAGAAAACTACCAACCAACGCAGTATCGGCAACAATTTCTCTTGCATTTAACAGATTTTTATAAAGCAACCAAGTGGATTGGTATTTTTCTGCAAAAACCGAAATCTTAGAAGGTTAACAAAATGGGTTGGTTAATACAGTGATAGTTATTAATTTTAGTTGGTAGGTTTCTGCAGTTTAAAATTTTTAACATGTAGATAAATTTTATGTGCTTAGTACGAATTTAAGCCTATTGTGGGTTGGTAGCATTCTGCATAACTACGTTCAACTAAAAGGCCAAGTTTTAACATTTTTTTGCAAAAAATTTTTATTCCGGTCAGATTTGTTGACTGGAGCGTCAGTTAAAACCTGATTGATGACATAAATTGGAAATTGTTTTGCATTTACTATACATAAACACGAATTAGTTTATTAGTAGCAAAGTAGCCTTTTCTTTTTTTGTTGTTTCTATTTTTGGGGACCGCCGTATTATTTTAAGAGCCTGACTTTTACCGTTTTAGGTCCTATAGACGTGGCTACTACGCGCCCTATTGATGGCTAAAGTAAGGAACCTCTCAAACATTGTTTATTCATTGAAAAAAAAAACACTCACACACAAATTGCAACGTTGATCGTAACAAATTAATTAAAAAAAAAATAGAAACGACATTTTTGACAAAAAAAAGTTAGTAGCTGATAAGTTTTGTGCGAATGATTTGGTTGTTCGGCGGGTGCGCGTGTTTTTATAAGTTTAACAATTTTTTTCAGTTTTTACTTTATAACATGTTCAATAGTGTTCTCTTTTATTTGGTAACATTCATTGTTGCCCCTTGAATTAAAATGTAGGATGTTTATTGAATAAATTAATATTGGTATAGTTTTATCATCTTTTGACCGGATCGGGCTAATAAAAGCGTATAAAACAGCAGTACAATTATATTTTTTTTCTATTATTATAAATCCTATCTTGAACACCCCTTAAAGTACCCAAAAACCAAGCAAATATATTTAAAGTAAAAAAATAATGATCGCAGCACCATTTTATGTAGGGAATTTCTGGTGCTCAAACCAATGGCAGAATGTCACTGTTCTAAGTACTCCTGGGCAAATATTTTTAAAATTTTTACCCGTGCATTTAAGGAATATTAAAATTTAATTACATTTATTGTAAGGGAACTTATAGGCATTTCTAGAAGAGCATTCTGACATGCCTTTGGACACCAATGAATGTCTATATGTGGCAAAAAGTGACATTTTGAGTCACTAAAACAAGATTCCAGACCTAAAAAAGCGTTCACTTAATTTCTGGAATGGTGTGAACAGACACTACACAGATGTTTGCATTAATAGTTTCATTGAATTGAGTCTGTTTTTCTTAAACATTACTTTTAGGTTAGATTTTTATATGGTTGCTAAAGGTTTTAGCTTTGTTTAGTAAGAGACTTTTTAATTAGGTAATTTATGCCGGAGTAAGGACTTCACCATGGATCATCTGTAAAGTACTGGAGTTTGGGACACAGAAATTCTCTCGGCAAATAAAATTTTGAAAACAAACAATCGTGTTTCTTGAATATGTTATAAGCCTAAAGTATTGTAAAAAAGTAGTATTAAAAGGTCCTACAGCAATAATGATATATGAAGCACCCATTTGGGGAAAAAACAACCAATTTTAATAAATATTTGTAGACCACAAAATCTGCACAAAGAACAATGGCTGTGCATACTTCTTTTCTTACCTTGGAAACATACGATTACGTACATACGATTTTCTTATATATGGATGATGCCTAAATCTAGCAGAACATAAAAAAAACTTCTCTCGTCTTTCCCCTTAGGAAATTTTAGAGAGTACTGTAAAAATGACTCCATCAACTGCCTGGATTAGTAAAATATCTCTATCTCTTTCAGGCACACAGAGAAGCTCCAGTGAAATATATTAAGAGAGTACCAGAAAAGTTATTGCATCAGTTTTCTGGATGTATCATGATTTCTATCTGTTTCAGGTGCTTGAAACATGTTCATTTATTATAGTAATTGCATCCGACTTCCTGGAAATAGTATATTATTACCCTCTCTTTCAGGCAGTTGAAATAGAAAGAGACCTAAGGGTAGAGTATCTCAAAAACGTTCGTTTTTGTGAGAAAACTAAACATGATTATCAAGGGAATGTCTGGACCAAAAATTGTCACTCCTCATATTCAAGTTTCAATTAAATAGTAAGAGCCATAGTATAAATCATGGAATAAAATTACGTTAAATGCGTAGGATATATAAAATATTCATTCCAATATAAAGAGCGTTTGCAAAAAACCCTGGAAAATTAATGAAATAAGATGACATGCAAAATTATGTCCAATAATGCAATGGAAAATAACGTGAAATTGGTGCGATAAAAAGAAAACTTACTTCGAAGGCGTGGAATATAAGAAACGTTAGTATTAATGTTCTGAAAATATTTAATAAATCCATAAAAACTCGTAAAACGTAGAAAAAACTCTTTAGAATCCTTGGAAAATATTTCAAAACTGATGCAAAATAAATGGAAAAATAGGCAAAAAAGTATAATGTCTGGATCACTTCCAGGCAGTTGAAAGATAGGAAACCCCTGAAATTGATTAAATAATCAATTCTGAGCACGTTAATAATTTGCCATACAGCCAATGCGAATCAATAAAATTTGCTCATCCCAAAATCAATGAAAAAAAATGTTTTAAAATGATCCTTATAATGCTCAAATATCCATCAATCCGCAATTGTTTTCGAAATCAATAAAAATCGAATTGATTGGAAAATTTAGCTAATAAAGTCATGCTGATGATAGTGACACGTTTGTAAAGCCTTTGACAGCATCAAGAATTTTTTTTTAACAAGTGGAAAACTACTCAATAACTCCTAGCAGTTACTAGGAAGCTTGTAAGGACCTTTTTGGTAAAGAAGCTTATCTGCGTTCATATAAAGCTAAAATCAAAAAAGATGGTATAAGAATTTTCCAGATATGTGGACTTCTGTAAGGCCTTTGAGGTTATCTCTATTCACCTCAATAACTCGAAAACAGTGATAGTTACACGGAAACTTTTAAGAGCCTTTTTGGGAAAGATACTCATCGACTTTGATATGAAACCAAAACCAATGCAGGCGTTACATGAATTTTTAAACTATCGAGATTCTTGTAAAGCTTGTGATAGTATCGGGATTTTTTTCGATGCATTGAATGAAAAAATACTCATAACTCCTAAATGGTTGCAGTTACTAGGAAGTTTGTAAGGGCCTTTTTGGTAAAGAAACTTATCAGCTTTCATATAAGATTAAAATCAAAAAAATCCTTACACGAGTTTTCAAATTATTGTGATTTTTGTAAACCCTTTAATTAATATTTTTTTTAACACATTGAAAAGATTGTCAATAAAAAAACTCTTTAAGCTTTCGTTTAAATCCAGAAAGATATATTTTAGGACTGCCCGCCTGGAAGTAGTTAATAATTATATCTATTCAAGGCAATTGAATCTTAGATACGAGTATTACAAGATATTACAGTTTATTGACCTAGTTGGTTAACTTTGTCTCCTACAGGTTATACAATTCGAAATAATCATTCATTATTCGCAAAGAAACTTAGATATATGACCAAGGAAAGAGAAAGTATACTCAAAATCAAGCGTCTATTTAAAAAGGTACGTGTTTCGCCGCATTAGGGCATCATCAGACCTCATCTAAATACACAAACTGCGTAACCTTTTAAATAGACGCTTGAGTATACCTTCTCTTTGGTTACAGGTTACAGTTGGCTTTGCAATGAATTTTACTAAAAAAAAACTAGTGTGGGGGTGAGAGCAATAAATTTATGAGAGAAAAAGGATAATAAAAATGAACACACCATAGGCTGTTGATTCCTTTCTTCTATATACTTGAGCTGGCCGTCACTCCCGCTACCGGCCGGTACTTTCGATAATCGGCAAGGTTTTACCGGATTAGTTACTTAATTTGAGTACTAGTAAAGTATACATTCAAATGCATCAAATACATGAAAATGGTTCCCTTTTAAGTCCTTGTCCACTCCTCTCACGTCTGGTTCCTCGTTCATTTTCAGGAGGGGAATGAGGAATTTTGGTGTTAGCGAGCAGACATATTTTTAGATATAAAGGTCATTTAAAATTTACTTAGAGAAGTGAGATTAATATAAGTATTTAAACAATTACTGCAAGTAATGCTAATGCCATCACTGAACAGGAAGGAAATGTGAAAAAAATAAGAGGAAGAATGATTTTAATTGTCCAGGCAGTTGATACTGTGTTCTTTTGATTCCATGAAGCTTCACAATCTCAAATTGCCTGAAGTGTTTTTATTTTCAACTGCCTGGAATAAATAAATTATGATCTAAGCCCAGGCTGTTCCAACCTGGAAGGAAATATAAAAAGAAGAAGAGGAAGAATGTTTTTAATCGTCCAGGCAGTTGGTACTGTGTTCTTGCGATACCATGAAGCTTAAGAATCCTAAATTGCCTGAAATGTTTTAATTTTCAACTGCCTGGAAGAAATAAATTATAATCTAAGCTTAGAGTCTTATAAAGTGGAAGTGAGAGCAATAAATTTAATAGAGAAAAAGGATAATAAAAATGAACATACCATAGGCTGTTGATTCCTTTCTCCTATATACTTGAGCTGCCCGTCACTCCCGCTACCGGCCGGTATTTTCGATAATCGGCGAGGTTTTACGGGATTAGTTACTTAATTTGAGCACTAGTGAAGTATACATTCAAAATGCATCGAATACATGAAAATGGTTCCCTTTTAAGTGCTTGTCCAGTCCTCTCACGTCTGGTTCCTTGTTCATTTTTAGGTGGGGGAATGAGGAATGTTGGTGTTAGCGAGCAGACATATTTTTAGATATAGGGGTCATTTAAAATGTACTTAGAGAAGTGAGATTAATATAAGTATTTAAACAATTACTGCAAGTAATGCTAATGCCATTACTGAACAACTAGAATATTAAAAAACGCACTTCTTGACTGAATCTGTTAAGGACTTTGGTATTATAAAAAAAACACAAATAAAACAACAATACAATAATATATATTTTAAATGGAAAATAAAGAATATAAAATAAACAGACAATAAGATATTTGTTTTTTGAATATAATGAACCTTATCTAAAGCTTTCGGATATTGACTACCTTGGGTAGTTAAAAAAAAGTTATAAATAATTACTACCGTTTGCACTTCTCTAACGGTCCATACTACACGATGAATACCAAAAAAAGGGGGCAATTAATAAATCTACAGACCGTCTAACTTACTTTCACACAATACTTACAACGATTAAACTCACTTTGGCAAATTGGAAATACACAATAGAAAGCTTCTTTTTTTACATTACTTAGTAACACTTATAGCTTTTATACAGCTTTGCGATTAAAAGCGTAATATATGATATTTTGCACAAGAAACGAGGCAAAAAAGAGACTTGGCACTTTATTTGCTACATAAAACCGAGGTTTCGGCACGAACTAGTGTGCCATTTTCAGAGAAACAATAAAAACGGTCCAAATAGTTGTTTTTTCATTCACATTAAAAGCGTTATGCATAACCCGGATAAGCATGCAAAATTGAACAAAAACGCAAATGGACCATCAAATAAAAAGCGTGCTTTCGTTTTTACAGTGACAAATCCGCGAAAAAATAAATGCTTGTTGTTGTTAAAGTTCGGGAAAGCGCCAATAGGAATGTAGATGCTAATCTTTACACAGATCCTCTAGTCAGGCAATCGCTTTGGCTTCCGGTAGAAACGACTCCCAATATTTTACCAACTGCAAGAAGAAACGGACTCTGAAGATGTTTTTTTTTATTAATTATATGACCGTTTACCTGCGCTTGATGCTCCAAATGATTCTCCAAATATTTGATGAACATAACCTTAAAGTCTTGTATCCTGCACTTTTCGAATCGTTCCATTTCGCTCTTGATCATTTGGGATATTTTGTCGAAACTCTCTTGGCCCCGGTCCACTTTGGCTTCCCACTGTAAAATTTAGAGGGTTAAAATTTTTAAAAAAAGTTTTTGAATTATGGTATATTTTTGGTATATTAAAAGATATTGCACCAAGGAGTTCAGGACAGTTTAACTGACCATTCACCAATTTATACAAGACCACCAAATCAGCGTAAACTCTCCTTTGCCTCGGCGTTGATAAGTCCAATAACCTCCGAGCATCATCATAAATGTGATCATTGGGAATCCTCATACCAAGCTTATATTCGAATAAATTTATTTTGGATCTGTTCTAGGTCGGTACAACAATTTGTGTAAAAAGGGGACCATATCATTGATGCATATTCCAACTGTGACACAACAAGAGACAAATATATCTTTTTACAGGTCTCAACAGAAAATTCCCTGCAATTACGCAAAACAAAGCCTGAAACTTTTGAGGAGTTAAGAACCAGATTAGTTATATGTCTGTTAAAGTTTAGGTGCTAATAAAACATTCATTATTTCTCTTACAGTATAAGAGCAAAACGAATAGTAATTAATTGAAAAAGCAATAATCCTGTGAACTCCCTGTGTTATTTCCACAATAAGAACTTTAAAAAAGTGATTACTGTCCTAAGGCATTTCATCATTGGATAATAGTATAAAGTTAGACAGATATTGTCATTGGCGTAGTTTAGATTTTTTGACAAAAATTTGGTCAGAATCTTTGAAAAATGTTAAAATTCGCTTATAAAGCGAAAATAAAGGGTCTATGTTTGCCGAACATTTTTAACCTCGTACTAATAGGTATTAAAATATTGACCTTAAAACATGAAATAGTAAATTTAGTTGATATTTTAGGCATTCTGCTTAAAGCTTTATTAAACCTAATAATTAAAGTATCTAATAGTAAAGAATTATTACTAAAACCATTGCATTGAAAAATATACTATAAAGCCCAAGAAAACCTATTTAAATACAATTTTAAATAGGTTTTCTTGGGCCAACTTAGAAAATGTGTTTTTTCAATGTGTATTTTATACGTAAATTAGAAAACTTTCGAATACGAACTGTAAATAAGGTCATATTGACATATTTCAATAGCCCATAGGAAGACCTAACCCCAGTTAAAAGGTTTTACAAGTTCAACGGGACACCTTGCATAAACAATTCGATCGATATACCAAATTCAAGTTGTTTATCTTGAAAAATAAAATAGTTACTAAGTGTTCACCCGACATATAACTTACCTCGACAACCTCGGCATTCGCTTGGTCCATCTTATCAGTCCGATTCTGCAGCCCGTACTTGGCCTTCATCTCCCGCTTCTTGGCCAACATTTGCTGCGAATGTTGCCAGTGCTGAAACAACTTGGTGCGCTCGTGGAACGCGTCCCTGACCGCCCCCAAAAGTCCGATGTAATCCTTCAGCAGTTCGCACAAGATGAAAAAATCGGTGTTGGCCTGCTCCAACAATAACGATTCGACTTTCTCCTCAGTCTCGGCCAGTTTGGTTAATGCACGCGATAAAGTGGAATGATCCTCGCAACAGCTGAGCATCGCGGCCGAAGACGAAACCCCGTTGGTGAGATTGGCGAGTTCGCGTCTATAAGTCACCATCGCTTCCACGTTACCGTGGAGTTTTCTCAGTTGGGTTTCCAGGCCGTCGATGTGGGCCAGTTTCTCTTCGAACCACTAGGTAAAAAGAGAGCGTTTGTAAAGTGCACGTAAGCTATTGAGAGAGAGAAAGCAATTACCGGATCGGTCTCGTCCATTTTGTAAGTGATTTTGTTGACGGTTTCGCCCACTTTGTTGAACAGTCGCATCACGCCGGCGCTACTTAGGGCCGAGGTACTTGTGGCCTTCGGTAATTCGACGTCTAAAAGAATCTCAATATTAGCGGTGTCTTTTTTTTTATTAGCGTGCTGACTTGCCGCACTCTACGGAGTTACAAATTAAGAAAACACAACTAGTTTTTACTTCTCGCGTTTCGAATTAGAATTTTCGGGCCTTAGGGTTAACAAAATGGTTCAGACAGAAGTCAAGAGGTCACTCATTGGTGTTATTGGGTTTGAACTTGAAGTTGAGCTAATTTTTTTTATCAGAAATCTCTAACTATGGGCGGTTTGTTTGCTTGCAACATTTCTGATGCTTATGTAGAAATGTCAAGAAAAACACACTTTATAATATAATTAAAATTTGTCACTTATTTTGACAAGCGCAAAACAATATTATTAGTGTGAACTTAATAGTGAAAAAATACTCCATACTTGCAATGGAGTCGTAGGTTAAGGTAAAATGAAAATCCTTCAGTCTTCGTCCACCCATTTATTAAACACTCAGTCAGATTATACATCCACCAATGACGTTGCCGTTAATTATGATTGTCAACAACAGAATGTAAACAAATGGAAATAAAAATAAAAATTGAAAACAATAGTAATGGAGGGAGGGTTTTTGATAAATATTCAAACCCTGGGGCGTGTGCCTGTTACCAATTTTAAACCTTTTGCCCCCTGATGATGGACACCACTGTGTCCGAGGCATGTAGGGAATTTTAATCTGACTGAGTGTTTAATAAATGGGTGGAGGGCGACTGAAGGATTTTCATTTTACCTTAATATTATTTCTCTTAATAAAATATGAAACTGTAGTGGAATTAATAAAAAGTGTAGTAAATAATATTACAACCGATAGTTAAAAAACATGTTTTAAAAGTAGAAAATTCTTAGGCGTCTATATAAATACCAATGTTCAGTTCTTAATAATAAGTTTAGTCAAGGATAGTGACAGTGAAACAGAATTAAATTCAAAATCAGGTATTAATCAGTGTTGGAATTTATAAGAAATAGTTATTATTATTTTGTATTCTATATTGTGCTCTTCTTTTATTATTAATTTTATTCACTTTTATATATTTTTATAAATAAATATTCTTTCGTTTCACTGGTTTTGCCTTATCTTGGAGAAGAAAATAAGTAATATTATTAAAATAATAATAAATAAATTTGTGTATTTTTGTACTTATTAACCGTTTCTAATAAAATAATATTCTTTATTCAATTAGTAAGTTTCATTTAGAATCATTTTCAAGCCGACCCTGTTTCCCCTTATCACATCTTAAAAATATTGGACCTTGTACAATGGGGCTTAATGGTCTAATTGATTTATGGTAATAAGTTATTCAATAGTATATCCTTGAGTGAACTTTAAAGAACAAGTCAAGGGATTATTTTCACCCTTTGATACCATTGATTTTTTTTACCGGAAACCTCTGTTTTAATGTATTTTACGCAAAAAATATTTATTTTTTTTTACAAGGTAGAATCGGAGTCAAATTGTGGTAAAGTCCCTTGAGCCTATTAATTTAAATTAGTAGGTAAGAAAAAAATAATGAATGCACAATAATGAATGTTCAGGCCTTGCTAGCAGAAACTTATGAGCCACCTCTATACATATACAAAGAAAAATGTTGGCTGAAAAATTTACAGTTTTGCAATAATTTTATTGTTGAAAAAATCCATATCCAATTTAACAATAAAATATTGGAATAACAAAAACAGCCCATCGTTAGCGGAAACCTACGCAAATACTAAGCATATCCATCAGCTTATAGAGGAAAATAATGGATATTGGTTTTATACATTATCATATGAAATTAATTATTTTGGACCACAGATTGTATTATGGCGAATAAAAAATATATTAATGGACACTCTTAAAAAACTTGTAAACCACTTACAAGTTTACACAGATGGTTTTAAGACTGAAGAGGGCACAGGAACAAAATGCTTCAATTTTCACAGCAGAAGCATTAGCCATATTAAAGGCTTTAGAATACGTAAACAATGCCAGTGCTCCCTTTAATTCTATCGGACTCTAGATCAATCATACAAACTCTAACGCAGTGTCCTACGTGAGCGATCAGTTGCGACGAAGCTAACGACGCGATGCGATTGGATGCCGCTGTCCTATATGGGAATCGCGTCGCTCACATCAGTCATGCCACAGCGTTTCACGGTGGTTTCACTATGAACAAACGCATTTCTTTTTTGTTCGAAAACTCTTACTTGAAATACAAATTCGTGAAAAAATTTCAACGCAAAAGAAGTAAAACCAATATTATATACTTGGAAAGGCATTTACATGGTGAATTCCATCATCTATATGACAATTGAGAAGTCAACCCACCAAATTTAAGGAGTATGCACGAATGTTACCAACAACATTTGATTACATTTTAAAGGCTATAAAACCTGCAATACTATTATTACAACGGCCTATATCTGTCGAAGAAAGATTAATGCTGACCGTGAGGTAAGTAAAAAAAAAAGTTCACAAAAAATCTAATGAAATTCTGAATAATATAGTTAATATCTCAATACAGTGGTTATTACTTATGATCTACTCTAACATGTTTGTAGGAGTAACCTTAAAGGAGGGCAAAGGTGAATCATTTTTTTCCAGTTCTTTTATTAATATTTTTAGCATATGTGTCCTAAAGAGTTGTTTCATAAACGGTAATAAAGACTCGAACCAGCATATGTCATCATCGTCCTCGTTGATTTATTCCTTACGCAAAAAGTTATTTTTTAAGTATTTTTTTTCTTTCAATTTCAAGGAAAGCCTCATGAAATTCTTCGCCAACTTGTTTTTTCTTACAAGAGCGATTTTGTGTTACTGGAGCTGCGCGCTTTGGAGGTATGGAACGTGACGGCGTCTGCTGAAGAATGCTGGAGAATGATGCAGTCTTGTGTGTCTAGCCCATATGTGGAAATCGTAGTCCCTGGTTGCAGAGTGATGTGATCATTGCTTTCCGTGTATCCTGTTTCTGCTGTCCTCTGCCATAGACATCCACGGCTAAAGCTCACTAATTTCTTCAACAATTATATTATGTTCACCTGTGTTTTGTGATTCGTCATCCATAGTTGCCGATTCCGATAGAATTGTACTATTGCTTTCTTTGTTAGAGAATTCTTGTAAATTTTCTGATTGTCCGATGTTACCAGTAGTTTTTCGAGGCTTTATTATTAAAAATGGCATGCATTCAAAATAAGGCCATGTGCCTTTATATTTTGGTTCGCTATCAGCATCAACTCCTGAATGGGGTTTTGGAATTTTTTTCAATTCCCTACAATAAGTATCTCGCAGATGTTTCCATTTTTTCTTGACGGTATCATCTGAAACAAAAAATTTGTGAATTAAACCTGCTTTTATTCCATACTCCAGTTGTACTGTAATGGAAATTTTTTTTTTCAAGGGCTGTTCCTCGGGTTGTTCTGAATATTTTACTCTGTTACATCAAATAATTTTTAGAGCTTGTATAAATAAATAACGTTTTGATTTCAGATACTTGGCTACTGGGGTACAATTTCGCCAAATCGCTTTCTCATTCAGAATTTCGAAATCATCTGTTTCCAAGATTGTCATAGAAGTTTGTATAGCCATATGGAAAACATTATTACCAGTTCACATGGCTAAACCCACTGTAAAAGACTTCAAACTAATAGCGCAAAGCTTTTTGGGACAGATGGCAATATCCTCACTGCATTGCAAGCGTCGACGGGAAACACATCCGCATAAAAAAAACGAGAAACTCTGGTTCTATGTATTATAACTACACGGGTTACTTTGCAATCGGATTACTGGCTGTAACTGATGCAAATTATAAGTTTGTAATGGTTGATGTAGGCTCCTATGGTAAAGATAACGACGCAGGAGTGTTTGACAATTGTCCCCTTAAACAGGCTCTTGAACTGGGAAGACTGCAACTACCCAAAGAAGAAAATTTGCCAGGGTCTAATATAGAAGCACCGTACGTTTTAGTGGGAGATGCTTCATTCCCTCTGAAAGAATATCTAATGAGACCTTTTCCAGAAAAGACGACAATTAAAGGCGACCCTAAAGACAACTATAACTATCGCCTATCTCAGACAATGGTCGTGGAATGCTCTTTCGGCTCAATAGTATTCAAATTTAGAATTTTACAGAAAGCTATCGAAACCAATGTAGAAAATGCTGAGCATATAGTGAAAGCAATCACTTTGCTTCCCAATATAATTCGCGATTTGGAATTCATCACTGAAGCCGAAACCACATCTTTTCGTGAGACCTACCGGTATTTGCCAAAAACACCCCACCACAATTTGGGAAAAAAGTTTAATGCTTCATTCCGGGCAGCTATTACAGTAAGAGAGACATTCAAACAATTTTTTGAACAACACCCTATAAATATGAATGAATAAATTTGATTTTATTGTTGATATTTTTGTACTTACATGTCGTTCCTCGTTCCTGTTGTCGACTTCACGACCCTTTTCCCATTCTCTGTGCGTTGATATTCTGTCGTGGTAACTCTTATTTCTCTTGTCCCACAAAACAGGACGTTGCTGTATTAAATTGATTAAAATTTCTAGATCCATGCTTTGATTTAGTTCCGACAATCACGTGCGAATCGCGCGAAATTATCAACCCAACTGATTATGTCGCATCGCTTTGTATCGTATGTACGCCACGTGCAATCGCTCACGTAGGCCATGCCATATGATCGACAGCCGTTTGATTTTGACGCATCGCGTCGCTTCGCTCACGTAAGACACTGCGTTAGTAATGGACATAACTTAAACCATCCAATTATTTTCGAAATTAGAGCTGTTCTGGTAAATCTTAGCCTATATCACAAAAAAATAGCCTTTGTTTGGATAAAAGCTCACTCAGCATTATTGGGTAATGAATTAGTAGATAAGGAAGCAAAAAAAGCCATTTCTTGCAACAACTTTATACCTAAAGTACACTACAGGGACTTATTCCCTTTTATCTACTTAAAGGCCTTTAAATGTATGAAAAACATATTTTTGGAATTTGTATCAAACACAAAAAATATCCATGCTTCAATTAAAAAAAGGTTAGACAAAAACACTTTATAGTCCTTAGCCATAATTTGCCAAAATACTTGTTAATATCATATTTTAGATTTTTGGTAGGACATAGTAATTTCAATCAATACCTACTTGTGATAATCAATCAATTAATGATTTAAATCATAAACTTTTTGCTTGTAAAAACAATTCCCAAGCCATTCAATTTTTAAATATGGAACTTGGAAAACTATCCTTACTTTCAATGTGCCATGCGACCCTTATGGTAGAAGTTACCACAAATAAAAAACTAGGCTTGCAATAATGAATAGTAAAATTTTAATAATATACTATATTAGTTTAGGATAAGATAGGTAAAATTAGACTTAGGATGTAAAATGTAAGCAAGTTAAAAACACTCCCTATGTTTTTCCTAGTGTTATTTTCCTACCTATCTGAGTCACCCTGTATTGTCTTAAAAATTAAAACAATGCCTTGCTTGGACTCCTAAGTCCTGTCTAAAATTTGTAAAAGATGTCCTATTCTTTCCTATTAAGTAGTAGATATATAAAAATAAATAAAGTAAATAAGCATTTAATACAGACATTGATATACGCAGATATCTATATTATAGAGGGTTAGATATAAGTTTTTAGATAATTAACTAATCCAACAAGTTTTTATAATTTGTTTGAGATACACCTATAGGTGGCAATGACATAAGAGCCACCTTACAACATAAATACTGTTGTTCCATTAAGAACTTGTGGCTAAATGTGCTCAACACAAGGCCATTAAAAAAAATTAATATATGTCATTAACTTACCGTCTTCGAGAAAATCCCGAAAATCCGGATCGACGATCAACGCGGGATGCTGGGCGGTACGTTTCAGGTACCGTTCCAGGGCCGCCCTTCTTCGTTCGACGAACTCGCTGCCGTTATTTTGGGCCGTTTCGGTACTACTGCCCATTTTTATTTTGGTCATACCTTAAAACAGACAATTTTAACAATTCGTTGTGTGCTTTTCAAAGTCTGTGTACATAACAACAGATTTTTAAAAAATTTATGACAAAAGGGGTTAGCAAACAAGATACAAAATCTATTGGACCCAGGTAACAGGAAGATCTTTGACAAAATGGGGCACTGTGTGGGAATACTATTTTTCTACATATTTAGTTAATAGAATAATCTCCAATGAGTAAATTAATGTTTTTGGGCTTATTGTTCTAAATACTTGATGCATAGGTACATGAATAAAGCTACAGATTCATGTAAGACTCCCTTTGTTGTGGACAAAATTTTACAAAGTATTAATATACACTATTTCTTACCTATAACACTTTTTTCTGGTGCAGGCGGTATAATCCTACCGACCTTAAGGTACTTTTCGATGAGTTTATCGTGCAGCCCCAAAAAGTCACTGAATCTTCTAGTGACTGAGAATTCTTGCCTTTTAAAGATGGGCATGTTGGTCCTGGTGGAGATCCTGTAGGCCACATAGGCCCCCATCCCTTCTCCCACTTTCTGGGATTCTCCTATGCTTATCTCCAGGAATTTATCACCGCCATTTAATTCAGCCTTGAAAAATTTTTCAACTCAATAAAGTTGCTTGATTAGATTGGTTTGAGAAGGGATATCCATAAATAAAGTGAGTCATTTATACTATAGTAATGTTAATGTAACAAATTAGCTATAATCAAGGTAAATGAGCACAATTGCACTAATAAAAGGATATTTAGAAAAACACTCGTACCTTCTCTACTGCATCTAATATAACGGGATTTGTATTAATGGGCACATTTTCCATTTCCCGATTAGGCTCTGAGAGCTTTAGTTTGGAGATATCCATTGGTTCGTTGGTCCCATTGGTTATTTTGGTTACGCTTTCCTCGATAGGATCCTAAGAAATAATTTTTCTTTTAATGTGTATACTCGGAACCCTTTGTCTCTTATAAGCCAAAAGGGATGGCTGTTTTATTGGAATATACATGATTTATATATCAAATTAAAAGGAATTTTATCATTTTTACCTGTCTGGCTGAAATAAAGAGATCTTCGTCGATCGGTACGTTTTCCAAAAGAGGGGGTGGATCTACTCTACCATCAGCCATTTTCAACGAAATCCTCCCACAATCCGCCTATTAAAGGTGCGATTATTAATTTACTGGACGGTAAAAAAACACGAAAACAATCCGATAAAGTATCTGTAGACGGTACGAACCCTTTACCTACCGCAAATTCCTTACAAAGTATTTCTTTTTTCGGAAACTAATCAATTTCGCAGATTTCAAAATTAACAACAAATTTGACAGATGACAGGACGAGTCATCAAAAAGATTGACAGTTGACGTTCGACCGGGTTAATGAAAGTCGAGGTTGCCAGATCGTTTAGGTTTTTTTAAAGAAGTCACATATTTGAACCACACTATATTAAAAGGATAATAAGAAATATATTCAAGGGGTTGTAAATATTCCTTTAGGAAATTGAATGTATACTCTAAAATCACAATATATCGGGAAAAATATTCAGGATTTACGTGAGCATGTGGCAACCTTGGATTAATTTGAACCGCGAAATTCCCAATGAAGTTTATAGGAATGTGATCGATATTCGTGTAAACAGAGAGCCCAAACAAGCTGTGTAAACAAATGGCTCTTTTATTGGGATCGGCCATTTATTTTGACTCACCTATAACTTTTCAGTCAATTTGGCAACAATATTTTTTGTTTAAATGCCAATAACGTTTTATAGTAATACGTACATTATCGATATTTATATATCGATAAATTATCGACCCTTTAGAAATCATTATTTAAACTTCCCGCCGTATGGTGCATTTTCAAAAACTCATGACCAACGGTAAATGTCAAATTTTAATTTACTTTATAAAAGGTAATTTTTAATTTATTCTCGGAAACATTAAAATGACTTTTAAGCAAGTAACTTAATTAATTAATTAATCAAAGTGATTTAATTAATTAATTAATTAAATAAGTTTTAAAAAATTCTAAGGTTAGTTCTGTACAATATGACGTCACGTTTCATATTCATGACTTACTGCGACAGTTGGCACTACCGACGTGACAGCTGAAAGTGTCACTCATGCAGCACCTATACAATCTGTCAATAAAACGAAATGCAGTGTTGCCATGTGAATTTCATTTTAAATTAATTTAATTGACAGGCCGCCATTTTGCTTCGTTTTTAAGTAGTGACGTCATGTTTTAAAATCGCGGAGTGCACCCATCCGCCATTTTGGAATTGCATTCTTATGTTAAAATGACACTAATGACAGTACAGTGAGGAAAATGCGAGGTTGCCTGGTGTTTTTTTTTTTCAAGAGAGAACATTTAAGGTCCGTATCTCATGAACAGTTGCCCTGACAGTAAAAATGTTTAGTATAATTTTATTTAGAATTTTCCTGGCTACAAATAATGTAAGTATAACTTTTCTCATAAGTTCAATAGTTTTTAAGATATTTTCCAAAAATCCAATATATACAGTCGTTAATACAAATGTGCTCAATATCGACATTTCGCTCGTCGATAATTAAAAAGCTGGACGCAAATAAAAAACAAAAAAAAACTACATGAAATCTTGTAAGTTTACTTAAAATACCTTGACAAAATCGAATAAGTTCTACAATTAAATTAGAAATATATTAAACTAACTATACAATTTGAAGAATTAAATGCTCCTAAAAACGTATAATTCATTAAAAGGTTACGAGACGCACGTCTTTCAGTTAAATTAACGTTTTTCTAATATCACAGTTTCTTGTGGACACAGCTTTAGTTCTTTCAGCGTTTGCCGGTCGTCAAGCGCAGTCAACTAAGGGTGAAACTACACGATTAACAAAAAAACACGCACTAAGGCATTAGGTACTTACGTCTCTTCGAGGCCAACTCGATATAACTTTATATTCTTCGGTGGGATACCCTTGGACGATCATAAAATCCAGTAAAACCTTAAAAATAGACGTCATTATGAAAACAATTAACGAAACAAGTCGGTTACCCTTAACGGCGTATCGGCGGTGAACCTTCTCTCGATATTCTCCCCCTCGGGCAGCCTAAACCTGATTTTGGTCTGTTCCCCGGCGCCGACAGGGGGCTCCACCGGCAGCCGCCCCTCTACTTCTTGGCGGTGCGCCTCCTTTCGCGCCGCCGTTTCCGCCAACTCGTTCTCTATCCGTCTCTTCGTCTCGCGTTCTTCGCGCTCCTGTCTCTGTCTCACTTCCTCCTTTTTCCGGTCCGCCTCCAGACTGGCTCGATACGCCTCGTCCTGTTCCCACTTGACCAATTCCCTTTCGGCCCGTTCCGCTTCCTCTTTCGCCTCGACCTTTTGATGTTCGCCGAACACCTCCACGCATTCGATTAGGGTCGATAGTAACTCGTTGACGCCCACGTTTCCTAAGAAAATGGCGGAACTTTGGCGGATAATCAACGGATAATCAATCAATAAATCATTCTCCAGTATACCTTTTAAGCTAGTTGAAATAGTTAGGATGATCTTAATAAGGTCCCTAAAAAATGAATTACTTAGAGAATTAGTCTTAGTTTAGGATACCACTCTTTGTTTATGTGTTATGTCGTCTATTAAATAAGGTATGGTTGAACACAATAAAATACAAGTGATTTAACTTCAATATCGATTATATTTCTTTTACCGTAATTCTAAGCTTTATACGTGAGAGCTTATTAAGAACTAACTAAAAAAAAAACAGTGTTTTTGGCAATATATATTTTTATATACACAAAGAGCGGCATGACTGCTTCATACACAAAAACTCTTATTCAGCTAGATTAGAAGGCCAGTCATTTAGGAAATCGTTTTCTAAATATTCTTTTATAAACATACACGAATATGCTTTTTGCTTATTAACCAACATCGTCATTATAACTATGGTCTTCTTCTCCACAAAGAGACAGAATATTTAAATTGCAGAGACAGGTAATGTAAAACATATTTTATTTTTATCATTTTATTATATTATATATTTTTTTATTTTATATTTTAATATATGTATTCTCATTTAAAACAAAACTCTTTTAATGATCTATAATAATTCTATCTCAATTTAATTAATTCCATAATCAATTAATAACTTGATATATATTTAAAATAACGTATATTGCTAAAGATCTCTAATATTCATTGAGTTAAGGGGACACCCAAAAATATTAATTGGCGGGTCAGTCAGAAAGCAACGTTTGAGAGAAATGTGTGTAAGTTGGTGTGTTGGAAAAAGAGTTGTGTTTACTGGTTAAACCAGGCTGCTAAATTTAATAGTGGTGAATATGTGAGAAATAGTTGATCTTGAGTAGATATGTGGCCATTATGAGAAGTTTGTACAGATCTGTTTGCGCATCTTGAAGATGCCCGCACAAGTAGGTGTGAAAGCCTCTGTTCAATTAGGAACGATGCGCAATTCCTCGAGTGCTGTCTGGTAAGACTGGGGTCCTTACCTGGGGCTCGATTGACACGAATAAACAGAAGGATATAGTAGAAATATATCCTTTATCTAATTCGTTGAGATGCTTACTGTTTAGCGGCAGTGGAGCGTCTGGGGAAGCCCTCACTATTCTAGGTGACACTAGCTAGTCGTCAAATAAAGGAAGATAACATGTTTGACATATGTATATATTGAAATGTGACATTGTGTAAATTGATGTTGACTGAGATGATGTAAGGGAACGGAAGTTCCCCGGTGAGTATATTTTATTATTGCCAAAAGTTGACAGAACAGGAAATATTGTTTTTTTTTTAATTATTTTTATGTGATGTTCGAGTTTATGTCTAACAATATAAGAAGGATGACTGTTGAGTGAATTTGCATTGTAGAGACCCATTGGCTAAGAACAACTCTGACAGTAATAAACCACATATAAAAGCGTATTTTACAGTAATCAGAATTTGATTGATTTATTTAAGTATACGGCAGAGCCATTTTATAAAAATAATAATAATAGATAACATAATAATACAAATATAAGTATAATAATAGAATTATAACAAAAAAATATATATACCTACCAAGAAAATAAAGGAATTTTGGCAACGATGTTGACGGTTATTCAATGAGTTCGATCATCGGTGGACATTTTCCGGTATAACTTTTAAGCTGTTTGGGATATAACGGATATACAATTACTGTGCTTAATGTAACGGCCACATTATTATATTTATCGTGAATATTACGAAAAACGTCGTAAGACCATAAATTACATTCATTTATTTGTATTGTGCCGCGAAATAAATATCCGTGCTAATATGTACTATATTTTGTACAATTATTTATTGTCCTTTTAATAATTGTGTTCTTTAAAAAGAGCCATTCTCGGTCTCTAAGGCCCGGTTGTACAATGGGCGTTTACCGACAGTTCATAAAGATCTCCGGTTCAGCGGAATTAATCCGTTTTACGTTGGTTGGTTTAAATGATAATCTGCGGTTCATTTTGAACGTCCAATTTCGAGCGTTCAAGCAAATTTTTTAGATTAAATTAATATTTAGTATATCATTTTGATATTTTTTATTTATGTAAATACAGCCGCGGTTCAATAATTATTGTGTTTGGTGAGGTGCTAATTTACTAGTTACTAGGTATCCTAGGTTTAGTTTACAAACCATAACTATAAAAATGGATCCTATTTAGGAAGATATTACAGATGACGAAGATTTTCTGGAATTAGTAAATCAAATTGTACACCCTAGATCACCACAGGTGTACAGGGATAGATCGGATCATTTAAACATTTGTGGTGATAAAGAATTTAAGCTCGATTTAGGTTGGACAGGCAAGCTGTAAGATTTATAGTAGATTAAATTTCTGAATAAATTTTATCTGTTACGGACAAGTATGATGATTTGTATTCGTTCAATTACACGATTTATAAAACTTAAATTCAAAAATACTTTTAGAAACCATGCATTGACTGCTTCTAAAATGGTATGTGTTGCTCTAAGTTTTTAGCAAGTTTTTGGGGACTTTGGAGGCATACACAAATCAACAGTAAGCCGAAAAATATATAAGGTTTTTAAAACAATTGCTGCCAGATTAATGCCAGAGTTTGTAAAAATACCTAGAACTGAAGCAGATATTAACAGCGTAAGGCAAGAGTTTTTTAATAATACCAGGTTACCGAGATGCATTGGTACTTTGGACGGTACTCACATTAAAATCCAATCTCTCGAAAGGGAAGATGCAGAAAATTATAGAAATCGAAAAGGATTTTTTTCATATAATGTCTAAGCTATTTGTAGTGCAAATCTTAAATTCAAGGATATTGTCTGTAGGTGATTTTGAAAATAGGGTGTATAATAACAATTTTGTTGTAGCAGACAGTAGTTATGCCGTCAAGTAATATGTTATAATACCTCTATTAAACCCTCAAACTCGAGCCGAACATTTAGTTAATGAGTCTCAAATCTAAACAAGGAATCCCATAGAGAGATGCTTTGGAAGTTTAAAAAGAAGATTCCCGATACTCTCTTTAGGAATAAGACTAAAACGGGAAAAAGTGGAGGCTATTGTTATGGTTGCAGTGGTTCTTCATAATATTGCTTTATCTATCGAAGATGCGAATCCTCCAAGTATCAATGAAGAACTTGCAGCGGCAATATAGTTGACCAATAATATTAATAACAATATTCAACGTGCCCCAAGGGGAATCAACAGTAGTGTTCGTTATACATTAATAAATACATACTTTCAAAATTTGTTGAAAAAACATGTACATACATGCCATATGTCTAGCGAAATAAAACACCAAAATTCGAAAACAAATCAGGCACTATTTTGTTGAAACACCAAACAAATCTAAGGTAAGTACCTGCGGCAAAGGTAAGTGTAGTTATACAGGGTGGCCTGTTTATTATGGACCTATGCCTTTTCTCGGAGCCTGTCAGAGATTACAAACAAGTTAAATGCAAAAGTTTTTTGGGGTCTTATTCCTAAAATGTTATTTTTTACATAGACGAGGTACGAAATTTTATGGGAAAACATCCACTTCCTTAAATAAAATACTTATTTTTGGATTCTTCCGAAAATTTTAAATCTATTTTATGTATAATGTTCTATACTTATATTCAAATATTGACAAGCTACAAACAAAATAGGATTGTTATTTTACTCACTTTAGCTACCTGCTGCGGCAAAAGGATTAAAAGAAGAACAAAAACAATTTCATTTTTCAAGAGCTGTCGGATGGTGCAAAAGAATTAATGGTATTATTCTGGTACCACTCACTATCCTATTAAGCATCCTTATACCCTTGACTTTTGATTGACAACAGTTGAATTTAGGTATAGAAGATAGTACATAAAATAAATCTTAGGTTTTCCGAAAAATCCAAGGTGTGTTCCATTTAAAATAAAGAAGTAGACACTTTCTCAATAAAATCCTATATGTGTAAAAATCAAAGTAATAATATAATATCTTAAGAGAGTGGCTCCAAAAAACTAACTTTTTTTTCATAATTTACAGGTTCCGAAAAAAAGTATAGGCCCTTAATATACGGGCTACCCAGTACAGAGTAATCCCTAGAGGACGATATAAGTAGATCTTCTGACTTTATAATAAGCCAAAAAGAACATTTGTATTTAAACTTAAAGGGGTTAACTCGTGCATTTAAATAATATAACATATGACAACTAATACAACATAATATAACAATACAAAATATATTTTTAGGAAAATATTTTTGTGGCATACTCTTTTCTTTTTTATGTGGCTATTGTAGACTTTAAATAGAACCTAGTTTAACTAAACTTGCACTGGAACAACACACAAACCTCTGAACTACGTTCAACGAAGAACTGCAGTTTAGTAGAACTTAAGTGGAACCACTGCTTGAACAACCCGACCTAACTGTTTTAGTATTCGAAGTTTTGTTAGTTTCAAAAAAATTAAATGCAATGGTGTATGATTTTTTTTTTCATAAAAAAATTGGTAAATGATGCCCAAACAGGCTCGCGAAAACCGCATCTCGATATCTTATTCCTAAAATTTAGACCAAAGAAAATTTTATATGAAAATCCTATACTTTATTTTTTTTGGCAATTATTAGCAGGCCATGGAAACAAGAAAAAACAAATATTTAATCAAAACATAAACATACTTCTAATTGTCTATAGTTTCGCTTACTTTTGTATAATTAATTTTGTATAATCTTCCAAGCTAGTTGAGATATTTTTATAATTCCTTTACGGTAATATAGAGGACACTCTACAAATTGTTTCTTTATAAAAAATGTAATCCTATGATAAAAATTGACTCAACTACAACACCTTTGGTTTTCACATAATTTGTCCATTAAATTTTTTAGTTTTCCAAGGATCACTTAAAAACTATTCAAGGTACTTAAATGAGAGGTTTACACGAAAAAAATGCGTTTTCCACGGAATAATTTCATATATGCACCATTTTTGTGACTCTAATACTTCCTAAGATACAGTCAGTTTTATCCTTCAAGACCCAAAGATCATAAGACTACTCATATTTTTTTATTATATCTGGACATTTTCCAATATAACTTCCAAGCTAGTTGAGATATTTTTATAATTCCTTCACGGTAATATTAGGGATAGTTTACAGATCGTTTCTATATAAAAAATGTGATCCTATGATAAAAATTGACTTAACTACAACACTTTTGGTTTTCAAATAATTTTTCCGCAAAATTTTTTAGTTTTTCAAGGACCGCTTAAAAACTATTCAAGGTATTTAAATGAGAGGTTTACGCGAAAAAAATGCGTTTTCCAAGGAATAATTTCATATATGAACCATTTTTGTGACTCTAATACTTCCTAAGATACAGTCAGTTTTATCCTTCAAGACCCAAAGATCATAAAACTACTCACATTTTTTTATTATGCTTAGACATTTTCCAGTATAACTTCCAATCTAGATGAGATATTTTTATAATTCCTTTACGGTAACATAGGGGACACTCTACAGATCGTTTCTATATAAAAAATGTGATCCTATAATAAAAATTGACTTAACTACAACACTTTTGGTTTTCAAATAATTTTTCCATTAAATTTTTTAGTTTTCCAAGGATCACTTAGAAACTATTCAAGGTATTTAAATGAGAGATTTACGAGAAAAAAATGTGTTTTCCAAGGAATAATTTCATATATAAACCATTTTTATGGCTCTAATACTTCTTAAGATACAGTCAGTTTTATCCTTTAAGACCCAAAGATCATAAGACTACTCATATTTTTTTATAATGCTTGGACATTTTCCAGTATAACTTCCAAGCTAGATGAGAAATTTTTATAATTCCTTTACGGTAATATAGGGAAGACTCTACAGATTGTTTCTATATAAAAAATAAGATCCTAGGATAAAAATTGAGTTAACCACAGCAATTTTGGTTTTCAGAAAATTTTTTAATAAATTTTCCAGTTTTTTAAAGCACCCTTTACTTCAGACACTTAAACGAGGTTTTCACTCAAAGAAAAAGCGCTGTCTACCATATGATTTCAAAATTGAATAATTAGTCTTACCATTAATAACGTTAAAAACCTCGGTGGCCGATCGTATTTTCATGATAAGTACCATCGCGGGCAGCCGATCCACCGGGATATTCCTTAAGCTTAAAGGGGCGGTGGGGCCCAAACAGTTGGCCAACGCGCCGAAAAATTTCTGTCTGTTACTCTCGAACGTGATGTCCCAGCCCCACAGTACGAAATTTTTCTCGATTATCTCCATTATGCTCTCGAAGCCCAAGAGTTGCGTGCAAAACACGTTGGTGAGCACGCTGGCGTCGTGGTGCAGGTATATCGCCAGGATTTTTCTCTATAAACACAATTATTTAGCAATTTAATAAGTAAATAGATAAATATATAAATAATAATAAATTTGTAGAAAGCACTAGTAGTTGAATCATGTCTAAGCTATGGTATAATATGTTAAGGCGCTTTGTTGTTATAAACCTAAAAGTTGTTAACAAAGCTGTAAAAAAGAGAAAATAGTGGAAATATTACAGGTAAATGCTTTAAAACTTGTGTCTGGCGTAAAATTCATCCAATGAGTAAAAAGTCACTTCACTTTGTAAAAATGTCTCGTAATTTTTGCCTAAACTTAGGGTCAACTACAGAAATTGCCTCAAATGCCTGTAAAAGTTGCTTTATCTACTTGGAACTCAAAACGACTATTCCAAGCAATTGATCCTTCTTCCAGGCAATTTTCTGGAGAAAGGAAGTGCCGGAAAATAGCTTCCAAAGGTGTCAACTTCCTGGATGTATCAAAAACTGACTTCCATTACTTCAAAATTGCCTCAAACGCCTGGAAAAGTTGCTTTAGCTACTTGGAACTTAAACCACTATTCCAGGCAGTTGAAGCTTCTGCTAGGAAATTCCCTGGTAGAAATTGATGCCTGAAAGTACCAGAAAATGGCTTCCAAAAGTCTCAACTTCCTGGACGCATCAAAAAATTAATTCCATTACTTCAAACGCCTGGAAAAGTTGGTTTAACTATGTACAATCCTTAACCGCCTCAGTGGCGCCAGCGGCTTATTTGTAGTTTTATTAAATGGAAAAAAATATCGATTTCATGCAACTCGTAAAAACCTTCAGACTTTCCGAAGCCAGATCAGCATTTTTTTGTGGTATCAGCCTTTTTTCGAACAACCAAATTGGCTCGTGTGTGAAAATTATTATAATTCGTATTAAGATTATCGAGAGTAGCGCACTCATTTCATCGTCATCGTTTTACCGTTTAAAACCTTTTACTTTATTTTTAACTTTTCCATTTTATTTGTAATCAAGTAGTTAGCTGTGTTTTTTAATATATCCAGTATTTTTTAAAACAATTCTTGTCGGAGTTTTCTTTAATAAAAAGAAGCTATAGCGCACAAACTACTTGGAACTTAAACCACTATTCCAGGCAGTTGAGGCTTCTCCTAGGAAATTCCCTGGAAGAAATTAATGCCTGAAAGTACCAGAAAATGGGTTCCAAACATGTAAACTATCTGGCCGTAACAAAAAATGAGTTCCATTACTTCCAAATTACCTCAAACGCCTGGAAAAGTTGCTTTAGCTAATTGGAACTTAAACCACTATTCCAAGCAATTGAAACTTCTTCCAGGCAATTTCCAGGAAGAAATGGATGCCTGGAAGTGCCGGAAAATGGCTGCCAAAAGTGTCAACTTCCTGGACGTATCAAAAAATTATTTCCGTTACTTCAAAATTGCCTCAAACGCCTGGAAATGTTGCTTTAACTACTTGGAACTACAAGTGACTATTTCAGGTAGTTAAAACATTGTCAAGGTAATTTTCTGCAAGAAATTGATAATCAAAAGAGTGTCAACTGTTTGGACAAACCTAAAAATGACTTCGGTTACTTCAAAATTACCTCAAATGCCTGGAAAAGTTGCTTTAACTACTTGTAACTCAGGTGAATATTCCGGACAATTGAAACTTCTCCCAGGAAATTACCTAGAGTGTGTCAACTTCCTGGACATATCAAAAAATGCCTTCCCTCCCTTAAAATTTATCTCAAATGCTTTGGAAGAGTTGCTTCCACTACATGCAACTTAAATAACTATTCCAGGCAGTCGAAATTTTTCTCTCTCCAGGTAGTTCCCTGGAAGAAATTGATGCCTGGAAGTACCGAAAATTGACTCTCAAAAGTGTCGACTACCTTAACTTATCAAAAAAATGAGTTCCATTGCTTTAAAATTACCTCAAATGCCTAGAAAAGTTGCTTCAACTGCCTGGAACTACCGAAAACTGACTTCTAAGGGTGTAGACTGACTGGACACATCAAAATATTATATTACTTCAAATTCACCTCAAATGCTTAAAAGAGTCGCTTTAAGTAAGGCAATTCCTTTGAACAATGGGTAACTAAAATTACTAGGGTCATCCTCCACTAAATTTATTTGAAAAATATTAATCTGACATGTTTCGGACATATAACATGTCCATAAAATTAAGGGGTTCCGTCAATACGATAATTGTCCTTTGAAGAAATTGATTATTAAACTGCCTGAAATTGCCGGAAAATGACTGTCAAGAGTGTCAACTGCCTGGACGTATCAAAAAATGACTTCCATTACTTGTTAATTGCCAAAAAAGGACGAAGATCCATTAAAAGACATCAAAACTCCTGGTTGAAAGACTTTAGAGGTTCAGGTGCACTTTAGTGGCTTTTCGCAGGAAAATGTTAGCCACAATTAACAGTGGAATAAGTGGTACGCAAGTTATGAACCATTTTCCTTACGAGTGCTTGGAGGAGCTCCAGGCTGGATGTTTCAGGGACTTGAATACTAGTAAGATAAGAGACTGGATCGACATTAGACTGGGGTAAATTCTCAGAGAGATGCAAGGAAATACCCTGATAATATAAAGTGTTAAGGGATTGTTCTCAAGCTGTAGAAGTTTCAGAAACCGGAATATATTGGAAACCACTATTCCAGGCAGTTGAAGCTTCTCCCAGGAAATTCCCTGGAAGAAATGGATGCCTAAAAGTACCAGAAAATGGCTTCCAAAAGTGTCAACTTCCTGGACGTATCAAAAAATTACCTCAAATGCCTGGAAAAGTTGCTTTAACTACTTGTAACTTAGGTGAATATTCCGGACAATTGAAACTTCTTCCAGGAAATTTCCTAGAAGAAATTAATGCTACTTAGAATTAACGGAAAGTGACTACCAAAAGTGTCAACTGCCTGGACGTATAAAAAAAATAATTTCTATCCCTTAAAATTTATCTCAAATGCTTTGGAAGAGTTGCTTCCACTACATGCAACTTAAATAACTATTCCAGGCAGTCGAAATTTTTCTCCAGGTAGTTCCCTGGAAGAAATTGATGCCTGGAAGTGCCGAAAATTGACTCCCAGAAATATCGATTACCTTAACTTATCAAAAAAATCAGTTCCATTGCTTTAAAATTACCACAAATGCCTGTAAAAGTTGCTTATAACTCACGTAACTATTCCAGGCAGTTAAAACATCTTCCTGGTAATTCCCTAGAAGAAATTGATGGTTCAGCTGCCTGGAACTATCGAAAAATGACTTCCAAGGGCTGTAGACTGACTGGACATATCTAAATATTATATTAATTCAAAATTACTCCAACGGCCTGGAAAAGTTGCTTTAACTACTTGTAACTCAGGTGAATATTCCGGACAATTGAAACTTCTTCCAAAAAATGTCCTAGAAGAAATTGATGCTACCTAGAACTACCGGAAAGTGACTACCAAAAGTGTCAACTGCCTGGACGTATCAAAAAATTACATCCATTGCTTTAAAATTACCTCAAATGCCTGGAAAAGTTACTTTAACTACTTGTGACTCACGTGACTATTCCAGACAGTTGAAACATCTTCCTGGTAATTCCCTGGAAGAAATTACTTAACTCATCCACCTTATTTCTGACTGATTGTATGTTTAGAAGGGCTAAAGTAAACCATTTTTCAATTAACCCTGGCGTAAAAAAAATCCTCTCACTCAGCCACTCCATCATTATTCGAGTTCAAACTAAAGTGAGGTAAAGTTTGTAAAACAATTTTTGAGGCTTGGAAGGGCGTAGATAAATACAATGCCAAGAGTTTACATATTCATTTAGATAGTAGTCGATGTGATAATCCCACATAATTGTTAGTGATCACTCTAACAGATGCATTACAATTATGCACCTTTTTCAAAAGGTTAAAATAATAGTACCATAGGCATAAATTAATGTTCGTACTTCTTCACAGACATAAAAGATTGCTTAAACCGGACCATGACAAACAAGTAACACTTAAATTAAAACATTAAACTACATTATCACTAAAATCTGTAATATTACTAAAGACCTTTTTAGAGAACTTCTAAAAACTATTTAAATCCAGACTGTTTCCCTCCAACTTTTTATCTGAACGATCTGGAATATTTACTATTACCCAACTTTATACTAAAAATGTACTTAGATTCTCAATTTGTTAATACTAGAGCAAATACACATCAACATCTAATAATACCCGTCCCCCATTTTAGTGTATAACATATATAGCTCCCAAATTATTAAATATGTTGTCAGAACAAAAAATATTATACTGTAAAGAAAAAATTGTACTTATGGATTAAAAATAACATAAGTGTGCCATTAACTTTCATAAAATTATAACTAGCTAGTATTGATTGAATTTGATAATATGATTTAAGCAGGTATATGTTACTATTATTAGTCTTAGGTTGAAGTTCATTATGAACTGATTATTGATGAACTAAATGTGCATACACACAGAGACATTGTAAGCCCTAAAATATTTCAAAAAGGTGTGGTGTTTAAAATGTGAAGAAACTACATGTGTTTATAACAATAATAAAAAAAAATTAATAGTCTTACATCTTTGGCAGGTTTATTGCATGCCTCCTTAAGGGCATCTTCCAGGGTACCTTGGAAGAACATCGGATGAATGGGTCCGTATCTGGCAGTAAATCGCTCGTTAAAAGTCACCGTGCCTACTAGTTCGTCTTCCACGTTGTCCGGTACTAAAATGTGTATTTGGAAATAATTTAGGGAATTCTGAGGGTTTCATTATCGGGCGGAAACTCACTCAAAGGCTCTTGTTTCCTAGCGGTGTTCTCGTTATCGACGAAATATTCGTCGTCGACGTTGAAACTCTCCGAGGCGTCCTCGTATTCCTCGTCGTCGCTGTCCAGATGAACTATTTTCGGCATGGATTTCTTTTCGCGATCTCGCACATTCGGGTTTTTACGTACCGTTAACTCGTGGGCCGGATAACTATATAAAAAAATACTGTGATCGTTTAACTGCATTTAAAAAACTCTATCAAAGAGCATGTTTAATTAGCCGTTTTTATTTAGCTGTTTATACAATGCTGCGGTTCCTGGAAAAACCGGAGCACCGCGGGTTCATCCCCTTTGAACCCAAATCAACTAGACCCAGTGGCGTAGCTACCGGGGCAGCAGGGGCAGAAGCTGCTGCCCGGCGCTAGGAAGCACACGGCGCGTCCTATTTCTTGAACATAACAACAAACAAATAATGTAATAACTTTACTATATCAATATCTATGAAAAAAAACCATACCCAACCCAAACGTAATACGCTAAAATAAGGGAATACGGAACGAAAACTTCCGCCGCCAGCCGTAGCCCAAAACAAAGACAGCATTAATAGTAGTGATGCGAAGAGTCTGGATGAATCGTCCGTTCAATCCGAATATCAAATTATTCCGAATCAATCCGGATATCTAAATCGTCCGGATACACGCCGCCCGTTCGACCGACAATGAAATAAAAGCTTGTACGAGGCTCACGAAGTTCCACGTTCCACCGGCTAAGAGAATCCGAATTAAATCGTCCGGACAAATAACCCGGCAATCGGCAATATCGTCGCGGGGCCTTGTGTAAATATTGCTTTATCTATCCTTATTGTACTCATTTAGAAACATAAGAGACAATACGAGAACGCCCAAACTTTTTAAGGGTCGCCTGACCTTCAGAAGTTTTTTTGTAAACAAAGCATTTTTGTATTGATATTTTGCATCGTTTAAAATACACTTGATTTATTACATACAAAATTAGCTATTTTAGTTTTAACATCATGTAGAAATCCGTAAAAACGAAATGTCTAATGGGTTGCATAATGCATACTTCATATTCGAAAAACAGCTATAAAAAACGTTTATCGGACGGTCGAGCATCAAGCCCGAAGGCCGAAACATGGCATAATTTGCCGAACGGGCGAGACATCGAGCGGATAAATTAATCCGGATGAAAAAACCGAATTTTCAATTCATCCGAATCAATACTGTCCGGATATTGAATTAATCCCGATTTTTACAACACTAATTAATAGTTTTCTAAAGCGCGCCTAAAATTGACGATCGCAAAAAGGGGTAGTGGAGTGGGAGTGGGTGACATCGATAAAGCAGCGACAGTGGGCACTCCGGCAATCCGCAATAACATTTATCGCGTGCATCGTGCATTGTCTAAGTATATGTTATTTTCATAATTAATGCGTGAATTTTGACGTATTATTTGAGATTCAAGTTTGGTGGTGAACTTTTTGGCGGCATTTTTCCTCAAGGGAAATAGTACCAATGCTTTAAACTGAGAGGAGTGCTTAATCAGCTTTTATAAGCCTGTCATAATTTTTTCTTTCTGTATTTTCGGCTTCCTTGCATGGGCATAATACAGAGCTTTTGGTAGTTTTGATTTAGTCAAAATTTACACAATTAAAATGTTCTGTAACTTGAACAGGCAGCGGCCGCGGCCGTCATCAAGTATCTATATTATACGGCCGCCTTGACTTTGGAAGTTAATAAGGTGCTATTTACAACAATGCATAAGAGTCAAATTGATGTTTTTTTTTGTATTACAACGGTACAAGAGTGACTTTGATAGCATTCTAAATTCTAATATAGTCAGTTATTATTGTAGGATTATAATTTAGAAAATCAAAAAATTTCATATTAAGGTCAGGGGCTTACTAAGGGATATTTTGTGCGGCTTGTGCTGCCTTGGAGTGTCTTGAAACAACTTATTTATTTCTTTTTCAGAAACTGATAATGAGTAAACAGAAGCCCAGTGGCTGGGAGTATCACAAACGGCGACTAGAACAAGAAGCGAAGAATTCGAAACTCCCCAAAATTAGTCATTATTTTAAAACTGCGCCAGTGCTTGTTGAAAAAAATTCTTCATTACCGTTATCAACGTCTGAACAACTTCAATCTTCCAGTAATTCCTCAATTGCTCCAGTTTCTGCAGAGTTCTTGGTGCCTAGCGTATCTGGCGTATACCATACATTATCAAATAACGAACAAAGCGGTGAATCTCAAACTTCTTTACGAAGCCAACCTTCTGCTTCTTTAAAAATTACCCATTCTTGTTTTGACTTGCCTTCATTTGGCTTTACATCAACCTCTACCAATGTTCTACAAGAAAATAACAAAGCACAACTCCTTTACTTAGAACTTCTAGAAACTATTCCCGAAGACAGTAGTGTAAATAATGTGTTAAAAAATGTTTTGGGAAAAAAATATCCTACCGATATTGCATATTATTCAAAAATCTATGGCATAGGTCAGCCCCCAAGTTTCATTAAAAAATGTATTATTAAATATGGATCTTGTAAACCAACTGAATCTTTTCCTCGAAATGACGGAGGAGATGTTTTTCGGCAACTTATTATTTCTCGAAATTAAAAAGCGGGTTAGAAGTGCCTAGGCAGTGGTTGTGCTATTCTTTGGAACAAAACGTTTGTTACTGTGAACCTTGTTGGATCTATTTGGTGATAGATCAAAACCATATTTCAAAATTAACTGGGTACAAGGAATATCCAATTGGGGCATGTTATCCAGAAAAATTAATAAGCATGAAAATGCCAATTTTCATATCGAATCATGTGTTATTTATGATGCCTGGAAGGCAAATAAATGTATAGATTCTCAGATGGAAGACATTCTCCGAAAGAAAGCCAATTTTTGGAGGCAAGTTTTACGTCGAATTATAGATGTTACATTAACTCTGGCAATACGCAATCTCCCATTTAAAGAACACCGGGTTTCAAAACATGAAGTTGAAGGGACTCTAGTAGGTGGAAATTTTTTATCAATTATAAATTTACTAGCAAGATACGACCCAATTCTACAACAATTACTAGAGAAACCAAGTGGATCAATTTAGATATTTAAGTCCTACGGTACAGAATGAGCTTATCAATCTAGTGGCGGGACAACTAGAAACTGAGTTATTTATTGAAATCAGAGATGCTCCTTTTTTTTCAATTATTCTGGACACAACACAAGACATTGCCAAAACTGACCAACTTAGTTTAATATTTCGCATTGTTAAAATTATCAAGGACGAAAACAGTCAAATGCCAAAAGATATTCAGATTAAGATTAAGATTCTTACAGGATTTTTTGCTGTTACTGATCATACTGCCACAGGATTATTACAGTTTGTGAACGATGTGTTTACGAAGAAAAATATCGAGATTTCCAAATGTCGTGGTCAGGGGTATGATGGCGCTAGTGTCATGAGTGGATGCTACAATGGTTTGCAAGCGAAAATAATTGATATGGAAAAAAATGCTCACTATGTGCATTGCGCGGCCCATAATTTAAATTTGGTTATCAATGATGCTGTTAATGGAGTATCCGAAGTTTCTAATTCCTTTGATCATGTAGGTGCTTTGTATGTATTTTTTTCAAGCAGTGTAAAAACGTGGGACTTGTTAAAACAGTCTCCTGTTAGAAGCAATATCCTGAAAAAAACTAGCTCCTACTCGTTGGGCTCCGAGGTACGATGCTTTGGTTGCCTTAAAGGCTAATTACAAAGAAGTTTTGCATGCTTTGACAGATGCTTGCAGACATGCTTTTTAAGCGGTAAACCGAGTGAAAGAAGCGAAGCAGCAGGTCTAAAAAAATATATCGAAAAATTTGATTTTATTTTACTTATTGTGCTATTTTCGAAGTCTAAATATTGCCTCACAATACTTACACAATACTTACAAAGATTGTGATATGATGGAGGCTACAGCTTATTTAGAAAGTGCCTCTACAGAAATGATAAATTGTAGAGAAAATTTTGATGAACTTAAAAGTGAGGCAATAATTTTAGCAGATAGCTGGGGCGTAAACACTGAGTTTTTAGAAAAACGAGCAAAAAAAGTTAAAAAGTATTTTGATGAACTTCTGAGTGATTATAGGTTTTCCGACGCCGAAAAGAAGTTTAAAATCTCAGTATATAATGCTACTCTAGATATTGTAATCAACCAGTTAAAAAATCGATTATCAGCTTTTCACAATGTTTCTTCAAAATTTAACTTTCTATTCCCAAAATTTCTTATTGAGTTAAGTGATGATGAACTTAGGAAAAGGGCGGTATTGTTATTTGAACAATATAATGATGATTTACAATATGAAATTGGGGTCAAAACACTAAACTTTAGGTCTACTTTTCGAACTGAAATTGTTAAATGTAGTAATGTGAAAGATGTCGCCAAACTTTTGATATGTGATCATCACACTGCCACGGCTAGTTTTAAAAATTTATATGCAGCGTTTTTATTATTTTTAACAATTCCAGTGACTACTGCTTCTGCAGAGATCTTTTTCGAAATTAAAAATAATAAAAAATTATTTAAGAAGTACTATGTCGCAATCGAGACTTAGTAACTCGGCTCTTTTGAACATCGAAAATGAAAGAGCTCAAGGTTTGAATCTTGAGTGTTTAATAGATCTCTTTGCAGAAAGTTTTCATAATGGGTAGACGACAGAAAGGTTTATGTTAATATAATATTTTGTTAAAAAATTATCGAGTTTTTATTTTTTTGCCCCCTTTTCTTCCCATACCATTTCTTCAGAAATGGCATGAGCGCGACTGGGCTCTGATGCCCGGCACCACTAAACGAAGCTACGCCACTGACTAGACCACAACTTAATTCGACAATGCTTAAACTTGTTGCAGGTTCTATTGTACTTGTATATTTTGCAAATAAAATTTCGCAATTCCCGCTTATGGGTACAAATAAGAAAAAACCATCATTCTACCTTATTCCGGATAGGGCCAGCAAAGTGTTATCGTCTATATTGGGAGGCCAGCCCGTCCACACCTGATGTCTCACCGGCACATTCGTTAAAGAATAAATGTCCGTTTTCACTTGCAGGATCGGTTTCGTGCCCTGATACTTTAGATCGTAAGTTTTGTTCTCGAATTTGATGTGTAACGTGTAGGTGCCGTTCAGTTTCTGGCTCATTTCATTGCTAAAAACGAAAAAAAGGGTCGATTTAACTTTAGCTATTATTGTTTGCCCTGGTACATGGAAAAAATACTTCTCCATCTAAGATTAACTCCCATCTTCATTCCTTACAATCAATAGTAGTTCTTGATTCAAGAAATGATAACCCTCATGTCAATAATAATTAATGTAGTATCAAGAATAAAGCTATAACTATAAAAATATGTGAATCTTAAATAAAATTGAATTTTTCTTTTAGGAAGTATATTTGGCTCTTAAAACCTAATAGGTATTCTTGATTCAAGAAAAGAACACACGAAAAGAAAGCTATGCTTAATGAAAAGGTTCTAAGGCTTAGAATAAGAACAAAATTACTTTCGTTTTCAAGCATTCATAAATAGGGGGGGAAAATTACTTACTCATCTTCGGCGGTAACACCGTCATTAAGCGATTTCACGGTGAGAAAAAGCTCATTTTCCCGCGGCAACATTAACTGTGAAAAGGGCGTTTTCTCGTAAGCCTGAATGCGGGCCCACCCCGACAGGGTCTGTCTACAAGGGGCCACACTAACCTCGTTCTGTATCCTTTGCTTTAAATCACCTGAAAAACCCACTCCCTCAAATTACCAACAAACAAATCGAAGCGGGGCTCGTTTCTTACTTAAATTGGCGGAATCCGGCAGTCGAATCTTGATAACCCGGTCGCAGTACATGATTTTAAAAGTGAGCATGAGGGGGTCCTTGGAGCCACCACCGCCGCCCCCGCTGCTGCTACCGGAAGTGCCCGCCCCAAAATTCGGAAGTGACGACGTGGCGGACATGGAGTATTCCCGCTTTTTGGCCGGCGGATGTCCGTGGACGTGATGGTTCCCGATGTCCATCATGCGATCGGTGGCGCTCTGGACCGGTTTGAATGCGGACGCGGGCGGTGGAGGTACCGCCGGCGGTACGTCCGCGTCATCGTCGTTTTCGACGATCATCACGTCCGGATCGTTTCTTCTACCGTGAAACGATTGGGTGTCGGGCGGCATTACTCTGCTCACCGCCCTCTAAAATTACCAGTTTTATCATTCGGAGAGTTAATAGTATGGGTTTTTAATTGGGATCAAAGAAAATGTATTTGTTAAGGAATAATTCGATATATAAGGGATTTTTTTGGATCTAATGCTGCACGAGATTTTTGTTTGATTGTGTATGTCACAGAATACTGCTGCAGGGCAGTTGCTCTCGACTGGTTTCATTCTTACCTATCTAAAAGCACACACATCCAGATGACATATCATTGTTAATTTATTTTCACGTTTTGTCTGGTTTGTGTCTTGTTTTTTGGTAGTATAATATACATATGTTTGTCGTAATTGTATAGTGTTTGTTGATTATTCAATTGGTAACCTTGTTGTATAACTTGTATTAGTTTTTGACTAAATAAACGATATATATAAAATGTCCATCGCATTTTCTGTGGAACATGCTCGAACCAACTATTACCTAAATTCTCCCATGTGTCGCCTCTATGATAATTTAGAAAGTGTTAAATTACTTATTTAAGGCAAATAGCATAATTGGAATATTGTAAATGATTTACTTGCTTTGTAACCTACTCTATAATTGGTTTTTTACTGTAAAGTTTGTAAATAAATGATTATCAAGGTAATTTCCGAGGAATAATTTCTATGTGAACGATTTTTCTGGGCCTAATACTTTCTCGGCTACAGTCAGTTTTGTTTTGTCTGTCAAAACCCAAAATCAACGCAATTGCTCAATATTTTCTAATATAACCTGCCTAATAGTTGAGATATAATTATAATTTCTTTATAGTAATATAGGTGAAACTCTATAGATTAATTCTATAAAAAAAATCTGATCCTAGATTAAAAATTAACTTGACTACAATAAGCTCGGTTCCTGGATAATTTTTGAACTTAATTTTTTAAGGCCCATTTGAAAACTGTTCAAGTTACTTAAATGGAGTAGTATACGCAAAAAAAGGGCATTTTCTAAATAATAATTTAAGATATTAAGCATTTTTGTGGTTCCTGAGCTAGTCAATTTTGTCATACTCCATAGATCAATTGTGCCTAAAAAATTTGTCCCTACCCCAGAATTTTTCAATTAAAGGTAATTTCTTCATGAGGTTTTGGAGATAAAAGCACTTTTCCCTATTTAAGACCTACCTGGAAGCTTAAAATATTGTAGTCGAATAGAAGTCCATATTTTGTAGGAGAATGTGTATATAAATATTTCAAATAGGAATGAATTCCCATTCCCGATAACAGGTAATTTTTGTTTTATTTGGTGAACATATATGTTTTTTGCAATGTTCTGTATCTGATGATGGCTGTTTACACAGCCGAAATGCATAATACATTTACCTAAGTGACCCACATGCATTTCACGATCATCACGTCCGGATCGTTTCTTCTACCGTGAAACGATTGGGTGTCGGGGGGCATTACTCTGCTCACTGCCCTCTAAAAGTCAATTTTATCATTCGGAGAGTTTTTAATTGGGATCAAAGAAATTTCAAATTCAAAAGTATACAATACATCTTGTTTACAAATTGAAGGTTAAATCACTACCTACAACTACCTAAAAAAACAGATTTTAAAAATCTGTGTGTGTTGGTTCTACCTATTCTAGTTAATTTTTTCTTATATTTAAAGTTACATCTTATCTTATAAATAATATTTGTGCTTTTTTGTATTAAACATGTAAATATTATAAATTAGCAATCAAAACATACCCACAAGAAAACAGTTTCAAAATTCAAGCAAAAGCTACTTTCCAATATCCACTGACCTATTTTGTGTTTGACAACCTTAAATGATTTATTCCTAATGAAGTCCAGGACCAGTATAACTAATATGCCTCTGGAGAATATCAATTTTAGATTTAGGTTCTTAGCATTACAAGTAGTTTGATTATGCGTTATTCTTTGTCTGTAATACTGAGTATTAAGCATAAAGCATGTCAAAAGTTTACTCTCCTGAAAGAGTAGGTTCATGGAAAATCTTTTATTTCTAAACATCATGATCTTTATACTATATAACTATTTTTAACATTTTAATGGTCAAAACATTTCTAAGCTCATAAAATTTGTATACGAGTTTTCTAATCTTTTTTGTGACATAATCGACATGTGTTTTTCAGTTAAGATTTCCATCTAGAAAAATACCTAAATATTTTAAAGACATTACCTTCTCAATTTTGTCAGAACAGGCACACTGCATTACATCTAAACAGCGAGTTCTTGCAGTTAAGTGACAATAAGCTGTGATCTAACCAACACTTAATTTTTGTAATAGCAGCGTCCCATGACTCATCCTGCACTATTATGGCAGTATCGTCAGCAAAACAAAACACTATACCCTCATTGCTGCTAAGAATAGACAAAATATCATTTATGTAGATATTGAATAAGAGTGGACCCAGCACCGTCCCCTGTGGAATGCCACAAACCATCGCTAGAGACTCACTTACAGTATCTCCAATCTTAACACGTTGTGTTCTATCATTTAAGTAGCTTTCTATTAATTTATATGCAATACCTATTTTATAGGAAAATCCCCAAAACTCTTTTTCCATCGTCCAACTTTCAATCAACTCTGTGACTGCACTCAATATGCATTCTCTGTGCTGGAATTCTTTTCAAATGCATATTGATTCCTGTAAAGTAAGTTTTTATCATCAAGGAAAGAGTGTAGCTTGACTTTTATGCATTTTTCAAGTAATTTACTAATCATACTTATTAAAGTGATAGGTCTATAATTGGAAAGTAATTCCCTATTACCACTCTTAAAGACTGGGACTAAATTTGCTTGGAAAGACTCAAGTAATTGTAATTCTGTTTTAGGACTTCTGAAGTAAAATGATCCTCACCTCTCTTTACATTATTTCTTATAGTGAGTTGATTATGCTGATTAGGTCATTGTCAGTTACTGGTGTAAAATAGAGTACAAGACTCTACATTTGAAAAAATGCATTTGTTAAGGAATAATTCAATATATAATACTGAAAAAATTAAGGGGGCAAGGGTACTCCCTTGAGAAGCACCACTCAGAGCTGGATATGAAAAATTTGAGAAGATCAAGATGAAATCCCATCAGACCATGGTCCAATCTGTCAAAGGCCTTCGAAAAATCAGAATAAAAAACATCTAGTTGTCTCCTCTTTTTTTAGTTAGTTACTGTAGACCTTCTGGAAAAAAAAACTGTGCTGCTTAATAAGTGAAATAGTTCATTATATATACACAGTTCAAAGACCTTTGAAAAGTTGCATAAGATCCTGCATAAGGCCATACTGGTCTGTAGTTTTCTATATTGTTTGTAGGACCACCCTTGTATAAAGGAGAGATTCTTGCAATCTTCCAAATGTCCGTGAAAGTACATGATTCAATTGCCAATTTAAAAATATGACAGAGAGGAGTTGCAAAAAAATGTGCACAATCTCGAAGAATAAAAGAGGGTATTTTATCATGGCCATCAGCTGTATATTTATTCTTCATCTTTTTAAGTGCAATATTTGCTTCCTGTTCTGTTAAGGGTTTAATTTTTATAGTTCGATAGGCTGCATTATTAAGATCTTCATATTTTAGGTTTGAAAATGCACAAATTATTAGTATAATTAATTGTACCTATTTTTTGTAATAAATTTCTTATCATTATTATTATTATCCTTATGTGTATGACAGATCTGGAGAGTTGTAATATTAAGAGATTCATCTATCTGATGATAGTAATTAATGTCATCTACAGCCCCATGTTCCTTAAATAAAATATATATTAGAAACTTATGTGGCACTCTTTCAATGGCTTCAATATGAACTTTGTAATGTGCTGACACATTACAAACATATGAACAATAATCAAGGAGAGAAATGTCTTGTACAACGAAGTATAACTAAGACAAGGAGAAAATAGGCCATTTGTAAAAGACTTATTCACTACATGAGCTAAACAAACTGAGGCCAGTGTAGGTAGAGTTTTAATGACACTTAATGGCAACCTATCTGCCCTGTATCTCTTTGAATATGTATTTAATTCCCCGCTTTCTAAACACATTTTATCAAAAGTAGAAAGTGCCCAAAAAAATTTCCGGATTTATTGTTAGAACCGCCAAGGAGCTAAGTGTGGAAGTGAGTCTCTATCTTTTCAATAGCTTGGAATATGGGTCCAATTTCTGATCTTTTAAGGAAAACTTGAGAACCTTTTGAGGCACTTAAATGAGTGTCTTGTTAATCCGACAAGTGTTCCTCATGGGATAATTTCATATGTGAATGATTTTTCTGGGCCTAATACTTTCTCGGCTACAGTCAGTTTTGTTTTGTCTGTCAAAACCCAAAGTCAACCCAATTGCTCAACATTTTCTAATATAACTTGCCTAATAGTTGAGATATAATTATAATTTCTTTATAGTAATATAGGTGAAACTCTATAGATCAATTCTATGTAAAAAACCTGATCCTAGATTAAAAATTAAGTTGACTACAATAAGTTCGGTTTCTAGAGAATTTTTGAAGCTAATTTTATAATTTTTTAAAGGCCCACTTGAAAACTGTTCGAGATACTTTACACTAAAAAGGGCATTTTCTAAAGAATAATTTTAGATATTAAGGATTTTTGTGGTTCTAATACCTGAGCTAGTCAATTTTGTCATACTCCATAGATCAATTGTGCATACAAATACAACCTTGGAAATTTTTAATTAAAGGTAATTTCTTCATAAGGTTTTGGAGATAAAAGCACTTTGTCTATTTAAAAAGTTACCTACCAAGAAGCTTAAAATATTGTACTTAACTAAGTTCATGTTTTACAACTATCATATTTATGCATTGTCATTTTATAGCATGATTTACTGTTTACAAAAGCCCTATGTTGGCAAAACAACTTATCCACTACAAAATTCAATAAAGTTTCTTAACACTTATAAACCAATCACAAAATACAATTGTTCCTCAAAACTTATCAATAATTTCAAGAACTAATCATCCTCTAGGTAGCTAGAAAAAATCAATACAAAGAACCTGCAATCCAAAACACTTAGAGAGCATGTGATATTTCATAATCAATCTACAGCTGTTTAAAAAACTTGGAAATGCTCCCTCAACACAACTAAAAAAAGCTTCCAAAACGGTTAAATCTAAAAATAATTGTTGGCTGGCCCTTTAAGATGCCCCAAACAGTCAAGCAAGAAAACCTTTGTGCAAGCAAAGCAATGATAAAAATATAAAACTGTTCGTTGAATTAACATACCAAAAGGTCCCAGTTGGTCTCTTCTAAATGGTAAATCGCTTCGGCGACGTCCTCGAGCCCCGTACAGGCCTGAAATCGTGATAAAATTGTTTTTATTCCCGTTTGTCATCCTGGGTATAAACAAAGGGGGCCACTCGGGATGGATTGAATGGTCCGGTACGCGGTACACTCACCTGGAAATCGGCCAGGATCTCTTCCCTATTCTCGGACATGGTTAAGCTTATTGGAAACTAATTTTATAAAAGTAAAAACTTATTTTTTTTCTAATTAACGTGCACAAAAACTCAACAAATCCATTCGATTTGACAGTAACGAAACGTCACTGTCACTTTATGGGGAAATGAAATTATATTATGCGCACGCGTCGTAAATATAGGGAATTCGATTCGGATCGGTCGCGACCAGGTTAATAAGTTTCTTAATATAATTTAAATAAGTGAATTAATATAATTTCACCAGATTCCTTATCTAGTTAGGATTAAACGAGTTAAATGCATTGGCGTTTTATGAAGGTTATGTCCAAGCAGCGAAAGGGGAGCTATTGGCAACACTGTAATGACAGTAATGACAATAATTAGCAGTGTCCCCAACACTACGAGTTTTTGATAGATTCAGATAATAAAAGATTTTTATTAAATATTACATGATTATAATAAAAAATTCTTACTGTTATATGCTATACACATGCTGCTGACGAATTACTCTCAGTTAAAAACGTGGAATAGTGTGAATTTCAAAAGTTGGCCAGCTTGGCCTTGACAGCGCGCCAAATAAACTGTCATCAGTGTCACTAAAGTCATTCATTCATTTGTTTTGTTTTTATTTACGCCAGTTTTGGGGATTAGATCCAAATAAATCTCGCTCACTTTAATCAACTAAACTTGAAAAACTAACAAAATGAGCGTAAGCGCGGCGTCCACTACCTCCGTGATGGCGGAGGACGATATGGACGACACCAAGGGCTTCCAGCCGATCTCGAAATTGGAGGGTAACGGAATCAACGCGGGCGACATCAAAAAACTGGAAGAATCGGGCTATCATACGGTCGAATCGATAGCCTACGCCCCCAAGAAGTTCCTTTTGGCCATAAAGGGGGTCTCCGAACAGAAGGCCGATAAATTACTGGCCGAGGCCCAGAAAATGGTCAATATGGGATTCACCACTGCGACAGAGGTGCATCAGAAACGAGCCGATCTCATCACTATTACGACCGGCTCTAAGGAGCTCGATAGGTTGCTCGGTGGTGGTATAGAAACTGGAAGCATCACGGAAATATTTGGGGAGTTTCGTACGGGAAAAACTCAAATTTGTCATACATTAGCGGTTACTTGTCAGGTAAGTGAACTTAATTGATTTTATCAGCAGCAATACTTTCATATAGATTCCTTTACAATGGTCTTGAATTACTTTTATATAGAATTTGTTAACGATTTATCTTATTAATATAAGAAGTCACTTGAACGAGATGTCTGAATAAGAACAGTCCTCGAGACAGCTTCTTTGAGAGACTTACAAGGTGTTGCTCACAAGTTAAATGAATATTCAGAAATTTAGCTTCCATTCCATATTCGGGCAAGGAACCATGTATAATTTCATTGTTATTACTAAGAGTGAAGTTAATACTTTGCAATTTTGAATTATTTAAAGATAAATGATTTGCTAACTTCTGCTCTCATTCTGGTTCATCCTGAGTTTCTTACCCAATTACAGAAAAGAATTTCATTTGGAAAAAAAAAGAGAAACAATAAAAATATGTTGAAGTTGGTACTTGCGCATGCAAAACAAAAAAGAAATCATGCTTAATATTGTATGTACTTAAACAGACTATCTATATACATACTAGAAAGACTCTGCATCACTTATCTACTTTATATTTTCTATAATGGACCTTAAAACTTGTCAACAAAAATATCGCACCGTTGATGTAAATTATTATTAATATAATTCTGACACATTATAGTCCTAGCTGGATTTACATAAAACAATCTAGTTAGATCATTTATAAAAATGAGAAATGATGTTAGTTATACAGTCATTTACAGTATTTTATAGGTATCTGGGGTAAAGCATCAAATTATATAATAAGACACTTTAAAATGAGCAATAAAAAACATTTACCTTTTGCCACATTGCTACCCACCCATAGTTTATAAGTTCAAGTTATTTCTTTATGTATGTCAAATCAAAGATTCCTCGACTAAATTTGTTAATGTGATTAGTCTGCATTCTACTAGAAAAAAAAAATGTATAGACCAAAAAACCAAAGTAATGTCGGATTAAAATCTCTTTATCATTATAGTGCTAAGTTATATGATAACTTACGAGTAAATATAAGAAATGTTCACAGAGTTTATTTTAAAAAAAAAAAAGCTGTAGACATTTTTAGTTACCTCTGTCATGGAATTTACTTGGGTTAGGAATTTTTTTTCATGTTGACTTTATAGAAATACTAACCTTGTTCGTTAAATCATTAAATTCATTTAAATCATTACATGTATCTTTTTGGAATTGGAAAGAAAAGAAAACCTTAAAATTTAAGCTCATTTCCATCCTTAAATAAGAAAAGAAGACAAGATTAGAATATACTTTATTGTTAAGAAATACAAAGTTTTCTATCAACAAAAGCAGGCTAATGACTACATTTGGTAGAGTACAACACCACTTTTAAAATTAAAAAAGAAAAAAACAAATGGATACAAGTATAAACATATGCATCAAATACAATTGCTAGGTTCTCAGTTAGGTGGGTATATAAAGATTCCTCTAATAAAAGAGTTAACAATTTTCCTCTAAACTGCCTGATAGAGACAGCACATCTAATATTCTCATATATAAATGATTTGTGAGTAAGAGTACTTTTCGGTATCAGTAAGGGAACAGTAAAGTGTCCATACCCATTTCATTAATAATACTTTTACCTACACTACAAAAATGTCTATTTAAACTATTAATGATACAGATCCTCTCTTTCACATGTCTGTAATCTATACATAGACGTTTTACTTAGTTGCCAGCAGATGTCGGAGGTGGCGAAGGTAAATGCCTGTACATAGACACGGAAGGCACTTTCCGCCCTGAGAGACTAATAGCTGTCTCGGAAAGGTTCAAAATGGACCCAAAAGTGGTACTAGACAATGTCGCTTATGCCCGAGCATATAATACAGACCAACAGACGCAGCTGCTTATACACGCAAGCGGAATGATGACAGAGTCGAGGTATTCGCTGATCGTTGTGGACAGCGCGATGTCCTTGTATAGAACCGACTATTCTGGCAGGGGAGAATTGTCTGCCAGACAAATGCATCTGGCCAGATTTCTTAGGATGCTATTGAGGCTGGCAGACGAGGTAGTTTTTCACAATTAAAAAAATAATTGTTTATTATCGAGGAATTTATCCTAGTTCGGAGTGGGTGTGGTTATCACCAACCAGGTTGTGGCCCAAGTAGATGGGGCGGCCATGTTCAATGCTGACCCGAAAAAGCCTATAGGAGGGAACATTATGGCGCACAGTTCCACCACACGACTTTATTTGAGAAAAGGTCTCTTGAATCACTTGTTTGAAATTTTTTTTTTGTTGTTTATTGGGTGGTTTTTAGGTCGAGGAGAGACGAGAATGTGCAAAATTTACGATTCGCCTTGTTTACCGGAAGCAGAGGCCATGTTTGCCATTAATCCCGACGGCGTCGGTGATCCTAGGGAATAGTTAGTTATCCAAATTGGATTGTGTTAATTTTTGTTGTGGTTGTTGTTTCGGTTCAATTTTCGAAGCAAGGCTCGTTCAGTTTATTTAAGCAGGGTTTGTAAGTTAAAGTTGTAAATTTTAAGGCTGTACAAATTAGTTGAATTAAATGTATGCAGTCGGAACTAGATAACGCGAACCGCGATGTACTTGCCATTAAAACCAAAATAGTTTTTTGTATATTTCAAGGTTGTTTGCAGATTGTAACTACATTAACACTTAGGGTTAATTGAAGAATGAAAGTACCAAAGGCACTAAGTGCCATAATTCTGAGATATTTAAGAAAACCACTAAGAAAGCAACACTCTTTTTTTTTTATATGAACTTGTAAAACCGATTCTTAACATTTAGAATTAGGTACTGGTAGAAAACAAATCATTTTTTTTATCAATAAAATGGAATTTTAAAGTATGTTTGGAACCAAAACTGAAAAGGCATAAGCGCCAAATGATAAGTCCTCCAAAGGTAAGTTAAGTGCCTTACAATTTAAGGTGTAAGTACCAATTAAAAGCGAGTTGTGTTTCTGCTTGGTCCAAAACTCTTTTTTCATAAAATATTTTGTGTTCAGGATTTCCTAGCTAGGGAATCATAGATGATACGAGATTTTCTTTTATTAGCGGTAATCTTATTCTCGCGGGGGTAAAAGTTTTAGATCGTCAGTAGTTTTTCCTTTTTTCAATACATTGATTTTCTTCCAGGCTTGAAGTACTGTTGGATTTTTAGGATCAATCTTTACTGATATTTAAGGCTTTAGGGTTAAGAAACGTGTCAGCATCTTCTTATATCCCAAAATCCGTTTACAGACATGTCAATAATTTCGAATGGTAGATCATATTTTGCGGATGTTATTACATCATGTAAATCATTTGGGCACCATTGCCTTCATAACACGCTTCTTTTCTTCAATGAGAGCAAAGTCTCGGTCACAATCCATAAAACTGTGACCACTTATTAGAAAGTTATACTCGTATTGTCTCAAAAACATCATGCAGAGCACGGAACAGAACACTAAAACAAATAGGGGAATTGTGCCTTGAGATGGCATACTTTTTGGTTGACGGAGATAATTTTGGAAAATTAAAATATATTGTTGAAAAAAAACAAGTTAGCTTTCATTTTATATTAGATTCTTTCCTTATAGCCAGCTAAAATGTCTTTAATTCAAATAGATATTTTTTTCTAGATATTTAAAAAAATGTGCTGCTATGCCATCTCACACCAACAGCTTAGGGTAAGATGGCATACTACTATGTCATCTCACCCTAGCCAATATGAATGAAAATCCTTTATAATTCTTTATTGGTAATATTATTTATAGCCGTGTAATGAAAAATAAACCTATATCGTGTAAAATACAGGCAAAAAAAGACCAAATGCAAAGTTTTTAAAAGCGAAAACGTTAACTACAAAACACAAAATACTTTCATGATATAAAACGGTATCTTCATATTTTATTTGCATAGATCGCATATAAATATATCCAGTCTTCGTTGGAGCGTGACAGCGAATATAATTCATTGCAATAAAGGCACGCAACGTCATCTTCGTCGTCAGCAGCGACTTGAAAATTTTCAGGTTCTTCATCAATGACAGGTAATTTTCTTTTTGCTGCTCGAGCCGATTTTCTCAAGAATGCTGCTTCTTTTTCGACAATCGCTGCTTTGGCAAGTTCAATTTCAGGTGTTGTATTAAGCACGCCATATTTTCCTCCCTTTCTCGGCTTTCTACTTTTTAATATCGAAGGAGCAACAGGAAGTGGAGAAATATCTTTTATTGACATTCTTGCGGGTTTCTGTGTTGAGGTTTCTGCAGCGTGTGTAATGTCAGCTCCAGAAATTTGAGGATTTTCAGTGCCTTGTGTATTTCCTTGTTCATTGTCTGGAATATTTGTGACGTCTGCTAGTTGAAACATCCAGTCTGGAAAAATGTCTTTATTGGACGGATATATGCCAGTCTTACTGAATGCATTAACAGCATTTCCTATAGTGGCGGCCTTGTTGTAGGCTTCTTTTAGTATACCACCGATTTGAAAATGGGTAACCGTTCTTCCTGGATGAGATTTAAGCCAACGGGATAATTCTAGGTTATAATATGTTTTAAGAGATCCAAAAAAACACACGTCTAACGGCTGTACCCGGTGGGTGCAATGAGGTGGAAAGCAAAATACGATGATGCCGTTTTCTTTGGTTAGAGCCGCATAATTTTTGTGGCTGCTATGTCCATCCAACAGGAGAAGAATTTTATTTGTAGGAGATGATCTGGCATATTTGACAAAGTGTTTTAAATATTTTAGGAAACTTTCTCCAGTCATCCAACCACTTTCCTGTGCTAAACCTAAAGCTCCCTGTGGACCGTGGTCCATCAACTCATTCTTCATGTTTTTTCTAGGAAAGAGTAACACAGGTGGAATGTAAGTCCCAACAGCATTAAAGCAGCATGCAATTGTAAGATGCTGACCTCGTTCTGCGCTTGTCAGTATGCTCACCTGCTTTCTGCCTTCAAGAATTTTAATATTTCTTGAAGGAACTGTCGACAACCCAGATTCATCCAAATTGTAAATATTTTCGGGAGAAAATTTATAGTCCTCCAATACTTTCTCGAGATAATCAAAGTATTTTTTAATTTGTGCTTTATTAAACGAACGAGCTCGTGCAGCAGATGTTGCCTCTGGTGTACGCAGTGAAATGGTAGGATTTCGTGCGCCCCAACCGGCAGCTTTTTTTTCTTTTGAGAACCTATGGGGAATTTTCTTTGCCTCGGCAATTTCATAAGCAAGCTCGCGAATATCCTCAGTTGTAAGACCAAAGAAACGTACTTCTAACTCCTTTATATAACTAACCAACTCATTTTCTAACTCAGCATTGAAAGTTGGGACATGTCCTCCTAAGTATCCTTTAATGGCTCCTCGATCATTCTTAGCTCTTCTTCTAAGCGTAAAAAATTAAATTTATCATTCGATAGGTAGTTAGTCACTTCCAAATATTAAAAAAAAAACTTACCAGGGACAAAAATTGAACCTATAATATTAACAAATAAATAATATACCATCTTACCCTATGCACCTATATGCCAACTGACTCTGAATGGCATTATTGAATTTTAACGTAAATTTTTAGTTAACAATTATGATTTAGGTAAATATTTAATACCACGTAGATAGATATTTTATAAACTAATGACGGTAGATTTTTTTTTCATAGGAAATTAAAAATTCTTAGAGTTACAAACATATATACGATTCTAAGTAGAAAAGTCATTACTTACCGTAACGGAAAATTAAGCTTACCTTCTCGTTCTACACTAACAAACGAACTAAATTTTCTCAGAAGCGCATGTAAGACCACGAGCACCGAAAATTATGAACATTGTTGTCAGACGATGTGTATTAACCGTAAAATTGCTTCTATGCCGTCTCATCAGGTATGCCATCTCAGGCACAATACCCCTATTACTCCAGAATTTCATTAGTTTAAGAAGGGTAGATGCCACTTTATTAGCTCCACGTCCACTAACACCTTCAGGCCACATACACGGTTTTGAACGTGGCGAACGAATAAAACTTGATTGTAGGTCAAATGAAATGCAGCATTTGTCACTACCAGGAATTTGCAGTTTGATTTTTCATATATTTCAGACATTGTTGCACTTTTCGGTGGTGAAGTTCGAGTTGGTTATTCGCACTAGAAGTTTATTTTGCCTTGCCATTTAACTAATGGCGACTCTAGGACGATGAAAGCTTAAGTTGCGGAAATCTCTCTCTTAAACACACCTCTATAAAACTTATCAGCTTACAGGAGATTCTTTATGTTTCCTCAAAAGATACTCGATATACGTCTAAAATACCCCTTTTCTTATCTTGCACGTGAATAGTGTGAAACATCTCTAGGGACAGAGTTTATATGTTAATGGATCAGTTTGCGGTCGTTTATTAAACAACCAGACGTTTCTGAGTGACACCAAAAATATTCATAAAGGTCTTTCTGCATGCTTGCACAAAATTTCCATCTTGATCTGGCTGTGTATAGGATATTGAAGTTTGCCTTTTGTTCTATCTGCGGCACTTCCATAATGGCGACGTCTTTATTTTTTCTAAATTTATTAGGCCCTTAGGTGTTTTGTAGTTTTCAGCATAAAATCTCTCAAAAGGTTGAAGTTTCGTACACCTGAAATAGATACGCAAATATTAGGCGCAGATCAACAAATTCTTTTTATAATTACGTTAAAACACGCGGGACAACCTGAATACCCATCCGTCAACGGAGTAGGAGTCACTACCTATTTTTCAAACTACAAATAACCTAAAATATCTTACCTCTTGATTAGGTGGATATTTTGGACGAATTTCCCTTTTTTTCCTGCTAACGTAAACGTATGTCTTCCCAGCATTCTTTTTCATTCTCTGCTATTCTATAAACATTCCTTTAGTCGTTTCTGGCACATCTTCCATGTTTACACTGCAATTTATTGTCCGACAAGCACACTTACACTTTCTACCTGACTTTGGCACTTAAAAACTTTCAGGACGTAGTGCCTAGCTCCGTCCAGTTTTAGCTTACGAAAATAAAATTACACTTATAACCTTTGTGGGTACATTAGCAATGGCACTTGAAACCTGTTTAAGCAAATATCTACAAAACTACAGATTTTGGCACTTCAATAATTGTTGAGGTGTAAAAAACTCGTGTATTCGTGACGATTGTTGTTTTCTCTCTTTTTCGGTTTCATTCCTTTTTAGTTAAGGTAATAATAGTATACACGTCTGGTTAGTCCAGGTCTTGTCTGCAAAATGTCTAATTTGTCTTACATGTACTTCGATTAAGGTCATGTGACAAGACATCTAGCATTTTGCCTCTAATGCCAACTACAGTCAACTCCGGTTATTACGTACCCTCTATAGTGGAAAAAAATGAGTACTTTGTAACCGGAGGTACCCTATAAAAATAAAGATGTAAATTTTATTTGGTATATCACAAATTAAAGTAACTAAAAATATATTCTAGGTATTTAATACAAAGAAGATTTAAACCAAATTTTATACATTTATATGTACAAACATTCGTTGAATTGTTTGACTCTACAACTTGACCAATAATGGAGCGTTAAGATCTCTGTTGCTACCAATTTATCGGCGATGGTCGTAAAATGACCTACAACTCAATTTTGCAACTCGGCATTTTATTATGCATAGACAGGGTGTTACGAAATTCGGTGCAAATATTTTCAAGAGCGTATTGTTTGAGTCAAAATAAGACATGTGTCCCAAATTAGAGCTACAGGCAAGTTAGACTATAAGAAAATCGATTATTATCGGAATCCGTGGCTACAATTAGGTGGCAAATCCCCGTTTTTTTTTAGTGCTCTTTTTTACCCCAAAAATGCTGTGAATCCAATTTTAAGGGAGGATTCAGGGGGCTTACCTTTCTGATGTCCTCTATCTTATGAAAAAATCTAAAATTTTTATCTCTAGCATTTTTTCGATGCAAATAACCGTTTTCGAGAAAATCTGGTAAACACTATTAAACCCAATTAAACTATCAAATTAGCGAAAAACATAGTGGGATATGATTGCTTTAATTTTTGTAAAATTAAATCGTGTGTTCAATACTTTCAAATTTCTTATCGGAACTACTTAGGATTTACTTACTGGACTTAGGTTTACACCATTTTTTGAACGTAAAATGTCGGAGCACTCAAAAAACCGAAACTGGCAAATTTTCAAAAGATTTGACGCATATAACTGTCCTCACTGTTCCAAATAATCGACTTTCTTTAAGCAATTTACGCAGGCTGTAGCTCTGAGTGGATGGACTCATTTCAGGACACACGTTTATGAAGGAACAAAAAGTCTTATTTTAACTTAAAATATTTGCACCGAATTTTGTAACACCTTGTATATTAATTATACATTATTCAGATGAGCTGGACAATTGTCAATTAGAAGCAATATTTGTCTTCTTTGATTTCTTCGTTTTTCATTTCACTCCTTACTTCCCGGTATCAATTAAATGGGAATCCCTGATAGAAGCGAAGAACTATACTCTACTATAACGAACGTTACAACCAGCATAAGTGGGCAAAAATATTGAAAATAGATCCTCAGGTAGAGAACATCACAAAATACATACATATACGTTTAATAAATAAAACTCTGGATGATGCATAATGCATTTAACTAAATGATCTACATACATGCATTTTTTCTTGGAGATAGAGACCCCATTTGGAAATCTATATATACACATTCTCCTACAAAATATGGACCAAAAATATTGAACGTTACAACGGCAGTTTTTACGCTATATCCAGTAAAATTATAAGATTTATTTGATCGGGTCCAATAAAATAAATAAAAGTACGTTATAGTCAGAGTACACTGTATTTTGATAAAACGTGATATAGTTTAAAAAAGACAGTTAAGTCAAAGAACAGATTAAAATACATCACAAACTGTATCAGATATTTTTACTCTGGATGTACTAATTAAGAGATCATATAATGAAGTAAAAGAGTGGACATAACCAAGATAGGAAACAGAATTTCTTATCCCATCAGTTTAAGCAGATTTCTTTAAAAACACACTTGAATTGAAAATTAATTTCTTATATCTTCCAGGCAGTTGAAGCCATTTTCAGGCAAATGCACATCAGATCGAAAGTTTCATACTTTATCCTTAATTCCAGTGGAAGAAAGGAAACGTCTTGTTTGCCCTGGAAATTCGGTTCCTCTAGTTTTATTACCTTGATAAAAAAACTACTTTGTTAATCGTCATTGCGGTTCGAGTTATCGTTAGTTCACCTTATTGACTGTATAATTAATCATAGTGATGTAAAATCATTTTATTTTGTGAAGAAGTATAGTTTATTAAGTTTGTACATTTTGATAAATAAACGTTGTTAAAAATTAAGTCTTGGCTGTTAAATGTTTAGCATACAAACCTATAAAATCCAAAAATAGTATCTTGATATTACAATAATAATTTAAACTTACTATAAACGGCAATCTTTAGGTAAATTCTTAAACAAATCACAGCATTGGGCCACAGTATCACAAAACAGTTACATATAATTTATTATTTAATTTCAAGTCAATTTTAAGCATCTTTCTGGCAATTGCACATCAAACCAAAAGTTTCATACTTTTTCCTCGTTTCCAGACATTAATTTTAAAATATAACTACATAAACTATAATTCAACTGTATGGAATAGAGCAAACACAGTATTTGTTTTGACATTTGGTTCCCCTAATTTTTTTTCCACATTTATTGTTGGCATTTAGGTTTGATTTATCATTAGTTCACTTTACAGACACCTGTAATTAATCTTTTTATTTTGAAGAAAAATAGATTATTAAGTTTGTACATTTCGATAATATTTATTTATTACAATACTCCCTTTTTCTGTTTCACTTTGAGGTCTAAACTTCCCAAGAACAAGGTCAATATTATAGGAATAAACATGAATAAAACTCACTTTAGTTCCGACGCTTATATTGATAACTTTGGTAACATCTAATGCAAAAATGTCTTTATTGATGCCATTACATTAAACAATAAATATTAAATCCATAATAAAACAAAATATTTACATGCTGCTCTAAAAATAACAAAAAACCAGTCGCAAAAAGCTTATAATTATTAGTACTAAAAACCCTTAAGCCAGAACGGGGTCATCATCATCCTCATCCTGCCCGATCATAAATTCATCATAATTTTGGTTTCTTTGGTGCAATCTCTCCCTAAGCCACTTGACCAGCTCGAACCTCTTACTCAAATAAATACTACATATCACAAGTGAGACTAAACCTAAAGGAATGAAGATCCCGGCTATAAGGGACCCATCCCCTTCATTATCCACTAAACTGGAATATCTTGAGGTCTGATTAAATACACAGACCCCCTCGATTAAATTGTAGTCGATGGCACATTGGCATGTTTGTATTTGTTGGTCGCACAGTTCTTCCGGGGTAGGACAGGGCTCGTCCCTTATTGATGCCGGATCACATTTGTCCCCAACTAAAGAGTAATTTGAACACTGCATAAGGACTTATTTGTTATTATGTTTAGGTACTCACCTCTGGCTAATACTTTAACAAAAAGAAAACAAACACAAATCAAGAATTTTGCTCCAATCATTTCTCTAAACAGTTACATTTCCCTTGTGACAAATAAAAACTGAAACAATTTACATGTTTTCCGTATCAAAAAAGGTTTTGTTTTTTTTTTATCTACAAGCAAGATAAAACGATTTTAACAACAAATAAACCTTATCAGTCATATAAATTGTTTGTTTGAAAAAAAAAGGAATTTTTTTTAGGATAAAATAACCTGTCAGGACCGGAGAATTACTGTTGTATCTACCTTTTCAATTGGTTAATTCGTTTATAAGGGGAACTGACTGTATGGGGCCACTTATTCAATTTATTTTTATGGATTAATTTAAATGTTTCCGGAATTGTTATTATCCCGACATGACCAGCAGAATTTAATAACAACTAACCATCATTACAAAACACAAACAAATACAAAATCGCATCGAGATGACAGATGACAGACGTCAATGTCAAAGTGCTCTGGAACTATATTTGTTTTCAACTTTCACTCTTGCCATGACCACTTCCAAAAATAATTGTTTATGTTATTGTTTACATTATTAATTAAATAAATCAATGAGTTATTTACAACCATTACAAAACAAAAACCGATTTCAAGCGATCTATCGGTTTTAACCGCGGTTAAGCCCTTGGTTCACCTTGAACAGTCCCTTTATAACATAACCAATCGTGTCCGCTTGGACGTGCTTGGTTGAAGTAACTTCGTAATTTGTCAGCTGTCACTATCATCATTTTGTTTGTTTTTGAATAATACCCCAGACGCCAGTAATATATGTAATTAGTTCTTAAACATAAATATCAAAAAAGAAAACTTATTAGCCATAATAAATGTGTCATTTTTAAAAAGAAAATAATTTGTTATTTGTTTTTATTTTTTCCCGCACTTATTTCAATATCTTTGACATTTGACGTTTAGAAAACAGCTCCGGACGTGGGTAATTACTGTTCCAAATTGATGACGTATAAAGGGCTAATTGGTGACGTCACGTATCTCAAGCGGTTATAACTATAACCGCTTGGACGTGTTTGGTTAATACCATTTAGGAACGGTAATTACCGATAGACCGCTTGGAATCGGTTAAATGCAACTCATCGCATCGAAATGACAGATGACAGACGTCAATGTCAAACTGTTACGGAACCATATCAGTTTTCAACTTTCACTCTTGCCATGACCACTTCCAAAAATAATTGTTTATGTTATTGTTTACATTCCTCGTTTGCGGTCTCAGAAATGTTATAAAACTAACAATTTTGAAAATATGGAGGAACTCCTCACCTCTTCTTGTTGCATCTGCGTGAGCAAACTCGATGAGTTATCGACTTTAGACACCCTCGATTCAAACAACGTTAGGTACATTAAAAAGTTAGTCTTATGTGTCCCCAATGAGGTAAGCCCCCTTTATTTTTAAATATTATAGGCCCGATTCGTCTCACTTTTCATTACAGACCTGGGAATCTTATTATAAAATATGTTATTTATGCATCGCCCAATTGGACATAACCTATGATTTTGTCCAGTGTTGCGTTGAAAGCGAGAAATTCAGACAAAAAGAGCCTGATAATTTCAGTCAAACGTTGGGGTTTAAGTGTGACGAGTGTGGCAAAACGTTCAGGCAAAAAAAGCGTTTGGTGCAACATATTACCACGTTGCACATGAGACAACAAAACGGCAAAAGTAAGTTGAAACTCGAAGAAGAAATATCTAATGAACATGTTAGTCTCGAAGTAGAACAAAAAGAGGAACAAGAAGCCCTGATTGAAACTGAGAGTATTAAATTAGACCCATACTGTGATGATGTGTGGAATGATGATGACGATTATGAGGACAAAGATTTCAATGATTATGTTAAGCCTGAACTTGATAATGAAATCAAGGGAAAAAAGGAGATTTCACCTAAAAGAGAACCGTGCAAATGCACTTTTTGTGATGAGATATTTAAGACTAAACAGGAGTGGGTGCAGCATGTCAGGACCGAACATGCCTCAAAAAAGCCCTTTGCTTGTGAGCAGTGTGACGCCAGCTACTTAAACAAGTAAGTTCACTATATCTATATCTATTTTAATAACAGACAAAGTAGTAAAAATTCAAGTAACCAACAGCCATGTTAATGCCATTAGAATACTCTAAAGCCTATAAATAACATTAATAACAAACTTACTGCTTAATGAGTTTGACTTAGTAGCCCTATCGGAGACATGGTTAAATGATTCTATTAGTAATGCAGAGTTTAGCAAGGACACACTTGTTTTTAGAAAGGATATCAGTCAAATAATAACAGATAAACTTAAGGGGATGATCTCTTGCTTGCAATTAAACACAGTAGCTTTAAGAAGCATTGTGTATTAATATAACACTTGCTGTTATTTCCTACTTATATGCCATTATAGTGTATTTTGTCCCTAGCAGTGGTAGTAATTTATATGAAAGTTATTTTTAAGAAAATTGAGAAGTTACTGTTGTCGGCGACTTTAACATTCTTAGTTATGTTTGGTGTTTAAATACACTTGTGACATTTATTTCTTTAAACAATTTATTCCATGTGTATTAAAACAGAAAAAATAATGGCATTAAAAAGCTGGGCACTCATTTATAATATCCTTATCTCACTTTAACAATTAGAAAATGATTGAAACAAAAGTGATGTTTTTCTGGTTTAGGGCCAAATTATGGACGTGCCTGGAAAAGTAATCCTGCAGGTAACATTAAAAATTGAATTATGAACGTCTCGTTTGTCTTACCAGCAGGATAATTCTTGCTTACCAGTAGAATAAGTTAACAACAGGAAAAAGCAGCAGAGTTGAAGCTTGCATAGTTTATCAACCGTTATCAGTTTACACTTGATAACGGTTGGAGATACTTACCAACCGAAACGTCGTGTTACAATAAATAAATAAGACAATGCAAGTCCCACAAGATGTTTTCACTGTACCATTGTCTACCACCTTCAAAAACAAGTTTGTGTATAATATTCTAAATTTTGTTCTTAATCTGTATGAGTATTTTATGACTTTTCATTATTTGTCCGAATTGCATGAAAATTTAAATTCAAGATTTTTTTTAACTTCCCTTTTCAACAAAATAAATTTAAATTGATTTAAACAATATTTAAACAGTGTTTTGTTGATTACACTACTTTGCCTTTGTATTTTTTTTTAACGTGCCTTAAAAAAATGGCAAACTAAGGTATAAGCACTTACCCTACTTTGCCTTGGTACTAAGGTCATGAAAAAATAGATAAGAACTGGTAAACTAGTGTATACTCATACACTAAATTTGAAGAAATAGGAAGATATTGGGGTTTAAATTAAAGAACGTGGAAATATACTAATTTTTAATATAAACTTGCTGGAACTTAAAATTAATTTTCACAGAAAAAAATTTTATAAAAATAAAAAAAAAAACAAAAAACATTACTCTTTAAACAAAACTGTTAAAATAATAAAAAAAAATAGTCTTAAGTTCAAGGTTTTAAAACTTAACCGTATTTGTATATTTAGAATTTGTACCACTAATGTCGATTTAATTAACAAAATAGGTGTAAAGTATATAAATACGATTTTTTTTAATAAGGAACCAAAATAGGAACTAAAAAAAATATATTCTTGGTAACGTAAGGAAAATTGTAATAAACAACAAATGATTAATAGCCCTTCCTCTAGCAAATCATTGACTTCGGTAGAAGGCATCTCTTGCCAAAACTTCCTTCTCGAAGGCTTCATGTGTGGAACGAAGCTTCTCATAATTCGATCTCTTTTATCGCTATTTATTCCACGAACATTTGTTATATTTAAATTTATTTTTCTCTTTAATTTAAGATTAGATTCTTTGTATTCCAAATTTTTAAAATCGGTTTTATAAATAAACGCTTCCTTTCCCTTCACAAAACAAATCTCTACTATGTCTTTAAACAAAATAGCGTCACTGTCTTTTCCTTTTTTTTGAAGTATTTTTGGAAAATATATTTTCTACTTTCATGAAATCGGTGATTAACATTTCTTTTGTTACCAATCGTTTCGCAGATTTTTCAACAACTTCAATAAAGTCGTTCATATCTTCGATAGTGTTTTTTTTCTTTGCACACTGTTCAATTTTGCCGTGCAAGCCATCGGCGGAGTTATAAGTGTGCCCTTTTAATAAATATTTTATGCTTATAGATTAAGAGAGCAACAATCAAACAGCAAAATGGAAAAAAGTAACCAATTTTTATTTTGCGCCGTACAATTATCAGCCCACAAAATAACTTCTGATGCATCTCTACAGAGATCCAAAAATTTTATAAATGCACTGGCAAGGTCTTCTCCTCTTCGTCCAGCGATAGCCTCATGCCATAAAATAGCAGTCATTATTCTTTAAAGAGGCAAAGGTTTCATTGAAAACAACAAGCCTTGATGTAAAAAATGATTCTTTAACTTTTGGCATTCTCGGTAACAGGAACACCTTTTGCATATCCGTCGCATAAACTTTTACAATTGGATCCGTCAAATACTGCTGCGCATCTTTTTGGTATAAAGATCGTCGTAGATGGTACTAAAAAAAATATGCAAGGTGGACACACGAACAATTAATAGATTGTTGTGGCATTTATAAAAGATTTGATTTAATTTATTTTTTATTTTACACTTTTAATTAAACTTTCTGCTTTTAAAAGTCTCGAAAAAAGCTTATTTTTAGTCCAATAATAATAAGGTCAATATTAGGTTTTGTTAAGATTATTTCTGTTAAGAAAAAGGTCAGGATAATTAAAATACAAGTTTAAATTTTGTAAAAAAACGCAATAATAGAAAAAGTGAACAAAAAATAAGTAAAAAATTACCTCAGCAACGTGCTCTTCATTTTTAAGTGAAGTTTCTTCGCTATTTGTTTGGCCTAATTTCGAACATGTATCACATTTGTCTGCTTCTATTTCATAAAACCCAATATTTAATGCTTCTACTTCTTTTCTATAAGTTTCATAGCTAACTTTATTTTCAGGATATTTTTCGTTATAGTCTTTGTACAAATCCCTTATAGACAATTCAGCTGGCAGGTACTTTCTATTTGGCGCGTGTGCTCTTCTATAATGTGATGGTTTGGGATTATAGGAATTTATATGGTCTTTAATTGGAGTTTTGCTTTGTTTATTTCCTGGAGTCCGTTTTCCTCTTTGGTCTGCTAATAAGGGAGTTGCTATTTGTGTACCATGAGGATCCTTATTCTTTTTTAACATATAGTCTACCACCATCGTACTTTTGTACCCCAAAGTTGTCATAAAAATTTTTTGGCATACTTTTATCTGCTCGTCTTCACCATTTGCGTGAATTTTCGGCAAGTTATATGTTCTAGAAAAATTTCTACGACTTTCCAGACGCTTACGTTTCGTGAATTTGCTTATAAAGCCACATCGTTTATAAATCCTTATCTAATGACCAAAATCGTGTATGCAAGTTTTTTCTTTTGTCTGAATCAAATGCATTAAGGCATTTTTTAGTCTTGCAGTTGCAGGTGGGAGGCCCGATAGGGTGTTTATTCTTATAACTTTTTCTTTTGAAGTACGTGGTCGCTTTTTATTCAATATTTCGGGTCCATTTTCTTTTACATCTGATTCTGTATCCTCTTGACTATCAGCTTCACCGATCTCTTCTATGTTATCACCTGCCTCTTCTATATTATTAAAAGTCACGTCTCGTACTTCTAAATCTGAGTCACTATCCATATTGATATTCTGTTGTTCCTCCCTCGAGGGTATATAATCCGGATCTGCAATGTCATCATCCTTGTCCTCAGGATCAAACAGCAGACGATGGGGAGGAGACGCTTCTCTATCATTTTCAATACACAAGCTTGAATTATTCTCTTGTGAAAACACAAAATTATCCAATAAATCTACATTGGGAAGGCTTGACCTGTTTAAGTCAGAGCTTATGTTTGATATATCGGCAAGAACATTTTCGTCCTAAAATTGAAAGTGCTATAAATGTTCATTTAGGCCAAGATAGAACTGTTGGATAACCAAAAAAAGACCTTTTTAGTTTCGTATATCAGATTACATATTTTTATATCCGGTAAAAAATATTAGACTTACCTACCAGCGCGATCAAAAAAAACCGGGACAAAACAAACCAACATTAATCCTGGACTATTTTTTGAAGGTAACTGTTCAACTGACACGAAACGTCAAACTTCTTTAAATCCCAGTTTAACCTATTTCTTAGCTTAACCAAAAAGTAAAGTTTTGGCAAACATTTGACACAAAAAATTAAAAAAATAGTCCAGGAGATCTTATAAGGTGTCCCAGTTTTTTTTGATCGCGATGGTACATAAAATGTACAGATTTATAGCAGTATATTTCCTAACTAGTGCTGAAAGTCTTACTTTTGTGTACGCGATTGCACTTGGCTGAACGATGTGAAGCAGAAAGGTGATCATCTAATTACGTGCGGAAAAAATACCTTTAGCACGTGTTAAAACGCTATTTTTTCTATAAGTGTAAGCAAAAACATAAAATTTTATTTAATACTAAACACAATAAAACAAAAATATTGTCATCAACTTCACAAGTCAAACAGATTGATTCACTCAAAAAATTAATAAAAATATAAGATGTCAATTTTAGACATTTTAATTTTTCTTACTTTGACTTGACTCATTAAAAATAAAAAATAAAAACTTTACTTAGATTTACTATTTAAATCTACTTAATTATTAGGTTTTATTTTTATTTACTACATAAGTATAATCAAATAAAAAATAACACAACACACTTACCAAGTTACTTTTTGATTTAAGAATACCATTAACCATCCTTTTGATCCTTTCGGAATACCTATTATTTTCAAACACAAACTTTAAAAAAACGATTGCACAAAAACGTCTACTAACTCTCGCCGAGAGATTTGGGCCATAGATAAACAGTTTATAGGGGTTGATTTGGGTTAAATGGGTAAAAGGGATTGATTTGGGCAAACTGAATTAAAAAGCGCTGCAATACAAAGGCAAAGTAGTGTATATGCGCGAAAACCTGACTTTGCCTTTGAAACGCCACATCAAATTTTAATTATTTTCAATGGCAAAGTAATGTATGTTCATATACACTACTTTGCATTTGTAAGACAGTTTAAAAAAATATTTGAAAAACTAAAATTTTAAGGTATGAGCCCTTACACTACTTTACCTTTGAAAAATTATTAAAAAAATGTCGAGTACCTTCTATTACCTTGGTTTCACCCCAAAAAATATGCATATACAGTAGTTTGGCAGGGTTTTAATTCCCTTATTTTTTAAGATATCAAGAATCTAAAAAAAATGGCATATAGAGAAAAACGAGGAGATTTCGAATATGTAATAATCTTATTTTGCCATTTTTTGCGAGTACCGTCTTTTGCCTTTGCACGACAGATTTGGTTAAAGCTCTCTTTATTTAATATAACAATGCCCTACTTAAGGTTACATCCTTCCCTCACCTGCTCCTCTTTGCTGGCTATGCCACTGTTATATGATTGAGAAATGAAAAGAAAACATCATACATCTAAGAAATCCCATATAGGAACGTCAAATATGAGCCACTATATTTAAATACCAGACACCAGTTTTAAATATTTCCTGTTTGTTCTTGGCTACTTCTTTTCTTAGATCTTTGTTTAGACCCTCATACTTTGTTCGAAGATTATGCAGTGTTTGAACCACCCCTGGCAGAGGGTTTTTTACAAACTCTGCTGTCAAATTTTCCCAGGGCTGATTTTTTTTCTTTCCAAGGTGTTGCATCATCAGTCTTTTTTTATTCAATTGTACCCGCATATTGACTCACTAAATTACAGAGCAAAATAACTTCTTTTTCAGAAAAGTTTACCGACTTCTTTTTTTTATTAGGTTATTGAGACATTCTCTAAAAAAAATTTATTAAAATTCTACCAAATTCACTGCACAGTATACAGTTTCTAAAAAACTGTGTACTGTGATTCACTGGCAAATGTCCGGAGGGATATTTACAAATAATTAGCAAAAATGCAAATACGTATTAATACTAGTACTACAGACAGAAAGAATATCGGATTTGGCACAAAACAAGTATACAAGTACCTGTAACTATTAACCTGTAACACTTCCATTATTTTTGTTTATTTCATTTATTTTCTCAAGACCGGAGATTCATAGCCACAATCTTTCTTTAATTACGTTCTTGCCAAACTGTAAACCTTCTGTTACTTAACAACAGGTTAAAATTTGGTTCATAATTCCTCCTACAGCTACCGGTAGGTTTACCGAGAGGATAGAATTTATCTGCCTAATAACACACAGGAACTTTACCAGCTGGTCCGCAATTTGGCCCTAAAGGGGAACGACTGATTAGCATAAAAAAGAGCTGTTTGGACCTCGTTTCATAAAATCGTTGTAGAAAATAAATGTGTACATAAATATTATGGTTTTTGTTACACATTTAATAGTGCCCCTACAGTATTATCATTATTTATTTATTTATTTATTTACAGTCAAGGCTTTCTAACAGACAGGCACAGCTGTCCAATAATAAGAAAGCACGTTATATCACAAATACAAATTAGTAAACAAGTTCTATATAATAATAATTACAACTACAGAGAATTAATTCTTAAAATTACATCACAATCTAGAAAGAATTACTTATGTAAGTTAATCAGGAAGCCGTCTTAGGTGTCGTTTAAAGGCATCAAAGCTAAAAAAAATAAGTCAATATTAGGATGGTTTAACTCCAAACTATTATACATACGGGTACATCTAATAATTGGAGAATTCGATAAGTAATTGGAAAAATACCTGGACACTACAAAAGTTTGTCTATTACGAAGGATGTAAGGATTTGGATCCTAGGGATGCAAATTGACTAAAAAGTCTGTCAAAGTACAGTAATTCATAAAATTAGATAAATCGTACTGTAAAGTAAAGTAATCAGCAGCCGAATTAATAGTTTTTGAGATTTTAAGATCATCTGCATATAAGGCATAGCTACTATGTGAAAAACATTGCTCTATATCATATAGGAAAATGATAAACAGCAGAGGACCCAACTCTGACCCCTGAGGCACACCTGAAGTCACAGCTGTACTCTTCGATTTTTGGCCATTTACAACAACATACTGAGATCTTTCACTTAAGTAACTTTTAAAAATTTCAAACAAAGCCCCATGTACCCCGAAATTCTCAAGCTTTATTAAAAGAGTTGGGTGGTGGACCTTATCGAAAGCTTTAGAGAAATCGGTGTACACTGTACAAGTCTCAGAACCTCGCTCCATATTCTCAGATATGAGTTGAACGTAACAAGGTTAGTCAGTGCCGATCTTTTTTTAAAAAAGCCGTGTTGGTTTAAGTCAATCGATCCCCTAACAATAAAAAATAATTGATCCAAAATAAGAGACTCAAACAGTTTCCCAAAATGGCTCAAGAGAGAAATCGGTCTATAGTTATTGATAGCGCTTTTATCTCCTGATTTAAAAATAGGCACAATTTGGGCCACTTTCCAAAGCTTAGGGTATTTACCAGTTGAAATACATTGATTATACAATAAATATAGGGGCTCACAAAGATTAGGACATGATTTCAGAAATATTGAGGGAAATCCGTCTGGCCCAGGACCCTTTTTGGGATTCATAGAGCATAATGCTTCTCTAATATCGTCTTCTCGAACATGATCAACAGTAAAACATTCTTTTGATTGGACAACATCAATTAATGATGGAGTATTAGATGGTTCAAAAACACTGCTAAAAAACTTTGAGAAAAGTTCACAAATGTCAGAGTTATTCGTAGCATATTGATCATTAAAGGTCATTTTTAACGGCAAATTTTTTGTATTCCTTTTATTATTAATAAACGACCAAAAGTACTTTGTGTCATGCTTAATATTTTCCTCTGTTTTAGTAATGTAAACTTTATAGTCTTTACTAATATTTAGTTTTACAGTTTTACGTAAATTTGAGAAAATATCGTAGTCAGACTGTAGCTTGTATTTTTTCCAGTCTCTGTGCACCTGCACTTTATTCTTTATTAAATTATTAGTGTGCTTAGAAAACCATAAAGGATATTGGCGCTTTTTAATTTTTATTTTTGATATTTCAGAATTCACAGTATTACTCAGTTCTGCGTAAAAACATTCGATGTTGTTATCTACATCACGAGATAAAAATAAATCCTTCCACTGAAGAGAACGAATTTTCTCATTAATAACTGCATAATTTGTCCTAATGAAATTTACCTTTTGATAAGAATTACACACGACTTTTTTTTCATAATTTAACTTAATATTTACCTCCAACAACATATGATGACTGTCCTCAGGCACTAATGGGTAATTACATTTAAGTACCTCGGTTATTAAAGAATTAGTACCTACAACTAAATCTAAAATTCTATTCCTTGAATTCAAAATATAATTAAATTGTTTTAAACCATTAAGGACGTAAAAATCAGTAAAGCATTTGCTACATGGGTCAGTGGCGTTATCAGAATTTAGTTTGTTATTACGCGACCAGGATAAGTTAGGCAAGTTAAAATCACCTAGCAATAAAACTTTCCCATTAATTTTGTTACTTAGTACAGACTCTACTTTTGACATGAAATGTTTATAGTTATTCGAAGATGCGTGAGGGGGGACATAGACAGTACAAATTAACAATTTATTACCTCCATTTAAGACGACACTGACCCATATATCTTCAATTATATTATTGGTGTTACATAATCTTGGTATGAGTTCGGCACAATGAATATCGCGCACAGCTAGCATTACTCCGCCACCATCACTTTTTCCACTCACTAGAGCACTACGGTCCAATCTAAAAACATTGTAGCCAGGAGGAAATAACTCCGAGCTCAGCACATCAGGCTTCAGTTATTGATAAACAGTCAAATTGAGCAGCACACATAGATTGGTAAAAATCAACAGTTTTTGTTCTAAGTCCTCTGGTATTTTGGTAATAAATTGAAAATTCAGTGCATACAGACATTTAAATAGAGATTATACATAGGAGATAGACTAAAGTATTTAAACATAAGATATTTAAACATTATAATTCATTTATCGATAAATAATAATTCACTTTAACGCAGATACAGTCTCCAAATCCACATGAGGAAACACACCAACGAGAAACCGTTCGTCTGCGCCACGTGCGGTAAAAGTTTCAACTCGTCGGCGAGCCTGAATCACCACGCGAAAATCCACACGGGCACGCGTCCGTACGCGTGTCCCCAATGCGATCGCAGCTTTAAAACGCACAACAATTTACGGACGCACCGGTTACAGGTGCACCAGGACCGTACCGAGTGGCAGTTTTTCTGCGATCTGTGCGACAAAAAGTTCCCGTTGCAGAGCAACTTGAGGAAACATTTGAAACGACACGCGGGCATCAAGGAGTTCGCCTGTCACATTTGCGGCAAGTTGTTCGTCAATAAGGCAAGAATTGTTTTTTAGAAGAAAGAAATTCTGGAGCGTGACTTTTGTGACGTTTTTCAGGCTGAACTTATACCTCATCTGAACACTCACAGTAATCAGAGGTTGTTCAAGTGTAGCCTGTGCGATCATAAGGATTATAAGAACAGGGAGGGCCTCAGGAGGCATATGAAGGTGGTGCACGATCAGGGAAATTGGAAGGCCCCAAAGGTGAGTCACATTGCGTGCCTATGCCCAGAATATCTAATTCATATATCGTCGCCTCAGAGTAATAGGAAATAAATAAATACCTTAAATATAAATTTGATTAAAAAATAGAAGTTTTATTTATTTTAAAACTAATATGATATGAAAATTAAATATTCTCTACTAACTGTTAAACATATGGGATATTCCAGGCATATTGTATATTAGGTGGAATATTTCTCGAATGTTAGGTGCAATTTTCAATGTTTTTAGTTGGAAAAGAAATATTGTTGCGCCATGTGCCCTAAAGTGTTTGCCTTCAGTAATAAGCTGCAGAGGCATATCTTCACGCACACGGGAGAGAAGCCTTATTCATGCGACTATTGCCAGAAGAGGTTCATTGATAAATACACTTTGAAGGTGCATCTGAAAAAGGACCATAACATGGACTTATTTGAATAATAGTTCATAATGTTTTTTTTTACAGCAATTTTACTCCATAAAATAGCTCTGGAAAGAGTTGCGAACCAAAGTCTTGTGAATGTTTGTTTTTCTCTATTTAAGTCTGATTTTATACTGTGAATTGTATTTTTACTCTTGAATCTCATCTTTTTAAGTATTATTTTTTTAATAATAAAATAGGTGTTTTATTTTACCCTCCCTCCCGGTAAAAATGTCCAAGCAGCAACTTGAGTTTCTCTTAAAATCCAAGTTAGGTATTATAAGTTCTATGTTTTTAAATAAAAGGAAACGTTTCATTTTCAAAAAACTGTTCAATGAATTACGTTGGAAGCAGCGCCGTAGCTACAATGGTTCCACGGGTTCGGTGGAACCAGGCCCGCCACTCTCAAGGGCCCGTAGCCAGCTAATAAACATAATAATAAATAAATAAACAAAGGATGTAAATTTAAACTAAAACTCAATAATATATTGTGAACTTATATAATCTAACAAACCACATAAAAATCCAAAACTCAGTAAAATTCTTACATCGATGTGCCTATCCGCAGCCGAAGCAAATCTTTTCTCTTATTAACAGTCTATAAAATGAGTTCCAATTATAAACATTTATCTGGTGCAAGTAAAAGGAAAAAGAAAGCCGAGCTTGAAGAGAAAACTCGAAAACATCCAAAAATTTACAAATTTCAATTTTTCATTTAATCAATTCAAGCAGTTCCTCTTTAACTAATTTTGTTACTGGTGGGATTGCTACACCCTTTACGTCTACGATTGTGAGTCAATCTCTTAGTGGTAAGTATTTTACAAATTTTCAATATCTCACTTCTTAGGTCTCGAAACATAATTATTTATATTAGGCCGGCCAAATAGTACAAGTGTTCTTAAAAACTCTCTATCTTTTATTGACCTAATGCCGCCTGGCTAGAACAGTTTACAAACAAAATTATTGAAGTATCATACTATCAAAAGTCTCTCATCAGCACAACGATTCATTCCTTAGAGTAAGCCATAACTTTTAAAGTATCAAACGGGCTTCTCAAAACAACTACCTATTATAGGGTTTCTACAATAAATTAATCTGACGACTTAGCCTTTCCTGACATTAAGTATGTTATTTTACTTTGTTTTGTTTTACGCATTTTTTACATATTTATGTACATACATACATATTAATTTAATATTAAAAATAAGAAGGAATTTTGGTAAAAGAAATTAAAATCAATGGTTATGCCTATTATGAATGTTATGTGGTATAACAATCATAACATAATCGTTTATTTTCTTAGAACATTGAAAGGCCTTTCAATGTTCTAAGTTTATTTTAATTTTTTTTTAGGTGAAAATATTCCTGAACCTGAAATTGAACTTAAGGCAAATACCAAAATTTCCGACCTAACTTAATGCTCAACTAATAAAGATGAATTCAAATCAAAGATACTTATCACTGATGAACCAGATATTAATGTAAGTAGGTGCATAGTCTGACAAATGGATCTGTCTGACACTAACGTCCCGTAGGTTTTACATAAAATATTTCTGTTTTTATTAAAATCGCATTTTATGATCAGATTGTAAAAAACCTATATTAAAATTAGATCACGAATAAATTATAATTTTTTTTTTGGTAATTTGTATTAAATTTTTTTATTCGTTCGCTGTTCCATATCCATTTGTTCCGTTCCACATCTCTTTATTCTAGAATCTAGATTTAGCTCTAACGCTAAAACTAGGAATAAACAAATAATATTTATAGGTAAATTTTCCTACGGACAAAGCTAATTTTGGCGAAGCTTTATCAATCCAAGAGAAAAGATTTATTATTGATAACGAACCTTGTCGTCCACGAGGACCATTTCCCAAAGATGCAAACAATAGAAGTTTTTCCTCATTTTATTATTCAGAAATATCTAAATCTGGCATTAAAACAGAAATATGGTGGCTATGTTATTCACTAAAACTAAATAAATGTTACTGTCAACCATGTTGGTTATTCTGTAACTTGGTTATTCTAAACCGTATCATAAAGAGACACGAAGCAAATGATGAGCATAATAATTGTTGTGCTATTTTTGATAAATGAAAAAATAATAAAACAATAGACAAAGCCCAAGAAGATTTGTTTCATCAGGAGATTAATAAATGGAGGCAAATACTAGAGCGAATTATTGATGTAACTCTTACTTTAGCGACAACAAATATGCCATTTCGAGGTACAAATGAAAACTTAAATTCAAGCAATCCAGGAGTGTTTTTGTCCATTATAAAGTTACTTTCTATGATCAAGTTTTAAAAAATTTATTAGAGAATCATTCGAAAATGTCAACTACTTATTTAAGTCCGCAAATACAAAATAAAATAATAAATCCTTTTTTTTCAATAATTATAGATACTACTCAGGATATATCTAAAATTGATCAGCTTAGTCTTATTTTTCGATATGTTTCTGTTTAATATGATCAAAATAAGAAGTTAATAGATCTTGTTATTAAAGAGTCATTTATGGGTTTTATTCCAATTGAAAATCAGACATCGGAAAATCTTACCAATGAAATTATAAATGCAATTAATGAAATTAGCAACTTAAAGAAATTGCGTGGTCAAGGTTACGATGGTGCCGCAAATATGAGCGGTATGTATAATGGGGTTCAATCTAGAATTTTAAAAGTGGCGAAAAATGCTCCTTTTTTACACTGTGCTGAGCATAATCTTATTAATCTTGGTCTTGAATGATTCTGTAAATAATGTAGAAAAAATTACAAATTTTTTTGATTTAGTGCAAAGCTTGTATGTTTTTTTTGCCCACAGTATTAAAAGATGGGCGTTGCTTGAGTCATGTAAGAGCGAGTCGAATGTAAAGCTTAAAAAACTATCAGCAACCCGTTGGTCTTCACGAAATGATCCTATAAAAGCCTTAAGATTTAGGTATCTTGACTTAGCCTTAAGAGCATGGCCTTGTCAAAAATTATTTTAACATCAAATAATAAAACTGAAATTGACGACTCTAAAGGATATAAAACTACATTGCTAAACTTTGAAACAGTATTTCTAATTATTTTGCAATCTAGAATTTTAAATAGCATAGACGCAGCATCAAAACTTGCAAAATGAGCAGCAAAATATACAAAAATCGAGTAAACTCCTAAAAAACGTTACAAATGACATATAATCTTCGAAATGAGTTTCTAAATGTAAAAGAAGAAGCTCAAGCCATGGCGAGTAAATGGGGTATAAGTCCAGAGTTTGGCCAAAAACGAATTTCTAAACGTAGACGTTTTTTTTGATGAATCTGCAAATGACTTTGTTTTTCAAACTGCGGAAGATATCTTTAGAGTTTAAGTTTTTTATAAAACGCTGGACATTATTATTAGTCAGTTACAATGTAGAACAGTTAGTTTACAACAAATATCTACTAACTTCAATATTTTGGATACAGAAGTTCTATTAAATTCTAGTGACACAGTAATATAACAAATGGCTGAAAATATTCGTGAAATATATCAAGATGATATATCAGATATACTTTCGAATCAATTATTAGCATTTTGAACATGTTTTTCTGAAGAACTTAAAAATATTAGGTCAGTTAAAGACGTGCTTAAATTTATCCTGGTTGACAATTATTCGTCTAGTAGTAGCTTTACTGAAATAATAACATTATGCTTCCTATATCTGACAATTCCTGTAACGGTTGCATCGGCAGAACGATCGTTCTCAAAATTAAA